>NC_059486.1:3802739-4427739 GCF_018139145.2 Gymnogyps californianus
AGTGAAACTGACCTGGCAAAGCATGAGGAAGAGGACTTTGTAGAAATGAAAGAACAGTAAGTAACCCATTCGAATCAAAAGTAAGGTAATGTTCTGTTTATTTGGGTTTGGTTGTTTTGTTTTTTTTTTTGCATAAAACTTTGCAATGTTTTGGGCCAGGATTGGGGTTTTTAATTGCCTAGCCCAATGTAATAGCTAATGAGTCCATATACTTGTATTTCTTCTGTCCTCAGTTACTTTCTCTGTTCTATATGTATTCAAGAAACTAAGTGATGCTACTGTTTTGGACAAAGAAATAGGTGTGAGTTTCTGGGAGCAGCTGAGTTTTGCTGCAAATGAATCCTGCTGCAGACAGATCCTTTAAATAAAATAAAGGATCTACTTTATAAAGCCAAGCAAAAAGCAAGGTGCCTATTAAAATCCCTTAAACAATAGAATGCTAGTCCTGTCCAAGAAGACAGGCTTTTTGGAGACTTGAAAGTTTCCCTTGATGTTTAGGTGTATTTACAGTATTTTGTGTTCTTGCTTACTGGCAGAGACATGTTTTTATACAGATCAGGAAGACTTGGCCTGTGTTAAACCACAGATATGCAGTAAAGGAAACGCAGGTTTGCAACAGCACCAGGAATAGACTTTGGGTGTTTTTTATAATGTCAAGATCTATGTGAGGAAATGCCTTCTGTTTTATAAGTAGGGAACTAATACACAAATATTAAGACTTGACAAAGTGGCAGAATGATTCTGTTGTAAAGTTTCTGGTGTCTGTAGATCTAAATGTCATTTTAGATTTCAACATTTAAAAAAAAAAAAACAAACCTTTTTTTACCCTGAACTGTTCCTAAAATAATTGGTTTGGGTGCATTGTAAAACCAGTGGGGTGGCAGGGTTTTTAGACAGAATGATAACCTTTCATTTGAATAATATTCTTTTAGTTGTCGTTTGTTTGTTTCCTGAAGTTCTTCTGAAAAGTTTTTAATTCTGTGCAAACATGTTGTAACCTAAACAGATGGTGAAATAAACTACGTATGCTTGTTTTTCAAAGTAAAGTTGCATGCTCTCTATCTTTGCAGGATGTATCAGGACAAACTGGCATCTCTTAAGAGGCAATTACAACAATTGCAGGAAGGTAAGCTTTGAAGAGGGTAGCTTTTTTCTCCTAAACAATTTTCAGGACTTTTCAAAGGTCATAGAGGGATGAGGGTTTTGAAAGATGTAAGCAGCATCCGTCACTGAATGTTGGCTCTCAGTCATGCTGCTGAGTGAAAAATGTCAGCCACTTTCCATCCTTTTTCCCTCTAAATGCTTGTAGTTAAGCCTCTGTGTACTAAAGCATTTCTTAAAAAGGAGTAGTCTGCTTTTCTGAAAAAACAGGGAATGTGCTTATCAAAATAAGCAAACTAGAACTGTAGTTTTCTGATTTCAGATACTAGTATTTGTGTTTCAAGTGGTGTATGGCTCCTTGAGAAAATTTAATACTTGGGAAAAAAAAAATTCCGGTGAGAATCCACAATTTGTTTCAACTAGGTACTCTTCAGGAATATCAGAAAAGAATGAAAAAGTTGGACCAGCAGTACAAAGAAAGGATACGAAATGCAGGTAAGCTGAATTTCTTTCTAAGATGCTGCATACAACTTAAATTTATGGTTTTTATAACACTTGAAGAAAAATAATGGTAATTCTGTCCTTTAAAGAAAAGGAACTTGCTGGAGCAAAGGGTTCTTCTGCTTCCAAGGGTATAGCGTAGGTTTTTTTGAGAGTGCGTGAAGCATGACAGGATCTATCTTGATTATTTTTTTTTTCCCATCAACATCGTTTGCTGACTGTTTACTAAACACCAATAAACAGTTTTAGTCTTCATTTGTGTGAAACAGTGCAAGTAAAAAAATTATTTCTTTTTTCTCTGGCACAGTGCCTAACCTACAGTCTCCCCCTTTGGCTTGTTCTTTTGTGCAACTTGTCTGAGACCTTCAGGTGCACTGTTTCTTTCAGTTTGCAGGAATGGAAAGTTAGGACTACAGGCTTTCCCGAAGATCTGTTTTGTGCCCTGGAACAATGAATGCAGAGGGTTTCCTGCTGAAACTGTTGTTCTGTATAGCTGTGACATTGATTGGGCTGCCTGTACTTTGTGTTCTGCTCTGTTTCAGGAGTGAAGGCCTAAGTTAATTTTTAAAGTGCCTAGCTCTCAGCCCTTCCGGGTAGCCTTTATTGTGTTACTGCAGAGAAATGGCTTGGAAATCATATCCATTTGCTTGCCCTCCCTCTTTCTTGTTTGTTCTCTTTCCAGTAGATTCTTATCTTGGATACTGAAGCAGGGCCTTTTATAGAAGCTGTTATGTGGAAATAGGAAATTTAGCTGTTCTTCCTTTAGAAAAGCTGGATGAATCCTGTAATGCCTGGGCCATTACTCTGGGAAATACGACAGAGAGGCAGTGGCAATTGTATGATGGCTAACGTACTCCAACCTTTGAATAGTATAAATTGTGTCTTTCTAAAAGTGCTTGGGATGGTAAAGGATTTGCTTGAGGAATTTAAGTGAGTTGAACTACTTTTTGTTAACAGGAATCTGTCTTCTGAGATTAATTTCATGTGCACTAAAGCTGCATTCTAGTAATATTGGGTTGTTTTGATAAAACTAAGACTAACTACAAACTTATATTTCTGGCTGGCAAAGACCAGTGCTGCAGCAACATATTTCTTCCACAGGAGGGCAGATGGTGATAACTTTCAATTTTATGATAAAAAAATCCCATTGCGTAGTACTACAGGAAGAATGGTCTTTTATGTTTATCCTTCCCAGGTTGAGGTTTTGGTTTGGGTTTTTTTTGAGAATCCACAGATATTAAAGCAACAGTTTAGATTTACCTGTATTTGATTACCTCCATAATATTGCTTCCATGCTCAATTGGTAGAGCACTTTGCAAACAGAAGGTTTGATCTTTATTGGGCCATTATAATCTTTGGTATCTATTTTGTTGGTTTTTAGAATTATTTAAAAAAAAAAAAGGCACGGTAGTACAGTGTTGCTACTACAGTCTTCTCCGAAACTTATTTGAAGCCTGTGATCTTTACAGAAGTTTTTACAATTTTGGGTATTGCCAAAGCTTACTACACTGGTGAAATATGGTGACTTGAGGACTGATCAGGTGCCTTAGTTTGCTTTTCTTGCCACTATCTTGAGTAAAAACTTTGTTTTGGGCCTTATGTCCTCCAGGAAACACAAGAAGGGTCCCATCCTGCTTAATTTCAAGTTGTTAGGAATTGCACAAACATCAGTAGCAGGGCTATTTCACACCCAGAAATCCATTCACCTCATCCATAGGTCTGACTTGAAATAATCGTTGCCGTGTGTTAGAACTTAACCTTCAGTGATAGATAACAATTTCCTTGCTTGTTTTCTCAGGCATAACCAGCCTGAAATCAGACGCATGTGAGCTGAGTAGATGAATCTTCTAACGGCTGCAGAATTATTTCTGAACCAGTCGTTGCTGAAGTTCATGAAGTTGGCTTAAACTGTGAATTTTTGCCAGCCATACATTCAGCTACATGTTTCAAGCTTCTGTCTGGGAAGTTTGTATCTAGTATTAATTGATTGTAATTAAACTGGAAGAAAGATGGACTACATGCTTAGCACTGCTGGGAATAGTAGCTAAACTGAATAGTATGGAATACAGGTGTGTAAGCTTTGCAAATTTGCTTGACAATCTGTAAAAAACTTCAATTAACAATGTATTTTTGTGGAATTTTTTCATAGTTACTTTATTTTCAGTGTAAAACTGCGAAGTGAGCATAGAGGTTGGATGAGTACGTACACTATTTGGTTCACTGCCTCTCTTGGCTGCAATAGTCAATGACTTAAAATGTTAGGGAAGTAATTTTGTGCATCTTTGAAGATAATAAATTAAGTCTTTCTTGTCTTTCAGAACTGTTCCTCCAGCTGGAAGTAAGTACTCTTAATTTATCAAAATATATATTAACTAGATGGAAGAGGTATAAACCTCCTGTTTTATCAACTAGCACTTGTGCTTGTTTTCCCAGAAGGCTTAAAGAAATTTTCTTCCTCTAGCTAGCATTGTTACACTTGATGTAGTACAGCCTACTGTTGGTATTACTTCAAGTAACTTCTGGACTTTGTCATTAAAATAGAATTAGAAGAAATATTTGCTCTTGGGCTGTTGTATGCTGGCTGTGCATTTGGCTTGTTTAAACAGGTTGTTTAAGGTGATAAATGATAGTGCTGTTTATAAATCTGAAGAGCTCTCTGCTAGAGACTTGTTATGTTATGCAACATTAAAATGTTTTTTTAAAATAATTAATTCTTTTGTCAATATAGTACTGCTTAGTCATTTTTAGATTGTTTTCTGTTGATCATGAATATTGATAATCTTTAGAACTGGCTACAGTTTTGAACTGAAAAGCTAATCAATACAGCAGCTGAAAGAAGCTGTTGTGATATCGTTAACTTGAGTCATTGGTTCCTTAGTTAACCTTTTTGTTCTTTTGGTTTGCGTTAGACAGATCAGGTGGAAAAAAATTACGTCAAGGAAAAGAAGGCAGCAGCAAAGGAGTTTGAAGATAAGAAAATTGAGCTTAAGGAAAATTTGATTGCAGAGTTGGAAGAGAAAAAGAAGATGATTGAGAATGAAAAGCTAACCATGGAATTAACAGGAGGTAAAAACAAGATAGGCATCTGTCATTTGTCTTATCCACTCTGCTACTGCTTAGAAAAAAAGATATAAAGGTAGCAATGCTGGTTTATACAGACAGGTAGTGTGAAGAAAGCTTTCCAAATGTCAAGAGATGTAGAACACAAATTGGCGATCTTTTAATGGAGAAAGCAGTTCATAATAAAATTCAGTGACCTGAATTACTAACAGGTGAATCAAAGTAGTGCCAGTGAAGCAGCAGAGTGGATAGGCTTTCTTATATGCAGGGAAAGGGGCTTCTTTAGTTCCTGTGATCTGGCAATAAAACTATTGAGATATGCCACAATATTGACCTAACTGGCGGTGCCAGGGTGTAAACTGTGTCCTTTTTTTCTCCAGTAATACGTGATGTAGAAGTTGAAGAAAGGCAGACAATAAAGGTTGAAATATGCTACTTATAGCCAGAAAAATAGATTTGTGAGCGACATTTGTGTCCAGACTCTGGAAAATGGACATTAAATGGACAGATTTCTTTCATGAGACCAGTTGGTACCCTTGGTGCCTTGGCAATGCTCTTTGCAGTAATTGACACAGTGGAGCTAAGTAGGGGGGTAATTAGCATCCTTCACAAATTCTGTTGCTGTGATACTGAACCAAAAGTCTGATTTGATTCTCTTTTTAAGAGCAACTCCATCACTTTATGGACAGATAATACTGGCTATGTTGCTGATGCCTGTCCATGAGTTAGACCTTTTATATCTTTCTTGCATAGTATCTACAGAAGTTATGTAAGCTAGTAATTTTATTAGTGTTCAGAAGCGAGAATTAAAACCTGTTGAGACATTCAAGAGTGCTCTTGGCTTTGTACAAACTGTTAGGGCTAATCTGGTCTGGAAAACAGCTTGAGCTACGCTGTTTCCCTGATCTCTTTTTTTTTTTTTTTTTTTTTTTTTTGATTATGAAGTCTAGTCTGATCTTACAAACTGTCCCTTAGCCTTAACTTTCCTATTGTTATCCTGTGCCTGTTCCCTACTAAGTTGGGATACAGTACCAATCTTGTAAGCAGGTTTTCATTAGTGGATCAGGATCCGACTAGATCTTACCTTTGGAAGTCTGCATACCAATGTTCTAGGAGTCTGAAGGAATCCAATTTCTCTATCAGTGGGACAGCTGTTAACATCAGGATTTGGATTTGCAGAGTTAAAGGGAGACTGAGGAGGGGTGAAAAGAAATATTTAGTAGGCTGATTTGGGGACCAGATTAATCCTCTTCAGGGAAATACGTCCCCCCATTGTTGTGTGTCCTGAGGAGATGAGCTGTTTTGTCAAATACAACTCTAGGAAAAGGCGTGTAAGTAACTGTGGAGAAGAGATCCGTTTTCTGTGTGTTAGCCCTCCCTTAACTCCTTCCTTCCAGACTAGCAGAAGTGCAATATGATTTCTTTAGAAGTGATGGATTTTGTTATGAACACGTGCTGGAGGCTAAGAAATAAGAATACTGAAACTAATGTGGACTCGAGGGTTTTTAAAACCTATGGAAGTTCAGCGTATACAAGGATGCAAGTTAGCACCCTGATGAATAGGCTCGTCTGTGAGTGTTGGGAGCATTGCAGTTTCATTAGGTTGCAATAGTTGCCTCCTGTTCTGGAGCATTGTATAGTGTGATTCGTAACTATTAAGCTTCATGCAAGACTCTCTTTCAGGTTAAATCTGTTTCGTGCTTTAGCAGCTCTTCCAAACTTCCTTTATAAAGTTTTCATGAATCTCTCGAGAATCTTTAAAGTTCTTCAAATGTTTAAGAGTAAATGTAAGACTCAGACTCTTTTTTTTCCGAAAACTTGTTTGGTGCTGACTTGTCACAATTTTAAGATACAAGATGCTAAGATAAAGAGAGAAGAAAATTGATCTCTCTGCCTTATTCACATTTTAAGCAATATAGATAACAGCTCTGTGACAACTGATTTGAAACTAATTTTTAAAAAGGAGAAAAAGCCTTCTCGTCTTGGCTGCATATCACCTTGAGTAAGTGCTTCAAAACCCTCTTCCGAGGCTCTTGTAAATCGGTCTTAACAAATGGGAAGAATGGCTTACATTCAACACCGCAAGTTACGTTTTTAGTGTCTGCAGGGCAATTAATGTTTGGTGGTTTTCAAATTCAGCTTTGAATCCTAGAGATAAGGTTTCCTTTGGCATACACTCGGTGGGTGGCACTTCATATTATTTTAGAGCTTTTATCATAATATTTGTTCCCTTGATGTGTAGCATGGTCATCCTTGTTCACCCTTGAGATAAGGAGAAAAGTAATTTGGTGTGTTTTGAACATGCATAGCTGCTCAAGGTTTTAGCATCTAGAGGGAGCCAAAGAGGCTTCATAGACTTAAGTGCTACCTAGGATGTGATTCAGGTGTACTTAAAGATGAGCGAATCCTTCTCAGCACAAAGAAGGAGAGGTGAGATGATGTGTTTAGCATTTAAAATGTGGTCTCTTGGTTGCCAATTCAAGATATCTTCATAAATTAAGGAATGATTTGTGAGAGTTTGAGTAAAGTAGTTCAGTTAAGACTACCTGTAGACATTTGGACCGTGTCTGTAATTTCAGATAATTACTTGGTGATGAGACTTGTGTTTCAATTTTAAACAGATTTTTTTTTTCCCCTGTGCATATGCTACATTTTATTTCCTGTCAACTGCTGCTCTGCATGTTATTAATTAGGTTCATTTTCTTAATCATAATTTGAAACATTTTTAGATAATCTGAATTTAAATACTGTTTGTGTTTAAAATTACTCCAGCAGACTTGTATGTCTTGAATGCAGTAATTATCTGTATTCCTTTGACAAAGCTATTTTTCCAGCTTGAAGACAAGAAAAAGAAAGCAATTGATTTGTAGCTGATGTTTTACATGCTATCAACTATCCAAGTTTTGTTAGCCAGGAACTCCATGAACTTTGCCTTTTAAATGATCTGTTCAAAAGCAGATAGCATTAGCATTAAAGAATTTGACCTGAATCCTTGTAGCATCATTGTGCTTGTTGTCTGTACCTGAATCAGCTGTAAAATGCCCTCAAACCAACTGTGCCACTTCTAGCCAACGAAAGCTGTAACGATGGCATTGCAACGCTGTTACTGAACAGTGACCTAGTATGAGAGAGAACTTGTATTCACTGTCAGCAGTTCCAGCTTGGATGCTGGAAGCTATCACAAAAAAAATCCAATTTTCTGTATGAAAGAGGAAAGATTATCTTCCTTGTGACTTGTGTAGAAAGCTGATGCTTCTTACTCCTTTCCCTCTGGTCTTATCAGCTCTCCAACTTCATTACTCTACAGATTCAATGGAAGTGAAGCCTATTATGACAAGGAAACTGAGGCGACGACCAAATGATCCAGTTCCTATCCCAGACAAGAGGAGGAAACCTGCCCCTGATATCCTTTTACAGAGTCATTGGAGGGCTATGGTGTTTGAAGCCAGCATGCTACCTGCATCTATGTTGTTTTGTACAGGAAGGAAAATGAAATGAGGTGCTAGGATCAGATTTTAATCTAGCAAATACTGAAGCACAATTTGTCATGTATACTGTGTGATAAACTAATATAACACAACCGGTCTTTGGAGATCCCTCGATATCCTAACTTAAACTTCACAGTGTCATGAGAACTTTTTTGATTTTTTTTTTTTTTTTGCCTTCAGTGAGAATAGTTTGACTTCTTCAGGCAATTTTTTTCACAAAGGAAAAACTTTAAAAGAACATTATATATAAATGCTGAGGTAATTGATTCCATAGATAGTAAATGGCTTTTTACGTGAGCCAAAGCTTTTCTCATTTCAAGATGTGACAAAACATTTGTCAGAAAGATCATATTTGTCATATCAAACTAGTTTTTCCATTTCTGATAAAGGCTTCAGATCTCTAATCCAGAGAGATGCATAGCAAAAGCAAGGAGTGCTACATTTTTTCTTTGAATAAAAAAAGATGAAAATCCATCTTGTTTTTATATATCACGAGAGAGAGAAAAACGTGTATATGTAATCCTTGTCTTCTGCCTTGTTGCATGTTTCTTATAATTAAAACGTTCCTTGGCTTCTGGAAATATGTTTTTAGCTCCTCTGTGATGATAGGCACTTTTTCTATTTGTATATTAAATTCACCTGGAAAGGAAGGCAATGATATTTGCTTTGCAGAGGCTTATTATTAGATTCCAAACTTGCATGGCTTAAATCAGATTAAAAAAACTTATCTTATGACTTCTGGGTGATTCACATTTTCTGAAGGCAGTATCAAACCGTGAACTTCTAGAGTTCATGCGGGATGGTCACAAGCATCTCCAGTTTTAATTAACCTCTCTCTGGTTGGAGATTCTGTTCACTCTTTCAGGGGAAAAAAAAAAAATCTATTTATTAGTGCCCCTATCTCATCCAAAATAAATGAGTTTCATAGTGAACATGACCTACTAATTGAGCATGATATGACAGCCACAGTATGAAACTCTATCTGCCCTTCCTCACTGAGGAGAGGATTAAAGTCCTTCAGAACGAAAATCCTTAAAATGCAGCCTAGCAATTTTTAACTTTGGTTTAATACTTTGAATACTTTTGACTTAACAGCTGTTTTGAAGAAACACTGTAGCTTAAAGCTGGAGAGAGAGTCCGCTGCTTTGTCTGGGTATTGTTTTCCTTCTGTGTACTTAAGTTTTTCTTGTATGGAAGTGACAGAGGAGCAGTAAAAAAGGGAAGTAGGAAGGTGCGATTGTGAAACTACACAAAATGGCCGCAGAGCTCTAATAAGGCTATAATACGCTAACTTCTGTGTTCTGAGATTTTGGTTTTGTTTTCAGGTGAATGGTAGGCTCTTATTTGTCCTCATCCACACAAGGATGTGTTTTGTGCCTCTGGCTTTATTTTCTGGTTCTTTTTTGAGGGTTTTTTTTGGTAGCACTTTCCCCCCTTCTCTCTATCTCTATTCCTGCTCACTGAGTTGCAAAATGATGAGTTTCTTTACCTAGATTTGAGTGGGATTTGGCTTCATTGTACAAAATCTGAAGCGAGGCTGTTGTGTTTCAGCTCCCAGATTGTTTTTCATCTTGCATTTCTGTAGAGAACACTGAAAACGCTAGTGCTTGATGCCTCTATGAAGTAAATGTCAATGCACTAAAGGTTTTTCATTGATGATTATGTCTGAATAAGTTAAAATGATTTTGCACTCTATTTGCTGCTAAATATGAGGCTCCGTGGAGATGGACTTGTATTAATTCATATGACAAAAAAAGCTCAAGTATGACACTTATTAAAATCTTATGCAACTTTACAGAAACCTTTTGGCTTACGTTTAGTCAAGTGAAATGTCATTGACCTTTAATTTTTAGCCTTGCTTGTCAAGAGCTTATGGGAACCTTAATTCTGGATACCTCAGCTAAATTATTTGTTGACTGATGAGCAAATAATGGAGGACCTGAGAACGCTGAATAAGGTAGGGATTATTGCTTGATTTCTTTGTTTTAAAGAGAAAGCTAATACTTTCCCCTGAAGAGAACAGAGCTCTCTGTTCTATGTTCCTTTTTGAGATGTGGGACTATTTCATCCCAGTAGGCTTTCTGAAGTAATGCAATAAAAGATTTAGCAAGATGGTATCTCCTCCCTTTTAATAGGTTTAATGAACCTAATTAAAATGACTGTCATATAAAAATGTTACCTTTTGTCTGAACCAAGTGATGAGCTATCTTAAGGAGTTTCTTCCTCCGCATGGCTGAACAGATGTTAACATGTTTTTCTGTGAGATCACAGGCTGCCTTTGTTTTAGGCCTTAGTGTGGGATGGGTTTTTTAGGGGTTTTGGTTTTGGTTTTTTTTTTTTCTCCCCACTGTGACAATACTTGAGCAAACTGGATAGGGTGCAGTGTGTATGTTTATAGTTTTTCTAGATTTGATTAACCTATTGCTTTCTTGCTAGACGCTTTAAGGCTTATCTAATTTCTTGTAATAGAGGCTGCTCATTAAAGCATTTGAGAATGGTAGTGGAGCATGGTTTTTGTGCCAGCTGTTGAGGTGTGTCTAATGATTTATCTCCTGTATTTCGTGTACCCTGAGAAATGTTGGATCATGTTCAAAAATAGTGCGTTAGATGGGTTTGGTTTTGACTTGTTTTAGTGGATTATCTGAATGCTCTGAAGCTCAGTTTGTAAACCTTTTGTTTCGCTGTTTATAGCATGCTGTTCTGGTTAGGTGTTATGCCACTTAACAGTACATTTAAAAAAAGAAGCATTTAGACTGTGGAAAGTAAGACTATCTGAAATTATTACTGCAGACTTCTGTGGCTCGTGTCAGATCTCTAACGCTTCTTTGCTCTCTTTCCATGTAGCTTAAATCACCCAAGAGACCAGGTGAGTTAACAGTTGCATTGGAACTTGTTCACAGTCATGCTGTTTTGAACAGAGAATTATATTGTAGACTGTTTGACTGTATAATTGCTGACTGCATAATTTGACTGTATAATTGTTTTGACTGTGTAATTGCTGTTCTTTGGGTAGCTACTGTGGCGAATGGGTGCTGTGTGAAGTCTCTTCATCTGTTCTGAAGTTTGTCAGGGATGGGAAGGGAGGCATATGCATTTTTGGTGGATGAAACATTTGGGCATGGGACAATCTGTGTAAAGAGGTATTTTCCATTATATTCAGATGCATCTGGGCAGCTTGCCTGCTTGTCAGGTAGATAGAGGGGTTGAGAACTTACTGTTTTATGCCTTTAGCTCTCTAGATGGTCTGTACGCTTTATTTCAAGACAGAGTGGTACTAACTTGCCTAAGTACTTCTGACACTATTTAACTACTTTACTATAGATTAGAATGAAAACAAAATCAAGGACATGCTGAATATCACCTACCTATCAACATTTTTTCAGATAAATGTTACATTTCAGTCAATATTATCATTTGTATATTGAAGGCAGAGGTTGAATTATTCATCCCAATAGAGAATATTTTTCTGATGGAAATTTGAGTTAGTAGCTTTCTGTGCTTATTATTTCTGCTTAATATGACCTTATTAATTGCAGTTCTGCAGTCAGGTGTACTACTGTGTGGAGGACACATGCTGGTCTTTAAACACAGTCTCTCTCCTGTTCTCAGCCTCTCCCTCCTCGCCCGAACACCTCCCAGCTACACCAGCAGAGTCTCCAGCGCAGCGGTTTGAAGCCCGGATAGAAGACGGAAAACTCTACTATGATAAGAGATGGTAAGTCCTGGTAAATTTCTGTTTTAATCAGTCTGAGTGTTGTGTAGTGAAGAGACAAAGATTGCAGAGAGAAATTGCTTTGATAAAAGAATTTGAGGACAAAACATTTTTGGGCAGAGGTTAGCCACTTCCTCCAAGGGCTAATCATTGCGACTTTGGTAAATCAGAAGTGATAATGGAGTGTTTAGACCTCATAGACTTTCAGGAGTAACTACTGGCTCGGATAAAAGCAGACTTAAATCTTTTCCATGGAGTCAGTGGTGCACACTGTGATGCTTGGGAAACGTTTTTGTCAAACCTAATGTTAAGTAAGAGAGCCACCAGCAGACGCAGCGTGATGTAGGTGTGAAGCTGGTCAGCTAGGATACAGGTACTCTGTGATTGCAGGTACAGCGGTGTCGGCAGTATTCACAGTCCTGGTGTTCAGTTTTGTAGAACACCAGCCCGTCGTTCCACAAGGTGGCGGAAGAAATGTTGTGCACCAGATGAGCAGCATGAAAAATGTTTCTAATAAATCCAAATAACCTTTAAAGATCAAACCCACATGGGAGAAGCAACTTCAGAATTGCTGATTGGATTTAGCTCTGTTAAGTTTTATGGGCATATAACTGTGCAAGCCTCACAAAATGCAAGGAAAATATTAAATTCTGCAGAGAAATCTTAGTGGGTCTTAAACTTAATCCATGAGACATGCAAAACTGGATAATCAAGGGGGCAATCTAGCACTCCGTGAGCAGAAAGCAATTTGCAAGTCGTATGCTTATTTGTAGCCTACTTTAGTGTTCTGGTGGCTCAAAATAACAAGTGACGAGGTTGTAATTTTATCACGGAAAATGATAGGTGTGAATCTTGTTTTCTACACAACAGCCATCTTGTACAGTTGGTCAGTTTTTCCTTCTGCTAGTCTTCTGACAGTGAAGTTTCATCGAGGGTTCAGTGTGTACAGCTCTGATAAAAGCTGCTGCCTGGAGCTTAAACTTCCGTGAAGCAGACATGAACTGAACAGGCTACTTATTTCACAAATTCATGAAGTTCTTTTTTTGCTTTCGTAATTTTTTTTTGTGTAAAGTAACTATCCTCTGGGATATATTTGGATGAATAAACTGTTCTTCAGAATTTTTAAGCATGTGAAGTACTGAAAAGTGTTGCATAAGTTCAAAAAAAAAAAAAAAAGGGAAAGCTGGAATCTGGGGTAATCTGTCAGTAAAGCTCCCAAGCTCCCACCAAATTTAAACCTGGGAGAGCTTCAGTGAGCCCAGATGAGTCTCTCAAAAGCACCAGCTCTCTCTGAAGGGTATCTAGTTGGGACATAAAACACTAACAGATATTTTCATCTTCCTGAATTCGATTGTCATGGGGATCTCACTGTCAGGAATTCCAGCTGTTGCCTTTTCTTGTTGTTATGCTGTTTTAAGATAAGTATTTTACATTTTCTGGCTGTAATTAATCCTGCTTAGATTTTTTTGATTGATAGTAATAGTACTTGTGTGAAGTAGCTGGTATTTTAAAATAATGAAGTAACTCTTGATAGTGGGAGGGTAATTTTTTCTAAGGTGTATTAAGGCTGTAGCTGCTGGCATGCACCAGAAATAATAAAAGTGACAGCTCAGGAGTGACGACTTTCTCTGTTTCCTGACAGCAGCCATGAAGGACCATTATCTCAAAATAGTGAATGTTTAAGGCTAGTAATGGACTCCCTAAGGTCTTGCAGAGACATTTCAAACATGTCCCCAAAGTGGAGACTTTGTATAGGGAGTTTCAGATGGATGTGGAATTAGACTTCAGTTTTTTATCCCCAGTCAATTTGCTCCATGCCCCCCCCGCCCCGTCAGATCCTAAAATACAGTTCACTGTAAAACAACCATCTTTTTGCTTTTAGCTTTGTCTGCATACAAGAATGCAGAGTGATTTCTTTCAATCTTCTGATGGAGATGCAGTTGAAAATCTTGGCCTTTCAGCAAAATATTTTGTAGCAGAAAGTGGAATTATTGCTGCTTGCCTCGCTTGTCAGTATTGTGGTGTATTTTACCTACTGCAAAAGCAAGAGTTGTTTGGCACTTTCCTTCTCTTGAAAGCCAACTTAAATTCCATTGCATTTTTCATCTGAAGTATTTTCCTTAGTTCTACCCCTCTGTTCCCCTGTGGGTATATAAACTCGGCAAAAGGCTGAGACATGAACGTGTAACTGAGATGTAGCAGGCTACTGTGCCTTCAGCTGACCTGTCTCTCTGTGCATGGAGCATGAGGCAGCTGAGACAACTCTTCAATGAAAAAGTGCTGAACTAACTTGTTACCTTGCCTTTTCTGTGCACGGTTAACATAGGTTTACTGATGGACAGTAACTTGTGATGTGAAATCCAGGAGCTGAAGCCAGCTTCATGTGTGTCATTAGCTTTGGAATTCACTGATCAAAAATTCGAAGAAACAGCTTTGAGGGGAAAAATTATTTCATTATCTGTGCCTGCACAGATATCACTTGAGAGTTGTCATTTGCAGTGGTATCTTCTGCACACGGAAGCTTGTGCACTGATTGTATCAAGATCATCAATTCTCCTTGCTTAAGCAGTCACAGCATGGCGTGCTAGGACACTGCTGGACTGAGATTTTTATGTCTTATCTTAGTAAGGTCTGGTTTGTAGTAGCTTATACTGTTCCCTTCTGTCAATTAATGATCATCTGGGCTCAGTAAGCTGAGATTTCTGGCTCAGATCATTGCTGCTATTGCATTGCCCTGGAACCCACTGGCATCCTTTCTGTTAAAATGAGGGAGAAAGGATAATGGTTGGGCACAAGTGTCTAAAGGTTGCAGGATTTGGGGGTTTTTTATTACCTCGCCTAGCCCATTGGTAATTAGGATGTTTGGAAGGCTGAAAGCTGACACTGTCATTCTTGTTACTGGCAAGCAGTGGGAAAATTCTGGGTACATGAGCCAGTAGGAGGAGACTGTGGAATAAACTATTGGAAGACTTCCATATTTACGGTATGGTTATTGCTACAAATAACTGTAAAGATTATGCAAATGTATGCATTTTGACAAATGGCTGTCAGCCAATCAGACTGCAGGGAGTTGCATACTGAATAGTTACTGAGGGAATCTCTGTGCAGTGATTCTGCAACTTAGATTGCCCAGTTAAATATCAAGCACATCATGATTAGGGTAAAGGTGGAAATATAGTTATGCTTTTATAACTATAAAGCATTTTGGTGCTTTCTTGATTAAGATGATTTACTTACAAATAATCTGTTTCAGTATAATTAGTTCTGCCTATGGAACTCTCCTAAGCAGAATAAACACAAACTGGGGAGTTTTGTCTGGCACACTTTGCAGCACTTACCAGAAACGTGGTCTGCAAAGAAGGCAAGACTGTGAAATCAAGCAATTCAGAGTTAGGAATTTTGAAGTTTTTACTTTGTTTTGTACAAAATGCACTAAGAAAAATAAATAGCATGACTAAAATATGATCTAAAAGGGGGGAAAAATGGATATGCTTAGACACGGCCTCCTTATGGCAGATAAATACAGCTTCTTACCGAGTCAGTTACCCATCACTTACCATTTTGCGTATTTTCACAAAATAAGACAGTATTAGAAATTTGAGGCCTGCAGACACAGACTGCACTGACTGAGTACAATTCACATGGTGGTGGTGCACTAGTAATTTTGTATTGGGGAATGTGAATAACTTTTGAGTATCGGTGATTTGCTCTGTTGTATTGTATCAGGCATAATATGGAGTTGCCTTCTAAAATCTGTCCTGTGTCTGAAATGTGAAAGGCTAGTGTGATTGACTCTTGAAACATGGGCTTATTGTCCATCTGTGTTCTTATATCTTGTGGCTTGGTGCTCTTCCCCCCCTCCCCTTCAGATGTGAAATCTGTTTTCAGTAATCTGCATACAGAATTGAATGTGAATTGAGAGCTTCATGCATTTCAAAGTATCATTTAAATGTAAAGTGTGTGTGTGTAGAATCAGACCACCCGCTATGTTGTGAAGATGGGGGAAGTCGCATGGAAAGAAGGACAGACTTCATATTTACTCTGTCCAAATGCTTGTAGAAACCTAGCTTTATCAATCTTATTACTGTTTCTTTTCTCAGTCTTTGGACAGCTAATGGTTTCATGTGTTTCCTTTTTTTTTTTTTTTCTTTTTTATTTTTGCAGGTACCACAAGAGCCAGGCTATTTACCTGGAGTCTAAAGAGAACACCAAGATCAGCTGTGTGATCAGTTCTGTGGGCGCCAACGAGGTAGTGGGCTGCTTTGTTTTTCATGGGGGTGGGGAAAGCCGTGGGTCAGCGTAGGCAGGTAGATGGCTGTCTAGTAAGGACTAAGAGAAAATCAATGTTACTTTCAGAAAAGATGTAGTAGTCTGGTGTCTAAAGAAGCTGAATCCAAGATAAAACTGAGTTGAGAGATCTCTTCTTGAGATGGGAAGAGACTTGCTCTGTTTCTAAAGAATGATCCTACATTTTGCAAGTAGTAGTTTGGCAGGCAGGAAAAATGGGGAGAACTGACATGTTGCATCTCATTGGCACTGCATTCATAAGTTCCGTTTCCATTATTTCAAGAACATACATACTGTTGTTATTAGTGCAAAGTTTAAAAAAAAAAAAAAAAAATCCCACTGGGAATCCAGAAGAGGATGAGGAAAAATTTTGTCGCCAAATTTAGTTGTTATAAGGGGAGAAAATTCTTCCTGCTAACCTGAGTATGTGTGTTGTGAAGTAAGCTGGCAGCATTCATCACCTACTTGGGAGATAGGGCAGGTGAGTCATTTGTCTGAGACAGTTTCCTTGTGGCTAATGATTAAGGCTTAGAGAAGCAGGTGAAGAGAAGTGCGTTCCTAAGATTGATGTGAATCTTGGTGCAAAATAAGCTTAGTGCTTGAGCAGTGCAACAGTTGGGCAAAGGGAGCAGTTTATTCTTTGCTTGCAGATTCCAGACACTTCAAAGAAAGAAGTGATAGACTTGAATGCACTTCTCTTCAATCAGCCAATAAAGTAACTTTAATTTGTTTTGACAGCTAAGGGAAAATATTTTATTTTCAACGAAATGAGTTGCATATGGGATATGCTTTGTATCACAACTGTTCCCCTTGCAATAACAGTTGTTATGCTCAATGGTTGGTTATTTAGATAAAGTAGTAGTAGCATGCTAACGGATGTGTTAAAAATATAGTACTGCTAATTTGATTAAAGTTATCACTGTTAACTTACAACATTAAAACTCAATCTTTTGAGAGCGTCTTACCTGAAACCTGAGGGAAATGCAATCTGTTAATTATTATTGCATGAATTCCACTTTAAAGTGAGACAATAGGATTAGTTTTGGTTTTGTGGGGGTTTTTTGAGAGAGGCTGGGGAGGAGGCATGGCACTTGTTTGCCCTGTGATGGTTCATTGCAACAATATAAAGCCAAGGGAGGTAAATACTTAACAGAATACTGAAATGAGAAGGTGTTCGCTTAGGAGTACAATGTGCACATCTCAGATTACATCACACATTCAAAAGTATGGTTGCCAAACTATGATCTTACTGGTTCCTGCTTGAATTTAGAACCTAGAAGGCATACCTAGATTTGAGGTCTCTAACTGTAGACTGGAGTTAAAAGTTGATAGCATTTCTAAAGGAAGTCAAGTTATTCAAAGGAACTTTACTGAAAATATTTGCACAGAGTGTCTCCCCACCAGCATTTCCATTACTGCTCAAAGGGAAAAGGCTTAACTAAGAAACGTCAGAGATGATATGGCATACAGTTGCCGCCTTGTGGCTGGGGAAAGGAAGCAGTTAGCAGAGAATCAGAGTCATCTTTGTTCATGTGAAGGTCTAAATCAGTTTTCTGAAACTGGATTTGAATTTTGTAATTGGCTGTGGGCCTCTCTGACACAGAGTCTGAGCTATGACGATCCCCTTTAAAAAACAAACAAACCAAAAATATCTTCCCAGGCCCAAATTCTTTAAAACTTGGTGATGTGTTTAGATCTAAACAGAATATATTTCTATTACTTTTGATGTGATTTCCTTGGAAACTGTGAATCAGATACTGCATTGGTGGAAATCATTGGCCAAGCACGTGGAACCAATTCAATCTTTTGCCTTTTGACAACAATAAACTCCTCAGTACATGCAGGAAAGTTTTTTATTCACATGAGTTTATTCAGCAATCTCAGTTTGTTAGAGGTTGAAAAAAGGAGGAAGCTTATTTTCCTTTTACAGTCTAGGAATAAAAGAAATTCAGAGATGGATTTGGTTGTTTCTATTCACCATCTCCTTCAGTTCTTTAGAATTAATAGATGTTATCTTCTGATTGCAAAATACATTGTATGTCTAAAACATCAGTTTTAAGTTCAGAGTATGTCTTGATGCTTTTATTTTTCTGAACACTGTGGCACATTTTAGTGTTAGGTAATTTCGCTGTTGTGGTCACTTAAAACTGAATTTTAATTTTCCTCCAAATGGAACTTAACGAAGTGGTTAACTTTAGCAAAACTAATATACCATTCCATCATATTGTGATAGAATGTAAAACTGTACATGTTTGTTGTTCTGTGCAGTTGCTCAGAGTTTGTAGATTTTCGCATTCTTTTGGTTAGTAAAACATACCAGATTCTTGGAAGTGTTGCAGTAGAGAGATGATTATCAATGAATGTGGATGTTAATTTCTCTGGGGAAATAACTGAAGTACAAATGCAGGCAAATGTTAAATTTATTTTATATTGAGGGCTTCTGTTAAAGTCAATTTATAATTAAAATAATAGTTAAATCAGTCTACTGTGCCAGGCCTGTAGCTAATATGATATCTAAAAAAATAAATTTTTGATAAATCGCATGCCAACGCTAACTTTATAATCCTTTGCAGTAGGAAATATTGGACTTTTGTCCTAAAATACTGTAGTATTAAGAGCTGGATAGCTCTTATTTCCATGCATTTATTTCAATATGTTTAAATGCATTAGAATGATAAAATGCAGAGGAGATTTGCTCAGATTTGATTTTTAAAGTACAGGTATTTGGATCTAAATTTCTTGAAAGTGATTTCAGACACTCTCTGAGTGACTGCCTCCATGGCAGCAATTTGTCCTTTGAAACATACTGTATGTCTGCAAGTTATGTGAATTCTTCCATGCAGGTGTTTAAAAAAGAGGCCCTTTTATCTTCAGATACAATTTATTTAATACATTGTAAGAAATGCTTCGCTGAACAAAATCAGAATAAGCTTTTCATTTGACTAATAGTTACTTGTCTGGGCAAATCCCAGGACAGATAATTTTATGATCTGTGGATCTAGAGAGACTTATTCTTGATTAGGTAAAGCTTAATGCCAGAGTTCTGTTGCGAACTGTAGCAGAAGGAAACTTGCTTTCCTGATGGTGCTTGGAAAGAGTAATTTTTCTTGATGACTGTTTTGAGCAGGAAGTTAAGGTGGTAAAGTTAGAAACCTTATTTCGTTTTCTACTCAGGTTGCAAATGTCTAACGTGGGGAGGGAGAAGGGATTAAGTTAAATCATCTGTGCACCCTGAGTAACAGAGATGTTCAGATCTGACAATAAGAATACCTGGACTTATTTGTCTGTGTATTGCTTACTGTGGGTTTTCCCTTTTTCTCCCCAATATATCTCCCTGCCCCTTTCTTGTTTTTTTCTTTCATGCAGATCTGGGTGAGGAAAACCAGTGACAGCACAAAGATGAGAATCTATCTGGGACAGCTGCAGCGAGGTGTTTTTGTGATTCGTCGACGATCAGCTGCATGACTGTATGCTCTTCCTTGGTCTTTTTTTTTTTTTTCTTTTTTTTTTTAACTGATAGACAAACCGCCGACGGGGAATGGCAGTCTGTTCACTCATCTTAGCAGCAGAGAACACTGTCATGACCTCTTAAGAGACAGTTTGTGGCTGGCCACATAATCCCCAGTAGTCCTTAAATCTTTAGTGATACCCAAGCACTGCCCTGGACTATTTCTGGATTTTGCATCAAGCTTCTGTATGCTTTCTTTATATTTTGGGTGACTATTTAAGAAGACTTTGCATCATACTTTTTTCATCGTGGTTTCATGGTGCATAGATGGGACTCGTATGTTGAAAACAGCATCACATTTATGTTTTGAATCAGACCAATGGAAGAAGCTTTGCTTGTCAAGACCTGAGGTTATTAATTCTTTTTGGTTTTGTTTTCCTGCAAGGCTCGGGACGTTGGACAAAAGGAGATTAATCTTGCCAGCTTTCAGCTGCAGCTGAGAGATGCGTCTGTAATACCTGGTATACGACATCAGCTTTATTGGATGAACTGTTTAAAGACTTGAGCACTGAGGCTTTTTTTAGGAAAGTGTGAACAGCTTAGAAACTGCTGAAAATCCAGTTGATTTTAATGTAGTTAAGCAGTTACATGTGGTTAATCAGAAGCTTCTGTTTCTCTTCACATTAAAAAACCCTCCAATGAACAAGCAAAGAGTATGTATATTTGCTGAAGTAGTTTCCCAAAATAGGTGGATGAGTACAAAGCAGAGGATTAATTGACTGGACTTCGCAGATAGTGAGACTATATGAACTATATCTATGAGTATAACCACTCACACATGTAGAGAGACGAAAGGCAAATTTCACTTTCTGTACTGACGCTTAGAGTAGCAGGTCATGCTGGAATCCTGCTGACAGAAGGTACTGGATCTGTTGTGTCTTCCAAAGAAGCCTGGTACAGAGTAGAAAGAAGCATTGGCATGCTTTTGGTGTATAGCTGAAACCATCATTCCCTAAAATGTCATGCAAAGGTTTCCCTTTGAAGGGTATTTTAATTACTGGAGATAACACTGGGTTTCTACACTTGCCCTCCAATAGCACAAGTGAAAATGCTCAAGTGATGATATTAATATAGTCCCTTCCAAGATGTTTAAAGATCTGACTCTGGCATTCCTTCATTATTCCCAGTCTCTTGCTGATGGCTGAAACCACCAATACCATGTGTGACTGCGATGGCATGAACTACACAGTGCACTGGCAATGCTGTCAGATCTTTGCCTTGTGTGCAAAAGAACTTTGTGCTCCTTTTGATTACTGGACAAAAAGTTGTAATTTCTGCCTTTATCAATATCTGTCACTTTGAGGCATCTTTTGTTTTTGCTTTTGAACTGCCTTCTTGTTCAGCATCAGTCTAGCCTTTCTTTCGTATCTGGATAAATGGAGTATTTTAAATGACTGTTTCCATTTCTTTTACTTACTGCAGTTTGGTGGCAGTCACATCCCAATAACTGATGTGTGTATGTGGATCTGGAGTGGAGTGTTATGGCTGAGTTTCTGATGTGTTGCCTTTGTGGCTGGAACACCTTATCTATTTTTGCTGTGTTTAGAGTTTCAACTGGATCTGGAGCTTTGGCGAGGAAAGGAGAGGGTGTCTGTTTCCCACCCCTTGAAAATGTGCTATCTTTGCTGCAGCGTTAGTCAGGTGGAAAGCAGCAGGCTGTATTTTGTCAAGTTAACAGCATACTTAATATAACTTAGCATTCTCTGCATGTGTGACAGGTTTTTAATAAGGTGATGATGTACCAAACAGGATTTGTCACTGAGCCTTAAAATGAGCATCATAGTTCTTACAATAAAAAGTGCTAAGTAAATAGTAGGATTTATTTCCTACCTATATCGTTTTTATCAATATATGTGTTTGTGGAAATAGCTGGAAACTTTGGTTCAGTTTTGGGGAGATATCTTGCGAACCTGCTAACAGCAGGTGATCTCTCTGCTGCTGTGATGTTATCTGTTTTGGGGTAACTTTTAAAGGTATTGGTAGAAGGGTGGAAGTGCAGCAGCTCTCTTGGAGCCAGGCATGGTATAGGTCCACATTGTGTAAGCTTAATTACATAGCTTTGACACCACATCTTAATCTAAATCAACAACATCTGCTCAGCATCCCTGTTCCTTGGCAGAAGGGGGGAAAGAATAGCTGCTCTCGCAGCCAAAAGCCTGTCTTTCCATCAGCTGTGGTCTTATATTGCGGGGGCTCGGGAGAGTGGTGGGGGGTGTGATGGGATGGGACACACATTTCTAGTTCACACCCTAATCAGAATTTGAAGAGTCTTATGGAAGCGGATACCTGTGGGACTGTTGCACCGTTTCCCTCTTCTGTAACACCCCTGCGGACACTCCACCGTGCTAAGAAAGTTACTGTTATCATAAGGAGTCATCTTGTGTTGTTGCAGATAATCAAGGAGTGTAGCCTTGGACTGCAAGTTGTAGTGGTGAAAAACTAAAAGAATGAGGACAGTGAGCAGTCAGAGTGGGAAGGAAGACATTTAAGTGTACTGTTGTGTTGACTGGGGAGATGGGTTACGTAAACTGATACTGATTTAGGGCAGTGCTTCGGCATGGAAGTTGTCAAAACTTGATCTCAAACTCTTCCTCTACTCTTTCATGCCGATCTTGGATCTCCAGGAAGGATGTACGAGGTTTGTACAACTTCCTTCTGTCAGAGTTCCTTGCCCGCTGCCGGTTTCCCCAGTGCCCCTGGATCAACCTTTGCACTATAATTCCTGCTTTTGACAGTCCTGAGTGCGGGCTTGTAGCCCTGTTTGCTCAAATTTAACTACTACGCTGAAGGTATTTTGTTTTAAGGCTACTTCATCCTTAGTTTCTTATTTTAATGAAGTGAAAGTCTTTCTTTCCTTAGTTGATCACCATAAAAAGTAGGTCTGTCTCCTCTAACAAAGTACATGAATATTGTATCCTGTTTTTTTCAAGCAGGCTGTTCTGTAATGGCCTGTGCCATTTACAAGGCTGGAAATGATAAAAATGCAGTGCCTTATTGTGCACTCAGGGAAGCAGTACATTTTTTAATCCTAGAAGGATGCTCAAAATGTGTTGTGGCGAGGATGAAGCATGTGGAGATCAAGAGTATAGACATCAACTGTAGAAATGAAGATTTCTTGCCACTGGGTGGAAAAAGAGACAAGTTATTCAAGGAGATGGACAAGGTCTTGCTTAAATTCTAAGAGAAAATTGGCTTTTCTGTCTGCTATTTGCCTGTCTAACATCAGTCTTTTGAAGAATTCAAACCCTCAGTGGACAGAAATGGCTTTGGTACAGGTATGAAAAGATTTAATCCTCATGAACAGTGTTTAAAGTAAATTTAAGAAATGGTTTTAACTCCCAGTTATAGTAATTTTAAAGAAAGGTGAACCTTCCGCCAAAAATAGACTTTCATTGAGGGTTAAATTGTAGTTGGCTGTTGACTCATATTAAGCATTTTTTTCATTGCCTTGAGAAATGGACTGTGATGTTGATCAAGTGCAAAATAAAAAAGATTCTTCCCCCCCAGCCATTAGATGTTCAAGTGGACAGATCAAGATGTTCAAAAAGCCAGATCAGTGAACCAACTTCCAGTGGCTTTTTGACATCATACTCACTGAAAGGTTTCAAAAGAGGCTTTTTCCTAGGATGAATGCTAATAAAAGAAATTGTCTTTTTTACCTCATGTGCTTTGTCTGGAATTTTGTAAAGAGACAAAGTGATTTAACAACAGAAGTCTTGATTGTTCGTAATTTTTTGTACATTACTGGGCCACTCTATGAAAATAAAGCCTAAAAGAGCAAGAAATTGCTGTGACCCTTGTGAATAACTGAGGTCCTTCCTCTTTCAGAAAAAGAAACATTAAAACACCTTTTGGATTCTTGTTCCGCAGAAGTAAATAGCAAATGCTAAATGATTAAGAATATCTGAATGGGTGGTTAAGGTTTGCTGTTATCAGTTTTAGTTTGTCCAATTCTAAAACTAAAAATTTAATATACTTTATTTAGAAAACAAAAGAATGAGAATTTCCATTTTTCTATGATTTATTGAAAACCCATTGTCGCTAGAACTTCACATTTCATTCAGTTAAAGAATTCCACTATTTTAATGTTATGCTGAATTTGGGAAACACCTTTCACATTTAACATCAGCTCAAATTTGGGATGCCAGAGTATCTTGTAATACATTAAGTACCTATCTCTTCACAGTGGAGTCAGTGCTAGTATTTAGATTCCTCCTTTTTATGCATGAATGCTTTTCTCTAAAATATTCTTGATTTCAGTGTAGTTAATAAATGCGTATAAAGAACTGTTTGGATTTATATTACTTCACGGAGAGCCAAAAAACCCTACAAAAGGCTTTGGGGTTTTTTCCCTGTGATCAGATGTTAAGAAATAGGTGGAGGGGGAGAGTGGTACAAGAAACCTTGTACCCTGGGACCAAAATTTAAGTAACGTTTAGGTGACAAAAGACATAAATGCAAAATATTTTCAGTGGTGTATATATAAGCAGGATGGGTGCCTAAAACTCCCTTCATATAAACGAGACACTGAACAGCGATACAGGAAGAGTTCCTTAAGCCTTTGGTTCTAAAATAGCAATGCTTTGAGCAAAGCCAGTCATTTTTAGGGCTTTGGAACCAAGAGATCTAACCCCCTAGAAACAGCTACTGATTTATGTAATCAATCTTAAATTTGAAACCTATCAGTTGTCCCATGTGCCTAAGGTAGCTTTGTCATTTTTCATTTAGTTCTAATTTGCGTCCACATGTTCTGCCCCAAATCTTTTCATTTCACTTTATTAATGTTCCTTATTTTTATTGAGTTAGGATTCTTTTGACAGTGATGATTGCCTGCAGATCTCTGCTATTTCAACAGCTATCCCAGTTAATGAAAGCTAATGATCTTTAATGAAAATAAATACAAATGCAAATCAAGGTTAAAATCAGTGTCTTAAATCAAGGTTTCTGCTTGATGGTTTAAATCCTGTTTGGAGTCGATGACTGAAAGGTGTCAAAGTGAACAGATTGATTGCACTGACTGAACATGGGTTTGGAGAGTGGTTGGCTCAGGACGCTTGGATGTAGCTCCCTGTCTGTTTGCCTCATAAAAGGAAGGTAGAGTTTTTTGTTTGTTTTTTTCAGGGACATAGTGGATGTCTGACAAATAATTGATTTCTGTTGAAACAAATAGTTGAAGGTAGCTGCTGATCATGTCAGAATACTAAAGAATTATTCGTTATGGGGAAGAAATATCCTTTTGCCCATGAACTAAATTTTAGTACATAATAGTCACATGAATATTTTTTTTCCTAATGTGATTAGGAAGCAATGTTCCAAACCTCGTACATCATGAGGCATTGGGTAACGGGGAAAACTCTGAATACTAATGATACTAAATCATGTAATATAGTTGCACAAAATTAGTATAAACACAGGAGGGAAATATTCTGAGAAGGATTTCTGTGGTATTAAAAAAATCTCATCCATTGAAATTGGGAATTACTAAACCCCTTGGTTTTTAAGACACTTCTGAAAACCGTAAGACATGGCAGAAGAGTTTCACACGTAACTTGGGACCCAGGGATGTGAGCTCTGTAACAGTATTTCAGCACTAGAGTATTGATTCGGTCTCATTTTGTACCAAGTACGAAGTTTTGCAGTTCAGGAGAGGGAAATAACGTGGCGAGGCTGGCAGGATAGTTACCAGCCCTTGCTCACTCTATTGGTCTTGTTCTTCCCTAAGAGAATTCAAAACTATTGATTTGTTTCCTCTTTCATTGAAATCAATGTTTTGAGGAGAGCTTTGAAAGTCTGGGTGAAATACAGAAATAAAGTGCCTGTCCCCTGGTCTCTGCCTGAAGATGGAAAAACATTGTCCCAAGGAAGGGCCAATTGGCCGGCAATCCGGTGGGTGGCCCTGCCACAACAGGGTTTTGCTCACTGAGGATTTCACCTGTCTGAGGAGATACGGGTGCTTGCTTGTCCTTTCCAGGCACTGTGAAGATGAGTATTTAGCAGATGTTCTGGGAGGCAAAGCCGCAGTGTTGGTGCTCTCTCCCCTGGACTGCTGCTGTGGTGTGTCAGGGCAAGGGAGGTGCGGCTTGTGGGAAGACCGATCGCTGAACTGTTCTTGGAGGGAATGGCTGGGATTAGCGTAGTGAGGAGTTTCTGGAGCATTTAGCAAGGTTTGGCACCTTTCTGTTCCGAGGCTGACTTTTTCTTAAAGAAGTCTAAGGGTTTAATTTGCTCTGAAGTACTTTGAGAGCCATAGAGAGTATGAAAGATGCAGCAGCATGTGTTCGGGACTGGTTTGTCGCAGTGTCTTCTGCACGTGGCTGCCCTCTGCTACCCAAGTGCTAAAGACCTTGGGGAACATAGCAATAGACTTGCCTTGTAATGGATGTGAACAACCTTAAATACTGGCTGTAGCCTTCACAAGGCATGCCGTTCCTTTTTACCATTTGATGTAACTAAAGGTGTTAATCTGCAAAGCCTCTGAGCAGAGGGGTTTTTTTCCTTTCCATCAGAGAGCCTGACAGGTACTCCATCTCCATTATGCCTCAGCTCTTTGTTGTATCTGTCATATTCGTGGGCTGAATGACAGAGCGGTAAGGTGCTTCTGGTGGGTGCGTTTCCTACCTGTGTAATGGGGATCTAATTCATGGATACAGCCCGGCAACTGAGCAGAGGCACAAGCCCAGAAGAGGCAGTCATCTCCTCGCTCTTGCAGCCAACCAACTGTGCCTTGTTACAACACCCTGTTTCAATATTGTTGTTGTGTCTTTACTTATTCTGAGGCATTGCTACGTTTCTTTTTTTTTAATTAATTTATTATAGTGAGCATTTTCACTGCTTCTGGATCTTTTTGTTGCCAAATACCTTGTTGAATCAGTGTGGTGTCTCAGATGAAGAAGAATGTGGTGTGTGGCCAGCAGGTTCTGTGTACTTGGCTTATTGCTGGGGGTTGCAGGATGTGATGCCTCTGACCAAGGAGGTCTCCCGGTCCTGTGACCCTGTCTGTCACTTGTGTCTTGCTGCAGTATTCACTCCAGTGAGCTGAGTGTGCTTCTAAGGGGCTACCAACAGAATCACAAAAATGCGGTTATTGTTTATCTGCAAGTGGTTGTTTAGCTCTCACCCCACTTCCCCCGAGTTCTTCTTTAGTGAGCAGGTTTGTGCCTCGAATGCCTACCGATGCGCCTGCTGCCGTGGGATGCTGTGAAGGATGGTGAGGGTGAGTTGTGCCTGCCTGCTTGCTCGCTGGGTGCTCAACCCAGCCATCATCATCAGAGCGTGGGGAAAACCTTGCCGCTCTTCCAAGAAGGGGGTTGTTACCTTCTGTGTTTTTTCAGGACGAGCTGCCCTCTCTAGCTCCTGACAAGGCTCACTCGATTGGGCTCTTGAGGTGCCACTTAGCGCTCGAGCCTTTCGGGATGTTGTTACAAAGAAAACTGGAAACCCTACGGCATGGTGATAGTGCTGCTCCTGCGCTATTAACTGGCTTAATGAGCCTCTTAAATTGTTTTGGGGAAGACCTCAGCCTCCTGCATGACTTTATCATCCCTGTTTGCTGTCTCGGCTGACGGAGCAGTGGTGGTGCTGGAAGCGGAGCAGCCCGCTGTGAGCACCAACGCTGTGGTCTTTCCCTTCCCGAGGGGAAAGCAGCCGGCTGCAGCTCGGCCGCGTGGTGCCTGCACATGACGGTGGGTGTTCTGGAAGCAGAGGCTCCTTGGACCCCGTGACAGCATGGAGGCGAGTAACCACAAAGCTGTTTGCATTAGTGAAAAGGGTTTCCTTTGCTCAATTGATGGAGTTGATTAGTGCTGAGATCCTGCATTCTCCCACAGGTTTCTCGATCTGCACCTCGCTCGGGTGAACCTGCATGTTTAATCTCCTCACCCCATGTACTTTTCTCGCTGTGCGGCCATCCACTCTCATTTCCAATTTCACACCGACATGCTCTTGACGTATTTATAAATGAACTCTCTTATGTCAGTCCACTAAAAAGCAACTAGATACATTCTAGAGAAATATTTTTCTCCTCTGTCTCCTGTTGCTGTGGCAATCTTGACTGCTGCTGAGCAGAACGGGTGGGAGAAGCCAGCGTCAGTGCAAGAGCATCCTGCTTTCCCGCATGGTCCGTGCTGTGAAGGGCATCCAGTGCCTCCTGCTGCCAGTCTTGGCAGTGATTTTACCCCTGTAGTGTTTTTGATATACAAATCTCGAAGGTTTCTACAGAGAGAAGTAAATGAGAACATACATACTTGATTACTCAGTTGAGGAGCCTGAGGCATAGGAGTGCAATGATCTGCCAAAGACTGAGCGCTGTGTCTCTTATTTGGCTAGAAATGCCCTTCTTCTTCCTTAACTTAGCTTATACTCTGGACTTGAGGACAACTTCATCTTCCTTAAGGTTTTGCTCTAGGGTTTCAGCTATGTCAGAACTTCATCTATGCCTCTCGGCACATAATCTCTTCTTCAGTGTTACCCTCTTGTCTCTTCTCCATCCCGCTGGACAGGCTAAGGCTCAGTCCAGAGCAGGTGACCAGATGATTTCTGGATAACGAGTTACTGCTAATCAGCTACATTTGGTCATTGACTGTGAGAAGCTGGTTGCAAATCCTAAGGAAAAATGTGTTAGCATAAACCATTGGAAGAGAGCATGTTTTCCTTTGCAGTAGGTGGAGAACACAGGGCTGGTCTGTTAATCAGATCTGTCAGTGATCAGCTGACAGATGGCAACTCACTGGGGATAATTAATCATTTGCTTGTGCAGGATGTTGAGTATGGAATGACGGTGTCTGTAAAGATTCTAGCAGAAGGGTTTTGTGTGAGACAGCTCAGAGAGGACCTGAGCCCCCTGGAAAGGAGGATCTCTCCCTCCAAGGTGGAACTCACTAGCTAGAGACAATTAAGCCCATCTTGCTGGGGATCACAGGCTTTCTGGCTACCACCTTTGGCTTTCCCAGGGCATCACGGAGCTAAAGGCTTGCAAAAGAAAGGAAGAAAAGCTGGCTGATGTCTGTGGGCTTTGATCTGCTGTGAAGGGTTTCTGCCCCCAGCTTGGGGAGAGGGGGCATGTATTTTTAAAAAAAAAAAAAAAGCAAACGCTTGTAGGTCTGGTCTGTCGGGAGCATTGAAGTCGGAAGCAAGACCCTCAACTGAATTTTCTCCTTAGGAAGGAACGAGCTGCTGTGAGTGAGCAGCAGCAGAATAACATGACTCCGATGGCCGGTGTCACCCAGGAGCTGAGCATCCTCGCCAGGTCTGTGCTGCCTGCAGGGCTGTCTGCTATTTTGAGAGAAGGAGACGTGGCAAAGGTGGTGTTTGCAGACAGCACTCACTCTCCCAGCACACCTCAAGGCCTGGGTTTGAGGGTAGAAGTAAAGCAACCTCTGTCTCTTTTTCGTAATGCTTTTCTCTCTGTATCTTCTCAAAATCCTCCTTTCCAAAGGCAGCTGTCTCAGCAGGGAGGGTGAAGCAGAAGTAGATGTGGTGCTGGTAGGATGAGGATGATCAATGAGTGGAAACCCCCCCCTTCCTCTAGACTTTGAGGACTCCATGTACAATTTGAAGTGGGGGGAGAAAGGCATCTCTACCAAGGATTTGTCAGGCTTGTTCCTGGCAGATAAGTTGGTTTTATTGAGTAGCTTGACATGCAATTCCTTGCAGCATATAGATGTTTGTCTAATGTTTACTTAGAGGGAGAGATTTTCTAGCCATCCTAAAAATTAAACTTTGTGTGATGGTGCATTTGCTCAGGGAAAATAAGTGTGAAGGTGCTGTCAAAATGTCAGGCTTGTCTGGAACAAGGGTCTGGCAGAAGACAAGTGGCATTAGTGTGTTTGAGGATGTTTCATTTAGAAGTAATGAAGTCCTCAGACTTTTGGGGGTCCTGTTAATTGAACTGAAGAGGTACGAAGCCTGAAAGGGACATGCTGTTCACACCTGGAAAGGCAGAGACACTTGCAGAGGGAGAGGGTCAGAATAGGTTATTTCTACTGTAAAATGACATCAGAAGGATGTGAAGAATTGTTCCGAAATTACATTCCTTTACCTGAATCATTTTAAGGAAATCGGTTTTATATGGTAAGACTAGGTGGTTTGCTTCTAGGTGAGAAAGGGGCTTGGGTCTGAGTTTTAATTTGAAGGGCGTTCAAGGAAAGAAACACAACCATCCTCTGCTGTGTGAATCATCATGCAGGTTTACAGGACCACAGAAATGCATAATGAAAAAAAATGTCAGGAGACTTCTTGCAGCTTCCAGATTTGTAAGGCTGCAAGTCAGCACACTGTCTCTCCTCTCTGAGAAAAACTCTTGCTGAGAAAATGCCTCCTTGCAGAACCTGAAACTGTGGTTCCTTTACACCATGCGTATTTCTTTTTTTTTTTTTTTTTTTTTTCCTTGCAGGGACCAGGTATTTGAATGGAGATGTGTTTTCGGCATGAGGCAGTGGGCGTGGAGTTCCTCTTGATAACTGCATTTTGGTATTAAAATAATTTTCCAGATAATGCTGTTTCTCTTCTGAAGGCTTCCAAGCTTTTACAACAGTGGAGTAATTATTCCATTTATGAGGAAATTGAGGCAGGGGACTGCAGTTGCCGCAGCCCACGCTCAGCACTGCTGGCAGAAGCTTGCTGCTTGCCCCAACTTTCCAATAAGCAAATAAAACTACATCTGTTAATGGCCCTTCCTTTGCAAAACGCACTTATTTCATAAACACTAATGCCGAGTTGTGTAACAACGGGCGAGGAGGGTGGGTCGATGTTGCTCACGCTGAGATTTGGCCTTGTACATACAGATTGCTTGCTGGAGACCTGTTGTTGGTGTCAGGGGTCAGTATAAACAGTGTTTAGAGTTTGCTTTTTCAGAGGGAGCTTTCTGTTGGTGTAGGGATTTTTTTTGGCCTTGGACCCCTTCTCTTCTGCCGCAAGCTTAACAAGATCCTTTGTTATTTTCCAGCTGAAGCTTTCAGACTCACCACTGTGGTTTTGAATTGGCTTTAAATAAAAGGTGTTGTGCTTCTGAAGTGCCCTGCCCAAGGGCTCTAGAGCAATCCAAACAGCCAGCAGACAAAGCCGTTCAATGTGAAGTGCCCATGCATGATTACCTGGCAGAAAGCTGCAGGAGAGTGTTTGCAGCTGAGTCCCACAGGAATAGGCTTTGTCTGAAAAACCATGCTCAGCAGGTGCTAACTCTGTTGGAAAAAGTCAAGGCAGGTCTTGCCCATTCATCAAGGTGGGTGGTTTAGTCCTTCATTTCAGTGTAGAGCAAAAAAAGGTAGGAACAAGCAGAAATGAGATTAGGGAGGTGGGAGGAAGAGGTTTTAAGTGGGCTTCTGTGTTTTCCCCCTCTGCTAAGGCATTGTCTCCCTGCATGGTGGATCTAAGCCACTTGAATTTCCAGCTTGCGTGACTAATGGCCTTGGTGTCTTATATCCTGAAAGCAGATATATAGCCTTGAGAAGTCAAATCTAATTTCTTCAGTTACATTTGCAGAGTGAAACCCCATAAGTGTAACTCCTATACTGCCTCTAAGCTCCTCCAGCCTCCGTCTCCTGGCACCTCTTCAATTCTGAACACGTAGCTTCGTTTTACCTCTTAGTACCACACCAGCTGGAGCAGCTTCTTCCAGGGTGGGGAGTCTTGTGTGCATGCTTTACTGAGCGAGGAGAGTGCTTGGAGATGAATGTGCAGTTCCCTCCTGTGGCTTAGAAGGCTATATCTATATTTTTAGGGGTTTTTCTCATTCCCCATCTTATTGAGGTAGGAAGGGAAGATTATGGCACTTGATGATTTAATCAACATAATCTCCAGATAAAACATGCTTATGTTATACTACTGGGAGATATTAATTTATGCTGGCTTGCTTCTCCTAAGGTAAATTAAATCATTAGTTTTAAGACTGGATTAGGTGCACATGTCCCCTGCCTCTTAAAAAGGCAGTTCAGTAGTTCTTAAAAGCTTCTTGGCTTGGCATTTCTTGGGAGTCATCAAGTCCTTTCAGCGCAGGTGTCACGAAAAGTGGAACTGAGATGCAATGCTTAAAGGTGCAACCACTAGCTCCGTGGTAGCTAAATGCCTCCGTGCTGACACAGGAGCTGCTAATGCCTTGTGCCTCCTTCTTTACCCAGTTGTAGTATTTTGCCAGCTCATTAATTCGTTGAGAAGGTTTTTGCTACAGGTCTGGGGAACCAGCAATTGCTCCTTTGATCAAACCTGCGTGTAGAGCATCTGCTCTCTGTTGATGGCGAGCTGAGCTGTTCAGTGTGTGTTGGAGGAGACCTGGCCAGAGCTAGGTGGCCAGTGTCCACACCCCTCTCCCACTGGAGAGAGCATAGGGACATCCAGGGTGATGCATTGACTTGTGCTTGAAAATACACCTGAGCAGAGCTATAGCTCAGATGTTGGGTGATCTTGGAAGTGCTGTCAGCACCTCTGAACTGGCTGAAAATTCCCCAAAACATATAGGTGAAGCTCTCTGAGTGCACAACAAAAATTAAAAGCAAAAGATCTTTACCAGGGTAGGTGGGAGATGTTACATACAGGCAGGGAAACTGAGGCACGGCCTGCCTCTCATTGGGGAGGGCAGTAGCAGGGTGTAGGAGTAAAATTTGGACGCCTGATGCCAGTGGCCCCTCGTGGAGTCACTTGATTTAGAGCAGATGTGCTGAGCCGAGCCAGCGTGGCTGCTCCTCTGCGGTTTCTTGCAGGAACGCCTGGTGCAGAGACGCCGGCTCCAAGTGTTGAGGTGCCCTGTCTGCTTGGGTGGCCAGCAGCTCCGGTGAGGAAACCAGGCCCTGCTGCTGAGACAGACGGGAATGGCTCCTTATGACCCAGGGGGAGGAGAAGTGACAGAGGCCCTCATGGAAATTTCAGGGCTATTAAGGATGTGATAATGAGGCGTTGTGCATCATTTTTCAGCACTGCACTCCCCTGCCCCCAGTTCAGCCCATGGGTTAACACTCTCCATCCCAGGAGGACAGTAAATGCTCTGCTGGTGCTGTAACTCCATTTATTGTGCAGCTGGGCATCAACAGGGCTGGTGCATGCACAGGTGGAGGGGGTGAGGAGAGAAGGTGCCTTCCCAGAAAGCTGGCTCAGATCCCCATCAACGGAGAGCAGATGCTCAAGATACAGGTTTGATCAAAAGAGAAATTGCTGGTCCCCCAGACCTGGGGCAAAACCTTCTCGCTGAATTAATGAGCTGGTAAAATAATACTGTCAGGTAAAGGAGGAGACACAGGGTGGAACTTGCTGCTGCAGGATGCTCTCCAGCCAGCTATGGGCATCAGGTTATGGGCTTGCAGAGAATCTCATGTAAGATGATCTCAATGCACCTGGGGAAGGGCCACTACCCATATGCTGTTTCCTATACTTTCTTGATGCTGTTTTCCTTGGTACGCTCAGTCCTTTGGTCTGATTCTGCACGGCCCATCTCTTGGATGGTGACATCTTCCATTGCTTTGCTTTCCTTTACCTTTCTGGATCCCCGGGCCATCTGCTGCAGCGCGGTTCCTGGCTGCACGGTGGTGGACGTGCCGGTGGCTGCTCCAGAGGAGCAGCTTTGCTGGCTCTCGCACAGCCAGGATTGTGCCAGCAGAAGCGGGCATGCAGGTGGGATTTTCCTACAGGGCAGAGCCGGTTTGCTCCTGGGGCGGGTAGATTTCTGATCACTCTTGTGAGCGGGTTAATATCTCCACGGAGGTCAGAACAGGGATGAATCCATGAGGTTATAAATCATGTGGAGGGTGGGAAGCAAGCATGCGGGGGCCTGAGGCAGCTCTCTTTCTTGTGTAGCTTTTTCCATTACACTGCTGGATGGCGGTGCCTGCGCAAAGGGCAAGTCCTTCTTGCTTCCTGATTTCATTTTTCTGCTTGAATATTTAGAGGCAAGTGTCTCTTTCTCTGTATAGTACATTTGCAGCTGATTTATTGCGTGATGCTCTAGCACTGGGATTAAATGTTAATGCAGGTGTGCTGATACAGTCTGCTTTGAACTGGGCAGCTCCTGGAGGTCTGTAGGCTTTTGGGGAATAAAATCAGCTGTGTCATATGTCCCTTTGCCATCCTGTAGATGTGCCTGTTGGTGCATTCAGACTCTTCTCCATCCCCACCTCGCCACAGGCACCCTCAAGAGGCATCCTTGGTGCTGAGCTCTTGACCTTCAACTTGCTGTGATGGAGGACCTGTCTGTTCCTGTGTGATTGTGTATGTCCATCTGACTTTTTGTGGGCTTCGTTTTAGGGGCTGGGTGATGCCCAGGCAGGGGATGCCTCGCACGAGGCAGAGATCGCCTCCCTGCTGCCATGCCGCGGGTCGGACAGGCAAGCGGCCGTGTTATTGGGAGAGGAGACAAAAAGATCCCCAACTGGTATTTGTTACTTCTGACTGCAGACATCAAGGATCTGTCACTGGCAGAGCGAAAGGGGAACAATATTATTTTTGGTTTGGCCAGGCTGCTTTCCCTCTCCAAGTACGGCAGGCTACAGCAGGGCTCACTAGCCACGAGGTGCTGCCCAGTGCTCGCTCTGATTTACCTTTGCCGTGGTGCAGGTTATTCACGAGGGGGAGAAGTGCTTTTTTAATTGTAAAGGAAGCGTTTGTAGTCTCTCATGCCGGCAGAGACCTGGGGGCAAAGCTGATAGGCAAAATGTATTTTGACTTGGTTTAATGTCTCTTTCAGGCTGCTGGTGCCTCTCCTGCATCTCCCTGCCAGTCATCCGGGGCTTGTCTCGTAGCCGTGGAGGATCAGGCAAGCCTGTGTTTGGAAGCAGGGACCTCGGTGTCACGGAGGGGTACCACGAGATCTCCAGACTCCAGTCCTCGGTCTGCAGCCTGGAGGAGAGCACCAAAGCAGGTGGGTGTAAAAGCCAGAGCAGGAGAGGAGGGAATCCCTCCCTTCCAGGAGGGCAGGCATGCTGCAGGCAGCACTGAGAGATGTTGGATCCCACAGACGCTGAGCCATTCCCCGTTTCTCCATCCATGCCGCTTCCTAACAGAGAGAGGGATCAAATCAAAGACGGCAGAATTATTTATTGAGGTGTTTGTTTGAAGTTGAATGGACAGGAATCACATTTCAAAACTGTAAGAGAAAGAGCTTTTTAGCTCTCTTCCTTTCTACAAAATAGCAACCGCATCACCGCGTGCCACGGGGATGTCAGGGTGAATCTGTTTCACTGACAACAAGATTGTTCTGTCTAGACAGGGAAGCGCTGCTGAACTGAGTGAGTCTGCAGAATAATTTAAAGCCAAAATACTTTACAGACCTTAAATTTAAAATAAACACGGGCTTGACACAGATGACGCTTGATGGATAGTTTGTGCGTGGGTGGGGTGGCGGCTGGCTTTAAGACAGAACTTGATGGTGGTGATTGACAGATGTCACTCAGCGTGACCCGGTGGCTGCTGACCTGTCACGTCTCCCAAACAAGTTCTTTCACAAGAGTGGGTCCACTGAGGTGTCCGGGTGGCCCCGTGGAGCTCAGTGCAGGGCTCCTCTGCAATACTTGGATCTGCCTGGAATTCTGTTGTTCCTAGGCGGCCTGCCCGGCCCTCCCCGGCCCCTCGGTGCCTTGTCCCCGCTGTGCTGCCGGCTCTGCGGCCACCCCACCGCAGAGGCAGAAGGGGTTGTGTGGAGGGGATATGAGCCTTGCATTCGCCATCTGCCTGGAGGGGCTGGCAGCCAGGGCTGTCTGAGGCAGAGAGATGTGGTGGTGCGATTGCAGCCCAGCTGGCATGAGGAATTTACTTTCTTCTGGCAGAAAAAGAAAGATGAAATATTAAAAGCATGGCTCAAAGGCTGGAATATATATTTTTTTTTTTTTTTTTTTCCCTTTCTGAGTAGGGCTTCTGCTCAGCAGTGCTTCGGTGTTGCTCAGAGAAGACAGCAGCCGGTCAGAGCAGGAGGGATGCCAGCCATCCGGAGAGAGCAGGGAGTGGGGCTGAAGTAAGGGAGGAAGAAGAGGCATGTCTCAGGTGGGCTGATCTCAGGGCTCAGGGTGAATGCTGACACTTCGACTCCACCGTAGCCTTTAGGACTTGTGCTTTAGTCTCGTTTGGCTCCTGCTCAATGGCAGGAAATAAAAACTCTTCTTGTCTCTGTCTCTATAGATGAGGGCAGTGCCCCCTGAAGTAGGAGGACACCTTCATGTTGACCGCTGTCCTTGGATTAGGGAGGATGCAAGACAGGAGGAGCAGAGGGCTCAGCCAAGGCATCTGTCAGCTCCCTCTGGAGAAGTCGTGCTGGCTCCCAACTTGCCGTTTCTGGCATCCTGGTGAGTCCAAGAGTCCCTGATGACTCTCTGAAGTGGTGATGGTATGAGGTTTCTCCCTGGGCCAAGCTATTCCATTTGCTTCTGCTGATGAACTTAGGGGCAGGCTGTCAAGGGAGAGCACTGCTGTCAGGCAGCAAGGCACGCTGACACAGAGATGTGCTGTGTCCTAAACTCAGTAAAATTTGAGGCCTCCTATTTTTTTTTCTCAAGCAGTCACCAGACTGTGTGCCTTCACGCAGCAATTCAGCCGTTGAGTGGGCAGCAGGAACCAGCATCCCAGACGGGTGCGCTTGCAGGGAGTGAGAGGGGAGAGATGGCTGTGAGATACAGCAGGGAGGGAGAACCGGGGTCTGTGCATTTGCCAAGTGAGGAGCTGGAGGGAACCAGCTCAGGGTGTTGAAAGCTTTTCCTTCTGTTTCTTCCTTTGACATCTCTTTTCTGCTCTCCCTCTGTGTTAGCGGGTCTGGGCCAGATTCAGAGGTAATGTGGGAAAGGGAAGATGCAAGTTCAGCATGGCAGGGAGCGGGCTTGGAGCAATCTTAACTTTACACCTCTGCAAACACTGGCAGTGAGCGTTACTTATTTGCTGATCAGGGATGTACCTGAATGAAGCACGCTGGGGAGACAGTCACTTGCTTGGGCTCACAAAATGGGTGAGCAGTGAAATGGAGTTTGACCTTGACTCCAACTCCAGCTGCTGCCTTGCCTCTTCACCCTTGGCTCCTGCGTCGTCTCTGGCAGGACAGGACGGGGGCAGGCAGCAGAAGGGGGCCCTGATGTCCCCCCCGCTCCCGCAGCCTTGCCTTCTGCGTTCCCCTGCCTGCCTCTCCACTGCTGCTGCCTCCTGAAAGACCCTGTGATTAATTATACTGCTCCGCGGCCTCCGAAAATTTATTTAGGGTTTTATGTTTGCTGCTGCTGCTTACACAATGGCAAATCTGCTGTGGCTGTGTCCCAAGCAGGTGGCAGCTAATAGGTCAATAAAGTGAATCGCGCCATTAGAGCTGTCGAGCTGGGCTGCCGGGAGCCAGGCAGGTAGAGGGGAAAGCTGCGGAGAAGCCAAGACAGATCTGCTTTAGCAGAAATGCATCTGGCTATGCTGGCTTGCAGGAAATTGCTCGCTTCCCTGATAGCATCCACTGCTTTAATAAATCAATTTTTCCACTATAGTTTGTCGAGGTTAAGCTTTCTTCTCCCTGCATCCCATGCTCTTCTAAAAATTAGTCTAATAGGACATTTTCATCTCCGAGAGCTTTGGAAGTTATTTTCCTTAAAGATTTTCATTGCCTTTTCCTTGGGGTATACAGAAAAGGGGGGCTGGGAGGATTGTCAGCTGAAGGAAACGGAGAGCTTCAAACCACAAAAAAGTCCCCCCTGAAAATGCTGCCAAAGGCATGCAGAAATCAGCCCAACTTGAAATAGCTAGCAACTACCCAAGCAGATTTAGAAATCACCTCTGCCTCTGAGCGTCTTGCTTAGTGCTGCTGGCGAAGGATTGGGGATGGTATGCCTTGAACAGATAAAACGCTGTTGTACCTGCTTTTCAGAAGAAGAGAACGAGGCAAGTGTGACTCCCTCATCCTGCGCAGGGTCTCTGCTCCTGCCTGGAAGGGAGCAGGCTTGTTTGTACGTGCTGCTAATTCATATGCAGTGGGAATCTGTTCCTGATGGCCTGGTGCAGAGCTGCCTGCTTTGTACCACTTCCCAGAAGGAAGGGAAGTGGGAGCTGTGTTTCTGCGTGGTTGTGCCAGCGGAAAGAGCTGCATTCAGTTTGCTTCGTGCAGCGTCATGAGCCGGGGCCGTGCACTGTCCTCACAGGTAAAATGGGGCTGGAGTCAATGGCTCGCTCTGAGCCTGCTCTGGGATGCTGTTGGGCTGTGTCAGCGGGATGCCGAGCCTACGCAGGCAGCGGTATCACCTTGTGATGCTAAAGCTGCTACATCCACCGAGTGCTGTACCACTGATGCGCGAGGGTATGTGGGCTGCCTTCGCATGCTCTATATACGGTGCCTCCAGCAGACTGCATCCTCACTGGAAAGGCAATTCAGATATCCTGGCTCTTCCTGTTCCCTCCCTGTTAGTGCCGTACTGTTGGTTTTTAATGTTGCTGCAGAGATGGTTTGTATAAATCGAAGCAGGTTGTATTTATTCTATAAAACTTTGTAGGTATCTTGCACTGGATGTCACCTCCCAGCGCACAGTGAGAAATTCAGCTTAAGGAATCATCACCAATGCCATTATCTTTATTGCCAGTCCTGTCTGATAAATCTGCTCCCTCTGGGATGGCGGAGCCCAGCGAGTAAGCCAGACCTGCTACACGTGTATGCTGGGTGTGCTGTTTAGGAGAGAGCAGAGCTTATGCTCAGGAGCTGCTTACAGGGTTCTTGACAACAGGCGCTCGAAACAACCCCAAGGGCTGCTTAAAAACCATGGAATTAACAGAGCTCTCATGCAACCAGCCTTGGGACTCCCTGGGCTTTTTCAGCACTTTGAGGACTGGGGTTCAAGTTCTTCTCCCCAGCTTGGAGGGGTAGAAATTTGCTATAATTTTGTGAGCCAAGGGCCCTGCTGTCCTTTCCCTGACCCGAGGCTGGGCCATTAAGCTGCACATCCAGTATTGCAAAAGTCAACATTGAAACAGTGACTTTTGATGGACTGCAACTTTACCGAGCACAAGGTTGCTTTACCGAGCTGTGTCCCATGTGAGCAAGATCATCTGGTATTCGGTGCCCTTTAGGATAGAGCAGGGGTGCACATTCCCAGCACATGGTGCCCCCCGTCCTGTCACCCACGGAGCAGTGACCTGTGGCATCTAAGCAGCACTAAGCTGGGCTGGGAGCTTGGGTTCAGAGATCCTTGTCAATGGTAGCATCTTCCCTGGAGCTCAGATGGCTGTGGGAGCCAGGAGCTCTCATCTCACCCAGGCCAGCTGCCTGGCTGCGTGCTGTCTCTGACAAACAGCCTTTCTCCTTCCTCCTGCTGAATTGCTAGTACCGCTTTTCCTCTCCATTTCAGGCGTGAGTGCCTCAAGGGGACATCCCTGCGGTCTGTGAGCCCCTGGAGGTGTGGATCACAGCTGGCTTCTTGTGGAGCCGTGACAGCTCCCTGGGCAGAAGCAGTCTTCCCAAGCCCCAGCTCCACTGCTTGCACGAGCTGGTTTCTATCTGGCATGTCTGGTGACACCGCCACCAAAATCACCCGGACGCTGCAGACACAGCCTTGTCTGTGGCTTCCTTCTGGGAAAGGGAGCTCGCTTTTGGCTTAGAGCATCTGATGAGAAACAAGTCAGATACCAACGACTGCAACTGCTGCATTGGCTCTTGCTGAAGGACAGAAACAGTTGAAGAAAGGTTCCCCCTCTGCCACCATCTCCAGGCAGAAGGGGCTTGTGGAGCCTGGCAGGGGCAGAGGAGCCTCCAGGGAGCAGAGGAGCCCTCCAGGGAGCAGGGGGGTCCCTGAGCTCCTGGCTCCGGGATCTGCTGCCACCCTGGGGCCGCAAGAGCGGGGCTGGTCTCTGCCCCATCAGTGCCCCGTGCCCTCCTTGGGGCAGCGGTGGGGCTGCTGAGAAGCACAGCGCAGGCATTGCCCGCTGCTGCAGGCAGAAGGGCTCTGAGCAGGCAATGGTGAACACAGAAAGCTGCCTAACAGCTCCCTTCTGAGGCCACGGGACTTTGGTAGAGAAAGTGACTTTTATAGAAATAAAGGAGACTTATTTTTGGGTCAAGTGCTCTGGAAACGAATGATTTTGAGATGAAAGCCTTTTTACTCGGGTAACACAGGTTCACATTGCCTAGAGGGAAGTCTGCCTTGTGCTGGGATATTTTTCCCTCTGGGGGCGTTGCGATTGCTTTTGAAGATGAATTTTCAGCATACAAAGGAGAAGAAGAAAGCTGAGAGAAAGAAAAGGCTTTAAAAAATATCAGGGGTTCTTGTGGTCTGTTTTAATTTGTTAGCATGTCTCTCTTGCTTGTAACACCCCTGTTGGGTGCAGGGCTTGTTCTCCCTCTTCCCTTCCTGACTTGCTCCTTCCCTCTGGCATCTTCATCAATCCCAGTCTCTGGATTTTTTTTTTTTCTTTTTTTCCTTTTTTTCCTTTCTAGGCCAATCTTTTTACACCCAGGGCTGCTTGGCAGAGCAGCAGCCAGCAGCTCCTGCGTGCTGCATTGGGTGGGGATCACCTTGTGAGGTGGGCTGGGAGAGATGGCCGAGCCCCCTGAGGGTCTCAGCTAGCAGGGGGCGAGGAGAGACCAGCCCTTGGCCTCGAGCAACGGCAGCAACGTGTGTGCTGGGAATAAGCCTCCAAATACACAACCCTGCCCTGGCTGGCCTCCGTGTATCCAAGAGCCAGCGGGTTACCACCCTCATCGCGACTGGTGGGAAGAGATGTGTGTCCTTCCCACCCCCTTCGGATGCAGTGGGACGTGTCAGGCTGTCGGGCTCCTTGGCGTGGTACCCCTTGGTGCTGTGCTCAGGCACTGCCCAACCTGGACGTAACTGGCCCAGAGATCACTTCTTGTGCCCGAGCTGTACCCAGGGCAGAGGTGGGAGAACAGCGAGGTGAAGCCCTCTCTGAAAGAGGTATGGAATGGACCCTTTTCCTATCAGTTTATCATCTGAGGGCTCTCTTTTGAAAACACATTATGCCCCATGGACTGAAGGTCCCCAAAGCCTGTTCTGGCTTTGGTAAGACTAGGGAAGCATCAGAGCGTCTCGCTTCTCTGCTTTTTGCTGGTTTCTCCTCCCCTGCTCTGGAGGGATGAGGTGCGCGCAGGGCTCGCTGCTGCTGCTGCTTAGTGTGAAATGCTGTAAAGCTTAAGCATTGATTTCTCAATCAGAGGTGTCTATTTTCTTCTTGGGCTGGGGCTTTAATGCCTGCAAATCCATCTTTCGCTCCCCAATGGTTTGCTTTAAGATTTTTAAATCAGCTGTTGTGCTTCAGAGCTCTGAGAAGGGAACAGATTCAGTCAAGCCAGTGTTGCTTGTGCTGGCTCACCGGTGGGTTTTGAACCAGACAGAGCCCATGGGGGCTCTCGAGTCTCAGGCGAGACCTTTGCCTGTGCCTAGCTGTGGTACAGGACAACATTGGTCTACAGGGCTTTGGAAAGCTGTGGGTCTTCCTCCTGTCCTGACAGTGAACCTGGTTCAGCAGGTCTGTGGTCCCCAGGCTTTGTGGATTGTAGGCTGAAGTTGCAGTATGTCCTGTCAACAGATGCCAGAAAAACCTGAAGACTTTTTAAAAAAAAAAAAAAAAAAAGCAACACCACGTTCCCATCAGTGCTTCCCATATTTTCATAGCAATCACAGTGTTTGCTCCCTGTTTTCAAAGCATTGTACTCTGCCGTTCTTCAAGTGCTGTATAGCTGATGCGAGCCTTGTTGCTGAAATGCAACTGCTGCTGTGGAGGAACACAACAGCTTGGTGTGGAAGGATTGCTGCTGCCTGTGACTGCTCTCCTGCGGAGATTGCTGTTGGTGACCTGAGCTGGGGGAGCTGGCTGCAGCTCCTGCCTTGGCCTCTGCCTGCTTCATCATCTCAGGCCGATTGCTGCCACTGTTTACCCTCAGCTTTCCCCTTGTTAAAGGAGGGTGAATGACAAAGAAAAGCCCTTTCCAAAGACCGGAGCTGGGGTTGCTCTGCAGCCCTGGAAGGTGCAGGTGGAGGTTAGAGTGGAGCAAAGAGGAGGGCTGGTGAAATGCAGGTGACTCCTGGTGCTAATTGTATGCAGCAGATTTATCTGGAAGGAGCTGAAGGAAGCGTATCAAGGATGTCTCAGCTATTCAAGTGAGAAATCAAATTAAACTTTGCATCAAATAGTAGAGCTGCTCCGTGCTAGGAGTTATGTCAAATTCATTAAAGGTTTCTACGTACCAGCCCCCTGGGAGTTAGTGGAGAGAAAAACCAGTGCTCTGTGTCAGGGGGCTGTGTTTGCCTGCTCACCTGGATGTGTTAATGATGTGGGTAGAGGAAGAGGGAATTATTGCTTTAACCTTCAAGGTACCTGTGTGTGGAGTGGGGAGGGGGACACTGACTCCACAGCTAGTTCTGTGTGCCACTGACGGTAAGCTGGGATGTGTGTCCATCAGCCTGCACTGAGGGATGCTAGGTGAGCACCGGGGACAAAAGCCCCAGCGAGCTGAAGGTGTGGGAAACACTCTTGTCCCAGTTGCCTGTCTCCTGATCTCCCGTTAACAGGCTGGGAGATGGAGTCCCTTGGGAACCCTGGGGTGTCTGGGAGGCGGATGGGAGTCATCTGAAGGAGATCAAAATATCAGTATCACACAGAAGTATGCGTTCAGACTTGCTTCTCATTGGGCACAAGTCCACGCTTGCTCCAGGCAAGGAAAAGATCTGGACAACACGTTGCTGCCTCCGTGGGGACAGATTGCTCGGAGGCTGGATGGAGCGCAGACTTGGCATGAGAGCGCCTGCAGCCAGGAGGAAGCTGCTAGCGTGGTGGCAGGGGAGTCGGCTGCCGGGAATCCGTGATGCCATGGGAGTTCGGCTGCAAAATGATTTCTCCATGCTGCACACCAGAGGCTCGGAGAGCTCCCCGGTGACCAAAGTGCGTCCATACCTGCTTCTCACCAGTGGTGGGGCACACCAAAGAGCTGGCAGCCATCAGGAGGAGGAGGAGAGGAACACTGAGCTTCATCCACTGCAAATGCTGAATGCCAAAGTTTTCTCTGGCTCATGTGCTAAGGCCCAGGCTTGACTAATGCTATCTGATTCCCCCCCCCGCCATCCCTCATGCATGTTGTGCATTGCCTTAGAAGCACTCAAGCGCTAGCTTGATATTTAAAAGCCATTTGCAATATTGCTGCTCTGCTGGCAGGAGAAATTAGTCTGACCCCAGGAGGTACGTATCCTGGTGTTGGAGTAGGGCAACCCGATAACAGGCAGGGGTGAGTCTCCTCCGGTGTCCTGCCTAGTGCTAGGTCTGGATTAGGGCTCTCCAGCCAAGAAAATGTGTTTCCTCACTCCTTTTCTGTTGACTTGTAAGAATTTTTAGGAATTTAAGATGCTAAACCTCGATTAGGCAACACTTATTAATTTCCAAGATGTAATTTATTTACAGAGTGTTCCCATTCACAGCAGCAAGTGCTGTTAATTGCTGTAGTTTGCTTTCCAGCCTAGGATTTGAGACTTGAAAAGCCTGTGAACGTGGCTGCCAGACTGGCAGGGCTGGCTCTGGCTGGATCCTACCACCCCGGGGATATGAGGAGCTCGTCGAGGAGCTGACTCTGACCCAGGCACCCTAGCTTTTGCTCAAAGCAATCCCTGTCCTAGGGCATAGGAACAGGCCAAGGAGCAGAAATGCCTGTCCTCTCTTTGTGGCTGTATTAACCCAACTGTCCTGCGGTGCCTTTTGCTCTCTCTGCTCTTCGGCTTGGTTCGTTCGCTCCCAGCGTGACATGGGTATCCTCATCCTGCTCCAGTGTTGCTGCAAGGCTGAACGAGCTGCCTCTCTGTGTAGATCTGGAGGCAGAGCTGCAGGAAATCAATGGGGCCAAGAGAAAATGAGGTACTACACGCTGTCCTTCAAGCTGCCTGCACCGGGGATGGCATCTTTGTAGCGTGATGGCTCAAGGCTATTTTATTTTTTCTTCTCTCTCTGGCATAGGCTGTTGCTCAGAGCTGCCGAGTTGCTGTACTGAAGCTTTGCTGACATGTGAAGCCCTGTGACTAATTCCTCCGAAGCAGGCTGTGCCGTTTACCTGTGAGATACCAGCTCCTCCAGGATGAGGTGGGCTGTGGGGCAGAGCTGCCCTCCAGCCCTGTGCTCGGAGAGTGTCCAGGCAGAGGCAGGGGAGACTTTAAGAGCTGCAGTCCCCCATCCTATTTTATCTTGGTTTCTGAGAACCTGTGGCTGCTGGGGCTGGGTTGTGGCAAGGGGAGGGGAGCAGCCTCCTGTGTTTTGGGGAAGGAGAAGCTCTCCTTTCTCCTGTCCATGGAGGAGTGGATTGCCTCTTGCTATCTAGACCAGCAGCATCTTTAGGAGAGACTCCCAGGTGGCTCTTTGGGGAAAGAAGTTGGAGATTGATCAAAGTACCTCATTCACCTTGTCGTGCTTCCCAAGGACCACTTGAAAAGGGCAAAATAGAGCTGCTCGCCTTCCCCTCGCACAGGGCTGGGGGTGAGTGAGTTTGTGTAGGACCCGTGATGAGGTCCTTGTCTTGGTTTGGCTCCAGAGGCACTGCTGTAACCCTGACATTTCATGCAGTCTTAGACAAATTATTGCTAAATAGCCCTGTCTTATCTTCTGGCAGGCCCTGTCTCCCTGACCACATACCCAGCTCAGCCTGCTAATGAATCAATTGTTCTACACAACGGATTTAGCCATCAGCCACCATCTCCAGTTGAGCTTGATCTATAATGCCTGTTTGTAGGCACGGGAAGTGTTCAGCACTCCCAGGAGCGGGTGGTGTGTGAAGTCTGGATTTATTAGCCATCTGGCATGCTGCTGGGCCATTTGTTACTGAGGATCTTGCAGGAAGAGTCTCTGATGCTACAGTGAACTCCATGCTGTAGGGAGAGTCAGGATAATTTCTGGGAGCTCACAGGGAGGAGTCCTGGCTTCTCAAGCACCTAAAACCAGTGAGTTTGGACCACAGCCCGCCTGCTGTAATGTTCCTCTTGAACATCCTGGTCCAGGTATCCATGGGTAAGCGTGACCTGCTTCTTCCTAGGCTGAGTGTGCCAGGATGTTGCCGGAGGGGCTTCTGCTTTTGTTTCTTAAGCCTGACCTCTTCCTTGTGCATTTGGTGATGCCTCGTGATGTGGTGAGCAGGGGCTGCAGGGAACGTGCCTTCTCTCTCCATGGCTGACCTGTGGAGCAGGAATCTGGCCCCGGAGCATCCCCTGCCCTTTGCAGGGCTTGTGTTCAGACGCTGAGCTGGGCAGCTCCAGAAAATGAAATGCAAATGAAATGGAAAGCTGAGGGGCAAGGGGGCTGCTGACTTCTTCACTGCTGAACTGTGCTGCCTGCAGGAGAATTGTATTCTGGCTGTTGCTTGTGTTCTTCTTCCCTGATTAGCCTGGGCAATGCACTGGCAAGATAAAGGCAGGCAATTTCCTTGGCTCGCGCTGAGATCTTATTATGCATTTCCATGAAGCGAAAGGGGAGGAGGGAGCAGCCCGAGCCTTGCGGAGCTGAGGCGCTGCAGAGTTGTACAGCACGATAATCCTGCCAGCCCTCAGGGAAGCAGGGCTGGCCTTCAGCAGGCGGGCTGGGCTGCGGAAGGGTTACCCAGCCGCTAGGAAGCGGGGTTAATGACCTGGAGGCAGGGTGCTGACTTTCTCCCACCTCCTGGACCGTGCAGGTGGCTGAAGAGCAAGGGCTGCGGATGCAGATGAGTTGGTGGGGAGATCAGGTTGGATGTCAGGGTTTAGCAGGTGGGTGGAGAGCAGGGTGTTTGCCTCTTTCTCCCTTTTCTCCCTGGTTTCAGTTGTTATCTGTGTGCACAAGCAATGCAGAGCATGCTCTCCTGTGAAATGGTGGCAGTGGGTGGTGGTGAAGATGGCTGGTTCTATAGGCGAAGGGGTGACAGGGGGAAGTGTCTGTGCTCCCAAGCTCCAAGGTTGTTTGCAGAGAGCCTTGGAGATGGCTGGATAAGGTCTTTATCGTTTCTCGGGTAGGGACCTACCCCAGCACTCCGTCCCCACCCTCGCCTCTCCACTATCCCCGTTCTGCAGGGCTGCAGGTCCCAGCCTTACCTGATCCCACAGCCTTCAGCCAAGTTATGTCCTGACCACAGTCCCTGTCATGTCTCCCAGGCCTGAGAGCTGCTTTTGGGTTGTAGGATCCTCTGAAATCACCCAGGAGTAAAGTGCACGTAACCTCACTCAGTAGTTGGTTTCCTGGCCAGGGCTGAGGGTCGTGCTGCCTGTTCAAGTGAGGGGATGGTTCCCTGGCAAAGGGCTGATCATGGACCATGATTTTGCTGCTTCTTAACGCAGTGGTAGGGAGCCCAGCTTTAAATATGGGTAGCTAATGAAAAAGCTCCTCTGAAGACCATTGTATTTTGCAGGAATAAATGCCTGCGCTGTTAGGGTTGCTTTTAAAATCTTGTCATGGTTTAACCCCAGCCAGCAACTAAGCCCCACACAGCCGCTCGCTCACTCCCCCCCGTGGGATGGGGGAGAGAATCGGAAGAGTAAAAGTGAGAAAACTCGCGGGTTGAGATAAAGACAGTTTAATAGGTAAAGCAAAACCCGCATGTGCAAGCAAAACAAGGAATTCATTCACCACTTCCCACCGGCAGGCAGGTGTTCAGCCATCTCCAGGAAAGCAGGGCTCCATCACGCGTAACGGTTACTTGGGAAGACAAATTGCTGTAACACCGAATGTCCCCACCTTCCTTCTTCTTCCCCCAGCTTTATATGCTGAGCATGATGCCATATGGTATGGAATATCCCTTTGGGCAGTTGGGGTCAGCTGTCCTGGCTGTGTCCCCTCCCAGCTTCTTGTGCACCCCCAGCCTGCTCGCTGGTGGGGTGGGGTGAGAAGCAGGAAAGGCCCTGACTCTGTGTAAGTGCTGCTCAGCAGTAACTACAACATCCCTGCATTATCAACACTGTTTCCAGTACAAATCCAAAACATAGCCCCATGCTAGCTACTATGAAGAAAATTAACTCTACCCCAGCCAAAACCAGCACAAACCTCTAACCGCTGTGTTCTTCAGCAGCTTAAGCTACGTGCATAATAAACCCCTGAAATGGAGTCAGGCTCTTACGATAACAAGAAAGCACAAGGTTGGAATAAACTGAAATGAGAGGAGCAAGGGGGCTGGTTCCTAATGGTGCTGCGCTGTCTCCCATGTCATGGTGGGACTCCTTCCCTGGTGAACTGGGTTGGTGGGAGGTCTGGGCTTAGCTAAAGAGCGAGAGCTGGACGTGTGATTAGTGTTTTAGAGCCGCCTCCCCATGGCCTTATTACAGGGCTAGTCATTGTGAATCAGGCTGATCGGAAATGATTACAACTGCCCAGAAATCATTAGCGCTTGCCATGCCATGAGTCCAAGTCCATCGCTTCTGCTTTTCTGCTGTTGGACATATGGGTGCATGGGGAAGCAGATTTCATGTATCGGGATGATCCCTGTAGAGCTCACTGAGGTGTGCAGGCCTGGGTTTTAAGCCCGAGCCCGTACTGTGCTGGTTAATGGCCCTGCTTCATCACAAGGAAATGAGCAGAGTTGCTGGTGCATGGACGTTTGTGGGGAGCCACAGAGGCAACGGTTGCCCACATCAGGACGGAGGAGCTGGGAGATGTTACGGGTCCTGGCTAGCAGGGGAGAGAGAGAACAGACGATGCTACGGCTGCTAGCCCGTGTCAGCCTGTGATGGGAACCTGGAGGTGGTTTCAGGAGGTGGCAGGGTCCCTCCAGCACCCTGCATTGACCGCAGGCACAGGGAGTAGCAGGAGGCTGTGAGTGCTGGAGCTGCGTCTCTGCCCTCGAGTGCAGCGCTGTGTCCTGACAAACTGTCGGCTGGAAGGAGGGTGCTCAGTGACTCCTGCTCCTTGTTTAACACGAAGGGAAACGAGGATGACCACCTCCTCCCTGTCTGCTGGGAAAGGTGTAAACTGTGTGCTGTGTAAAGGCAGCATGCAGATGGTTCTGCGCTCCATCGCGTGGGCTCTGTCTGGTTGTGCTGCAGGTGGCCTGGCTGGGATCTGAACTGCCTCGGGGGATGCTGCTCCGTCCTGTCCTGTCCCGGCCAGGGCCCCAAGGTGAGACACAAGCGCACGTCTCCAGCGGTACCTGCTGCTGCCGAGTCCCTGCCTTCTTGTCCCCCATCACAAAGAGCTGTGGATGAACGAAGCCAGCAAGGGTGTTGCGAAGCCAGGAAACCCGCTGTGCTTTTAGGGAATGGCACTATCTGGAAACTGCCTCATGCGCTGGAGAAGCCTGGGTTTGTGGCAGAAGCATGCTTTAGGTAAATTGCTTTTGTTGGCTTGTTAGATATATAATTCATGTCCTTACGCACATTGGGGGTGCATAAAGCCAGATCTGAATGGTTTATTCATCGGTGGCACTTGGTTCCCTTGTGCCATGCCCTGTCCCTTCCCTCCCCGTGGCACGTCTCTGCAGCAAGATGGAAACAAGGTGGGGGGGTGCACATTAGCTTTGCTGTCTGGCCGGCTCTGGTGCCTGTCTCCCTCCGCATTGTGCTGGGAGATCAGAAAGGATGCGAGGCTGGAGATGTGTTCGCTCCCCTGCCAGACCCAGGGAGACGTCCCTGGCCTCCAGCCCAGCCCTTGGCATCGCAGGGACGGCCAAGGCAGACCCTTCCCAGGCACATCCCTGGCAGCAGCCAAGGCACGGCCCCAAATATCCCCTCTCTCCTCTGCACTAATCCCATTCAGACCCTGTCCTCCACTTCTCCCTGGCGAGGCTGCAGGCGTGAGAGACCGGCTGCTTCATTTAGGGCTGAATAGATTAGCTCTCACCCTCGGGAGCAGCTCGCTCAGCTTGCACTCGAGATAAGTGAGGCCGTGTCCTCCCGGCTGTCGGACTCCTCCGCAGCTGGCGGAGCTGTGATTAGCCTCAATTTATGCAGGCTGTTAAACAAACACCTGCAAGGTTCAGGGACAGAGAAGCCAAGTCATTTTTGCAAGCAAATAGTCATGTTGCTTTAAACTGAGAACACTGGTGGGTTTTTTTGGTTGTGGTTTTTTTTTTTTTTTGTGGTGCCTCTTAGAGCTCCAAGACATCTCTAGTCCCTGTGAAGTTTGTAGGGGTACGAGCCAGGGAGATTGCTGCGAGCAGCAGTGACTCTAATACCGTGTGATATTCTTGCAGCGCTGGGCTGATTGCTGTGGGCACGAGCATGGTTGTGACTTCTGGGGTTGCTGCTATAGCTGACAATTTCTAAGCTTGTTCTGCTCTTATTGCTTTCTCTGCTGTTCGCAATTCTCTGTAGCTCACCCCTAATCTCCTGCAATAGACCCGCCGTTATTGCCAGCGGTATGACGGGTAGTGTCGCAGGGGCACCGCGACGTCGAGATCTATCGGAGTGTTAATAAAAGGGCTTAATGTGGAGAAAAGGAAATCGTGCTCCTCCAGAGACCTTGCCAAAGAATCTCATCTAATTAACCTCGGAGGTGATTGCTTACAGCGGTGTTGTGTGCCAGCAAAGAGCCTAAAAATAGTCTCAATCCGAATGCAGCTTGAAGGCAGGCGGCTTTCCCCCTTGGAAAGCCCGACCAGACCTGCAGCTGAGAAGGGCTGGAGCAGAACAAGGCTGAAGTAGTGTTACCCATCCAGAAGTTTGACTCAAATTGCAGGGACACTGTTGCATATGGATGCATATGGTTTCTCCCAGTGGGATCCCCGAGCCCTGGAGCAGACCGAAGGGGTTGGTCTGTGAATGGCAGTGCCTTGGCAGTGGACCTGCCTCATCTGCCGCCCCGCGGGGTGGTGTGCACTTTGTGGGAGGTGGATGGATTTCTTCCTCCCTGGGCATTTCCTTCCAGTCTTAAGGGAATTCTTTCAGTGAAAGCCTTTGCTTGCTTCTTCACAGGTAACTGGAGAAATCCCATCCTCCCAGATAAAGGACATGTCAGTATTACTGTTGCCCACCACTGTAATACATCCCCTTCCTTGTGGCCACGTGAAGGTGAGATCTGCAGCAACCAAGCAACCTGCTGGTCTCTCCTCCATCCTCCGCTCTTGTCTCCGCCGTGCCCCAGGACGTTTCTACCCTGTATTTTTGCAATCAGTTTGCTCAGTCCTTTTCATATAGAGGAGAAAAAAAGAAAGTAGCTCCATAACTTACTATGGATACAAGCAGCTGGCAGCAGAACTCAAGCCTTCAGCTCCATGGCCCCTTGAGTGAATAACCTGGCAGAGTGGAGGCAGATGCCCGTCCTCACCGCTGACCATCTCCTCTGGGAGAACAGGACTGCTTCTCGGGGGAGATGTGAAGAGCTTGGGGCAGCCAAGGGGGTAGAAGATGGAGTCCCATGGGGTGAATTTGGGGTTTGGAGAGCTGCTTTCCACTTAAATTGCCTAAATTGAGCATTTCCTCCCTCATGTTTTTTCGAAGGCACTGAGCTTTCCCTTGGCCTCAAGGGAAATGTGCTGGTGTTGGATCTGTTTCTCTCCCAAAGTCTCACAGCAATCCTGCCTATAATTTGGGGTCTTTTACGTAACTAGAAATAACTGCAGCGTTTGTAGCTCTGCAGTAAGCTGTTCATTACTCTTACTGTGCTTGCATTTCGGTTGGTTTGTAGACGCAGCATTATTTCCAACACTGTTCCTGGGCACAGTCCCTCCTTCCCTGTTCTCTCTCCCTCCTGGGAACAGCGAACAAATCTACAGCACGTTGCCTTTCCAGAGCTCTATGGCTGGGCTCTATTCCTGTTCTAGCTGTCATCAGGGTATCCAGTGTCTCGGTCCTGCTGCCGCTTTACTCTCCAGTGCATTACCCCTTCCTTGCCGTGGGCTTTGCTAAGCTGGTTGGAAGCGTTACACTTCTTGTACCCCATGGCAGATCCTAGCACAGAGTCCCTTGGGACTATTAAATGAACCAAGTTCTTTATTAACTGTTATCTACAGAGGAGATGGATCAGTGACCAGTATTCTGGCTCCAGGTACCTGTCCCAAGTTGGCAAAGCCTCCTCAAAAGGTCCCTTTCCTGCACCCACCGCTTCTCCGACGGATCCAAATGCCCCAGCTTCTCTGGACACCTGGTCTCTGCCCTCCTTGGGGTTTGTGTGAGGAGCTCATGGCAGGATGAAGCAGAGAGGTCTGGATGGCTCCTCTTGCAGATGGTTCATGTTGTAGCCTAGGTCTGGCAGGTCTTCCCCCAGCAGCCAGGGCATGTGCCTGCAGGTCAGGGCTTTCAGCTCCTAATGATGCTTCCTTGTGTTTCACAAGAAGTCCAAAGCATGTGCCATAGTCCTGTGGGAAAAAGGGAAGAGGTGAAGGATGCACACTGATCCTGGTTCTGCCACTTCTGTGAAGTTGCCTTTTGCTGATGTGAAATCCTCTCTGGGCTGGGCTGTGAGGATGCGGGGTGGAGGGGAGCCCGGATATTGCTGGTATAGATGCACCTTGTGCTGCTCCATCTTCTTATCATGTGGTGCTCTCAAAGCCAGAGCGTGGCTATTGCAAGTGTGATGACAGGAGCATGGCCACAGTTTGAACAAGATGGAAGAGGACCTAAAGCTTTCCCCAATGCTTGCAATACCAAGAACTCAATTCGCTGCCCCTCTGCAGCGCTGGGATTTTCTGATCTTGGCAGCCTTTTGTCCATCTGAGCGGTCCTTTGCAGCTCCTGTACAGTCACCCCAAGCCTCAGCAGCCTTTTCAGCAGAGCACCAGCTTCTTTGTGTACACGGGGCCAGCAAAAGGGACGCGTGCTCTTACCCAGTGCTCTGCTGGGGTCTCGATTCCCAGCCAGGGCTGGGGATGCAGACAGGGAGCCTGGCTCTGCTCTGGGCACTCTCCCACTGGGAGCAGATCCCCACAGCAGTGATGGCGAGGCTCGTCATGGCAGCAGCTTGGATGGAAGTGGGGTTTGGGTGAGTTGTGGGGGAGGAGAGGATCTCCTGGCCATCAGTTAGTAAGGGCGAGGCTGTCGGAGCAAACGTATGCTGTGCATGCGCATCTCCAACCTCACCTCCGCAGCGGTGGGCAACAAAGTCACTTGTGTTTACCAGCACACGAAGAAAAGATCCAGCTGTACACCGCGTCTGAACCAAGCACAGCGGTGAGCCTGGGATCAGCGGGTGGATGTACCCAAAGAGGGCAGTGCCGTGCCACGTTCCTCCCCAGCCTTTCTTGCTTTCCAGAAATTGGCTTCCCCAGCCCTGGCTGCTGTTTCGGAGAAGGGCTCTCTCGTCTGCAGAGCTTGATGGAAACAGCGAACCTCAAGGATTTCTTGAAGGAAAATTATCTTGGCTTATGATGAGGCATATTTTTTCTCCTGAGGTGTACTTTAAAAACCCCTACAGATAGCTGTCACTGAAATGCCTGTTCTGCCTTCTGACAACCTGCTCTTCTCACTAGCTTAGGCAAAAGTACACAGCTGCCCAATGCTAAATCAGATGTGCTTTTCCTCCCGTTTACATTTCTTCCTTGCCTTGCTGCCTTGACTTCTTATCTGTATCGAAGGCTGCAGGCTCGTCCCTCTGCCGGAGGGTCCCCTGAGCTCCGCTGGAGCTGTCAGTCCCCACTTGTCCCCCAGCAGTTTCCCCTTTGCACCCGCTCTAGGGTGGCTTCTGCAGGGAAATGCTTCTGGTTTAAATCTTGTCTAGGGAGAAAGCTGGGGAGAAGTAGCTATTTATCGGTCTGCATGCTGCTGTGAGAAGGGGGGACCCTCTTGGGGAGGGTCACGTAGGCGTCCCAGGGTGCTAGGAGCTATGTGTTAATGCAGCGTGCCGGCCCGTCTGCACTGGGAGAGGGGGATTTGCTGCCTGTCTGCACTGCCTTCCCCTGCGGGTCTCCTCCAGGCAGGGGAACTGGCCTTTCACTGCAGCAAAAAGGCAGTTCCCCTGAGACGCATGGCCCTGGGCACCCTTGCTGCCCCGTGAATGCTGTGCTGGGGGGGATGCTGGCACAACCCTGACCCCATAGGCAGGGCTGGTGCGGCCGTCTCCAGATTGTGCCCATGGTGTTTGGGAGGGTGAGTGAGCAGGGAGTGATGGGGAAAGTTCAGCTGTACCCCTCTGATGCTGCTGTCCTGGAGCCAATGCTCTCACTTAACATGGGAAGGCAGGAGCATCTGGCCCCCACCGCTTCCCTATTAGCGTGCTGCTATGAAGGCAAAAAGCCATCTGCCTGCAGAGCTTGGGTTCCACGGCCGGTGATATTTGCTAACCTGAGAAGAGAAAACACCGCTGTGGGAAGGCAGGCAGAGGGATGTGCGATGAGGGATACAACCTCGTCCTCTGAATTCGCTGAAATACGGGTCTCCCGTATGTTGCTTTCCTGTTGACCAGGAGACCAGACCCATGGCTCTTCCACACGACGCCAAATCTCCTGACGTGCCCTTCCCACAGCTGCTGAAGAGGGGCTCAACATGGGGTGATGGTCCTGTGCTGCTCCTGCCTGGACGTCTCCTCTTCCTCGTAAGGTTGGTGTTGCCAGATGGGATCTTGCCTTCAGGAGGAGCCTCTAGTGCCAGGTTCACACGGATCTTGCTAAGCACCTTGACTCCTGAGGACATTTACGTGACACAGCTGGCTCAAGAATGTTTTTACAGAGCACAGTCATTTATTGTGAGCCAGCATTTACAGAGTAACTCCATACAATTAGCTGGGTGCTTGCCCTGGGACCTGTCCGGGTGTTAAGAAATACTAGTCGTTTAGCTTAAATAAGTAAGTTTTAAATAGAATGAATCGCTCAGAGTCAATCATTTAGCACTAGGACGCAGGGGTTACAGCATAATGTTGTGTGATTTGGTATACTGTTTGTTTAGCATTACTTACTTAGCATGAGTAGCTAGATTTGCTGAAGCCTTAGGTCGCAAGCTGTGAACTTTGGCCGAGATGTGCTGAACTTTTACCTAGTTGAGCAGAAGAGAGCCTCCAGAGCCAGCGCAAACCAGACCATGGGGAGGCTACAACCATCAGCAGAAGCTGCAACTCGATAAGACAAGAACAGTTAAGGGCCTGCCTGGAGGCAGAGAAGGAATCCAACAAGGTGTTAGGAGATCCCAGACCAGAAATCACCACTGGACCGAAAGGCGTGTGAAGAGCGCGGGGGGGCGGGTGCATAGGTTGTAAGGGTATAACTGCCCAGGGTTTCTTTGTTCGGGGTCCCTCTTTGGGGGCACCCAGCTCGAGCTGTTCCTATTGCTCTACCACTCAAATTATTCTTTGCATGGAATCTGGCACCTGAGACTCTGCTGCGGGAAACCAAGGGTCCCAGCTGCGGGGATAATACCGTCCGAATGAATGTGTAAGTGTGTCTCAAGGAGTCGACTGGGGCACCCGTCGGTTGACTGCAGCTGCCCTCTGCGAAGGGACTTAGGTCCTAGCACTAAAGTCTCGGCTGGTGTGAAAGTGACTCCCTGAGTGTGAACTGGACGCCTGGACGGCGTGCATTGCCTTAACACCGGGCAATCCCAGACCTGCTGGGGGCTGAGAGGTACCTGCAGCTCGATGGTCTACTCAACTTGCTGTGCTGACAGCCTGACCCGGCCCACCACGGAGTAGCCCTGGCCCTTTGGTGTGCCTCCTTCCATGATTTCATCTAAATTCTGCTACCTTTCATTGTCAGAACCAGTGTAGGTGAGCTAATGATCTGGGTGCGGATCGGAGGGTGCATCCCCTTTACCTTGTCACATACTGGTGATATTAAGTCCAAGAGTATCACTTTCTGGATGTTTATAAATTATAAGGGAAAGAGATTTATTCCTTAATCCCCTGAGCTTTTTTCATTCCTTCATTGTGTTAGTTAATACATTGTTTAAGCTATGTGTCAGCCCTTGTTCTTGCTTGCTGTAGATGAGGCTGGCTTGTCAGCACTTTCGCCTCCTTCCTTTTCCCATCAGCATCTGAGAGCTTGGGTAGAGCTGCTACACGTTACTTCTGCAGCAGCACTTTGATTACCTCTGTCAATGCAGACTGACCAATACAGCAGTTCCATGAATATGTTGCTCTTGACAAGTGTTATTTGCCCTAGATAAATCAGATAGCATATCTTCAGTTGCAGGTAATAGGCAGTAACATCCTCCTCCCGCATCATCTGAAGGTTTCCAGGTCTCTGTTTCACCCAAAGGGGCTGCCTTGCTTCCACCACAGTGGGATGCAGAGATGCCTGAGCTAACTCTGAGAGAGGAATTGTGGAGTCCAGAAGCAGAAGGGCTGCTTTAAATGAGGCTCTTGCCCTCTGTAATCATCCCATCCTGAGAAGCATGAGATATTATCTCAAGCTGCAGGGCTTCTTCTCAAGGTAGGTTGGTCAACATTGGCCTTGCTATCTAGGAATTGTCCTGGCAGTGTATGGGCTGTCAGCCTCAGTGCGGAAACACAGAGACACCAACCGATAACAGACTTTGCTGGCTGGTTTGGTGCGTTATGCCTCCCCAGATCTGTGTTTGCCCCCCGTGTTGGATGCTTTCTTGCCCACTGGAGCAGGGGCTGGGCTGGGCAGGCTGTGATCTTCAGCATGGTGTGCAGGGGAGCATGGCGCTCCCAGGATGCGGTTTACAGAGGGTGAGAAGAGCTGACAGACGCTTTCTTGCTTTGGTGTATCTGGGCCTGCCTCCCCATGCCTACTCATTTTCCCCAAATATTGCTGCTCTCGGTTAACTCTCAGGAGCTGTGTCTGTCCCCTGCTTCCTGAAGTGATGTGCAGCTCTGAGCTCCCCTGCATGGATGTGATGGTCCTTCTACCGACGTTCATGTTGGCTCCCTGCTGCGGTGCTTGGCCTCTTCTCCCATCTCTGGTGCTACAAGCTCAGCGCTCCTCTCCCCGCGCTCTCTTAGCCTGCGCAGCCTTGTTCCCAAATGCTGCTGGAAAGCTTCCCTTTCGGAGCAGAGCCCACCCATGGGTGAGATGCTGTCACGCTCTGCCCACGCGCCTGGCTGCGGGGGCTTGATTTGTTTGCTCCCCTTCCCCCAGAGCGGTGGGGAGGGCAGAGCTCGCTGCTGGCAGGCAGAGGCACCTCCTTCCCCCCCCCCGCCAGCACACGCCGTGCAAGGGAGGATGACGAGGCTCCTTTTATTCCCGTGGCTGGGTGGGAGGTGGCACCGAGGCCCCTGCTCCCGCTGTGACTCAGGCGAAGGCTGCTCTGTGCCGTGAGCTGGCAGGCTGTTCCCAGGCTTTTTGGAGGGGCATGGTGGGGACCTGGAGGCTGCGTCCTCTTTTGCTTCCCAGGAGGGCTCGGAGCAGGCTCCTGCACAGCTGCCCTCCCTTTTGAAGGGCGGGGAGAATTTATTGCTATTATTCCTGTGACTTTTGTGAAGTTTAATCTGACAAGAAGAGTGCTATAACTGCTTGGGATGTTGTTTGCACCTGTCCCTGCCCTACGAGCCTTGGTGAGCCCCTCCGAAACCCCTTCGCCAAATCGCTGCGGGGTCAAAGCAAGCTTTGCCCTGGCAGAAAGGAGCCTGTGGCACTGGGTCCTCTCCCCTTGGCTCCTCTCGGCCGTGACTGGCACGAACGGTGTTTGTTGGCAGGTATCCCTCCCTGTGCTGCTGCCTGCCTCATGCTTGTTCCCAAGAGGAACAGGCCGTGCGTGATGGCTTCTGAGATAAATCGGGCTCCCAGGTGTCAGGACACGCTTCCTGGGCAGAAGGAATGGAGCTGGAAATCTGAGTTTCACCTGTGTGCAAGTTGTTCTGGGCTTTGCCGGGGTAAGACCTGGCTCCATGCAGCTGCTTATCAGCTGCCTGCGGTGCCCGCTTCCCTCTGCCGCAGCTGGAGCTGGAGCAGAGAGGTGGGAACAAACCTTGGCAAACCAACCGTGCTGTCCCTGGGGAAACGGCGCAGGGTGGAAAAACGCTTGGGCACGGTTTTCCAGCTGTACCTGCTGGGCTGACAGCCCTTTGAGAGGAGGTGGGACTGCCTGAGCCAGTCTGGAGGGCTGGGAGGCAGTACCGTGGCAGGGGAGATGCTGGCTGTCCAAGAGCTGTCCCTGTCCCCCATGTCCCTGAATGAATGGGGGACCAGCGGGTTTAAAATCCAGCTCTGGCTCCCCGTGCGCTCCCAGGATCGCGGGCAGCGGGGATGGGCTCTGCTGCCTGCATTAGCAGTCAGATTGGCTCGAGCTGCCACAGGTTTATCCATCAGCAGTAACGCTGGCCAGCCCTAGGCAGGGACACTGTGACTCAGGGTCCCTAAGGTCCCTGGAGAGAGGCACTTCTGCGAGCCAGGCTAAAGCCGGCTGCCAGGCGTCTGCTTTTTCAGGAGCTCCCTTGGGCTGTGCACCCCTCGGCACACGAGGCTGAATCCTGTCCCTTGCCCCTCACAAGGTGTCTCTCGTCCCTGCATCTACACCCTGCAGCAGCGTCCTGCCCCGTTGATGTAACGGCCCAACCTCACCACGCACCGGGAGCTCCCTTATCGCTTTGGCCGAGCCATCTCCACCCCTTGCCGGGCTGCCGCGGCTGCGCATCCTCCCAGCCGTGTGCTTCGGCTGCTCTGCCGGAGCCCCGGCCGCGTGGGGGCAGCCTCCCCTCGCTCCCTGCCCGTCCTGCCTTGCAGGAGAGCCCAACCTGACCACCCTGCTCATTCGATTTGTTTTGGTTCATGTTACAGTCGAGGATAAAGTTGCAGATATTTCTATGCGGCGATAGAATCTCGCCAGCCAGCTCTCCCTTAATAAGATCCCAGGCGTTCGAGGTGCCCGATTACCTTATCTCCCCTCCGCAGATGTACGTTACCCGCCTCTCTCGCCAGACTGGGAGGAAGCAGCCGAAACGCTGCTACCCAGCCCAGTCTCTAGTAAATGCTACAAACCCCTTCTCTAGCTTGTAAATAAAAGGGGAGGTTGGATGCTAAAGCAAGGCATGAACACAGCATCGCCCACACTTCTGCAGCTCTCGGGGCCTCCTGGAAGCTGTCTGATGCAAAGGGGAACGTCCCCAGCCAGAGAAGTGAGTGCCAGAGCATGTGTCCTGGCCAGAGTGGCTACTGTGAATGGAAAATGTGGAAAAATAAGTGGAAAGTGGAAGGGGAAGCTGGGAATCAATAGCACTTCATCCAGTATGGAGCCTGGAAAATGCAGAAATTGTGAAGGGAAGTGAAAAGATGCGATGAGAAGCTTCGGAGGAATTTCTAGCAGTGAGGAGGAGGAACTGATTTTTAGCATACAAAAAAAAAAAGAGGGAAAAGAAAAAAGCTCTTAGCAATGCTATTGGAATTGGAAAAGCAGAGCACGTGGTGGTGTTATCTGTGGAGAAGGGATGATGCCTTCAGCTCGCGTGATGGTGAATATGTGTGAATCTGTCTCCGTTCCTGCCATGGCCAAGGGTCCCGTCAGCAGTGTTTGGGAAGCGCGGGTGGCTCGGGGCAGGCAGGTTCCCCTGGCTCCTGCCCTGCGGCTGGAGAGGAGCGAGGAGCAGCTCTCTGGATCACACGCTGCTTCGGCGTGAACCCTGAGCGGCGCAGGAGGCGAGCTGCTCTCCGGGCTGGGCTTTTCTGGGAGACGGTCGATGAAGGTTTTGTGGGAGGTTATATAATGATTGACCTTAAAGGAATGGATCTTACTGAAGCACAGAGCTACTTAGCTTGCAGCCGGGTCAAGCTGTATTGCAGAAGATGATATCGTTGCTGTTTAGAAATTTATACTTTTCTTTGGTCGGAAAGTCTTCGATTCTGTCTTGTTGCACCCTGGTACAGAAGCAGGCCTGGGTCACAGCTCTGTGTTTCCCCACAGGGCACCTCCTCTCTCTGGGCCAGGCTGAGCTGTCGTACCAGCACCTGCCTGGCTTGCAAAGCCATTTTGGGTTTGCTCGCTGACGTTTAGCCCGTGCCACCACGTCTCTCTGAACCGGAGGAGCCCCTTGGCCACAGCTGCCCCGGCAGGCTGCCTGCAGCGCCGGGGCTCTTTGAGATCCCTCAGTGCAATGCAGATGAACCCACACCTAATTGCTTTTAAAATTCCCTGTTGCTATGACGACTCACCAAGCGTGATGCACTCGAGTGCTGTCTCTCCACTCCCAGGTCTTGCATCGCCACCAGAAAGCTGTGTGTGTACCTCTGTACGCACATGTGCTTTATTCCAGCTTTCAAAGGTGGTTTATAATCCCCTTGGAGCGTGAGCAGAATCTCTCCTGAGCTGATGAAGGGTTTACTTAAAAGGTCTGATAATAAGGTTAAGGAGAGGCCAACAGCCGCTCACCCCGCTGCTGAGCGCTTCGATAGCTAAATTTAGCCCCTTGAGTCATTACTGAGTCAGCAAATCGGGGGCAGGAAATCTTGATTTCTCTTTTCTTCCTGTTTTTCAACAGCCATGCACCCAAGGCAGGCTCCAAGTTGGCTTGGTTTCTGTCCTCATCCAGCACGTTACCTGCCCGCAGTGCTTTTCCCTGGAGCATCCTTGAGCCTGTTCAGAAGAAGTAAGAGCTCCTTTCTCTGACATCTGCCATGACGAGTGGCCTGTCTGCAGGCAAGCGGCGTCATTTCCCATCGTTAGTGGTCTGAGGCATGGAAAGCTCTGGTTAGTGCTGTTTCTTGCTGGGTAAGCGCTGGTCAAGGCTGCGGGCAGGTAGAGCATCCCCGGAGCTGCTTGGGAACACGACAATGAGTGAAGGTCCATCCAGATGCTCTTCTCCCAGCACAGTGCGCGAGAATGCTGGAGCACAGCTAGTAGCAACAGAAGAGCTCTGAAAAACCCACGGGAGTGTTAAAATAAGCAACATCAGGAGATCCAGATTTGCTGGAGCTCCAGAGCTGCTCTGTGCGGTGCCCAAGCCTCCTCCAGACCGGCCTGTCCCTGTGCCATGCCTGCAACCATCCAGCCCTCTCCAGAGGAGGGGCAGGCTCCGAGGTCCCTGGGAGGCTGCGATGGAGCAGGATCGGCCAGAGCTCAGCGCTGTGCCTGGTGGAGACCCTTTCCCGGGATGGAGCAGGCCAGCAGGCTGTCCAGGCAGCTTCTCACAGTCCCCAGAAAGTAAATCCTGGGAGCGGAGTCCCCACGGCTAGCTGATTGTATCAGTTTGTATTAGATCCCACTGAGTGTGTTTTACATAATTTGTTTCCCAGAATGAAGTGTTTTACAAGTGCAGCAGCATTTAATCACCTTGCAAAAGGGGATGAAAAACTATCTCCACCCCTGGGGCTGGGAAATAGCTAAAAAGGAATCTGGAAAAGAAACCGCGTGCTCACCTCATCGTGTTAGCTGGGCTGGAAAGCCCAGAAGAGCCGGTGGTTGCGCTTGCAGACAGCCAGGGGTTGGACAGGAGAACTCTGAGGGTCAAAAAGCCCATGCTGAAAACACCAGGCATGGAGATATCCGAGTGGAGCAGAGCCCAGCGTCCTGCCCAGGAGCTGGAGCTGCTCCCCAGCTCGCTGTGCTTGCCCTCCCAGGGGCTGTGATGCCCGGCTGAAGGAGGGAGGAGGTGGTGTGGATGCTGCGCGTCCAAAGCCTCTGCAAGCCACTTCTGTAATGGCTCCTGAAACATAGCTCTTCCCTTGGGCCCTGGTGCTCCCCTCACTTCTGTTTTTAGTGGAGACACCCCAAAACCTGGCAATAGAAGTATCTTCCCAGCTGCGGGTGTGTGTTTCTGGCAACGAGCTGAATCCAAGCAAAGCTGTGTCAGAAGCAATGCTGACGATAGCCGAGGTAAGAACTGCTCTTGGCCTCTCTGCAGGAGAAGGGAGCACCGCCAGGCTCTGCACAGGACCTGGCCCTTCCTCGAGGCAGAGGTACCTCTGTTTTGCTTAAGGATTGCTGGCGAGCCACGCTTCTTCCCGGCACCTGGAGATAAATCAGTGGCTTGTTGGACAGTGAAGGGCACAGTGAGCGATGGGTGCTCCTCACCCTGTACTGGGTGTTTGCATGGTGACGATGGATGCTGGGCTGGGAGGCTGCCACTCTCGCTGTCATTTTTTTTTTTTATTCACAGTAGGTGAAGGCTGAAAAATCAGAGTAATGGCCAAGGAGACGGTATCCACTTGACTTCTCTTGCCCATGGCAGGAGCGATTAATCTAGCTAAGGCATTGCAGTGAGGCGAGACCACAAGGTTACGCAGCCCGAAGCCTGTGTGCTCCAGGAGCTGAGGATGATGCTGGACCAGCAGCCGTGAGGTGTGTTCCCCCTCCCTCTCCCTGCCTTGCCTTTGATCTGCTGCCGGGGGGGAATATCGTTCCCCATTGGGAGCTGATTCAGCCCAGGCTGGCGGAGCAGTGGGAGCCCCACCGTTACTAATGAGATGTTTGCCGCTCGCTGGCTGACACGGCGGTAGGTACTCGGTGCTGCCTGAGACCTGTGCTGATAAACCAAGCCTCCCAGAGATGGAGCGGCTTCTCTCTGCTACGGGCCTGTCATCTGTTCCCTCTTATCTAATAGGATCTCTCCTCTGAGTGCCTCTTAAGCCTCCTCTGTAGTGTAACAAACCGCTGAGGTCTGATCCTGCCGGCAAGCGCTGTGACGTGAGAGCGGATCTGCCTGCCAGCAGGCTGAGGTCGGAGAGGGGCAGTGGTCTACAGGAGGCTGCTGGACTTCTGTATTGCAAAGGGCACGGCTGTCACCTTCACGGAGAGGGTCTGAGCCTTGCGCTGCGGCTCCGGCAGATGTTGGAGGAGAACCACCCTGCACCGAGCCAGCATGCCCCTCGTTTGGCTGTGGCTGTTTGATGCCAAAGATAACGAGCAGCTTGGAAGGACGATTTTTGTTGGTAGCTCTTGTTTTGTTTACTAAAGGCTGCTCAGTAGGGAAGGGAACAAGGTCTTGGCCTCCCCGCCTGGGAGCATGACCTTCTGTCCCTCGGACGCGTGTCGCTGGCAGGGTGTCTGAGTAATGACATCCCGGGGAAGACGCTGTCTGCAGTGCTGGATTTGAGAAGCCGCAAAGGGTGGGCGATGCAGTGCAGACGGCGTTGAGGGGATGGGTGTCTGCCTCTCCCCCATTATTTATTATGCCATAAAATCCAAGGTAACGTACATCAATAAATGCTGCAAAGGGTTTCACGCATGTCAGCCACGCGTATGTGATGGAACAGACGCTCTTTCAAGACAAGGGGCTCCGTGAGCGGAGGCTGGTGTGATTGATAGGGCAGCCTTCGGCTGCCTGCGCCTTCACTTGGCTGTAACACGGAACTGCTTCCCCTGAGCGCCCCGTCACCGCGGGGTGGGAAGGCAGAGCCCCTCTCGGCAGCGGGGTCCCACCTGCGTGGGTGCCTGCTCTGAGGGTTTTTCGCAGGCTCTGTGCTCAGAGCTGCTCGCCTGCGTGTGACGACGGCCGACGCTATCCCCAAGGCAGGGTCGGATGCCCGGGGAGGCAGGGAGCACTGGGGGGCTGCTCGGAGGAGCCGAGGCTCCCGCTGGCTGATTTTCCCAGGGAACAAGACGTGTGCCGTCGTGCTCTTTGTGTGCATCTGACAGCTCCTGAGCCCCTCGGGTGGTCTCAGGCGTGTGTGACAGCAGAGCTGTCACTGATGCTGACGGGAGATGTTCCTACACGGCGATGTCCTACACGGCGATGTTCCTGTGCGTCCTGTGAAACGTGCAGCCAGGTGGGAGAGGGTGACAGTGAGCATCACTGCGGTGGGACAAGCCAGCATGCACGCACCCCCGGAACACACAAGAACGAGTCCTACATGCGTGTGGCCCACTCATGGATGAAAGCTCTGGCAGGTGGTGACAACTTAGATGTCAAACTTGGGTGAACCAGGAGACATAAATCCCGGTATTTGGGATTAGTGCAGGTAATTTGTTTTAAAGACAGACAAATCCCTTTCCTGTAGGTGCCTGCTTGTCACAGGAGACGTTCCTCATCTCCAGGAGAGCTACTCCAGTTGAACAGATCCAGCCCTCTCTGGGGAGACAGTCTCTGGAGTTGCTGATCACTGGTTTTGGGGATTTTTTTCCCTAACACTTGTGGGTGATTGCTTCCTCCTCCTCCTCCTCCCTTTTGTCTTTCTGCAACATCAGAGTTGGGAAGGACCATCTGCTGATTTGATTAATGGCCCTTTTCTGAAAAAGCAACAGAGACAAATGTCCTCCTGAATGTGGCAAAGAGAAATGGAGAAACAGGCTGGCTAATTTTCAGCCATTATTTTGGAACCTAAACTCCTTCCCAGTATCAATTTAGCTATTATTTCAAAAACTAATTAATCTTCACTCAGGCAGCTCCAAGGGACCTGTGTTTAGATAATTAACAGCCCATGGATTATGAAAAGTCTTGCTTTTGGATCTTACTACAGTGCTTGCCTTCGAGAACACTCCTGCTATCATCCTGCTTACCAACTCCTTTCATCAATCCATCTTTTTTTGACAATTAAGAGCAAATAATTAGCCATGATGGATTTTGCTTGCTTTCTTGCAGCTCAGTTCCATTTTTTTTGGTCCTTAAATGTTCTTGCAGCTAATTACAGCCAAGCAGGGCAAGTCACTGCTGTTACCAGGAGGATCTGGAGAAAGGTTTTATTTGCCTTACGGAGAAGCTGGGCAATAAGGTATGAGAAAGGAGATCCTAGAAGGATAGGGGATGGGATTTTTTTTTTTTTTTCCCCCCTCTCCAGTCTTGCACGATGCAACGTGAACTTACCCCCCACATTGCTGTGCCGGGGCTGGGCTGACCTCCCTCCCCGGGGAGTCTCATCCTGGCCTCTCGCTTGCCGCTGCAGCTTTGATCCTCTTGCTGCTCTGCATGGCGAGATGTCCCCAAGCTGCCAGGGCTGCGGGAGAGTTCTGCGTGATAAAGCAAAGGCGATGGGGTAGTATAAACCCCGAGGCAGCAGTGGAGCAGGTCTGCATCCCGTGCAGACCCCGAGCAGCTCCCGTCCATGCCCTGCATGCTCGCTGGCCGCAGGGAAGCCAATGCGGGCTGGCAGTGCTAGCGGAACGATGCCGTGCTTAATGAATTTGAACGGCAGCCACAGATGACAGCGCTCTGCCCGCTACATCCACTGAGTGCTGCAATTCTTCACTAAGCAGCCCAGAGTCTGCTTGCTCTTCTGCTGAGGGCAAAGGAGCAGGAGTGGTGAGGAGCTTGGCTTTCCAACCCTTTTTCTCAATGAGATGATTTTGAGGTTTTCTTTTTTTAATCTTAACTTGGGGCCAAACTCTATTTGGTTCAAGGACAGCTTTACCTGGCTGAGGGCTAGGAGAGTACCAAGGACATAATGTGACTTGTACGGGGGACTGGGGACCTTGGGGCATGACACAGGGAAGGGGAAACTGGAAGCAAAGCTGCTCTGGCTGCTGCCTTTCTCGTTAGATCTGGATGAGTCTGTGGCACATGAATTGCTCCGGACAAGAAGCACTGCAGAAGCAGCATTTTATCACCTTGAAGGAAACGATGAAACCTTTCCTGTGCTTGAGTGACTGAGAGGTGAAAAGATGCACAGAAAGGAGATGCTGGCAATTCCCTGCGATGTTAAATGGAAATTGAAGAGGTGGCTCTAACGGTGCCAGCGCGGGCAGTACGAGGGAGGAATGGACTGTGGGATAAATCCTTGCAGTCCTTCCTATCGGGACACAAGTTGAGCTGCACTGCAAACGCGTTGGGGGCACTGGAGGACATGCTGAAACTCAGCTTGATGTAGACCAGCTCTCAGTTTTCCATCAATCATACACTGGGGTTTTAGCTCCTTAAGCATTAGTGATTTCTTAAATATAGGCTTGACTTGCAAGGTTAATGTTTGTGGGTGTATAAAGAGCCAACTTTTCCCTCTCCTAACAGGACTTTGAGCTGTGTTTCCTGGGATCCCAAGCTATAGATGGACTGTTCTTGGTGCCCTTGCGAAACCTGATGCTGTCACCATGCCAGCACGGGGAGATTTCCAACCAAATCTCACCGTCTTTGGGTCAGTTCATTGAAGGAAACAAAGAGGATTTTAGACCCGTGGCCCCCACATTTGGGCTCTCCAGAGCCGATGGATGTCTGGAAGAGTCCTGCAAGCCTGGCTAGGCAGGAGAGGACCTGTAGTCACGCATCACTAGCACCATCGCTGTGACCAAATCCTGGCTTGGGTAGGCTTTAGTGAAAGTTTTGCCTTCTGAAGCAGGGTTTGTATGTGTCCTGTTTTCCTACACTACTGGCAGGGTTTGCCCACCCGTGTGCCACTCGGCCGCACGTGTCCGGCAGGGTGCTATGCAGGGGGAGGCAGGAAATCTGCACCCGGAGCAAAGCCCCAGGCACCCGCCCTGTGCCCAGGAGGGTTCTCAGGGCTTTTGTAGTTTGTATCAATATTCCCTCAATTTTGGAGGGGAGGAAGACGAGGAGGAGAGGAAATGCCTCCCGTTATGAGGACAGGGTTTAAGAACACCTTCTCTGGCTGGGGCAGAGCGAGGGGCCAAACCTGCCCCAGCCCCTGAGCCTGTCTCGTCTCTGGGCTGGAGAGGCATAAAGAGATTCAACAGGTTACTCTGGCTTTAAATAGCTAGGCGTGGATTCAGGCTCAAGCAGAAAGAAATGCTTCCTGATGAGCTGCTTACTTTTTCAAACAGATGATGTTTATGTCCAATAAATCTCCGCAGGCAAAACTCCTTGGTCTAGCAGTTTGACTCCTAATTAAATATTTGCCAAGATGACACCTTGCCCTGCCTCAAGAAATATCGTCCTTTCACCTCCGCGTGGCTCTCACCTCTTTTGCAATGCTGCAGTTTAAGGAGAGCCATTTAAAGACTCGGCTCCAATAAAACGGAGAAAAGCAATTCTCTCTCCACCTTCCCAATCTCTCTCCATTTTCCCCCTCTGTGAATAAAGTTTGCTACAGGCCCTGGAGCTCCGGCTTCTCGGAAAGCAAAGGGCTCTCGCAGGAGGGCTGGAAGTCTCCCCATCAGGTAGGATGCTATCTCCTTTCAACAGCAATCAAAGAGAACAGCTACCCGGGGAGGGAGCCGGAGCAGCGCGGCTCCCTGGGGAGAGCAGTGTGGCTGATGGAAATGTCACCCCATGCATCCACAGGCGCTGGGGGAGAGCTGGAGGGGGGAGCCAGGGGGAGCAGGTCGGGCTGGGGGGCTGCTGTGTGGGGTCACCAGTCACCCAGGGGTGGCTGTTTGGGATGGATGCGTCATTCAGAGTGGTTGAGCTTTTGGGGAAAGGGGTTTGTTTTATCCTGATTTTAACTATTTGCTACAATATACTCTTTTGGGTGGACCAAGCATCTTCGCCTCTCTTGGGGCAGGGGAAAAATGATCTCTGGTTTGAATCAATCTGAATTGAAGCAGAACCACAATGAAGCTGCTGTCGGGGCTCCAGGTGAAGCTGACACGGGGCTCCCATGTCAGCTGGAGCCCGTGTCTCATGTGGCACGGCCCAAGGGCTGCCGGGGTGAAGGACCCCGGGTCGCCCACTGCCCTCCTCCTGCCGCAGGGGTGACCTTTGGGGTGAGGCTGTGCAGGGTGGGATGTGCTGGACCGCCCCGTTGCCATGGGGACCCGCCTGCATCTGCTAATTGCCGCAGGTCCTTGGGTCGTGTGTCCCCCCCGGCCCCCACCACCCCTCCCCTCCGTCTTCTGCCTTCCATCCATCTGCCCAGCCAGCACAAAGCTGGCCAGACCGTGCTCCTGCATAATCCTGCCCCAGAGGCCATGGCCTGGGTGACGCCACCTGCAAACCGAGGGCTTTCCCCCATTCTCCTTCCTCTTGGGGTTCTTGCACGTAGATAAAAATCAAAATTGGTGGTTTCAGAGCCCCTGCAACCCCCTGTCCCCCATGCACACATGCACCCCCTGCATTTATTTTGCACCCGGGCTGTAAGGAGGTGATGCATCTCCCTCGCCCTGCTTCCCGTGCTGGCCTGGGTTTATCTCCTTCCAATTAAATAAGTGCAGATAGTGGGTTTAATAAGGGCCTGTCTATGAAAGATTACTAATGATTTCATTTCCAACATGTCGTGAATTATGAGGCAGCCTGCAAAACAAAGCCGAGTGGGGACGGGCTTGGCAGCTAATTACTGTCCCCCATGTCCCCAACGCTGCCACCGCTGCTAGCCGGGCCTCTGATTGCTCCCTGTGCCTGATTGCATTTCGCTGGTGGTTGTGGTTCATGCGCAGCTCTTGCCTGGCACTCGGCTGTTGCCACTTCTCCACACCCCCCCCCCCCCTTCAAGTTTATTAATGAAAACCTTATCTGTCTGTGCAGATAATGCCAGAAATAATGAGTACTCAGTGAGGTCTGTCAGGCTCCTCTTCTCTCCTGATCTCCTGCCTATTTGCAGTTTCCTGGGTGCTTGGTTAGTGCTGGGGATGGTTTTTGGGGGGGTTTTTAGACCTTTCTCACCCTGTGCAGCTTTCAGCCTTCCTGGCTGCCCCAGGCTTGGGACTGCGCTGAGAAATCTCCTCTGGAGGGGATGTCGGGGAGAAGGGGACCGGCTGCATCCGCGATCCCTGCTTAAAATCATCCAGGTTTTCCTTGCCCAGGGCAAACCTGGTGCACTTGGGGAGCTGCAGCCAGGTACGTTGGATGGGTTTGGTCTCAAGGGACCTGGCTGGGGTGCAGGTCCCCTCTGGTCCCATCCCTGCTGGAAAGCAAAGGGTAGCCCCACGTTTACAGTGGGGGCCTGTCCCAGCTCTTCTCGAGCCCCTTTTTTTAAATTACATTTACATTCATTGTTTCTTGGCTTAAATCTTTCAGCCTGATAAAGGGTGACAGCGCTTCTCGAGTGCCTGGGATGGCATAAATAATTCCAGTGCTGAGAGAGAGATTTACAGTGATATAAATGTCAGGAGTGAGCCCAGTTTGTATTAATGGCCTTATTAGTTATGTTGCTGTAAAATACTGATACTCCAGTTGTTAAGCAGCCATGGTTTTGCTCTGCAGCATTAATTCAATAAATTGGGGCTTTTTGATATAAATCTTAAAGTCTGCTGAACCCCATTAGAAAATCCTTCATGATATGTCAGAGATCTTCAAATGGCTTTGACTGAGATAGACCTGGGAATAAAAAAGCTGTTTGGTGTGCAAGTACGGGGCAAAACCAGTGAGTGCCGCACCTCCATGCCTGGGCTGCAGCTGCAGCGTCCCCCCGTGGGATGGGGATGCTGCGGGACGTGGTGGGTGTCGCACAAGCACCCCGGCCACAGCAGCTCTGGTCCTGCCCAGAGCCACCCTGGCCCGTGGAGGTCTCCTGGCCATGCAGGGACTTGGGGTGGGCTGGGGTTTTTCAACCACCGGCTATGGAAACCGCATCTCAGGCTGCATCCCAGAGGTCAGGTCTGGACATCTCCTGCCAGCGGAGGTTGACTTGGCTCCATCCCCAAGCTCCAGCTCGCCAAGGCGTTGAGAGCAGATTGCAGCCTGGCTCCGGTTGTCGGAGGAGAGAGAAAGGGAGAGAAGGCCAGTGCTTGTGGCTGGGGCTGAGAGGGTGAAACTGTGTCTAGAAGGAGAAGATGCCCCCAGCGCTGCTCTCATCCCTCTCTGTGCCTCTCCCCTGCAGTGTCCCCATACCACCTCTGCTTTGCTGCTGTCACCTCCTTCAGCACATTAGTCCAGAGGTGAGCTGACAGCCGGGACATCTCTCCTTGTCTGACCCACGGCCCCGAGGTGTCCATCCTTACCCTGCTTCCCGCCGGGCTGCCATCCTCCTCCCGGCCCTGCGCTGCTGTAAGAGGTGCCAGCGCTGTCCCCATCACGTCTGTCCCTTTGCCTTGCGCCGGAGCCGATGCTCCTGCCACAGCTCTTTTGCAACTCTGCAAACTTTCCACCAGTGATCTGCCAAGTGTGCGGGGCGGGAGGGAGGAAGGCAGGGGGAAAGTACCACGATAATTGAAAATAAATGGTGCATTATATGAAATAAACGTTCTGGTGCAGCCAGCTGGCTGCAGCTGATTATTTATTTATTTTTTCTTCCTAGCATTTGGAGGTGCCTGGGAAAAGGGGGGTTGGAAGTAAAGGAATGGCACCCCCAGGCTGGTGGGGCTGCGAGGCTTTCACCCGTGGCTTGGGGAGTGCCCTGCATCCTGCAGCGACGGCCGCTCAAGCGGGACACCAGCACCAGATGGGAGTCCAGAGCCAGAAAGGCAGGCGTTCTGGGCCATGCTGGAGGTCCATGGGCTCAGTGCCCAGCCATGACGTGTAAGAACGGGACAGGGGAATTGCAGGGAGCCTCCAGAGTCTCTTGTCTGCTTGCCACTGTTCGCATTTGAGGAGGTCCCAGGTCTGACATGGTGTCTCTATATTTAATGGCCATCCTCACGCTATGCACGCACCTCTCTCCTGAGCCTCCTACCCCAGGACCTGCCTGACCCTCAGCTCTGTGCCACCCATAACCTGTCCTCCGTGGGGTCAGCCACGCGTTGCGTTGGTGGGCACTTGGGTTGGCCAACGGCGACCAGAGCTCTGCTGCTCTCCTGCCTCAGCACACGTGTGTTAACACACGTAAAGCAAACAGACCCTCGGCCCGAGGTGGGTTTTCTTTGAAATGTTCCTCTGGTGAGGATTAACTCCTGACACTGCTATTTGTTACGGGAAGAGGCTGCATTTTCCTGGGAGATGTTGGATTTAACTGGGAACCTGAAGCTTTCTCCTGCCTTGTATCCCCCACATCGCTGACTGACCGTGTCACTGTTCTTATGCCTTGATAAGACTTATCCTGGATTATTATTTAGCTGCTAATTAATCTTGAGAACGATGTAAAGGCTTTGAACGGCTATTTGAAGATTGAGTGAATGATTTCTGCTCTTGTCAAAGAAAGAGGGATTTGGAGGTAAGATCCCAGCTCTGAATGACATTAAGTTGCTCTCCCCGGGCAGGTGGGACCGGCTCCTGCCTCCTTCTCCTGCCAGTGCCTGCGGGGCCCCTGCGAGACAAATCCCCTCGGAAATAGGGAGCAAAATGGTGCTTGGGAGGGATGGTAGCTGAAATGATGTCCGGCTGGGGACTGGATACTCCCTGTCCGAACAGTCAGACACCAACGGGAGTCTCCCTGCAGGGTCTGTGAGGTTTGGAGTTAACAACCCAGCCCTTTTCTTCTCCCACAAGCGTTTTCCCCTAATACATCTTGTTCGCTTACTCATTGGAGCTCTGAGCGACAGCTCAGACGCCTCATTAATCATCGCTGATGATGGCCGTGCGGCATCTGGCGGAGCCATGACGCCGAGGTCCCGACCACTGCCGCTTCCCCAGCCCGGGATATTTTGCAGATGAACGGCGCTGCTCCCCGAAAATTCCAGCCGAAAACTGGGAAGAAACCATGTCCCCCTCGGGGTCAAAGCCCGCGGAAGATGCTCTTTCTCCATGCTGGCCTCTTGTTCCTGCCCGCAGGGCACGCAGTGAATTATGGTTAGTCATTGCGAACCTGCATCTTTTTAAAATATATTTTGTCCTTCTCTGTGCTCGCCAGGATCAAGGGCGGCTCCGTGGAGGGCTGGTGGGTTGGTCTGCTGCTGCGTTGATTTGGCAAAGGCTGGGGATGAAAGCCCTGCGGCCTCCAGCTGAGACTGTAGAGGTTTTCAGGCTTGAGTTTTCCCAAATTTTGTCCATGACAAAGTGAACAAACACCACCGGCCAGGAGCAGCTTGAAACCGGAGACGGCTGGCACAGGGGTTGAGCATCAATCGCTGGCTGCTGGGCGAGACCCAACCAAAACCCCACTGGCGTGAGGAGGCAACTCCATCCCTCCTGGCTTCCGAATGTTGGGCTGGGAAGAAAAACCAGCCTGCTTAGAAAGCAAGCGTTTGACATTGTGCCGTCAGACTTCAGATGCCCATCATCGCCAGTAACGATCCCGAGCAGAAAGCCTGGTGGACCTCAGCCCGTTTTGGTCTTATTCTGACCTGGTTTTGTGATGCCCTGAAAATGGCATCATCCATCACTGCCTGAGGGGGTGCAGGAAGGGGAGGGGAGGTTGAACTCCTCTCCCTCACCCTCTGCCGCTCCCCGGCCACCGCTTTATCTCTCCAGAAGCTGCATTTGAGTACAATTCACTTTGTTATTAATTTCTTTTACATAGAGGCTTTTAAAGTGCCTGGGAATAGGGGCTCGTGTCACGGAGACGCTTTCCAGCCCAGCAGCTGTAATACCAAAGTGCTGTTTAAACAGCCCACTCATCTAAAAGTAATAGGCAACGAGCTGAAAGCTTGCCAGAGCAGCAGCCTTGTGTGTGCCTATTTGAACAGGCAGTATGGAGGTGATTTTGGAGAGCAGGGCTTCTTCCCTAGCAGCTGCCTGGGTCGGATCAGGGATGGGATCGCGTCACCCTTGCAACCCCGTGGAGCTCTGCTGCCCCAGGGACTCGGTGCACCCCGGGGACAGTCCAGCTCGCCAACATGGGCAGATCGGGGCTGGGTGGCTGTGGCCCGCGGGTGTCCTTTCACCAGGTGATGTGTCTTGAGGAACCCAGGTGCCTCGATGCCCCTGCCCGCTGGAGGAGCAGTCTGCACCCCTGCGGTGGCCCTTCCTTGGCTGCATGGGTCCCCCATGCCTGCAATCCCCAGGGGAGCCCCCATGCAATGCTGGAGCCGCAAGGCCACATCCCGAGCCGGAGGAAGGCCGGCAGAGGGGCCGGCAGCCTGGAGAGCCCCTGGGCAGGGATGCTGAGGGTACCCTGAGGTGCCACCGTCACCCCCCAGCCCGTCCTGCCACGGCACGTGGTGGCTCTGGGGAAACGGGTGTGCTGGGACCCTTCGTGTGCATCTTATTTGCTTTTAATCTGGTAGCTAAATTATATTCTTCCCAAATGTAATAAATGAGAGGTTTAATCAAACCCGGCCAGCCAGCACTGATGGAATCTTGGCAGTGAGGAAAATATTGCATTTTTGTTTGTTAATCTCCCCCTATGCTCCCTTGGAGACATCTCGGCTCTCGTGGGGGCTCCTCGTGCTCGGCAGCACCAGAGGGCATGGGCTTTGCCCTGCTGTTAACCAAAGCACCGGGCCGTATGTGGGGCCATCGCGGCGGGAACGCTGCTAGCCCACCTGCTCCCAGCCCCTCTCCTTGGCCAGGCATCGCAGTGGCAGCGGTGGGACCCTCCTCCTGCTACGCCTCTCCTCAACCCCTTTCTTTTCAGGAAGAGGGTCTCACTTGGTACCCCTGTCACAGGAGCTGGTGTTGGGTTCAAGTCCTCCACCCCAGGTTTCCTGTCACCCACGACGGCGCCAGGATCTGGTCTTACGGCATCTCCAGGTCTTAACTTGTCTGCCCAAATCTTAGACGTGTTGTGACCCTCAGTGATGGAGAAGCTGAGCATCTCCCCAGGCTGGAAACAGCCCTGGGCAGTGGGGATAAAGCCACCGGGCTTCACTGGCTCTGCCTTAGGGGGCAAAGCATCCCCTGACATCCAGCCAGTCGATGCGGCTGGAAACGAGGGGAGACTCCATGTTTTCTCTGCGCGTCAGAGCCCTCGAAATCCACCGGATCCCGGCACGGGGCCAGCTGCTCCCAGAGACGCGGCTCCGCTGCCGCCTTTCTCCAGATGGCTTTTCTCAATCAAGGCTTTTCCAGAAATAGCTTGCGTACACCAAGCAGCCGGCTCTGCAAATAGCTCGCCTCCTGAAACGGAGGAGGCAGCGCGGTCGGAGCATCGTCCCCTCTGTCCCTTCCACGCTCCTGAGTGCCTCGGCGCTGGCTCCAGCATGCAGAAACCCTCTGCTTCCCCCGGGACACCTCTGCCGGCTGGGAAACAGGGATGTGCTGGGGTCCTCTGTGTCCAGCAGTCGTGTCCGGGATCGGGGGATCCCCAGCTTTGCTGCGGGAGCTGACTGATGGCTCGCTCAGCCATGTGCATCCCACATCCCACAGGGAAGGACGTCTGGTGACTTCCAGGGGCAGGGCAGGTGGCCCAGGGGACGCAGCACATGGCCCCGCTGCCACGGTGGCTGGGCACCACCGCCCCCAGCTGCAGCACTGCCTCATGTCCCTGCTCATATGTTTATTATGCCAATGTAAAAGGGGGGAATGCAATTTTTTTCTGTAGGTTTAACTGATTTATTAGTAGTCTGTAATGCCAGTAATAGCTCATCTATAAATCTGTTCTTAAGAATTTATAGGGCAAATATTCCAGCGCCATATTAAAGACACAACTCATAAATGCCCATAAGCACCAGCCCGGCGGCTTCGGCAGCAGGAGACGGTTATCCTAGGGGAGGCAGAGGCGGCGAGCTCACCCCAGTGGCTTCCACCCGGAGCCTCAAAAATCTTTGGGAAGCAAATTATTTCAGGGACTGTCCCCTCCAGCCAGGAGGTACCTGTGGCCTCCTGCTCCGTGCTGTGCGGACACCGAGCCCAGGGTGGGTGTCAGCACCATCCGGATGCCGAAGTGCTGCTCCCATCCCTGTGGGCTCCCGGCCCACCCCCAGCACCCTCCCCGGGGGCTCCCGCAATCTGCCCTCGTCCCCAGGCCAGGGTGACAGTATTTACCGCTGAAGTGCGCCGAGTGTAATTGCTAATCAGACACAGGCAATCAATTCATCCCCCCCCCCCCGCCGCCTGGGGGAGGGCCTGCCTTTCCCTGCTGAAGGTGACTCCTGCAGGAATTCAGATTTAAAAATAAAGGCGATAATCATCAGAAGTTCATTAAATTAGCATCAGGCTCATTTGCACTCTGTGAGGGGACAAGGCGGAGGGTGTGGGTGTCCGTGCCTGCCTGCCTCCCCTCTTCTCAGTCCCGGGGTGTCCGCAGGAGATGCCTCCAGTGGGATGAGGCTCCGAGCACTGCCGGGAGCCCTCCCTGATTTACTCCTCCTGTCCCGGGGCTGCTGCAGTCATGAGTCAACAGTGCGGTATATTTAAATGCAAAACGCCATTATCCTTCATTAAAAGCTCTGTCATCACCCAGACTGCACAGGAAAGAGTTATTACGCCATTACGCTCCCAGTGACACACGGCTTCCCCGGCCCTCCAGCAGCCGTGGTGATGCACGTCGGCCGTGCCGGGTGCCCATGGTGGGCCGGTGGTGCGTGGCCGGGGGCTCTGCCATGTGAGGTGGCCGACATCTGATTTTCCCTCTGCGGTGGCCTCAGGGCAGGGAGGGGAGACGCAGGAGAGGTGGGCCTGGGGGGTACGGGGGTGTCATGGTGCAGAAGGGATGCTGCCAGCATGGCAGGGGTGGGCACCGCATGTGCTGGGGATGCTCGAGGATGGGCTGAGCCCCCGGAGCAGGCAAGCGCTGTGGGGGCTTTGTGGACCAATAATTCGTTGTTCCCAAAGACGGACGAGGCCAGCGGAGACCAGGTGCTGCTTCTGGCAGGGGTTTCCCCTCCTAGGGACTGGGCGCAGGCGGGAGAGCGATGCCTGGGACGGGGCTGGGGCCACGGTCCCCCAGCTGCCCCATGTCCCCCAGCAGCCCCAGCACCTGCCAGGGACATGGGGTGCCTGCAAAGAAATCACCCCACAGCATCACTCCCTGCTCTGCACCCCAGTCCTGGGGGGGTTCATCTTTGCTCTCCATGAGCCCACCAGCACGCAGGATCCAGCCCCTGTGCTCCTCATAAAATCCAAGCAAGAGCAGAGCTGGTGTTTTTTGTAACTTTCGGCAATTCCCCGTCACCTAGATTCGGAGACACTATTTCTCTCTCGGTGGAGGAAAGTGAGCTCTATTTCTCTCTCGGTGGAGGAAAGTGAGCGAGGCAGAACAGCTTTTGTAGTGGCAGGGTGTTGATTCACAGCTCGTAATTTAATTAAGAGAGAGACGAGATCAAAAGGGGACTGTATTAAAAAATAAATCAAGCAGAGGGAGTGGAGTTCCTTCCTTTAATTAGGGCATGGATTTGTAACTGCGAGAGACTCCATCAATCACAAAGGAAAGAAAAGGTGTCAAGTGGAGAGAAACCTTCCCTGGGTTAATTACCGCTAACGAAGGAGGATATTATCGGGCGGGGTGTCAGAAAGCCGATACCTCCCCAGCGGCCGCTCCGGCAGGGCTGGGCGGCACAAAACTCCTTCGATGTTGAACATAGCGATGCCGGAGGTGCCTGGTGGGTGCAGTCGAGGAGATGCTCGTGATGCCAGGCAGCGATGCCGGGCAATGGTGGGGAGGGCAGGCTGGGGGCTGTGGGGGCAAACACCCCCGGGCAGGGCCAGATAGCGCGCAGCCGGGTCCGGGCATGGCCATGGGGCAGTGGTGGCCACGATGGCCCTGCTCTCGGGGGCCGTGGGCTGTGCCGTTGGCCGTGCCGGTGGGGACCGGGGCCAGGCTGGCAGCAGCCCGATTTGTGAAGTAATTAATTCTCGTTTGATCATCTGCTGTGTAAATCATCAGTGGCCAGGAGTTAATCATGCATATGAAATGAATCCTTCTCCTGCCTTAATGAGTGCTGAATCGTGACCAGCATCTGTTTACTCCTGACACTTTCATCTTCTTGACAGTCTGAACAATTAATTGTTTCCAATAATCTCCTTTTTATTCTATTAAAAAAAAAAATCTGAGAGCAAGCAGCCTTCCACTTCGCACTCCTGCTCCCAGCATTGTCCCTCTAATCTTTGTTTTCTTAGTCTGAAGCGAGGATTTGTTTTTCAGGAGCGACGTGAGGACTCCGCAGGCGCTCAATGAGCCTGGGGAGGAGCGAGCTCTCCACTCTCCCAACGAGGATGATGCTGGTGGCAGGACCGCCTTCCTTGCCGGCTGGGTTTGAGGCCAGGCTTTTCATAGTTAATAGCAAATAACAAGCCTGTTTGAACACAGGAGTGTTTCCGCCTGCCATTTACCTGGAGCAAACCGCAATTAATCCACCAGTTGTGCCGCCAACGCAGTGTTATAATTGGATTAATTAGAGAGGAGCTAGCGGCCGCTCTGGGGAGGTCTGTCCCTGGCTGCAGCCTCCTCCAGCGGTGGGATCCGTGCCCATCGGGTGCCAGACCAGCATCGCCGGGAGATGCTGGGGCCAGCCCCACTTCCCCGGGGCTATCACTTGCCCGGCCGCAGGCGCTGGGGCTTGATGATCGCTGATGGAAATGACCTGCCCACTAATTGGAGTTTATGAGGCATGGCCTGGTTAATGGGTGCTCATAAGAGGCAGCGGGAGCAGAGGGGGCTGTGGGTGGGCTCTGCTGCCAGCCGAGGGGCTCGGGGAGGGGGCTGGGGTCTTGTGGGGGGCAGCAAGCCTGGGGGAGGGACCCAGAGGTGAGGAGCCGGGTGGGTGTTTTGGCAGGTGGGGGACAGGGTTGCCTTCCCCATCAGCCGTGGCTGTTTGACGGGCAGCAGTTGATGTCTGCCAGCCCTCGGTCGCCTCTGCCCTGCATTTTGGGGAGAAGCAGGGAGGGCTGCGTGTCCTGGGGCACAGGGGGGTGTGGGTGGCCTGGGAGCCCTGTGGCGGGGGCTGAGCGGGACAAGCCTGGCCATGCCGGACCCTCCTGCCCTGCCCCGCTGCTCCTGCAGCCTCTGCCAAGTGACAGGAAGGCGAAATCCCGTGTTCCTGCTTCCCAGGGCGGCTGCTCAGCCCCGCTCTCCAGTCCCGACACCCAGGTGCCAGCACAGTGGCTCACCTGGACAGACAGACAGACAGACAGACATCCTTGCTAGACCTCACTGGAGCCCGGCGAGCTGATGGAGCCTGCCCCTCAACCTGGCTTTGTGCTCTGGGGCCGGATCCTGTGCGGCCGCCTGGGAGCTGGGGGCTGTGCCATAGATTCGGTTCCCTGGCTGCCCTTGGGAAATGCACATTAAAAATATGTATGGATGTGTGTAGCTATTACAAAAAGCTTTTTGGGGACTCTGTGCTAAGCGTGCTGTCCGTCTGGCTGGAGAAAAGGTGAGGGGCAGGCGGGGAGTCTGCGGGGACGGGGTGCCCCTGGGCACAAGCAGCATACCCACAGGCTGTGGGAGGATGCCAGCCCTGCTCTTCCTGAGCTAAACTGGATCTAACCTGGCTCAGCTGGAAACCAGGGGCCTCAGGGGATTTATTGCAATTGCCTAAATCAACTAAAAAAAAAAAAATGCCCTTAGGAAAGCCAGCAGTTCCCCATGCCGGGGGCTGTGGGAGCAGCTGAGCCGGCTGCCGGTGTGAAATGCCGACCTGCAGCTCTTTTGAAGCCCTCTGAGCTATCCTCGCTGGAGCAAATCCTAAGGCCATCATCAGCTAACCAAATCAGTAAAAAAACCAACCCCAAACTGCTGAGAACAGGCTCTGCACCCTAAACCACACAGGACCCAAGGCTGTGGGACACCCACGCTCCCTTTGGACTCCATCCCTGCTAAAGGGAGCCAGGACCCAGCTGCGCAGCCACCAGCCCCGCTCGGGATGCTACAGTGAGGCCAGTGGACACGACCCAGCATTTAGGTACTTTATTCCTTCCTTTACCCAAAGGGAAGAACAAAATCCCACCAGCTCCTCCGTTCTCCAGAAAAACGAGTTTTTTTCCTGAGATGAATCGGCTTCCCCAGGAGGCAGCCGGGGCAAGCAGCGGCTTCGGCGACATGCGGGATGGAGCATGCAGCGGCAGCCCCAGCGTTAGGCAGGTAATTGGGGTCTGAGGAGATGCACCAGGAAGGCTGCCACGGCTCCTGTGAGGGGGAGCAGGGGGTCCCCGGCTGAGCGGGAAGGTTTGCCACAGCCCCGGCCTCATCCAAGCTCCCAGCCGGCAGCCAACAGGGAAGAGGACCTCTCTGAGAGCTGGGTACCTGCAGATGCCCCCGACTGCTCTGGGGCCCGTGGGAGGCACGGGGCCATTGCATCGCCCCAGCTGGCAAATCCAGCCATCCTCGGGGACCTGCGGTGACCTTTTGGCGAGTGCCAGGAGCCGGTGGCTCTTGATCCGGCTTGCAAATCAGCTCGAACGGTGACGGCAAGGTCAGCGAGATTTGGGGCTCCCTTGTCATATCAGTTCCCGCGGTGTACTCGGCTGTAATTTAGCCCGGTTTAATTGGCGCTTAAATTAGCCACAAATGGAACAGCGCTGCAGCTGCGGCAGTGTTCAAAAATATATAAAATTACAGCACAGTAAAACATTTTCACATTTCATTAGTGTGTCTTAATGGGAAGTGTCTGCTACCCAAACTCTCCATTTGTTCTCTGGTGCAGTAAAAGTTTACACATTAGCAGTTGTGCTGCCCATTAACATTGCAAAATGCTCCGCGTGTTTTGCAGGGGCAGCGCTGCTCCACAGGGATGGGAAGCCTAAAATTTAGGGGACTGCGTGCTCTCCTGAGGCACCTATAAGTGGCTGGTGGGAGGGAGCTGAGCAGGGAGCATCCCACACCCCGGGTGGGAGCATCCTGCGCCCCAGGAGGAGCATGAGAGCCCCTTTCCCAGGATGGTGCTGCCTGTCCCCTTGGCTTTATCAAAGCTCCGGCATTCTCACAAGCAGGGTAATGCCTCCAACCCAAATCATGAAGCTTTTTCAGTTGAAGCAGCTTTTTAGCAGAAGCCTATTTAACGCTTAGGCTGACGCCCTCAAGTGCTTTATTTTACAGTATTTTTGTTCCTCTCCACTATAAGTAATAGGCTATAAAAGCCAGAACGCGGCACTTTGCTCCCTCCTGCTTCATTCCCCCGCGGTGCAGGCAGCCCTGCATGGCAGGGCCAAGGAGGCAGAACAGGGCTCCTCTGCCCACGGCTGCTGCTACCCCCACCGCAATAATCCAGAGGGGGAAAAAAAAGGCCAGAGAAAAAAAACTCAGTGAGAGGTGATTGCATGGAGTCAAACTGCTCGTCCCAGCAGCGTACCCCAGGCAGGTTTGCTTAAATAGCTTTGGGTTTGTGGCCAACTCTTTCTTGGGCAGCATCTTCCCTGTCCCTGGTGGGCTTGGGATGGGGGGTTCATGGTTTGAAATGAGTTTTGAGGTCTGAGCCCAAACTGAAAGGGTGGGGATTGTATCTTGTCCCTCTCCCACCTAGTCCGGATCTCAGCTCCCCCAGGGAGATGGGCTCTTGTAGCTGGGGTGGCCAAGGAAAGGTGAGGGGTGCTGAGCCTGGTGGGTTTTTAAAGCTTGAGTAGTTTGGGGAAACCAAACCTGCTCCTCCCCCTGGTTTGGCTCATGGGTTCAGTGCAGTGAGGTGCAGCCAGGCACAGGGAGGTGCTGGAGGAGGAGGGGGGCAGGAGCCGGTCCTGCTGGGCTGGCACCGGGACCTGGAGTGAGCCGGGAACGGGAACGTCCTGGTGCCGGCTTGGAGGAGGACGTGCATCCCAGGTCTGACCTGTCCCATCCTTCCCAAGCTGGAGGCAAAAGCCCAAAGCCTTCCAGCTCTGCAGCCCAAACCTGTGTTGAGCATCCCCGAACCCCCCCTCCAGCCAGACCTCGAGCTGGAGGCTGGGATCCAACCAAGCTGCCTCCGCTTCGTTAGCTAGTAATTACCCCAACAGGCAACGGTGCTATTTGTGTGATTGGAGGCTGCTAATTGCCAGTCTGGGAAGGCAATGAAGAGGAGGGCAGCTTTGTCCTTTGCCCTCCCCATCTCTCGGGCGCATCCTCCGGGCACTGGGACCCTTTGCCTGCGGTCAGGGGCTGCCCGTGCCCACCACAGCCCAGCGAGGGGCTTTCCTCCATTTATTCCCAGGCTGGCAAGCCGGGCCCTGCCTCTCCTGCCCGGATACGTGTGGCTGCAGGCTCCGTCCCGCTCCGTCCCCCTCCGCCAGCTGCGTTTGACCTTTCGGCAGCGGTGCTTGGAGAGCAGCGGCGGCTGCGCGGCTTTGCCGCATGGTCCCCAGGGGCTGGCTCGCCGCCACAGCCACTGCAGCTCGGAGGGGAAAAATTATATTTTCATCTCCATCTCTCCATCCCCCTTCCCGCTCTGGAGCTTTTTTTAGAGCCAAAGGGAAGAAAAGGCCGTGGTCTGCCTTTCCTGCCTCCCCTCTGCTCCTGCCCTTTCATTCCCCTCTTGCCAGCAGCTGCAAATGGCTTTGCCTCTGAACGCACGCACTTATCTGTCCTCCTGCCTTTTCATCTTGCGCTGTCTAAATATCGGGGCCGGGCGGCTTTGGTAGGTGAGCGGGGAGGAAAAAGTGCCTTTGTTGGAGCGGGTGCGTGGGCGGGCGAGCTGCGGAGCTCCCTCCTGCCGATGGAGAAGCCGGCTGCCTCCACCGAGGCCCGCACAGAAAGCCAGGGCGGGAGATGCCTTGTCCTGCCACCGCGAGTGGCCCTGGGGAGGGGGATGCAGGGGCTCAGCAGGTCCTCGGTGTCCATCTGGAGATGATGGAGAGGCATCTTGGGACCACTGTGAGGCAGCCGGGGCCTGGCCAGGCATGTCCTGCATCCTCGGGGTGACACCCTGCGCTGGTCCCACTCCCATCACAGTTTTTCATGCCCCAAGCCCGCACGTTTCCCTCCTCCCTCCTTGAGGGCTGCACAGGAATGGTGGAGCCAGCGCTGATGGAGGGGACGTGGACACCCTCATCCTTTATCGGCTCAAACCAGGGGAGCTCCCCAATATCAGACCCCTCCCTCCTCCTCCCCGCAGCCCCTTCGTGCCACGTCCAGCCTCCCGAAGCTTTCGAGCCGGGCGCTGATGGATGGCCTTTGCCGGTGATGGATGCGCCCCAGTGCCCACAGCCTTGGCGCTCTTCAAGGAAGGCTGCAGCTCCGCTTCCCAGCCTCTCCCCTATTTATCGCCCGGCAAGACATGGGGTGGGGGGATGGAGGGAAGGGACAGGGCGGCCACCGCCACCGTCCCGCACCCCAGGGGCCAGCACAGCCTTGCAGCTGCCCCAGGGCTGTGGGTGCTCCCAGGTTTCCTGTGGGTGAAAACAGCTCTTCCACGGGCGGAGAAAGGAAGGACAAAAGAAAGACACCTTTGGCAAGCGCCTCGTCCTTGGTTGGACCTGGCTGTGGGGACAGGCGGATCGGGAACCCGGGTGCCAGGCTCTGCCCAGGGCTGCGCAGGCTGCGGGGCTGGCCGGGAGCCTTTCAATGGGGAGAAAAGAGCCATAAAACAGGTATTTCCCACCAGAAAGATGATGAAAGCCCTCTTGCAATGGTTTGACTCCGCAAAATGCATTTACTGCGTTAAAGATGCTCCGGCGGTGGCGTGGGGCTGCTCGGCCACCCGCCACCCTCCGAGGGCTTTCCCCAGCTCAGCATGCGGTGCTGCACGTTGTCCCACGGTTGTTGCTGCTTCCCCACCCCGCAGCCCGCTCCACGCCACCTTTCTTGGGAAAACCAGCTCAGATCCAGCCCCACCGAGCATCTCCCGGCCCCTCCACCCGGGCAGCCCCATGGCCAGACCCGCTCAGCATCCATCTGCATCTGCCATGGCACCCAAAGCGGAGCCGTGCATCACCTTGCAGGTTCACATCTCAGTTGCAGATGTTATTTTAAGCAAGAAGCCCTTCTTCCTTCTCCTCCTCCTCCTCCCTGGCCGAAGCAGGAATACATTGCAGCAGGCAGTGGTGTTGCAGCACGCGGTGGAGAATCCCCCTCCTGCCAGGCAGGGCTGGCTTAGTCAAGGAAATAATTGGTAGGTGCTTCTGAAGTGCCATGAATAGAGGGCACTCGTAGCCTTTGTTTATTGACTCTTGAGTGATAATTAATACTTCCAAAGATAATTATTGATTTTCTGCATTTGCAGTAAACCTGTTTGGCAGGGGGATGGGTGGAGCGGCACCACGCCAGCCCTGCGTGGAGGTGGAAATGGGGCGGTTTGGGCAAAAGCGGGCTCCAGCTCTTCCTGCCGGGTGCAAGCCAAATAAGAAAAAAAAAAAAAAAATTTCAACATTTATAGAAAAATACTTGTGCAGCTCCAGGACAAACCCAGCTTTCTTCTCTCTACTAGGGGGAACAGATTAAAATTTAATCCTAGTTAAACACATTTTCTCCTTTCCCTCCCCTTGGGTACCTCTTGAGTATATACAGCTTCGCCCTGCTGATCACTTCTTCCCTCGGCCCCAGGGCTCGTCCTCCTTGACAGTGGCTGAACGCCCACAGTGGGTGTTCACCCAGAGCAGGGACCGCTCTCTTTTCTCGATCACCCCCAAAACCGAAGCCTGGGAGCAGGAGGGGATGGGGAGATTAGGCCCTTTAAATGTGGGAGAGGATAAAGCAGGGGAAGGCAGGGCTGGGGGTCCTGAGCATCCCCACCTGCCTCTGAGCCAGGTAGGTCCCTCTCAGGTTTCCCCAGGGGGTTTTGGGCCCAAAGGGGGGGCTTTGCGGGGCGAGGGGGTGCTGGGTGTTTAACTGTGTGGTGCAGGCGGTCGTAGGGCTGCGGAGCTGGGTGCAGCGAGCGGTGCTGGGGGCCCGGCAGCCTCGGGGAGAGCCCCGTTTGCAGCCCCCCGTGCAGGGTGGGGGAAGCCCAAGCTCAGCCCTTTGTCATTTTAAAAAAAAACAACCCAAATCATGGAAGAAGAGCTCTCTAAGGAAGAGATTTTTTGATTTTTGGGGGGGTGTTTTTTTGGTTGGGGTTTTTTTTTTTTTTTGCTTTGGAGGAAATTGTGCAGCTATCCTCCAAGTCCCGGTATCCCTATTCCCATCCTGGGACCCATTCTCTCTGCTACAGTTTATTGCACCCGTTTGGGTGCAAACGTTTGAACCTAGCAGAGCCCCACGTTATCGCTGGGGCTCTAAATAACCCGGGGTGGCATTTATTGCAACGCCCACGGGGTGAGTAACTGCCGGCTGTGTGCCGCTGGCAGACAGCGGTCTCGCAGGGCAGGCAGTATCTGCCGGGGCTCTGGGGATGCGGTTTGCAGAGTACGGCCGTGACCACCCCGAGGGCTCGGGGCAGGGAGGGCAGCGGGGGCTGCCTGTGCCCCGTGGCACCGTCCCCATGGCTTCTCGCAGGGGCACCGGCCCAGGTTCGGGGAAGCGTTGGCAATGCCGTGGGCTAATAGATACGCTAGAAATGTAAAGTATCATTTCTGCTTGTGATAGAGTGCTTTTTCTGGGTATCTTGTAATGCTTTTTCAGGCTGTTTATTTATGAGACAATTTATTACAGCGCAGTTATTCTATAGCATGAAAGTCTATTCCTAGGAGCCTCCGTTAACCAAGCCAATTGCTTAATTGGCTCACTGATGTCTCCACAAGGTATGCCAGGAGAGAGGGTTCTTGTTGTAATGATCGCAGCCTTCCTCCTGCCCACACGCCACCCGTGCTGCTAATTTAATAGTGCAAACATTTATTATTCCTTTTATTTGGTAGTTAATTTTAGGGTGTTTAGAGCTGTTCCCGGATTGCTGGTGGAAGGGAGTGAAATGCGCTGGGGTGCAACAAGGACCCTGGTTGCAGCTGGGGGTGGTTGGACTCATCCTGCAAAGCCTGGGGGAGATGCAGGGGCCGATGCTTTGCAGGGTATTTGGTTAATGAGCTGTGAGCAGGGGGCTGGGGCTGACCAGGCAGCGGGGCTGGCAGGGCTCCTGCCTGACCCCCACCCTGCCTTTGGGTCATTCGCCAACAACACAGAGCAAGCCCAGGGCCCGTGTGTGCTTATACCTGGTCTCTTTTTGATGAATCTAATGTGCTCTGAAGGAAAACGGGCTCCTAACGAATAGGCTGTGTGTTATGGGAATGGCTGGAAGGGCCAGAGGAAACCCAGGCTTGGATTTGCTTGGGTGGTGAGTGCCTGTCCCTGCCCATCCACGGGAGAAGGGTGATGGGGCGGTTGGCAGCACCCACTCCTGCTGGTAGGTGGCTGTCCCAGGGCCAGTGGGTGCCTGCTGTGTCTGCCGGGGGTGCTGTCTGCACCCCCCCCAGCTGTGTTTTTGCAGCGTGGCTGCTCTAGACCTCTCCAGCCCTTTCCCCTGCTCCTTCTGCTCTGCCTTGCTGTTTGCTGGCCGTGGCAGTCCCTGGAGGGTTTCCACTCCGACATCTCCTGCCCATGGCATGTATGATATGTCCTGGGCTAGAGCGGAGCCGCAGCTTACGGCTGGCCTTTCCCAGCCCTGTCGCGGTGCCCGTCACCTCTGAGCGGTTTCCTGGGGGGAGCAGCCTCCCAGCGAGCATCTCTCCGTGGTGCGTGAATGTCGTCCTTCCCTATCGGGCTTTTTAGACAATGTCTGGCAGAGCTGACTGCGTTTCTATAAAGCCCTGCTGGATCCGTGCCCGCTTCCACCGCCACTGCTTCCCCAGCATCCGTCTCCAGCCGTTCACGGCCTCGCAGCACAAAGCCCGCTGCTGCCGGCCGGCGCGTGCCGCCGAGGCTCTCACTTTGCAGCTCTCGGCATGGGGACACAGCCCGGGGCCGCCTGTCCCCGGGTACCAACGAGGCAGAGCCCTGGCACTGGGAGCAGAAAGCAAAAAGGGGCAGGGAAGGAGGAGTTCGACAGACAACACTGTCAGAATGAGCCTTCTGCTAATTTTGTATTTATTGCAAGAAAGCGATTAAGTTTCTCTGTGATTTTCGTTCTTTCTTGGCTCCCGCCGCCTATTGTTCCTGGCTCCATTATCCCCCCGCCACTTACATAAACGTATCGTGCGGGTTTCCAAGGCACAATAGAGAGAGTCTCATTCATCCAAGGTCACCAGCTTTTACTTGCGCTTCAAAGCATCTGGTAGAAGAAGCATTTTCTCCTAAAGATGTTTTTATTGTACTTGATGCAGAGGCTGAGGGAAATAGCACCGCTGCACTTGTGCTGCCCCAGCCCTTCCCTCCCCCTCCCTGTGTGCCTGGTCCCGGCAGGTTGAATCCTGCCCTGGAAGGTGAGGAATTGTTTTCTGAGCTGGCTGGGACCCCACTGCAGGGTTTCACAGCCTGCCGCTGCCCAGCCCCATTGCTGGAGTCAAGAAGCAGCGTGCCCCATCCCTGCCTCCCACCAGTGCCTGTTAAATGGGAAGGGATGGGGAGGGGGGGGGAAAGAGAGTTTCTTCCAAAATCTCCTCCCCATATGGGTCCCATTATGGACCAGTTACAGAGGTCTCCATGGCCTCCTGCTGCTTTCTCCCTTGGCCATCGGAGCCGGGGGCTCTGGGCTCTCCCTCTTTCTTCACCTGTGTCTGGTAAACAGTTGGGAGTGGGCAAACACAAAGGCTACTGGTAGCCTGTGTTGGGGGACAGGGACTTGTGGGGCCCCAGGGTGGTGCTCTGCCCTGGAAGGTTTGTGTCCCACAAAGGGCAAGGCGTGGGGGTGCCCACGATCCAGCCGCAAGCTGGAAGTGGTTCCTCAGCTGGGGAAGGTAACGATGGGGATGGAGCAAGGAAGGTCCTGGGGACTGCGAAGACACCAGGGTGGAGACGGCTCTGTGAGTGAGGGTGGTAAACCTGCCTGCAGGGTGGGAGCCATCCGAGCCCCCCGAGCCATCCGAGCCCCCGAGCCAGCTGGTCCAGGGAGACCAGCGAGGTAGCCTGTATCTTCCACAGGGCAAAGAGTGAATCCAGCCCAAGAGGGGCCGCCGGCTCCTCGCCGGAGGTGCCCCCCTCCAGCCGGGGCAGCACCGGGAGCGGGTCACGGCCCCGGGCAGCCGCCTCCCGCCCCGGGCCGGGCTCCCCGCGGCTCCGGGCGCAGCTGCTGCGGGAGGCGGCGCCGGGGAGGGGACGGCGGCCGGGCCCGGCCCCTCTCCCCGCCTCGCCGGCACAAAACGGGAGGCGGGGGCGGCTGGGGCCGCACACCTCCCCGCCAGCCGGGGCAGCGCCGGGCCGGGCTCCCGGGACCGAGCCGGGCGGGGGCCGGGGCCGGGGCCGGGGCCGGGCGGGGGATGTAGCGCTCAGCACCGCGGAGAGCGGCGGGGCCGGGCGGGCGGGCGGGGGGGGCCATGGCCAGCGTGCAGCAGGGCGAGAAGCAGCTCTTCGAGAAGTTCTGGCGAGGCACCTTCAAAGCCGTGGCCACGCCGCGACCCGAGAGCATCATCGTGGCCAGCATCACGGCCCGCAAGCCGCTGCCCAGGTAAGCGCCGCCAGGGCACGGCGGGGGTGGGGGGCTCAGGGACATCCCTCATCCTGCCTCCGGCTGGGGGCTGCACCACCCCGAGCCTCCTTCCCCCCCTAGTTAGTACCCCCCCGTCAGGAGGGTCTGGAGTGTGTCCTCCCCCCACCCCAGTTAGGGGCTGGAGGACCTGGGGGTGCCCCCCGTGCCTGGGGCAGGGGGATGTTGGCTGGCTGGACCCCCCTCCCGGGTAGGTGCTGTGCTCCGGAGGGGAGCGGGCTCAGGAAACTTTGGCTCGGTGGTGCTTGGAGCCCGGGAGCTGGCTGCCTCCCGAGGGGGGCCTGGAAAGCTCTAGCTGGGCTATGGAGGGGGGGGCAGCGGTGGGGGTCATTAGCCAGAAAGTGTGGCCACCTCCATCCCTGCCATGCAGACCCCTGGGGTATGTGTCCTGCTGGTTGTCTTGTCTCTGCATCACTCCTTCACCAGGGACCCTTGGGAAGGTGATGCCCAGGGAGGGGAACAGCCCCCCTCCAACTGGACCCTGCCTTGGCGCAGGGGGGAGGCTGATGCACCCCAGGGACGTGCAGCCCAGAGGCTACAGCTGCCCAAGGAGCCTGCACACAGCCACGGACCCGGGCAGCTCTGGGTCTGGTGTCCCCCAGGTCCCAAAGCAGAGCAGTCTTGGCTTGGCACGTCTGGTGCCTGCCTGCCCTGTCCCTCCTGCTCCCAGGGAAGCCGGTGCCCCCCATGTTTGCCAGAGGCAGAGCAACAGCCAAAACCTGTGAAACAAGGCGAGGGGGCTGCTCGTACCCACCAAGCCGCTCAGCCGGGCAAGGATCTGTGTGGCTTCCTCACAACAATGTGCTCTCTAATTTAGACCAGTTTTATTTTGCTGACTGTCTCAATATTGGTTAAAAATAGCCCCTTTGCACTGTTTTTATAAGGAAAGGAGGCTTTTGCTGGTTCTCCTCTCTCTTTGCTCTGTATTTCCACTGCTGGCTGCTCCCCACCCGGTATGGGGAACAACCCAAAGTTTCATGAAGGCGATGAGTCTGTAGAGGAGAGGGGCTCAGTCTGCAGCAGGCTGGGTGTCGGGGGCTCAGCCTGTAGTAAAGAGCAGAGAGCTTGCAGGGAGCGAGCTGTTTCGGATGCCTCCCGTGCCAGCGGAGGCTGTGAGCCGCAGTAGCGACAGCGGGACCCCCATCCCCGCTCGTGCAATGGGGTCCCGCTGCTCATGTGAGGTGGGGGTCACTTCTGCCCCTGCGGCCCAGCTGCCCGAGCATGAATCTTTCTGATGTCTCTGATTGCCGTTAATCAGGGTAGGAAATTGGGAAAGGGATGGCTTAGGCTTCCAAAGGCAAAGAGTAAATCTTGTTTCCACGGGCAGCATTTGCAGGGCTTCAGCCTTCGTGGGGGAGAGGACTCACCGTGCATTTCTCCTCCCCTGCATCGGGCTACGGTCAGCACCCGAAGGGGCCGTCAGCAGGCTGGGTGCTGGCTCACACACACACACTCTCTCCTGCCTGAATGTGCCTGAGTGAGCCATGCTGCTTAAGTATCTTGCAGTCAGAGATATAATACGGCAACAAATTAGGGCATTGGGGAAACACAGCAAGCCCAAGTACCAGGAACGATGCACGGCTCTACATGGCAATTTGGATTGCCATGGATATCCTGGTCAGGCTGAAGACCATGGCTGGGACCGTTTGTAGCTCTGTTAAAAAGTTAACAAACGCGCGTGTCTCTCCGTTTCGCTGGCAACGCCAGCTCCAGCAGGAGGGGAACCGTCTGCGCAGGGGTCGGGAGCTCTCGGCACACGGCAAAATGGACCCGCCAGCTTGGCTTTGCTGCGTTTTGCACCTTGGCACCAGCAGATCCTGCGCGACAGGGTCCCCAAGCCGGGGTGTGCTCCGCACAGCCGGCCACGATGCTGCCAAGCCCCGGTGTCGGTGCAGACCGGCTCCTTTTGTCTCCTCGCAGTGTGTGCTGCCGGCCGGGGCCAGGGGATATTCCCCGCAGTGCAGCCATCTGTGCCACCGCCCCCGCTAAAGGTGTTGAGCAGGGGCAGCCCCGGCGGGGCTCTCCCTGGGATCTGCAGGGCACTTGCTGCGCTCACCCCTGCCCCCCTGCCACAGAGGGGCTTCGCTGCTTGGGGGGGCCGAAGCCAAAGGATGAGGGAGCAGAGAGACCACGATCCCTGGCTCCTCTTGTCAGGGCTGCCGGCTCGGCTTGCATCGCGTGGGGCTCTGCCAGGAGCCTGAGGCTGCTGTCTTGGCAGGATCACACCTATGAGATGCCAGATCTCACATCCCCAGGGGCCTTGCAGCAGGTCCCCATCGGGGTACACAGCGATGTCCCCAGCACCCCGAGCTGGCACCAGGTTCATAGCCCAGCAATAGCCAGAGCCGGGCTCCTGCTCCCTATCCGTGGGGAGAACGGCCCCAAGGCTTGCGGCAGCTCCTCTCGCAGCCGTCTCCACGCCCGGCTCCGCTCTGGGTTTATTTTTCCTAAAGGTTTCACTGTGCCGCCGCTTGGATCAGCCTTTCTTCCCCGACAATGCTCCCGGCTAATTTAAGAGCAAATGACTGCGGTGCCAGCGAGCAGAGCGCACCAGAGAGGAGACAGGGAGACCAGTTAGCCAAATGAAAAATTAAGATGACCATCTGGATTTCTGTTTTCTCCCACACTTGACAGCTGGTCCTCTGCAAATGCTGCAGATCTCTGCCCTGGATCTGGCCCGGTGCTTCCTGCAGCGGTGGAGGCAATGGTGTAGTTTCTAGGCCAGCACTGCCCGTCTCCCCATCAGTTTTGCTGGCTGAGCCTGTGCCCTCGTGGGGTGCCAAGGGGCTCAGCTGCAGCATGGGGGTCCTGCTGGGAACCCCCACAGTGGGCATAGCCCAAATCCATCCCCGCAGGGTGCCCTGGGCATGGCTAAGGGCTCAATCCTGCATCCTTGTGGGGCAGCAGTGGGGTTCCCGGGGCAGAAGGTGATTTCCCCCCACCCGCCCCTTCCAGGTGACTGTCCCGTGCCCCATTCCTCACCACCACCTTGCTGCTGGTCCCGGAGATAAAGCGTCTTCCATCTAAATTCCTGTTAAGCTCTCTGGGAGGTTTGGATAGTTAAAGCTCTGCTAAACCCACGGTTCATCCTGGAACAAAAGAATACATTAATCCCTTCCCTCCAGGTCCTGCTGGGGCTGGGGGGGATGAGTACTCCAGCCCCCGACACAGCTTCACGCCCAGAGCAGGGCTCTGCCAAAGTAAATGGATTATTGACCAGTTTGCAGCATGAAAGGAAAAACTGAGGTGATGGGGAAAGGGGCTTTTCCAATTAACCTTTCCCCACGCAGGGCCCGGCGGGCTTCACCGTGCGGCCTGGGGCCATGCTTTTGCAGCTGGGGGTGAGGGACTTGGTGGTGTGGGGAGGCTGGGCAGGGCTGGAGCTGCCCCCACGCTTGCCTTTGCAGGGGGGTTGCTCCACTGCATGCAAAATCCCAGGGTGGGATTTGAGGGGTTTGTGTGCCCGGTGGGCTGGGGAGGCATGGGGTCAGGGACAGGGACCCCCCACCCTGCCCCAAGTTCCTCCGCTGAGCTGGGGTGCCCTCGCTCCCTCTCGCCGGTCCATAAGGCTGCTGGGATCCCCACCTGACGGCTGCTGCAAGGGACTTCGGCTCTTGTGAACTGAAAATGCTCTTTAAACCTCCCATGATAAGATGCCACCGGTCTCTGCCCAGCCTTTGGGGACAGGTATCACTGCCACGCTGTAGCCCCAGCCCCACAACCTGGACCCCCTTTCTCCCTCTTGGCTGGGCTTTTGCCTGCCTCTCTTCCCTGGCCGTGACCTCAGCCACGGTGTGGTGGCTGGGAGCCCCTTCGCACTCGGTGGCCTCACTTCTCCCAGCGCTGCTGCGTATTTCCTCAGCACTTGTCTGCCAGGGACCCTGTGGGTGCCAGGGACAGCCAGGCCGGGAGATGCTCCAGGGTACCCCTGGGACCCAGAGCCGGTGGCAGTCTGGGGGCTTGCGGGATGCTTTTGGGGATGTTTGGGTTCCCTGCTCCCACACCGCCAGCCACAGCAGTTTGGCGCAGGCTGCCCCATCCCAGCACCCCCAAACTCAGCCGAAATCCACTTCTACATGAAAAGCGAGGGCACTGCTGAGGCTGGGGGGCTGCGGGCGCTGGTATCAGCTCCTTGGGGCAGCCAGTGATGCTGGGTGAGCACCGGCAGTGCTGGGAGAAAGGAGGCTCCTGCATCCCTCCCTGCCAGATGGTCTAAGTGGGTCACATCAGGGCAGTGCAGGGGATTTGTGCTTTAACCCTTAATCCCCCGGGATGCACGGTGCACAGAGGGGGAGGGAGGGGTGTCTTGCTGAAGTGGGATTAAGTGCAGTTTTGCTGCCTGGTTTGCCATCATGAGCGATCTTGGAGACGGGTCTGGGTGCTGCTGCTGCAAACCTGCTGGGACAAGGCTGGCAGCGTGTCCTCCCCGGCTGCGCTGGGACAGGCAGGAGCAGCCATGGCACTGCAGTGCCAGGGGGTCAGAGTACCCCCAGCGAGGGCAGAAGGCAGCTGCAATTCTCCCGTCGCCTTTGCAATGACTTTTGGACCAGCAGAGAGTCCCTGATGGGCTGGGGACCAGCTCTCTCCCATCCTGAACTCTGGCTTCCCAGCCACATTTTGGTGGCCCCGAGCCCTGTTCGTCCCCAGCGGGCTGGCAGCCCCTGGGGAAGCGGGGTGTGCTGCGAGGGAGGAAGCCTCCGCTGGCGGTCCGGCCGTGCCCGTGGCCCCCCGCTCCCGTTAATCCTCCCCCTTGTTGGTCGGGCATCTGCTCTGCGGGAAGAGGCGGCGGCAGGGCCGGCCACGCCAGCCGCCTGGCTGCCATCTGCTCCCTCCTGCTCCCAACGAGCCCAAGCGCTAATGAGCCCATGGCCCTGGCCCAAGCTGGGAGGGGGGAGAGGGGCTTGAAAAGAAAAGCAGAGGGGGAGAAGAAAAGCCCCTTCCTTGGAGGGGCTGTCAATAGGGAGGCTTTTGTCTACCCTTGCCCTCCGGCTCCAGCTGGACGGCGGGAGCGGGGAGAGCTAATTAGGCAGCTTGGGAGCTGCTGGGAGGCTGGGGGGAGCCGAGCGAGGGGCAGAGCCGGCAATGCCTGCGAAGACCCCCTCCCTGCTGCTCGCAGAGCCTTCATCCTCCTCCTCCTCCTCCTTCCCCCCGGCCCCATCCATCTGCCTCTCTGCTGGACTGGTGCTGGGGACTGTGTCCCTGCTGGCCTCCCCGGTGGGGTGGGGGACACTTCTGTCCCCAGAGAGGTGGCCCTGCTGGCACGTTGGTGGGATGGACCCACACCAGGTTGGGTGGGATGCAGTGAGCACTGGGCAGCATGGCCAGGCTCAGCACCCATGGGTGCCTTAGCCAGGTGACCTGTGCATCAGCGTGGTATGGTGTACAAGCACCTAAGGATTTAGGGGAAGGGGCCTTTGGAAGCCCCCGTAGGAGCCCCAGGCCTTCTTAGAGATGGGGCCTTCTTAGAGACTTTGGCTACCCCCAAAAGTATCGCCTCTCCCCGCTGTGCCCTTGCTGCAGTGACGTGGGGTTTTGTCACCTTCATCTAAAAGCTCCCAAAAGCGGACGTGGGGCTGAGGGTTGTCCCCAGACCAGTGCTGCAGGGACTGGAAACCAGAAGGGTGGTGAGAAACACCGTGGTTTGGAGGATGGACAATTTCTGACCTCTAAAAGTTTATCTGAGTGCTCTGCTCGGGGCCCAGATCTGGCCCCGTGGCTCCAATTCCCACACTCGCCAGCAAGAACACGGGCACAGCCTGGCCCTTGTTCAGAGTGAAGGTCCACAGCATCTCATGGGGAAACATGGGGTGGTGCTCTCTCCGAATCTGGGGCTTCCTGCTGCCTCCATCTCTGGGGAGGAGGGAGCCCACAGCGCCCACGCTGCGCCGGGGCAAGCACTGTATCTCATCTCCTCGAACTCCTCTTCAGATGAGAGACAAAATCAGGTGGAAGGAGGCAAAAGGGGGGAATGTCCGCTGGCTGGCCAGAGGATCATTTTGTAGAAACATTTGATTTCACCCTTGAACAGAGCCGCCTGCAGACTTTCCCCCAGCTGCCGGGGAGCCCCGGTGTCTGCAGATGCCGCAGGGGCTCAGCTGCGGATGCCAGGTTTGTGAGCGCAGCCCCGGCGGGATCCGGCACCTTGGGGGGCTGTGCTAGCTGTGGGGTCCCCTCCCTGCCGGGCTCAGCACCCTCCCAGCACATGAGTGAGGCTGTTTCATAGAGGTACCGAAGTGTGGAGCAACAGGCCAGGGTGAAATGTGGTAGTTTAGGGTCTTGTGGGGCCGGGGCCTGTCCCTGCCCGGCTCAGGGAGAGCTGGCAGAAGCCCCCGTAGCAGCACCAGCCAGCCGGTGTCCCTGCCCTGCTGGTGTCCCTGTCCGGCCAGCCCCTGTCCCTGCTCATCTCCCGTCCCCGCAGAGGCAGGAGAGCAGGGCTCTTAAACCCTGCGCCTCCGCGCACGCATTCACATCCCTCCCTCAATGTCTAATTAATAAATATTTAGGGCTCCGAGGCCCTAAATAATAAATAGCAGCGATGACCCTGATGCCACGGATTGCTAAGGAGCTTCTGCCCATCGGTGGGTCTTGTGGCCGCTCTGGTCTCCTTGCTGTCACCATCCTGCCTCCACCATCCGGGGCAGCCTGTCTCGCTGCGGCTCGTCCCCAGAAAGGGGCTCTGCAGACCCCAGTCTTGCTGCGTGTGGGGGTCCTCGCTCTCCCCTGGGGTCCCCAGGCTTGGGATATTTCTCCTTCCAGAAGGCCATGGCTGGAGCTGAGCCCTTCTCTGCTCAGCCCCATTCCTATCCCTTCCCACATCTCCGTGTCTGGCAGCTGGACCTTTCTATGCGTACATTTTTCTATAAGATTAACTTATCAAATGCAAACCCTGTGTCACTGAAATGAAATCATTTCATGCATGACCACCCTTTCCTTTTCTCTTTTTTTTTCTCCTTTTCTCCCTGTGGCCACTGAAACCTCTTCATCATTGCAAAGCCCGACCCAGGCCAGCAAATCCCACCCGTGTTTTGGCTGCGGGTGGTGCCGGGGCTTTGCCGCAGCCCCTGGGTCGGCTCAAGCCCCTGGGGGCTCTTTGCTGTTAGGAGAGCGTGGGTCTGCTGTGACCCGCAGTCCTGCCCTGCCCCACGGGAGACCCACACGTGGCTCCCAGCCCCGTGGGTCCTCCTCTGGCCCCGATCCCCGTGGTGCCACCAGCTGGAAAACAGGGCTGGGTTTGATGCCCGGATCGGAGCCCTTTGGCATTCCCAGCAAAGGGCAGGGAGAAATGCCAAACCCCAGGAGCCAGTTTGCTTTCACAGCCCCGCTTGCTGATTTTATAGGTGCATGCAAAGGCACAGAGGTCGTGATGCCTGAAATCTGGCAGAAGCGGTGGATCCCAGCGGCACAGCATCTATAACAAGGCTTTCGTGTGGTGTGGATTTGGCATATGCCAGGGGGATGAGCGGGCTGGACCACCACCTCCGGCAGCGTGGCTAGGCGCAGTGCCCTATCTTGGTGCCACCATTGCCCAGCAAAGGCCATGCAACCTTCCGTGGGACGCCGGTGCTGCAAAACCGGCTTCTCCATCAGCCACTCGAGCCGAAAAGCGCTGACAAACACTGAGAGTTTAAAAATAGCAGGTTTTTTTCACATGCGACGGGAGCGCTTTCCCTGCCTGTGCAGCGGGGACTGCAGGAAGGGCTTAAAAAAAAAAAGAAATGGAGAAAAAACTCTATTAAAAACTCTATTGGTGTTTCAGGCCGGCTGAGACGGGTCCCCAGTCTGGAGGCAGCGAGGCTGGGGCTAACTGCTTCACTGATGACCCGTTTGACACTTCATGTTTAATTTATGTCTCGTCATTAATGAAAGAAGAAAGAGCTGCTGCTGCCCAGCCCTGGCTGGGGGCTTTGCGGGAGGCAGAGGTGGGAGTGGGGGTACCGGGGAGGGCATCTCCTCGTTTGCCCCCAGGCGGGTGCCTGGGCGGGCAGAGGGGTCGGGGGCAGCAGTGGGCAGGGTCCTGCTGCCTGCAGGGTTGCTCTGCTCTCTCCTCCCGTCCCGCGTCCTCCCTGGGGGCAGGGGAGGCTGCGATGTGCTGGTATGGGCTGCAAAGACCTTCGTGCTGTTGGATCCTGGGGCTGGGGTGAGATGCCCATCTCACATGCAGGTGGCTGAAAATGCTCCGAGACCCACGGGCCATGATGAGAAAACGGGTTTTCTCTGCCACTAACACCAAATTCCAGCAGCGCATCATGCCGGTGGAACTCGATGGCACTTTGGCAATGGGCTGGTTGTATTGATTTTATCTCTGCGCCCGCGTGTGCTTGGGAGCACGTGTGTTGGGGTGTGACTGGAAGAGAGCCGGGTAGGAGGCTGTGATTTTAGCTACATTACTGTCAGGATGAAGAATTAGCTATTGCCCGGCAAAAGAAATATTTTTGCATTAAGAGAGATTTCACAGTTAAAGACCACCTGCTGAATTAAGCTGTGGGTCAGCTGGAGCTGCCGTATAACCAACCGCCCGCCAAAGCAGTGCATATATAACACCAATGTATAATAGCATGTAAATATATCATAACTTATTCTCCACTGCTCTGTTGTCTGCAGCCAGCGGAGCAGCCCTCCTCTGGCGGAGCGGGTATGGCCACGGCTGTGGCATACAGAGTGCGGGAGGCAGCTGGGGCTTGGGGCTGATTTCCCCCTGAGGCTGGTGGTTTAACTCTGGGAACCTATTGCCTATAAAGCATTTGCCCTCTTCAAATCCCCCCTGCTTCGATCAGAGCACGGCCAGGTTTGTTACGATGGAGAGAAGTAAGACAAGTGGGTTCAGCACTGCTTCTTCCAAGGGATGGGGTTTTTATTCACCAAAAAACTCCAAGATCAGGAACATATAGGAAAAAAAAACCCAAAGGAACAAAGCAGCCCAGTGCCCACATTTCGCCTGCCCTTCCCTGCCACATGGGACAGGCTTCGTGGTTATCTGCCTGCGGCAGCCGCCTCTCCCATCCCTGCCTTTGCCTGCCCGTCAGCCACGTGTTGGCCGAGCTAATGAAGGACGATGGTGCAGGGCCACCGGTGCAGAGAGGCAGGCAGACAACGTGTGCTGGGGAGAGGGAGGTGCAGTGGGGTCTGGGTGGGCACCGCCGGCGGAGGAGGAACAAAGGGAGCCGCTGGTTCATCCCCGAGATGGGGGCGTTTGGCAGCCTGACCCGCCGGCGAGCGGGGGAGCGCAGGGGCTGTCAGCCCGCGTGTGCCCCGTGCCTCCTAATCGAGGATGGACGTGATCTCCTGGTGACCTCCTCTGGCCCTGCATCCCCAGACCCTGGCTGTTCCGAGGGGTCCCTGTGCGGGGCTCAGCTCCGCAGGACACGGGACATGTTGGCTGCATCTCCCCCAGGATCCCGGGGCATCCCTGGACCCAGGGACTCTGTTGCCCTTCTGTCCGATGGCTGAGAAGTCGTTGGCACAGTTTTGGATAGGTCCTTGTGCTCTCCCAAACATTTCCCACGTGTGGTTCAGGAGCCAGCGCAGGTGAAGAATGTCCTTTCGGATGTTTTGGAGGGTTTTTTGGATGTTTCAGAGAGTCCAGGCTGGCAGATGCAGCTGTTTCACGCTCCAGGCACCTCCCTGCCCTCGGGTGTGCTGGGGCCGCGTGGCTGTGCCCCGGTCCCTGCCCTCGCCATGAGCACGGAGCATCTCAGCACCTACAGGGACAGAGCTAAAGGCACAACACCAGCAGCATGTGCCAGCGGCAGGTTTGGCTCCCACTATTTGCTCCCTCCTGGCAGTAGTTACTACCCCATTGCCCTCGGGGTCTCCCCAGAAGTGGTTTTTCCACCCACAGATCCAATTTCCCCATTCTCATCCCTCTGAGCAGGCTCGGATGCTCAAGGGCAGGCACTCAGCATGGGAGCTGCTGCCGTGGGGACGGGCGGGTTAATTTTGCGGTGGAGGCTCGTGGGCCAAAGAGCTGGCTGCCGGATCTGCTGGGCTGCAAATACCACCAGAGGCACGTTCATCCCTGATTAATGGAAACTGAAAAGCAGGATCCTGAGGACCCACGGCTCCCCTGCCCCCTCCCCGCCGTGGGCTGCTGCTGCCAGCCCTCGCCCTGTGCTGCCGCTGGGTTTGTCCTGCGTGGAGAAGAGGATGGTGGGTCTCACCTTCCCTTTCCACGGCAGAAAAGCAGGCAGCGAAGCCCGCGGCTGCAGCCTACACCCTGCCTGCAGAGCCGGTGCTGGGACACGGCCACCGCCTCGCTCCCCCCGCTCGCCCTCCCCGCTGTGTCGGTATTGATGTGACCTGAACTCCCTTTAACGTGCTGTGATTTCTTTCAATTAGGCTTTGAGCGAGGCCTCTGCGGTGTTCGATAGAGCCGGCCCCAGCATGGTGCCTGGACCAGGACAGTCCAGAGGGAGATGCTTGGGGATGCTCCCGTCATCCCTGACAAGAGCATCCCTCCGTATTTTATTTTCCCCATGTCCCATGAGGATAATCCCACTGCTTAAAGGTTGGTCCTTGTCCCCTCTGCATTTCCTAGCTCTTTCCATCCCTTGGACTGGTGGCTTTGCTACCACAGCCCATAGGACAGATTTGCCGCATCGTTAGCTGGTTCACCTTCCTAATTTAGATGAGCGCCAGACCTGCGATGGTCCCCCCTGCTCTCTGCAGGAGCAGCCCCACCATCAACCGGAGCTGAACCGAACCTGAGCAACCCTCATCTTCCCATCCCTGGCAAAGCCGCCTTGCTTTCTCCTTCTCCTTGGTGGCTGTCATCTCCTCGGGGATGTACTTAGCCGAGTCAGGGCTTGGTGTCACATTATTTCCGGCAAACTAATGGGCAGAGTGCTTGTTTTCAGTGATAGTGTAGAGCAGAAATCCCTGCACTTCATCTCCAGCTGCAATTACCGAAGCCAAGTCGATGCGGTTGATGGTAATAGGATGGTAACACTGTCTGAATTTGTATTTAATGCTGATTCCAAGGGTCTATAATTTTCATCAGCACCACATGACTTTTTATAGAACAGAAAAATGTGAGAGCAGTTTAATGAGCTGTAATTCTGGAGAGCTTCTGCCTTGATTGGGACTAATTATTTTCTTTATAAAAATAATTAACAATCCACACAACCTATAGAGTGAAAGGCATGTGGCATTAATTAAACCATGCGGTATTTTCAGTGCATCTTTGTCTCCCCTTTCCCAGCACACCCCGAATAGACGGTGGCATTGCACTGCAGAAAGCCGAGCTGGGCACAAGGTCACATCGGGGCGAGGGCTCATGCAGTGCGAAAAGGGCAGGTCCTGAGCGAGGGGGCTACATCCAAATCCCACCACCGCAGCCTCCTGGCCCTCCATGTACCATAAAAATCCTCATTTGGGTAGGAAAGGCTGTTTTGGCTTGAATAAGGTGATGGTTTTCATACGTGGGCTGTCCGTGATGGGTGCAGAGGGGACGCTGGGTTTGTCTCTGCTGTTTCAGCTGAAGAGCAGCCAGCAGGACCCTGGGGCTGTCGCTTGCCATGGGGGATCGGGATATCCCAAAATTGAGGTGGCCGCTTTGCACAGGCCAAGCCCTTGTTCTCCAGCACTCTGAGATCCTGGGACGAGTCCCAGGCAAATGTGCCCCAGCACCGATAGCGCGCGGGTCTGTGCGTGCTTAGACACACACTTACATAATACATAATTGTTAACAAGACTAATTCCTCTATTTTCCTGGAGGTATTCTGAGAACTAATGAATATATTTGCATAATCTTGATTTTGTTTATGAATAATTCTGGATTATCCAAATGTGAATAACACCGGGGCTTTGCAGTTCTAGATTGCCTTTCAGCTGAGGATGGCAAAGCATTTTACAAATATTAGTTCAGCCTCGCAAATCCTAGCAAGCAATAAAATTATTATTACACCCAATTAAAGGTGGATGTGCCAAAAAGCGAAATGATTCTCTCCAGCCCCTCCTGGCAGGGTCTGCCGCGGGGCCCAGGAGCCTAGAGACACACTTGCCTCCTCCAAACCTTCCCCCTAGGAAGCAGCAAGCCAATAAATATCCTCCCCTTTCTTTTTTGGGACGATTTAAAACAATGTTCAGAGTTGCAGGTGGTGTGGATTCTTGGGGACAAGAGCTGGGAGCAGAGAGGAGGGTTTCTTTCTGGCTCTGACCCCCAAACAGCCCTGGGTGCTGCAGCACCAAGCACCCCAGTGCCCGCCATGTGGCAGGGATGGCATGGCCATACCAACCTCTCCCTCCTTGGAGCACAGCGGGAGGAGAAAAGGCCCTGTCTTCCTTCCCAGAAACTCTCCTTAACTTAAAACCCCCTCACCAGTTCTTCCTGGGCAGCTGGCAAGACCACCGAGGTGTTTCTCACGGGACCAGGGGGTGTTACAAGGAAGGAGGATTGGAGTCAAACCAAACCCTCCCACCCATGGATCTGCAATTTGGGAATTTCCCAGCTCAACTGACATAGGAGATGCGATACAGGGAGGCAAAGGGCCCTTCTGGCCATAAAAAGCCCCTGGCAGCATGTAGCAGGGGGGTTAAAGACCGCTTGCCACCTCCCTTCCTGGCCTGGGAACGTTGCAGGCTCATCTCACCGGCAGGAGAAATCTGTTGCTTAATTCCTTTCCACGGGAGCTAATTGCTGCCCACGCATCCCCACGCGGGGACATCTGCTCTTCGCGGCATCACTGAGCCCTCCCGGCCCCACGTGGCCCTGGCAGTGCAGCCCTGGGCATCGTGGCGGGATGGATGTTCAGGAGACAAGTCTCAAATGGAGGGATGTCCAGGGACCTCGTCTCACCAGACCCCCCAAGCGCAGCAGACTGGCTGCCGTTCACGGGTGCGCAGGGGGGTCGGCAGAAAATGTTATCCTCACCTCCTCTGTCTGGCAGCCCCATGGGGCACCCCCCCGGCGCTGCCCTGCTCGGGTGATGCCCCTGGACACCCGGGTTGGGGATGCCCATTCGGATGCACCCGCAGGTCTGTCTTGGGGGGGTTTGAACATTTTTTAATGTCGGACTTGTTTCGAGCTGAGCCCTCGGGATTGCTGTTCATTAGCTGCAGGCAGGCATGCATGCCTGTGTCCCGGCACATGGGGTGGCTCAGGAAGTGGTTTATTAACGGGGTGCGGTGACCTGAGTGTCCCTGTCCCCAGCTTGGATGGATGGGGCGGCAGTCTTCTCCATGCTGTCCCCAGGGTCATTCCCAGGGCAGCTCCGCAGGCAGGCGGCAGCTGCACGAACAGGTTGGGGGTTTTGGAGTTATCTGGGTGTTGGGACTTCCAATGAGTTTTCCCTTCTTCTTCCAGTGGCAATTCAAAAAAAAAAAAAATTAAAGGAGAGGAGGAAAAAGCTTTATGTGAGCGGCAAAGGGAGCAATGCTGCTCCAAATGCATCTTCTCCAGCCGTCTTCTCCTTGCTGCCTCCAACAAGCCTTATTACTAATTCATTTTTAAAGTGATCTCTCAGCGCTCCCAGGAGCTCCTGGTAACTGTGTGCTTACAATCCCCTATTTGATTAAAATTTAACGAGCTATGTTATTGGCAAATACACTATTTCGCTGCTGTTCGCCATGCCAAACGGCATGGGTTTTTGGATAAAGGAGGGAATTGGCGCATTGCAGAGAGCACCTGTAATGACAGAGCACCACGGATGTGGCATCCCGTGCCCCGGCCCTCCCATCCCTTGGCAGCACACAGGGTGGCTTCCTCATTAAAGAGTGAGCCCAGGCCTGTTGGGAGGATAGTGATCTCCAAAGATCCCGGATTAACCTGTGCGAGGGACTGGAATCTTGTGTGCAAGCACGGCCCCATCCATGGCAGCCAGCACTGAAGCAAGGCGCTGCTGCGGGGGCTTGGCTTGAACCCGGGGTGCTATGGTGGCACAGGGGACGCTCCCTGGGGCAGGGGGGGTTGGCACTGTGCAGCCCGCTGGGCATGAAGCTGCTCTCCAGCCTGACCACATTGCAGATAGTGGCAAAGCACTTCTTTTCTGGGACACCTTTCAGTTCGTTTTTTTGATAAAACCGTCCTAAAATGTTAAGCATCATCTCCTGGTGTTCCTCAGTTTCTAGCTCCCAGTGCTGTGTTGGGAAGTGCTCAACCACAGCCGCCGAGCTCCCTCCCAGCCCTTGCTCCTGACCTTCGCCCGGCTTGCTTTTGCCCTGCGCTGCTCGTGGGCACGCGATTAGTGAGAAATTTGAGCTCAGATCCAGGCTTTTCCGAATCGCAAGCTCTACGAGGGCTGCTTAGAGTTGCCCCCGTGCCTGGCCATGCCACGGCCATGCCTGGCTCTGCCTCCTTCGCCGTGGAGCGGTTGCCCCCATGGCTGCTCCAGGCTGCCTGGGGGATGATGGCCGGGATGGGGTCTGGGAGTGCCTTTTGTGGCCGGCCGGGAGGAGAGTGACCGTGGGGCTATGGCAGGGTTTAGCATAAGCTCTTGGCCCCAGTCCCTCCTCAGACCAGTCCCTGCCACGCCAGGGTCACTCAGGAGCCTGGAGTCCCCCAAAACGTGGATCAGGGATGTGCAGGATTGCTGTGGCACGGTGCAGCATGGCAATATTGGCACTTTCGGCTGCATTTGCAGGCACCGGGGACAGCCAAGGCTCCTCCTTTGCTATTCCCTGATTGAGGAGAAAACTGGCTCCTTTACAGGCATGGGAACCTGCAGGATATTTGTCTAAGGAGGAGGATTTGAGGATAGGAAAGGCACAGGATTGTCCCCCTGAGAGCAAGCCTGGCCCAGCAGCGTGCAGGTGCTGACGGGCATGAAGCACCCCAGGGACCTCCAAGCCAGCAGCGTGGGAGGCACAAGATGCTGTAGAAACCACTTGAGATGAGGCAGCGGTCCAGGTTTCCTTTAGAAACCATATGACTTCATGCCATATTTCTCGGATTTATCTCTGCTGTCGCTGGCAGGCGGTCGGCAGAGCCATCCCGGATTGCTGGCAGCGAGGGAAGGTGACGCCGAGCCCTGTAAGGCGGCCGGGCGCTCAGGAAGAAAGGGGGACGGGGTCCTGGTGCCCCCGGGGAGGATGAGACCCAGCAGTGGGGAGCAGGGAGAGGCTGTGCTCGCCCTCGTGCCTGACCCTACCTAAGAAAGATGGTCCACAGGAGCATCGCTTTCCCCCGTGGACTTTTACGCTCTGCCAGAGCCATCCATCCCGTGCTGCGCAGCGGGAGCCACCGCCGCCGCCAGCTGGTGCCTGGGACAGAGCCCTCCCCGTGGGCTGCAACCGCACAGCATCCCCCGAAGCATCTGGCACTGACCCTGCGCCGCTACCGGGGCCTCTTCAAGCAGGGAAGCTCCTCTGTTCTGATTCAACCATGCATAGCAAATCAACTGCTGGAAAATAAAAAGCCAAGCTGCTTTTTTGGCCCGGGATGTGATAAGAGTGGTTGTTAAACCTTTCTGGAGTCCAAGCAGCAAAAGGAGCTGCTGCCGCATACGGGCTCGCAGCAGGATGCAGGGTTCCCAGGAGCAGGATGGGGAGGTGAATCACGGCTGACAAAAATTGGACGAAAAATGTATATTACAGAATTGTATTTCTCTTCTGCGTTTAAACTGCCTCAAGAAAACCATGCGCTTTTCTGCAGCTGGTGCCTCTGCTGATGCACGGAAAAAATAGCAGGGAGAAGATTAAAATTGAACTGGCTTGGAGTCTGTGTAATCAGGGAAAATATCTCGGTTATTTGCTATTATAATTTTCAATAACAAACTGCAGGGCTCCTGCCGCACTAATAATAACGGTTTGAATGAGGTGGGGAAAGAACCTGCCGTGGGGTGTTTGTGTGTGTGTGTTTGTGGGAAGCACTTACAATTTTCCCCATCTCCTAATTTTGAAGAGGTATTTTTAGTGCATATTTCAAAGAGCTTTGTGTAAACACATCTGCTGGAGTTTTTGCTTGGAAATGTCTTTACAACCTTCTTTTCTGCCCCCTCCCTCTCCTAGGACAAAGGAACAGTTCGACCATTTTCTTTTTCAATCAGATGAGCAAAGCCAGAGAGCAAGAGAAAATAAAAGGGTCATTTTGCCAGCGCCAAAAGGCTTCCCAGCCCAAAGCAGTGGATTTTAGAAATGCTGCAAGCAGCTCAGCCCACCCTCGCTGGGGCCAAGAGCCCAGGGCAGAAGCACATCGGAGGTGGCCGTGGCAGAGAGCTGCAGGGATGTGGGAGAGCGGGGTTGCCAACCCGCCGCCTGCCCCCTCCTGCACAGCCAAAACCTCCAGGTGAGGAAAGGAGAGGAAAGATGAGATATTCAATCACGTGTCCATGCCCTTTTTGCATGTTACTCAGGCGAAGTAGCGAGAGCATCCCTGGTGCGAGTGGCTGCGGACGCAGGAGTTTGTCCCGCTTCCCCTCGGGGCGGTGCGCCTGCCACGGACGCCTGTGTCCTTTCACGGGCTGATGTTCCCAGTCCCCAGGCGAGGCATCCATCATTGGTTTAATGCCAGTGAAACATTCACAACTAATAGGCTTATCAGAGATGCTTTAACCTTTTTCATTTTCGGGACTCCGGTTGGCTGGAGCCACTCCTACTTTTTCACTGGGGGCTGTAGAGATGATGGGAATGTGGAGCCAGCCAGGGCTGAAAAGGGCAAGGTAGTAAAGTTTCTGTATTGGTTTTCCCAAATACTCTGTTCTGAGCTTGGAAATGCTGTCGGTGCAGGTCTGCTAAGTGCAGTCAGTGCTCGGGGCCTCTGAAGTGCTTGTGTATGCGGCCGGGTGCATCGGGTGCATCCAGCACCCAACCCAGCTGCATGTGCAAAGTAAAATAAATAATAAAAAAAAAAGGCTCGGTTAGCATGATCCAGCCCTGGTGTGCTTACACTGCTGCTTGCAAAGCAGCTGAAAAGGGCAGAGGGGCTGCGGCAAGGCCACTGAGGGCTGTGACTGCTGGAGCCCGTCCTGCAGAGACGAGGGACGATGCTGCTGTGGGTGGGGAGATGGCCTGGTGACAGGGTCCAGCAGCTGAAAGGTCACTAAGAAGGCAATTTTCCTGCTTTTCTCTCCTCTTGAGATGAGTTACTGTGGGGGAAAAGGATGACTGATGAAAGCTTTGTGGCAGGAGACTGCTGCAGGGCCAGGGCAGAGGAGCTCGGCTGGGACACAAGAGCCTGCAGGCAGGGGAGGGCAGCTGCCCGGCCCCAGCAGCGCTGAGATGCCAGCACGCAGGGATTTCAAGTGCACACCAAACCCGCACCGACTGCATGTCACTCCGGGGCCGGGGGGGACGGGTGTCGCTGGGTTCAGCTCCCAGTGAAGTATGCGTCACCAAGAACCACATTTCATGGCCTGATGAGATGGCACTTGGCCATGGCACCGAGCGCAGCAGCCCGGGATGGAGGAACGGGGATGGTTTGTGAGTTAGGTCTGCTCCCTGAGGCACCAAATACCTTGTGCCTTTGCCCCATCCTCTGTGAAGGGTACCAGGATCCGTCCGTGGGCAGGAATGGCAGTGCAATCCTGTGGGGGCTAACAGGGGGGGAATATTTCCCTGTGGCTGGGCTGGTTTAAGCCCCCAGGACTCACCCGTGGGGCTCACCCATGGCTCTGGAGGCCACAGCATGCCTTTAACAACTTCCATGAGGGGTCTTTGCTGAGCCCAGCACATCTCCCAGGTCTTGCAAACGCCCTGTGGGACCTCCCCGGTCTTGCATTTTCCTTGGCCTCTGCAGAGAAGTGGCCTTATCCTGCCACCCATGTGCACGGCCACCTCAGGCTCCGGTACAACACCCGGTGCAAAAGCCTCCTGCCAAGCCTGTCAGTGACTTTCTGCCTTTCCCCAGCAAACAGTGATGTCCAGTCCCAAAGGGAGCCATTGTGGAGCGCGGGGGCCACAGTGTGGTTAACTGGCCTCCATGGTGCCACTACAAACTGGGAGTGACATGCCAGCCCCCGGGGAAGGGAGACAGGATGGGGTGGCATCAGGTGATAGGGCTCTGCGGGGCACTGCTGGAAGCAGGGAGCCCAGTGGGATTCAGAAACACGACATGCCTTTGGGAGAAGCTGGTGGGAAGCGGTTCAGGCAGTTTGCAAAAATAAAGAGGGACCCCCCACACACACCTCGCAGCCGGGCTGCCGTCACCCGCCCCGTTCTCCTCCAAATGGCCATGGTGTTTTACGGTGGTTTCACCCCCCTTCAAATTAGGAATATTTGGGTTCTTTCCCACCAGTGAACTTTTCTGCATCATTTCTATTAGGGTAGCAACAGATCATTTCCCTCTGCTGTCAACACATTCTATTAGGGAAGGAAAACATGGGAGAGCCCAAATCTGATACCAAAATGCAGAGATGGGCTGGCTGGGTTGTGAAAAGCGGTGAAAGGTTTGGGCTGGTGGGAGAGGTGGGAGCCCTGCGTGCCTGCTGCTTCTCTTCCAGTCACTGAAAAGCTGGCAAAAATTGCCATGAGCCCAAAAAACCCCTCCTGGACTGGAGACTGCTGCGAAGGGAAGGGACAAGGTGAGCCGCCCATGGCGGGAGGTTGCACAGGGCATGTTTTGCTCTGAGCCGGCTGCAGGCATCCCAGCGGGTGCCCTGCTGCGTGGGGTCTCCCCGTCAGGAGCAGGGATGCTGCTTTTGGACAGGTCTGATGGATAGGCTGGATTTCTGCATGGGAGAAAGAAAGAAAAAAAGAAAAATGAGTGCAAGCAATCGAATTGTCTAATGGAAATGGAGAAACTTGGAGGGCACGCAGGTTGGGAGGGCAGCTGCCTTGTCCTGGCCCTGCTGCCCGTGGTCAGGAGTGCATCCTTAGGGACAAACATGCAACCCATACGTTGGGCAGAGAGGCTGCGGTCCTCACTCCGATGGTGGAGCAGTGTTGCCCCCCATCAGGGCAAACCCTGGGCATCCTTCCTGCCTCCTCTTCCTCCTGCCTGCTCCGGCACATGTCTCTGCGGGCAGCATGTCCCCTGCGCTGAGTGAGCCCGGCGCTTCCAGCTGCATCGCCCTGAGCATCCTCGTTGCCCTCCTGGGGCTGGCTGCAGCAAAGCACCCGCAGAGGCTTTCTCCTTTCTGCTGCAGGCAGAGATCGGCAGGGGAAGGTGTGATAATCCTCTCCTTTGAGGCCACAGTAATTGTTCACACCAAACTGCAAGCAGTCATGAAAGACATGAAAGACAACAACAAAAAAATATGGTTTTATATATATATTCAATCAATGTCTATGGAGCTTAACACAAGGGGATTACCAGCCAGTTTAGAGCGTTAGTGACTCTCAGCATTCATCAGAGGAGACCATTTGGTTGAATTGAAGCCAGCCTTTGATGGAATTGGAGAATAATTATTTCCATCAATAATTACTTCCAAGCCCAGAAGAAATGGTTCCTAGTGCGTTGCAGGACAGGAGTCCTTGGTTGCCTCAAGGCCAATATGTTTTAACCCCAGGACCTGAAAATCCCATTAGTGGGAGCAGAGGCTGGGGTGAGAGGGACATTGCCTGCCGTGCCTGGGTCCCTCCTGCGAGGCTGCGGTGCCCCAGCATGCCGCCAGCCCGGGCAGGAACCCTCCCGCCTCCGCTGCTGGAGCTGATCCAGCCCAGACTTTGCACAGGTCATTAATTTGGGGACATTTTTAATGGATCCTAATGATTGAGCCTCAGAAGACCGTTCTTAAAAGGGGTTCGGGAAAGGCCACAAGCTAATTAGCTCGCACAAAGAAAGCAATTAACCATGTAGCTTCCCGTATGGTTAAAAATAACATAGATGTTGGGAAGCGACTGGGGGATTTATTACAGGCAGAGTAATAGCTTTTTCAAGCCAGAGGGACCATCACCTCCTGCATGTCCTGGGCCAGAAATATTTCACCCAGCTTCCCCCCACTGACCCCTGTTGCTGGTATTTGGCTGATACACATCCTTAAACGTTCAGGCATTACAAAATGGGCTCCAAGAAGGAGTCAGCTCTGAGAGAAAGTGGGAGTTTGTTGAGAGAGAAAACACAGGTGGAAAGAGAGGGGTCACCCTTCTTCTGCAGGTGCTCCTGTGCCAACTCCAGCCCCAAAAAGTGTTGCTCATGTCTGGGGCAGGCAGCAGGGTGTTCCCTGGGGCATGCAAACCTCTGGCCATGCCTAACCAGGGCTAACGTGCCATTTTAGCGTCACATTGCTCTTTAACCACCCTCTTGACTCCATTTAACCCCCCAGATGTACGGCATGCGCCTGGCCCCGGCCCCTTGTTCCTATCCCCACAGCCCATGTGCGATGGCTGTGACGGTCTCTGCAGCCAAAGCACCCTCCCGGCATCCCTGAGCCACTGTGGCTGCAGGGCTGGCAGGGGGACATCCCCGCCTCCCCCTGCTCTGGTGGGGTCCACATGGCCCGGGGGCTTCGGCACGCTGCTTTCTGAAGGGACGAGGTAGGTCAGGCGGCAGACACAGCAGTGGGACCTCGCAGAGCTGACCTGGGGCTGGCTACACCCCAAAGCAGCACCCACAGCCTGTTCCTGAGATTGGCTTCAAAATGATAATGGGAAGACATGAGGACACTTTCACTGCCAGCTGAGCCCAACCCACCATCAATACCGCCCCACAGCCAGGCTGGGCTTGGACATGCCGATGCTTGCTTTATTTGTTTGAATAATACTCTGGATGACACCAAAACCATATCGTTCTCGGCGCCCCTGCTGGGTATGGTTTATGGCTTTCCATTAATATTTCTGTTCTTTGAAATAAACATCTGCAGGGCCTGGAAACCTATTTACTTTCCTCCCAAGTGTCTGAGCTCAGGCTCATTTGGGTTTGTTTTTTTTCCATTTGGCTTCTTTTCTCCATTTCAGCGTGCCCTGCCCAAGCCCTGGTGTTTCTTGAAGACCTCTCACCCCAGGCTTCCCCTGCCCTGGCTCTGCTCCTTGCCAACTCTCATGGTCTCCCCAGGGCTCTTGCAGGCACCTGCCTGGCCCAGGTGATTCCCCTTAGCTCTGCTGGGCTGTCCCAGGTTCTCCAGTTTGGGCTTTCAGCAGGACCAGGTGTGTTTACTGGCCCAGCACCCTATTTGTAGGAGCAGGGACAGGGGCTGTTCCCTGGCTGCCAAAAGTTTGCATCTACCTGAGTGCTGGCAAGGGGGATAGGATGAGGATGTGTGGCAAGGTATTAGCAACACAATAGCAGGTTTAGAGAATGGCATTTGAAATGTAAAAGCTTTTTTCCTACCAGAATGCAACACTAGTGCTGTCTCTGCAGAGCTGGTGAGCTACAACCCACAACACAGAGGAAGATGTCCAGGGGTGCCGGTCTGATTAGCTACCGTTGCCCCTTGCTGTTGCATTGGATCTGGACCCTGTGCTGTCCCCGCAGTATGGGAGTGTCCAGCTGCTCCTTGGCTGCACGATGCTCGTGGCATCTCTGCCTGAAAGCTGAGCACAGCATACCCACACTGGAGTGCGGCTGGCTTGGAAATGGGGGCTTTCCGGAGCCTTGTAGGAGCATTTCCCATTGCAGGGCTGAGCACTGCAGGCTCAGGAGGCCCAAGAGCAACCTGTAGCTCTCCTTCACAGCAGCACGGGTCCTACCTGCAGAAGGAAAGGGGATTCCCCGGTACATGGGAAACCTTCAGCCGACGAGCCCAGCTGAATGGACAGTTCTTTATCGCTCTCTTTCTCTCCTCTTGCTCCCACAGCGGGACGCTCAGCTGCCTGCCGTACCCTGCGGAGGACAGACGTCCCGAAAAGCTGAGTGGCCGCACGGTCAAGGAGGCCTCCACCACCAACGGCTGTGCGAAAGGGAAGGAGAGACGAGACCATGCCCACCGCAGGTCACGCAGGTAGGAGCCAGGGCTGTGAGCGGTCACCCCAAAGCAGGGGATGGCAAAGGAGGCATCTGTGACTGTTTACCCAGCCCCTCCGCGGGTCTGCGAGAGCTGGGGATGGCTTAAATGACCATGTGAGTGTACAGCAAGTGTATGCAATTGTATGAAATCCCCATGCATGTTTGCAGGGAGAAACCTGCAAACCTGCAGTTCACTTCCACTCCATGGCTTGCTCTTACAGCCTCCTTGCAAGTAGCCCTGGCTGGAAGACAGGCAAGCTGCCAGCATCCCTGTGTGCTACCAGGCCCGCAGGGTACCCCTGGCTGGGCATCACCCTCAGCAATTCCCCTCTCCCTACACCTAGATCAGACCAGCAGCATTGGCTCCATTAGGACACAGCTTTGTTATCAGTTTGTCATTAGGCCATGACAACTTGAGAGGGGAAAAATGAATCAAACATTGTAAATGAAACAGCTAGGGTCTCTGAGCCCTGCCTGCTAAACTGTCTCTGGGATTAAAGCCTCTTCGTTTGGTTAAAGATGCTGGAAAGAAAGAGCAAGAAAGCACATTTCATATCTTCAGATTTCAGGCTAACCGGAACAATAATCTAAAGCGTATTTTTAATTAGACTTTGATTACAATCGTGGAGAAACAATTGAAGTTGGATCAGTGCAGGGAGAAAGCTTCCACATCAAAGACAAAAGGCTTTGTCTTGGGAGAGGGAGAAGGGCTCTACAGAAACCGCCTGTGGCTGCATGGCACGGTCAGAGGTTTCTCCCTGCTCTCCCTTGGCCGTGGCCCTGGGCAAGGGGGGGCTGAGACGCACCCAGACCTGTTTGCTGGGGAGCCCAAATCTGTGCTAGGGGAAAGCACGTGGGAGCTGGGGTTGAGCATCCTGCTCACTGAGGGGCTGACATGGGTGTTCAGGTCCCCGGTCTGGGGCAGACCCTTAAGGTGTCTTTGGGCAGATGTTTGAGCTTAGCGACAACAAGCTGTCTTGGAAAACACCTTTCTTCTACCTTAATACAGACAAAAGACCCACTAAGCCCAAGGTGTGCTGTATCTCTTAACAGTGCTTCTGCTGGTCAGTGAAATCCTTGGGAGAAGAAAGAGAGAGAGGAGGAGTATTTGGATGCTCCTTGGGGCCACAGTGTGGTTGCAGCTCGGATTTACTGCACCAGCAGCACTCCGTGCTCAGTTATTCACAGTTCACAACCGAAGCATTAGCGTACAGTTTTGTTTTGCAGAGCAATTTAAAAAGAAAAAGTGTATTAAAAGTACTAAGCAATTGGCTTTTCATGATAGTGTAATTTTTGTAGTAATTCAAGCCCCAGGTGAGCAAGTGTTGGGAGGCAGGGGAGCCTGAGTCCCCCCGCCACGTCCCCCTGTCACCACCTCCGACAGGCCAATGTGCTGTGATGTTTGCTCTGTGTTAGGACAATGATAACGTTTGTTCTTTCTGCAGAAATGGCTCAATTTTTGGCCAGTTTCTGCAGTAAAGATCCCACAGCATTTTCCAAACACGGGGCTGCCTTCGCACACTCCCCACTGGTGGCTCCTCCCGCCGGCGGGGTGAGAAGTGGGGAAACTGAGGCACAAACCCAGCGCCCTCACTTCCAACAGTGATTTTGCAGAAGCCCTGGGGAGCTGGCAGTGCCCCCCATGGATCCATTTGGGGATCCGCAGACAGATCTGGGGTTCAATTAGGGGATCCACAGGCTGATTTGGGGATTAACATGGGGATCCACAGGCTGCCACCATCGTTATGAGCGTTTGCTTTGGTTAATGAGTAGCCGCAGAGTATCTCTCATATTTTCAGCACAGTGCTCTGAATTAATTTAACCATGGTATCTGCTTTTCATTGAAACATAATGCAATTTGGCATCATACGTTTAAAAAAGAAATTTACAGGAGTTTTTTTTAAGGTTTAACAACTGTGTAAGAGATGCGTATCTCATTAAATTACCATAGCATCTCAATAAATATATATATTTCTAATCAATTGCTATTTAACATATGTCAAGTCTTTTATTATAGTTAGATGCATCTGGTTGCAATAATTATTGTATGCAAATTAAATGCCAATTAATTATTTAAAGCATATTTACAAAGAGCAACAAAACCTATAAATCTGTTACGGAGTCGTTAACCTCAGCAAACATGTTTTAAATAATCAGCCAGCATCGCTGTGGCATACAGTAGCTGTCTCATTATATCTCCATTAGACCCACGGAGGAGACACCTCATTTAAACTGTGACCAAATTATTCGTTAGAGGGTAATTAGGCACTCGCCCGTGCCCCATGTCCAGCGTGAAAACTGATCTCTGCCCTGAATGTCCCTGAGGTGGGGACGGGAGAGAGCAGTCCCATGTGAGCTGATTCAGGTTTTATTTTTGTTGTTTTTAATTTTTATTTGGTTTTTCCCCCCCTCCTCAGCCCCTCGTATGATGGGGAGCGTGCGTTGCCGCCAGCCCGGGGGAAGAAGAAGAAGAAGAAATCCGGCCGCAAGAAGCGAAGGAGGTGAGGGTGGCCATGGCGGCGTGTGGGGCAGGAGGGGACAGGCAGCCCTCGGCTGTGTGTGAGGGAAGAAAGCTGGTGTAAAATGGAGGGTGCATACCCTATGGGGAGGTGCGAGGGGCTGGGGGTTTCCACAGGCCCAGGGAGGCACCGCCATTTTCTCGCCCTCCCCTCAGGGCAGCAGAGGCCAGGCTGGGGCTCACCCCGCAGCCTGTCCTGGGGGGCCCCAGGAGCCCCCGGCCCCTCTTCACCCTGGGGGGATGCCACTGGTGGCGGGGTAAGGGTTGGGGTGGCCGGGGAGGGCTGTGGGGAGCCCTGCGGTCCCTAAGGCCCCTCTGCCTCCTCAGGTCTCCCTCCTACAGCCCCTCGCCTGTGAAGAAGAAGAAGAAGAAAAGCTCCAAGAAGCGAAAAAGAAACAGGTATTTTTTTTCCTTGAAAATGTTATTCCCCGCTGGCAGCGGCCGTTGCGGGGGGTTTGGACAAGGGGTGGAAGACATTACTGCCGTCGGGCAGCTGGTCCAGCCCAGCACCAGGAGGCAGAGAGAGGCGTCAAACTCCTGACTCTTAATAATGGCTGCCCAGAGGGCAGGGCCCCACTGGGAGGTGAAAGCTGGACAGCCGAGGAGGGGCACAGCCAGCGTCCCTCCGGGCATGGAGGGCACAAAATGGGGTGCACACCCAGTGCAAATGGATAAATATGAGCTGTCGGGGTGTGAGGAAGGAGACACAGACGAGCCAAATCAGCGCGAGGTCTGCAGAGCCTCCGCCTGCTGTCCTTGATGTCCTATTTCACATGGCTCCCACCATCTGGGATGTCAACAGGATCGGCGCTCGGGGCTTGCACTGGTCCCTTTCCCTTCTCCCCCAGCCTGCAGAAAGTGTCAGCGTTTGGACCAGGAAAAGGCTCAGACCAGCTCCCCACATCCACATCTCAGTCTTCTCTCCCAGCCCCGGGTGACTGCCTCCACGTTCCCCTTCTGAAGCCCATTTTTAATTTAAAGAACACAATTAAATTTTAAAATTGCAAATATTTCACTGTTTTCTCTCAACCGTTAAACCAATATTTGAAAAGAACAGTGGATGCCATCTCCTTTGGAAAGTTCATGTATTTATAATGTATTGAACCAAAGAGAGAAGCTACCAAAAATGGATAACAGGGTAAAAAGTTGAGCTTGAATCTTAAAGAAAAGGGAGGGAGGAGGAGAGATGAGGATATAGAAACTCCTTTAAAATACTTCCTTCCCAAGGATTCTTATGCTCTTTTATGGATGCCATCTCCTGATGGAAGTCCTGGATCAGATGCTCCTTGGCTTTGAACCTTTAGTACCCATTTATGCCCCTGCAAGCCAAGGATAAGCTGTAGCTGGTCCCAAAAGGTAGCACGATAAACCATTAAGCGTTAGTGACCAATGGAGGTTGTTTCCAGACACCTGGTAGCACTTCAACTACAGATCCCAACTGACCTTGCCACAGGCAATCTCACGGCCCCTCTAGGCAGGACTTCAGGCCCTGTCTTCTGCAGGATGCTGTGCTCCAAGCTGAGATGAGACACAGCGGGCTGTGCAGCGTACTGGGGCCAGGCCTCGCTGCAAGGAAGAGTGTCCTCCATGCTCCCAGGGTTTTCTACGAGGACCACCAGCACAGTGGCTCCTGTGTCATCCCAGGGATGCTCCAGGAGGCGAGAGAGGCATGACGCTGGTTTGGCTGTGAGGCTGCTCTGGAGTTATACAGAAAGGATTTTTCCTTTGACTGCTACTTGGTCCTTCATACAGAAAACCAGGGAATGGACCCACCTCTGCCCCCTCAAACTAAGTGCAGTGCAAGACTGTGGAGGCAGTAGCAGAGGAGAGGGACCCACCAGGGACAGGGGATGTATCTGATCTCTATAGACTTGTTATCCTGAGGATCATAGTCTCAATTATTTGTGGAGTGTCACTTCTACCACACCAGCACTTCTCAGCTACCCCCTTGCCCGCTGGCTAAAGGAGAGCCAGGGCCATTCTGCCTGACTGGTACTTGAGGTCTTCTCACAGTGCTCAGTCTAACGCTGGTCCTAAACACATTGTCTCTGATTCAAATTTCCAATTTTGTGAGACCCTGTATTCAATGTACATATTTGTGTCTTGCAGGTTATCCTCAAAGAAGAGAAGACACAGGTAAGAGTTGAGCAAGTGTGGGTGGTCCCTTAGAAATATGAGTTTAATGATCTCTTCAAGATCTCACAAGGCTGATGTTCACTGGGTGGGGGCAGAAGACACTTTTCTTCTGTGTCTCCTTGTGGAATCCCCTTGGCTCCCCCCATTCCCTGTGGGTCTGGGGCTACCCTCTCCCTATTCAGCCTTATGCATTCCTCAGACCCCACAAGAACCAGGTCTCCAGCCTAACCTGTGCAATCAAGCACATAACTGGAAAAGACCTCTTGGTATAACCTAGCCACTAGCAACCTCATCCATGTTGCATCCGTACTGCATCTTGAGTCTTCATTTCTCTTACGGTTTCATTTGCAAACAGTATGGCATCCCCCAGCAGTGCCCATCTTTGAAACATTCAGAGCTAGTGGCTTTCCAGGTCTGTACTGGAAGAACTCTCCTGATTCCAGTACATGTGCGTACAGTATCAAGAAGTATTCATCTTCTCTATGGGAAAATGCAAAGTCACCAGGATGGCTAATCCCTTTGAGGATCCTTTTTGGCCAAGCCCACAAGCCAGATTTGTCAGCAGGCGCTCAGACCCCCTGTGCTGCGGCAGAATCATTAATCCCTTTCATTTTTATTGCACGCTTTTGGGCAATCTAGTTGTAACATTGATGTGTGATTGTGCAGCTTTTTATCAGAACAGAAATCTCCGAATTAATTAGCCATTTCTTATTTAGTTCTTCAAGCCCCAAAAGTAAGAGAAAGGAAGAAAGAAAACACAAAAAACAGTAAGTAGCAATTCACGGAGTTCCCTGCCCTGCCTGCGCAGAGCTGTGGGGCTAGGAAGTGCTTGATGTGGTGGGTCCCCTGGAGCTAACACCAGCTGCACAGCCCTAAGCAATTCTGAGGATTATTTCACAGCTAAAACCAGCAATTCTGGTTTTGCTGGAATGGAAAAGGGTTTGTAGAGGCTGGAGATCTTTCCTCTCCCTCTTTTGTGCCACCTCCTTCAGTACTTTCTTTGTATCTCACAAGGATGTACAGTGTCTTGTTCACCTAGTCCTCAGCAGAGACTCCCGCTTTTCTGATGAGGGCAGCATGAGAGGATGAACTGAAATCTGCAGAGCGCAGTGCCCGCAGGCTCCGCTGCCCGAAGGGCAGGCTGGCACACCCTTACTGAGAAGGGCCTTAGCTCCTTGTTTGCTGCTCTTGGAGGTTACAGTAGGGGCTACTCATGATATACAGTACAACCAAATATCCGAATGGGAGCAGAAGGCAATGGGGACTAGGGAAGAGAAGGGATTGTTTGGAGATGATGGAGGTTGTAAAAACTTGGGGTTGAGGTTCCCATCTGTCCTGGAGTGTTAGCAGAGCACAAACCTTGTCCTATGGGGCAGACAATCAAGGGGTACGGTATAAAATGTGGCTCCTCAGGCCTTCCTTCCAGCCCTGTAAGCCTTCTCTGTTTTTCACTTCTTTCTCTGTCTTCTCCTGGGAATTGCAACTTGCGGCTTCCTACCTGCTTTTAGAGCAAGGAAACAGTTCTGGGGCTGAACCCTGGGCACCAAACCCCTGGTTGGCTTTGCTGGGACTTGGGATACCCTACTAGAGACAGAAACTGAGCTAGCAGATGGAAATCTGCTGGTTTTTTGGCATTAGTAGGGCCCGCCCTTTAATTCTTCCCAATGCAACTTTTAGCTCTTAAGCAGAAAGGAGACAAAGGGACAATAGCCCCTGACACCACCAGTGTCACCCCAGTACGCACTGGGACTGAAGAGACTGGGAATCCATGAGGTGTAGAGCATGTTGTGCTGCCTTTGCAGCCCATCTCCTTTTCTCTACGATTTCTGCATGTTCCGTAGCACAGCCACCTTTTTTTCTCAAACTGGGCTGCTATGCACCTGAAAATCTCAGTGGTAAAACTGAGGCTTCCGAGGTTATCAGTAAAAGCAGGCATCTCCCCAGCCCAACGTAGCACTGGCCGATACGCAGTAGCCTAGCAGTGTGATTAAAACAAAGATCAGATGCCCTGCTGGTATGCACTGACCTAGGGGAACGAGAGCTGCTAGAATTGCTTTTTGGGGATAAACCAGCCAAGGCGTTTTAGCCCTCATCTTCCAGCTCACAAATCAGAGCTGAGCCACTCCCGGTTTCTGCAAACCTTCTTATTGCTCCCGGGCATGGATTAGATAGATCCCATGAGCCATTTCGGATCAGGATTTTTGTATAATCATGCTGCTTTGGCTTATCTTTGTGTCGAGCAACTGGTTATCTAAATCACACAGGACCAGTTTTTCCTCCTGCAGAAAGGGAAAACTTAAACTGGAGGGACTGATGCAGAGGGTGAAGAGCAAACACGGGGATTTTCACACAAATCCACCACGTGAGGGAGAGATGTTCAGTGTTGCTGATTTCAGCTGTATGGAAATAAGGAAGGAGGATCCTAAAATGTGAAGTTTTTAAAAATATAATAATAGCCTGTGAAAAGCATCAGAGAAAACAGCCAGGCAGAGTTCAAGCAATTGCTCTGGAGGTTGTCCTTTTGTCTTAAAGGAGATGCTGTTCTCAAGCAATTGATTTGCTGAGTTTTTATAGCAGCAAATTGCTAAATGCTGTCCAAGCAGGTCGTATTAGCGCTGTCAGTGACTGGTATAGTGTGGCCATGAAACCAGACTGTTCCCACCAGCTAACCATCGTTAGCTTTGCTTTCTGGCACAGCAATGCCAGCCTGAGCAGACGGTTACGCTACCAGATCTAAAATAATTGCTGTGGTGGGCAACAATGAGAGGGAATGGGCACAGAAGGTGACAGGTAGCGTGCCACCCACATCGCCCTGCTCTCTGCATGCAGAACTTCAGCTGTTGGCGCAGGCAACAACAGCCCTTCAGTAACAGGGCCAGGTAATTCATCAGTAACAGCTCGAACAGAGCAAAGGGAAGCGCAGCAGGGCACTGAACCTGGGTCCCTGCGCACGGTTTGCTGGTAACTGTCCTGTGGCCTTGTCAGAAAAGGGAGCAGCAGTGAGTGGACACCTATAAGAAGCCAGGTAAAATGGTGCTGCCCCTCAAGCAGGAACTGTGCATAGGGCAGGCTGCAGCTAGGGAAGCTGTGCTTTATGTTTATATAGCAACCATAAGAACTGCCCAGAGGACTGGCTAGACCCTCCCACCTAGAGAGCGTGGGGAAGGCTGGCTGTTACTCAGTGTACTGTATTATTTGGAGCCTGTCCTTCTGCATCTGCTTTTTAACAAGGAGCCTGCACTACAGAGAGGGTTGGAGCAAGAAATGCAAGGGTTGGAGCTTTGCGATGGGTTGCCTGGAGGGACGGTGCTCCCCCAATGAGGCTCAGCAATGGGAAGGTCCCAGGCTGTTTCCTGGCTGTCTTAGGGTAGGCTGCAGGATGAAGGGCAAGCAGATGAGCGGGCTAGCACATAGCTCTTTAAAATCTTGAAAGCAGAAAAGGTTGGTGCTGTCTGCTGCACTCCTGCATGCTAGTCCATAGATCTTCCCCCCAGCAGGCTACAGAGCCAACCTAATAGCTTGTAGTTAAAATGCTAGCATAGATCTCGGTAAGATGGTTTGCCTTAATGTCAGTGTAGCTATGAAGGGATGGAGAATTTCTCATGCCCTGGTGTCCTGCACAATGTTTCATACACCAATCTCTTTGGTTTAAAACACAGATCTCCTTTCTGATTTGAATGTTACTGGCTTCAGCCTCCAGCTGCTGGCTCTTGCATCCCCCCAGTCTGCTAGCCTAACTGTGGTTTTCCTCTCTGCTTCTTAAAGCTCTCGTGGGCGCACCCGGAAATCTCATCGCCATCGCCACCGCCACTGCCACTCTCGCTCAGAGAGCTCCGACTCCCACTCCCCCAGCTGCCGAAGCAGGTAACGTCACCACTCCCTGAGCTGAGTGTCCTGCAACACTTGCTGGTGGGCTCAAGGACATGATTACAATAGCCTGTGTGACCCACACACTCTGCGCAGAGCCACATCCCATTCTGGTAGCAGCTATGTCACATACTGGGGGTTGAGCTTCTTATGGTCTCGGCCATAGAAGGGTTTTGCCTCGAGGAGCAGTGGCTGCAGCTTTTCAGTCCAGCAGTCACTTCTAATCCCCGTGGCTGATGATCAGCCCATGACAGCTGATTCCAGCCTAGTCTCCATTCCCCAGCCCAAGGGCTCTGTACTGCTGATGTCCCAGGAAAACCTTAAACATGGTCTTAGCAATGGAAATATATTTGCCCATGGCAATCTATAGCCACTGTCTCCGACCTGATTAAAATCTCTGTCCTGTGGATGACAGATGCATCCTGGGGCCAGCTAAGTGGATGCTGGTGCTAGACCTGGCATCACTGCAATAGCAAGTCACATAGTTTATACACATCATCAGTTCATGTTTCACGTTTCCTGAAAGCACTTGAACAAACCACCCCCACTCTCCCACTTCACTCCTCCTAACTACTGGGAATTTTTCTTATGAAAAGCTGATGATCAGTGGGGGGAGGAATGCAATCAGTAATTGGAGGGTTGTTCATGCAAGAGCAGAGCATGTCCTCTCTTGGAGGTGTACTACCATAGGGACATTCAAGGCTGTGTGAAAGTATGGTTTGCCTTGAGCCATCATGAATTGGAGCTGAAATTTGAGGTTAAGGTGCAAAGCCTGGATGCAAAATATTTTTTAAAAAAGTAGAAAAGCAAAACACCCCTTTTCTCTCCATCATGACTCCACAGAGCAGTCATGTGGAAGACCTTCTCCCACACGCAATGGCCTAGCACAGAGCTGCCAAGGGTTTGTATGGAGCTGGTAATGAGCGCTACTGCAGTACCAAGGAATAACGGTATGGCTGTTTATGTCTTCTGGAGGCACAGAGCCAGGTCTCGGGAGGAAGGGCGTAAAACACGGCGAAGACGCTCCCGGCACCATTCAAAGATCACAGCAAAGCAAAGCTCCTCTGCAGAGGTTCAGGCCAGCCAAAAAGCCAGCCAAACCCTTCCGCTCTACAGCTTCCTGTCTCCGAAGGAAGTAGTAAGTATTACACACTGTGCTTCTTTGCTTGAACTAGCCACAGGAATTTGGGCAAGAAATCTGATATGAAATTTTTATAACTCAATTATGACAATGTTAGACAAAGTTGGTTAAAACTGTATTATTTATTAATGGTGCTGTTCTCCAACGTATTTAAAGTCATTCCTTCCTTCAGCACTTTCACACCAAGGGTGGGGCTGGAGAGGGGAAAAATTTGCAGAGGCTCTAGCCTATGAATAATGAATTGAGGACATTTAACAAAAAAGTGGCCTCCAGCAATGATATTTTACAGGGAAGTGTTTGTTATGCAGTCTTTGCTCAGCTGGATGTGAATTTAATTCACTGGTCTTCATGTCCAAAAAGTTTAGTCCTTCAGGGGAAGAAAGGGAATCAAACGTATATAAAAGAAACATTTACATTTAATGAGTTGGTGATTATTGGCAGGGGATATTTTCTGACTATCAGGATCCTTCTAGGATCAATGTTGCTCTGGACTGACAAGCCCAGGGGCCAAATTCAGAACTTACGAGCAGCTCTCATTGATGCTAATGGGAACTGCATGTGCAGCCGAGGGTAAAATCAGGCTCAGTGCCTTGGGATGTTTTTCCATATACAAGGAAAGAGATGCTATAATACATGCCTTAGAATTGAGGGACCAAGAGATGGAGAGAAATATTAGATACAGATGGATATGAAGTCTTCCTTTTCCATGGCACATTTCCCCTTTGTTCCCGGTAGCTGCAAAGCAGAGGTGTGATGCTCTTTGATCGTGGTGTTAGTATCTGATAGGCATTCTGGAGAGAAAAATTGCTACATAGGACTCAAGGTAGTGCAGAATCTAGTACTCACGCATGTGGATGTGTAACGTTAGAGGTGTCTTGAGTACAGAGTTCTCCAAGCCCCAAAGTGGTATATAATGGGGAACTGATTTTCTCCTTTAGGCCCAGTCATCAATTGGAAATAGCTCAGCCATACGCAGTAGCTACATCAGATATGAGAGAGAGAGTGCCAGCAAGAGGAGAGACTTTATCTGCTCACCCACACAGACAGCGTTCCGATCAAAATACACAGAGATTATACGTGGGTACAGACAGGCACAAGCTGTCTCTCAACATTAGAGATATGCATATTTGCTCTCGTTATATACATCTACTGAGTGTGTAGTGCACATGTGAGTCATTGCTTATAAAACCATATAAGGTAGAGTGAATAGCAGAACCTGCACACCACACTTCGATGCGTGTGTGCGCGCACATGCAAAGAAAAGAATAACAAGGTATGAAGCTTTTATTGCCATCAGCGTGGGGTGTTGCCCTCTGTCAACTTGGGAAGGTAGGAATGAGTTAAGAGCTCCTCCCAAAAAACAACCAGCCAAAGACTGCATTGTGTCACTAGAGTTCTTTTTGGTTCAAGCTGCATATTTTACATAAGTGTTTTCAAGTCTAAGCCTGGTTTTTAATTGGTACTAGGTTTCCTCTCTCTGAAGCCAGGCTCCCTGAGTCCTGTGAGGCCGACTGCCAGCTGTTCTGTTCCATGAGCAAGAGTAAACTCTCATTTAAAATTGTAAAAGCTTTAAAATGAGCTAAACTCGAGCATGCTGCACTCCCCTTTTCACTTGCTTCACTTGGGGTAAATGAGCACACAAGCTGCAGGGCAGGGAAAATCAGCGCTATATAGTTACAGATGCGGGGGATGGATGCAAAGTAAAAGTCATCAGGCCCCTGTGCATTCTTTCTACTAAGGGTTAATAATACAGGCAAATATTTCAATGACTAAAAGGCTTCAGTACCTTTACTATGAAACCCACTAGTGTGCTTTCATTCCGAAATAGTAGTACACTCTCTTGGGACATCATTCAAGAGCACGTTTAAGCACTTGTTTAAATTAAAGCCCCTGGTTAAGTGCTGCCCCTGAAGTTTTTCTGAATAAGGTCATTAAATATCATGTACTCAAACCTGGCAAGGGAAAAATGGAATGGGAACTTTTAGTCTCATTTATTAATTGACTATACACAACTCTTTGCCTCTCCTTTTTGTGAGTTAAATGGTTGCTCTATAAATAAGCTTAGTTCTGTCAGAATCTACTTTGAGAGCAGCCTGGACATGTTATGAAATGAAAATTTGCTCTTGCAGAAAATGTTGATCACATATAAAAAAATAAATTACTGGAAAAGAGAAGATTTTGTGGAAAACCCCAGAAATGGGATTCAAAAATGCCATGTTTCAGTCCTCTCTGGGGGTTCATGTGTCACTCCCTACCCTTCCCTCTGGCCCTCGCTTCCAAGCCAAACCATCCTTACCTGGGGAGATGCATTGTCATATCTCCAAAGGAAAGGGATTGTCCAGGGAGGATCCTAATGTGCAGAATAGACCCAGAGAGACAATACACAAACTCCCATGAGGTAATGCTATAGGACTTCCAAATCAAAGATTTTGCTTTTGAAGCCAATTTTTATTCTATATTCTTTTTCTTCTGAAAATTTGAAGCATTTTGTGGTACATTCTGCCACCACACACCTCCCCTCCCTGGTTTGTTTTCCATCCTTTCTACTGGAACAGCCACAATTTCTAACTAGGTCTACCTGTAATTTATAAGGGATAAAGCATACAAAATAATGCCCTGCCCGTGCATCTACCTTGCTGCTTCTTTCCCTCTTGCCTTTATGCATAAAGTTGGTGCACGCACACATGCACACACATGCAGAAACACCCCAAAGTTCCCTGCTACTTTTCTTTTTGGCAGTGAATTTCCAAGCTTCTTCCTCTCATTCTCCCTTTAATCCCATGCAGCTGCAATCGCCACCTATTGAGAATAGGATTGTGGGTCTGTGCCTCAGCATGCAGAGAAACTATGGGTAATATGCAGCATCTATTTTTGAACAGAATATCCCTAACCTGCTGCAGACACTTTATTCCACACCGACACAGACTTATTACATGCCACTGTGCTTTCAGTTGAGCAGTGCAATCTAAATACCTGCAGGGTATGAATCTAATTGCCTTTGTTGTACCTGATGAAGATAACTGCATGCTGCATACACTTTCCTTGCCAGCTCCTTTACTTCCACTGAAACTCATTTACGATGTCACAAATTAACACAGGCTTGAGCCAGATCTTCCATGAGGCTCAGTGGGGTATGGTTGTTCCAAATGATGCTGTTTGTCTTTGTGCTCATGTGTCTGCAGAAAGGTAGAAGTGGGGAAATACTGTGCAGGGGCTGGGACAGCATGTGCAGGAGGGCTTAGGAAACCTTATAGCAGACCTGCCTATTGGCTTGCTGTTGCTCTCTGTTTTCTAGCCTGGGTTTTGGTTTACATAGGAAAAGCTATTCTTTTAACTGTTAGGCAGCATGTTTCTGACAACAAACAGGGCCCTTGAAGAGCAGAAAGGCAAAGCTTTCCATAAATATGGAAGTTGCTCTCTTTTTGCTTTTTGTTTTCTCCCTTCCCAGCCAGGGGACTGAGGTTACCCCTGGTTATTGTCCGGTAAATTGGCAGCTCAGCACTGGACCGCAGGGAGGCCAGCAGCCTGGGGTGAAGGAGGGATGCCTGGAGCCGTTGAAGGGCCATGCTGTACACCAGGTACAAAAGGAGGTGGTGGAAGGCAAACCCTTGCTCCAAAGTAGTGCCAGCCTGGCCCGAGCCGAGGTGGGGACACCCTGGCCTGCATCATGCGACACTGGCTGCACCCCAGCAGGCTGAAAAGATCTTTGTAAAGGAACAAACCTTTGCCTGGCATTCTCAGGAATTTACCCCCAGCAATGGATCTGTGAGCCAGGCTGCTCAGCAGTGTTGCCATCCAGCCCCAAATAACCCAAGCTCTCACCTTGCAGGGACAGTTGTGTCATTGCCTCCATGCTCCTAGACTTAGCTTAGCCCTTGTGGTAGAGAAAGCTTCACCCTGAACTCTCCATCTAGCAAAAAAAAAAGGGTATTTTCCACTCAATATTCCTTGAGTCAGGGATTCATAATTGTGCAAAAAAGGGTTATATTGTATTCCTACAGCACTGCTATTTTTTGTATTCCCTTAATAAGAGGTTGGCTTTTCAGCTGGGGCAAATCATCAGCAGAAGTGAGCCCATTTCCCCCAGGCGAAGGCCTCCCCCCAACGCCCTGCTCTGGAAGATGGAGGTACCCCAGACCAGGCACACAGCCTCGTTCCCCCGAGCAGCCCCTCTCAGCAGGTGCTGCTCCCCACGCCGGCGGCTCCTCGGCAGATGTCTGCTGGGCCCTCGCCAAGAGCAAGGCTCGCCAGGGTCATTGACGCAAGTTTTTTATTCCTTTCATTATTACAATGCACAGAAAAAGAGAGAGAGAGAGACATTATGCACCTCTGAAAAAGAAATTAACTCCACTTTGAAGTGAGTTGCAAAACAAGAGAAAAAAAGACCCAAGAAAGAAATCCTCCAACTATAAGTGAGTCTGTGACACGCTGCTCGTTGATGGGTCTCAGTCCCCTTATGGCTGAGGAAATGTATAGTCATCTCTCGCCTCAGGGCTGTTTGCAGCACAGTAAATGGACTTGTTCAGTTTAATTGGAAGACGAGTAGTGATTGTATTTTTGTAACCTATTAGACTGCACTGCCTCTTGGTCTAGGATCGCACTCAAAATTACAGTCTGGAGTATGAGTGAGGGCCTCATTTCTACTCCCCCTTCATCTTGATTAAATAATGATTTGAAATAAAAAAATCTAATAAATATATATCTTGGGTTCCCTTGAGGGCAGCAGTAGGTCCCCTGCTGAAAGCTGGAGGAAGCAAAGTTCACTGAGATTATTTAATTACTTATTAGAGAGGGGGAAAAAAAATCCAAATGTTCACATAGAGAAAATTAGATTCATGAAAGAGCAGACTCTTTTAAGACACCCTAGAAAAATAAAAAGCCATTAGAGTTCAACTGAGCTCCACATAGTGTTTTCAGATGCGGCACTCTGTTTCCATCTCGTGTGGCTGGCATGCCTTTCAGAAGCAGTAAAACAAGACCAGAAGCAAAGCCAAGGTCGTCAGATGGGGAATTTGTCCGAGCAGACAGGCAAGTCGAGCACCTTGAGACTTGTCCTGGCTCTTGCCACAGGACAGAAATCTCCCCTGGAGCCTGCAGGAAGCTACTGGCTACAGCCTGGTGCCCCAAGGTGGTGGGGCTGGGAAGCTGCTTTGTCGTCCTTCCCCCCCACCTGCCTTGCCCCAGCCAGACCCTCCAGCCCTCACAAGGACCGTGGGCTCCATATTTCACTGATATCCACATGTTGCCTCTTCCCAGAGTGCTGCTACCAGAGATGTTAAGCTACAGAGGAGCTTGTTGATCCCCCGGTCATTTGACAGATTTTGTGATGTGCTGACAACAGTTGCTACTTTGAAGGTAGACTTCAGCGAAGGCTAAGCAAAAGCATGCATCCCAGGTCCCAGCGGCAGTCTTAAAAGCTGTTTTAGAAATGCCAAGAAACTGCTTTATTTCTTGGCAGAAAAAAAGGCCTTTTGGTTTAGACTGGGAGGGAACAGCAGCAAGGTGTTTGTGCGTGCGATGCTGGGGTCAGCGTCCCTTGGAGTAGCCCTGTGCCCGCTCCGGGCCTTTCCTACCTCTGTAGCCAGGGAGTACCTCACGTGGTGGTTTTATGCCTGTAAATGAAAGGTGGTCAAAAGCTGGTTGTCTCTTGGTTAGGGTTCAGATCTAATGCAAACCATAACCCATCTTTTAAGAAAACATCTGGTGCCATATTTGAAAGCGCAATTCTGGGATGTGGTTGGGGAGAGCGCAGTGGTTCGTAGTAAGGAGGCCAGTTCTCTCGGGGCTCTGGATGTGGTATCAGGGTTTCAGAAAGAATTGGTGAAAAACAGAGCCAGATACCTGGCTCTCTTATGCTCCTTTGACATTCCAGTTTCTACGGGAGTAAACAAGGACTGGTAGAGAAGTGCTGGAGCCGAGAAGTAGCAAGGAGCAGTACCAGATGCTGAAATGAGGACTTGCAATGTGTGTCTCCACTCATTCCTAGTTGGGAACATTTGAGAGATGTTTCTTCTCTGTCTGAGGCTTCTGCGTTGAAGGTGCAAGTTGGCTAGTGAAGAAGGATCGCTTCTTTCCCATGTCTGCTGCTGGGGCTCCCGATGCCTCCAAGTTAGGACTGAGCGTGGCTTAGAAGTTAGTATGGGGTGGGGATGGGGGAGTCCCCAGCTCCAGTATGGATTTGCTGGGATGAACTAATTCCTTTCCCTCTGTCCCTTGTCCCAGAAGCAGTAATGCCTCTCTCTCTGGCAACATAGGAAGTACTTGGAGATCCTCCAACTCCAGGTGTTTTCAGAGCGTGAGGATGTTGTGGGCAGTCATCATTCCGTGGACTGTGTGCTGAGAGCTGCTCTCTGTGTTGGCAGCTCCAGCCTGGTTTCAGTTGCTGCTGGTTCAGTGCATGCATCTGAGTCAGCTGTCCCTGCCCCAGTTAGCACCTCTTGAACTAGGTCGAGAGCAACCCCCCCCAGAGACACAGATCAGATGCCACAGGCAGGAGGGTGGATGTGAAGGCACCATCTGATGGGATGAAGGAGCTCCATGTAAAAAGTGACGCGGGCTGGGTCTGTAGCACCTCTGTCGATGAGGAAGAGCCCTGTCCCTGTGCCAGCCGGTCCAGGGCTAAGCTCTCCAAAGGGACTGGCCCTGACCCTGCTGTGTGACAACTGATCCAGGTCTCCTCTGCTCCCTGAGATATTACTAACATCGCAATGTGGTTTTCTCAGCTCGGAATACCCCAGATTTGTGAGGGCATGGCCCAGGTCCCCAGCGTGGAGAGCATGGCATAGAAGGAGGGCATTGTGTGCCCCAGAGCGTGGTGTGAGGACATGTGCACGTGTTTGAGGGAGCATGGCTTACTGGGAACATGTTGGAGGACTATCCCAAGCGGGGGGAACCAAACCTATGTGTCCACACTCTAAGGACTCTGGACCAAACCTTATGGGTGGGAATGAGGAGCAGAGCATCTGAGTGAAAGAGGAGGCAGCCACACGAGAGTGCAGACGTGCTGGGTCTGTGTTTGACCCTAATTCTCACCCCATTGCAAGGGCAGATGTTAGCACTAACAGAGCCTCACTCCCAGTGCCGGTACCTTCCTGGACTGGCTCAGGTAAATGCCAGTGGAGCTAAAACTGAACTATAAAATACTCAAATGATGTCAATCCCCTTGGTGGTGCTCAGGGTCCCAAGACAACAGCCCTGCCCAGGGCAGCCTATGTGGGTCTGGGGTCCTTGCTGACCCCGTTGGGTTCAGCAACCCACCGAAACCCAGCCAGGATATGGCTGAACCCCCACACAGAGGCTGGCAGGAGCAGGGCTGTCGTCCCCTTCCCCATAGGTCTCCAGTGCAGCACAGGGGGGGATATTTTTCCTCCTCTGCTTTATTTTTTTACTTCTTCGCTCACTTGAGTTCCCTTTGTCACTTCCATGAAACCCAAGGGGATTTAGTGCAAGCTGCGACTTTTCAGCACAAGCAATCAGCCTCCAGGAACGGGCTGGCCAGCCTAATTTAAAGCAGAAGGAAACAAAAATGAATAATAAGTGAGACAAGCAAGCAGACAAAAAGCAGTCATGACATTTGCATAGAGGAGGCAAGCGAACAGTTGGCAGTGTGGATTGAAGAGAGGGTTTATGTTTTTTTCATGTAATTTGAGACTCTAATGATGGACTTATGTTGCCCGCTCTTCCTTTTTTCTTACACCTTACCTACTAAAGGAGGAGTTCTTGATGGGTAAGTGGATGCTATCCGCAAGACACCAGGGAATTTATTAGAGGTCACTTGAGCGCATTAGCTATATCTTCTTCAGGGGGAAAAAAGCACATAAAGAAGTATCTGTATACCTTTTATTTCCAGAGGGATTTTTCTTTTTTCCCCTCCCCCTTCCTTTTTTTTTAGTTTCAAAGCGATAAGCTTGTTCATTTGCCAATTTTTACTTTGTACAGAAGCCCTTAATTTGATTTGATTTGATTTTTCTTTGCTTATTTTAGTGACATTCATTCAGCCTCTTTATTAAGGAAGCTTAAAAAATTCAGTCATTTAAGATTTTGTTTCATTTTTGTTTTCTTTCCAAGGATTATGTAGGTTTTTTATATGTATATACCCATTTCTTTTTTTTTTCCTTCCCCTCTTTAAGGTTAAATAAGGGCTTTGTCCTCTGTTATACCTTTTTTATTTAGTCAGTTATTTTGATTCTTTGGTTGCCCATTTACTTTGTTGAACTCTTTTGTTTAACATGAATCGCATGCTGATACTCTTTGCATGATCTCTAAATTTTCCCGTTATCATAGCAGGGGGAAAAGAAGTTTCTTCTTACTGTGGATTTCTTTCAGGGATATGTGCTTTTGTTTTCTTCTCCTCTTTCTTCTTTTTCTTTCTTTCTTTCTTTCTTTCTTTCTTTGTTTCTTTCCTTTCCTTTTGTTTCAGTGCATCATGATGGTAAAATTTCTGGGTTTACTTAAAAAAAAAAAAAAAGCAAAGTAAAACCAAAAACACCGCCCCCAAAAAACCGTTCAAACAATGCCAAATGGCTTTTTTGCTTTCAGATCTCTCAGTCAGGGTCTTCTGCTGACCTCTTTACCAAAACAGACAGCCCGCCTGGCAACCTAGCCAGCCAGAACGGAGAGTATCATGAATATGACTCAGGAAACGATACTTCCTCCCCTCCCTCCACTCAAACGAGCTCATCCAGGTCAAAGGACAGCCAGGAGAAAAGAAGTCTAGTCCATGATGGCTTTGGCCATGCCTTCTCGTCCGGGAAGCCCAAACTGGCCAACAGCGATAACAGCTCTGATTCAGGAAATTCCTTCACCAGTTGCTTTTCCCAGACCAAGGGAACAGCTTTGGAAAATCTGTCTCCAGATGCCCAGGGACAAGACCGAAGGTCAGTGATTACCAGTAGCTGCTGCTGGCAGCCAAATACCTGGTACGTTGTTGCTCTGTATCTCCTGCCCGCTCGCCAGTTGCAGTGGTGAGCTGGCAGGGAGGTTTTTGTGGTCTGGAGGCAGTTAGATATAAATCAGACCCACGGTCTTCCCAGTCTGGAGTCCAGAACCCAGCAATGACCAATACTGTAGCCTGAGGAGGAAGAGGAAAACCCAGCCGTCATGCCCCTGGGCATTGCCTGTACCGACTCGTCTGGCATTAATGTGGCTAATGCAGGGCTTGGCCCTGGGTCGAGCTGTGTCCTGAACACATCCCTGCTCAGCTGGACGTGACCACGTCAAAAAAAAGAGTCGCTGGCCCTTCTGGGCAAAATCTGAACGGTGCATCAGGGGGTTGCCGTGCTAATTCTCCCCCTCTGTTTACTGTGGGGAAGGGAAGTGGGGTTCATTTTAACTAAAACTGTTATGGGCTGTTCTTTCACCTGTCTAATGAGCCAAATCCAGCCTGCCCCTTCCCAGCTCATTCAGGACTGGTCACGGGTGACAAGATAGCATCTCCTGCAGATGGGGAGCACAGGGAGGGACAAGTACCTCGCTGGCTGCAGGTAACACAGCAGCAGCTCTGTGCGCTGGGGCCATGGGGCATCAGGGCCGGGGACAGGAGTCAAACCACCATCCAGTGCCACAGGTCATCATCAGGAGAGGGGAGCAGATGCCAGCCTCCATCACCACCTCCCATTCCTGGGGGTTTGCCGGGTGATGTTGGGGATGAAGGCACTGAAGCGCGGTGGCTGGTACCCAAGGCTATGCTCAGGCAGTGGTGTTAGGGAGCTCTTCCAGCTCAGGCCCTCGGGTCTTCAAGGCTGAAAGTTAGAGCTAGGATGTGGTCTGGGGGTGGGAGCGCTGAATGAGAGAGGAGAGGGAGCCAGGGGAATTGGTGTTAGGAAGAACAAGCCCTCAATTTTCAGTCAGAGGGTAAAATTTTAGGGCTGTATATACTTTTCACATTGTGACTCCAGTGGGATAACTCTGCCTTCACATGGGTGGAGCTGGGATTGCAGCTGGCCCTGGCTGTTGGGAGGCTGCCTCGCTGCTGGGCTCTAACCCCAGTTCATACCTAGGGCACTTCTGGAAGCGGAGGAATTCACGCAGCCCTGTCCAAAGGCAACAGGACATGCCCGCTCAGTGCCTGCTCATGGTGCTCCACAGCCAGGCTGGAGCACAGGCCCTTGCCCCGCCATGCTCTGGCTTTCCCTTGCTCCAGCACTTCTCACCTCGCTCCCTCCCCAGGACCTGCACTGCTTGCTGGCCTGATCCAGGCTCTGCCAACTAGACACCTCTGGTGTGTTGGGCATGGGCAGAAGAGCTGCCCCTCACACCACCTGAGACCTCTTCCACAGCCCTTCCCTGGCACAGCCTGGAGGGTGAGCTCTTGGGCTCTGACCCACACACACGGGGTCTCCTGCAACAGCAGCCTGGGGAGCCAGGAGGTCTTTTTTATCTCCAGCTGGGGAATGGGAGGATGGGAGTACTTGTTGGCTGGAATGTGGTGCTCCCCTCCACCAGGGACCAGTCCTATTTCAGCCACAGCTTCAATGACTGTCCAAATATATGTTCACAGAGGGTGCCTGTCCTTGTGTCTCAGCTGTTCCGAGGAGAAGCAGCGAAACTTCTTCCTGTCCCCAACCCACAGCTCCCCGCTGAGGCCGTGTTCCCGCAGCGAGTCGTACACCAGCACAGGCAGATCCTCCCCCGGCTCCAGCCGCTCCAGCCGCTCCCGCTCCTCACACCACAAGGCCTCTCCCAGGTACTCCCGAAGCAGGTCCTGCTCTTCAGGAAAGAGGTAAGGCCAGCTAAAACGGCTGTCTCTGTGACCCTTGGCAATGTCTAACCCTTGCGGGCTGGCAGGCTCCTTGCAGGGGGAGGTGTAAGAGTTTGGGCGTTGCCCAGGGATCCACATGGCTTGGGGTGAACTGGCCACACAGAGCTGAGCTGAGACCCTGAAATGTGGGGCATCTCTTCCCCGCCACGAGCCCAGGTTCAGAGGAGTCTGGTACAGCCTCACCCTCCAGCGTGTCTAACTCTTTTATGCTTCTTGTCTATCCCCAGGTCTTCTTCACGTTCCCCCAGCTATTCCTCCAAATCCTGCAAAAAAAGTCCTGGGAGCAGGAGTTCAAGGCCTCGTCGGAGCCCCAGTTACTCCCGCTACAGCCCTAGCAGGTACAGCTGTCTCCTCATGTGATATCTACTGCCTCACGCTTTCCCACTGCCTCCATCACTTGTTTGGACTCCAGCACACTTGCTGGCTTCTGCCAGCCCCAAACTGCTCCCTCAGCTTCCTCACTGGGTGCTTTAGTCCTCAGCACTGGGGTGAGAGGGAACAGGGGGACACGGAGTAAGGCATATGGCAGTATGTTCTGTTGGCCTTCAGTCCAGTGGAAATTTCTCACCATTTATTGCCCCAGAGCTGGTGCTGGTTGCAGAGGGAAGAGCCCAGAGATGAGCCTTTCACTTTCTGTGGGAAAAGTGGATTTCCTATAGCCAAGGACTGCCCTGCGTTGATTCAGGGGAATTTCACACAAAGCACTTTTGGGGGTAGGTTGCTGAGAAGACCTGGTTTATCCCTGGCTTTGAAGCATCATGGTATCTCACACTCAGAGCGTGTGGCAGGTGAAGTGGCTGTTCCTCTGCTCTGAGCCCTTGCAAGGGACACGCTATGCAGCCAAGAGTGCACAGATGGCTGCTCGGTGGTGTTTGCCAGGGCCTCATACGAGTGGGAGATGCCTCACAGGAAAACCCAGGGAGCGCCCCTCTCTGTCATGCTGGTGGAAATGGTGGGCAGAGCGTTAGGCTCCGGTTGGGTCTGCCCACAGCTTTCATCGCCCGAGGAGCCCGCGCCAGCCAGCGGTCCCTGCAGCAGGGCTGCAGCCCTTGTCAGAGAGGGATCTTATTGCAGTAGGGAAAGACACCACTTTTCAGAGTCGTGGCTCTGCCAAAGAGTTGTCAGGCCCTGGGAAGTGCCCCTGCTGCGTGGGCAGATGCCAGGTACCCTCGTGCTGGTGCTCACACAGCCTCACAAAGGGAAACACAGTCAAGGTAACTCTACTCCCTCCACACCCCATAGAAAACACACATCTCACAGCTCAGTGCTGGAGATGCCTTTGGGCAGGTTTTTCTGGTAACATCTCTGCTGCTGTGAACATTTTGCACCCTTAAAATATTACATTCCCGGGGTCTGACTCTTGCAGGCTGTGACAATCCCTGCACTGGTGTAGGAGAACATTTTCTGCGTGCAAGGATCAGGCCCTTGACCTATAACATGTCGCTTTGCAGATGGCATTGAGCAGGGTGTATGAAGTCAACTACACTCCACAGAAGGGCCTGTGCTGACGTGTACGGGAATTTAACAGAAGAGAAAACCATAGCAACACCGGCACTCCTTCTGGTGAGCCGTGCAGAGCTGCACAGCCCTGCATGGATACCGGGGGCCCTCTGCTCACGTGGGGCCTGCTGGCGGGGTTGTTCTCGCCTGCTTCTGCAGCACGGCCAGCAACAGCAATTTTAGTAGAGCTAAATACAGAGTGCATCCACAAACACAGGTATGTGGAAGCCATCCTTAGCTTGGCAGTGCAGGGCCACCGGGAGATACTGCTGAAACCTCCAGACACAATTAGTGGGTGTCCATCTGTCCAGACAGATGAATGTCTCTTTGTCCAGCTAAGTGAGTGTGCGCAGGGCTGATGCCACCAGAGCACTTTGCTTAGAGTGGTCCCTTTTGGAGCTGAATGTCCTCTGCTCATCTGTGCCTTCATCGGTCATTGCCTCCACATCCAAAACCCACCCTGCAAAATCCCAGCAGTGACAGTTTCCAATCTGTGCCTTCCCCAGAGACCGTGAGCGAGAGCACAAGTACAGCTCCAGTGAGAAGGAGTCGCACAGGGAGCGTGACCAGCAGCGGCGGCGGCGGTCCTATTCACCCCTGAGGAAACGCCGGAGAGACTCTCCCAGCCACCTCGAAGCTCGGCGCATCACGAGGTAAGGGGTTGTGGTCCCGTTGTTTGGGGACAGGCTCAGCTGGCACTCCCCAGGGGGACGTGGGCTGTCCTTGGGTCCCAGCCCTTGCCAGCAGAGGTTACTCCAGGAGGAGACTGGTTTCCCTGAGCCTGATCAGCAGGCCCTTCTGCACCTCCTAGAGCTTGGGGATTTCCAGCTAGAGGCAGGAGGAGGATGGGGGGATCTCATTTACAACAGCTGAAGAAAAAAGGCAGATGAAGTCAGAGCAGCGACTCACCCGTCAGGTGCCAGGAGCATCCCCCCACAGGCTTTCTCTTGCACCCTCTCCTGTGGTAGGTGTCCAACACTGTAGAGGGAGTCAAATATTGACTCTAACCTTCACGCTGAGGGCTCTTTGGGACAACATCAAGCAGAGCCCAGCCTCACACTTGGTGCTTGGGACATTCCCCAGGGTTGTGGGGGTGGGTGGTTTGCATCCCAAGGCCTGTCAGCTACCTGATCTCTTCCTTTTTTTCTTTTAAACAAACACAATCACATTTTTGGGGCGCGTTGTGCAGAGTAAACAGTGCTTTTTGGAGATTTTGGCGGTAAATCTGTCCTTGTGTTGCTGGTAACCCACATCTCTTTGTCCCCACAGTGCCCGCAAACGCCCCATCCCCTACTACCGCCCCAGTCCCTCCTCCTCCAGCAGTGCCAGCAGCTATTCCTCCTGGTACAGCAGCTTTAGCCGCTCCCCGAGCCGGAGCCGGAGCTACTCCAGCTACCGGACGAGCCGGAGCCGAAGCTGGAGCAGCAGCAGCACCGAGGGCAGGAGCCGCAGCCGGAGTTCGCGCCCCAGGAGCAGCCGCAGCAGGAGCAGGAGCTATGACTCAGGAGGCAGCTCCGATAGCCTGCGTCGCTAGGGAGTGCCACCAATGGCTCGCATGCCGGCGTCGCCTCCAAATTCCTGGCATTCTCCGCTTCCTTCCCACCTACCTAGCCATCGATAGCAATCATCCCCGATACTGATGTGGTGGCAGTGCCGGGTCCCCCTTCCCCGGTTTGGGTCCCTCGGGTGCGCCCGGTGCAGCCCCTTCGCCACCTCACAGAGTAGGCTGATCAGTCCCAGCTCCCCAGGCCAGGGCTGGAAGGAAGGGTCGGTGCTTTACAGAGGGTCTGTCACGACAGACCTGCTCCATCCTCCCCAACGTCCCCGTCTCCCCATCGCTGCCGCTATCCAAAGCACTACCAGCTGGTCCAAAGGAAAGAATTCAGCTCCTTGCTCTTCTGCCAAACCAGGAACCAGCAAATTAATTTCTGTTGGAGGGAGAGACCCAGTTAGGGAGGAATTTGCCGGGAAGCTTTGGTGATGAGTTGGGGTGACCTGTCCCCACCAAGGCAAATATCAGGTCCCTTGGGTCTCTCCTCCAGAGTTTCTGCCCACTTTGCAGCAGGCCTCTTCCCTGAGAGAATATTTATTTATTGCCGGTCAGCCAGCCCCTGCTATAAATAGAAGGCTAGAAATTCCTCCTGACGTAATTCCTGGGGAAAAAAAGGCCATTCCCTCTCTTTCTCCCGCCCTTTCCTACCAGGTATGCATCATCTTCCGCAGGGTTGTTTTATCCCCCCCAGCACTGTGACTTGCTTGCAAACAAACTGCTGAGGTCTGAAGCAGACGTGGGGCCGGTGGGGTATAAGGGAGAGGGGGGCTGGCGCCACGCTGTGCTCCGAGGGCCAGGCCACGGCGTGGGAGATAGGGGCCATGGGGTCCCCTTCTTGGAGGAACCCTCTAGCAGTTTGGGTTTAGGTTTTTCTGAAGGGAGCCTTGCCCTTGGAGTGCAATGCTGGTGGGACTGTAAGGAGGTAGGGAGATAGCCCAGCTGTGGGATGTAGAGAGAGCACGCAGGGTTAAAAGGGCATTGCATGAGCCAGGGGACCCCAATTCCCCTTCCTCGTAACAGGCAGCAATTTTAAGCAATGCCAGGAGGATTTCGGGAAATCATTTCTCCTTGAGACCCTCAGGCTCCCCTGAGGCAGGACTAGCAGCCACAGCAGCCCCATCGCAGGGCCCGTGCCAAGCCGCAGCAGGATGCACTCGCGCCCCAGTTTCTCGCTGGGAGGACATAGGGGTGCAGGGGGACAGGAAGGGCCCCCCGCTAATCGCCTGTTTTTCCGAGGAGCCGCAGGCAGCGGCAGGAGGGCCCTGCCTGCCTGGGCGGCCCTGGGGTTTTGTCTCCCTGCCAGGCCTGCCAGCCCAGCTGCCTGCGCAATTACTGTGTTTTGCAGGGTAACAAAGGCTTCTCCCAGCACAGGCTGAGCTGGTGCTGAGGAGTTTCTTTCTCTTACAACACCTGGGTGCTTAGAGACGCTAATTTGGGCTTGAGACTTCCCTCCCTCCCTTTTTCCATCCCCTCCCCTTCCATCCTGCATGATTATTAACGAGTTTGGGCTTAATGAGTCAAGGAGGTGTGTCATTTAAGTGTCACAGAAAAGGGCTATGTGGAGCCAGCATCTGCTGGAGGAGGAGAGGGGGTAGAAAGAAATGCAAATCCCCCCCCAGCTAAAGAGTTACCTACAGCCCCCCAGTCCCGCTGGCAGCAGGTGAAGGGGAGGAAGGCCAAGTGCCATGTGGTGTTCTGGTGGAGCTGGATGATCGCCTTAGCAAGCATATAAACCCGTGATCTGTTGGGAAGTACAGCAGCGTGGGGAGTATTTCCACCTGGGTGGTACGAGGGGAAGTTTTATGCCAGGGGTCTCTTTCTCCCAGTATCCTTCCTACTGCTGGTCCCCCTTGTCCTGTGCCTTCAACCCTCAAAGCCCTGCCTTTTCCCAGTCCCTCATCCCCCACCTTGCTCTCTGCAGGTAATTTGAGGATGAGGGTGGCCGAGGCAGAGAGCTGGGCACTGGTATGGTCAGTGGCTTGGTGGGGACATGTGTCCATCTCCTGGCAGGCCACTTTCTAGGACACAGAGAAAAACATTCCTGGTGGGGCTGAGCAAACGCTCTAGGGCTGTGGTTGAGGGATCAAAGACGGGGTGTTCTTGCAGCAGGGTGCCACTGCCTTCCCTCCTGCAGTGGCCCTGACAGCGGCCCCTTGGCCATCTTCTGCAGTGAACTCCCTTCTCGTAAAGGGCTGAAAACCTCACGCTTCTTACCTGAAGAGCCTCTCCCAGTTTGACGCTGAAATGCCCCGTCCTTCTGCTCCCCAGGAAGACCCAAAGGCAGTGATGGGAGCCCAAACCCCAGATCTACCAGTGTTTGAAGAGTAGCCTCGTGGCCCTTAACACCCCCTAACGTGTACGTGCATCTGTAGCAAGGAAGCAGCGAGCCGGGAGGTCAAAAACCAGGGAAGAAGAGAAGAGGGGCTTTGTGCAACTGGTGTAAATATCAAACACAACACTGACTTGAGTTCCTCGTGGCTGGGGACAGATGATCGAAGCACCGCATCAGGGTCAGCAGCACCCACCGACCATGGGACAGGAGGTGACTCTGAGCGTTGTGTGGGGCTGATGGCAGCTCTCGTACCCGTCCGGCTGATCCGTGCTTCAAGGACTGCCTCCGCTTGTACAGTCTGTGGCAGCTAAATGCTCCTGGGGTTTCCCGAGCAGACTTGCATTGGAGTAAACCTCTTAAATTATTTATTTATTTATTTATTATTATTCTATTTTTAATTGTATGTCAGAATGGATGCAGGTGGTCACCGTTACCAGTATTTATTTATTCTTTTTTTTTTTTTTTAACAATAAGTTATTTTGGGATCTATTTGTTTGTTTGAATGTATCCATGCCGCTGTCCTCGTGTAAAGGTTTACAGCGCTGGCCCTCTCGGTGAGGTGGCTGGAGGAGTGACGGTCACTCCTGCTGCCAACGTGTCTCTTTGCGCTCTGCGGAGCAGGGCGGAGAGCGTGTGACGGACAGAGGGATGCAGGGCAGAGCTGTTTGTCTGTTTTCATGTTAAAATCTAGGGTTTCTCATTAGATCTTTGTGCAGGAATGCGATGGATGTGACCATAGAAACGGGTCTAAGACCTCACGGAGGTGACGGCGAGGATCTGCTCGCTGGCCGGCTGAGCAACAGGGTGTTTGCAGTGCTGCAAGGGGAAGTCTCGCCCCGGTCCGTGCTCGCGCCGGCCGGGTGCCAGCTGGCCGCCGCCGCTGTTTCCCTTGGCTCTGCAGCCAGCGCACAACCCGAAACTGAGCTGCTCTGCACCGGCACCGCTGGTTTCCCTGGGAGGATGCCGTCGCTAGGACTCCCCTGCCGTGTTTATCGCTGCGCAGTGACCCACCCATGGAAAAGCTAAAGAAATGAGACCGTGAGAGAGTGATCTGTGCTGAAGATGCTTGCAAAATCCAGCCTCTGGTGACAGGACCTGACCAAGTCTGTGTGTGTATGTGTACGTATATGTGCGTGTATATGTGCGCATGTGCATATACATACTAGTTTCCCGCAGTGGTGGTATTTATTTTTTAACTTATTTAAGATTTTTAGTACAACCTGGAACATCACCCTCCCTGTCAGTGGACAACTGGGTTTTCCATTGGTTTGCGAGAAGCCCGTGAGCTTTTCTGTCTGTGTGCCTTTTGCCAGTGCTTTTTTTTTTTTTTTTAATGTTGTTTCGCTCATTCATTGCTTTTACGGATTTTTGCTCTGCATCCAGCATCTCAGGTTGCTGCTGGCGCTCTCTGCAAAGAGCAGCGTTCACCTGGTGGAAAGGCAACTCGTTCATTTCAGTGTTGGTGAATCGCTGCTCGCCTGCGGTCGGCTGCAGGAGGGATGCCCAGGGCCAGCCGCAGCCTCAAGGCTTCAGGAAAATATCTCGGCCATTTTTTTGGAGGCCCTATCTCAGAGGCTTTTGCTTTCCTCAAACACAGAGGCTCTTTCCCACCCACGATTTTGTTTCCATCCTGCAAGATCCCCGGTTGCCTTTCCCCGGCAGAGCGCACGTCGCAGCACCCGCTCCCAAATGTCCCCCTGACCCCGGAGTCGTGCCGTCGGCTCTCCCCGCTCCCTGGACCTGCCTTGGCTCTGGGTTTCTTACACTGAGCGAGGCTCGTCCCACCTCTCCCAACCCCAGCGCTGGGGCCAGGCTCCAGAAAACCCAACACAATCTCTGCAGGTTTGCTGGAAAGCAAAGATAAGGGATATTTCAAAGCACTGTTGTGTTCTTTTCCCCATGGGTTACAGCACTCGGTTGAGCTTTGCTTTATGTTGACTGCAACTTTTCTCAATGTTTCTGTTGTTTTGGGGGACTGAATTTGTACCAAACTTGTCTGCAACAGCCAATCACTGTTATTTTGCTATGCATTGTACATATATTGAACAGGCTGAGAGGACTTAGCCTCTATTTAATATTTATTTCTTCTATTTATTAAGCATTACTTCAAAAAGCTATTTGGGTCTTGCCGTTGGGTCCATGAAGGTAGAAGTCTTTGAGGTGTTGCCGTATACATTGGAGAGAGGTTATCAGAGAGGTGAATTACTGAGGCTGTCACCTGCCAGCATGGAGGCATCTGGCAGACAAAGTAGGCTCATTTGGAGCTCAACCACCAGTGATTTGGAGAGGAACCTCATTTAGATGGAGATGAGCAAGGCAGGGGAAAATGCTCCATCTTCTTGGACCAGCTTCTATTGACAAATCACAACCCCCGGAAAGGTGCTGGGCGTTCGGAGGCGACAGGCCAGCTGTGGCAGAGGAACAACCCTGCTCTTCCTTCTCCACGCTGCATAGGGCTGCTTGGATCGCCAAAGGTCCCCGGAGATCTCTGATCTCCCACCACTGACCTCCTCTTGGCTCTCAGTGGTTACTGGGGGAATGGGGGGCTTGTCACCCTTTCATCGATGCGAGGAAGGGGATAGGGTTGAAGTGACTTGCCATGGTCTCTACCAGGAAGCAAGGATCTCCACCCTGCCCCATCCTGAGACCCTCATCCTTGTGCCATGTCCTTCTCTGCCACCTTCCCCGAGCTTTGTGCCGGAACCAGTAGCTTTGCCCAGACACGAGCTCAGGAAAGGTGACCAGGACAGGACTGGGGAGGTCTCTCCTGTCGTCTCCGACACAAGCTGGAGCTTGCTGCAGGCATCCTCCCCCAGCTTTGAAAAAAGTGTGGGATGTGCTAAAAATCATGACCTGTCCCAGCGTCGCTCCACTGACGCCGCAGCCATTGTCGTCTCCACTCGGGTGGGAGGTGTTTGTGCTCCGTGGGCAGAGCTGCCCGGGCTGGCGGAGGGTGGACATGGCTCCGGCGTCAGCAGGCAAGTACCCAGTGCTGGGCTGTTCCTGCAGAGCTGGCCAGGAGCTACAGGGCGCTCAGCCTCAGGGCTATCGGGATATTTGAGAAAGGGACAGATTCAGGTGCCTAAGTGAAGACTTTGCCCTTTAGTGTCCAGTGGGGTTTTATTACCTCTTTACCAGAGAATAAATAATTCTCATGACTTTTGCTGCTACCTGGAAGTTTGCACATGACCGGGAGGGTCTCCGAAGCACTGGTACATCTGCTGTTGTAGCAACAGCTGCGTGGTCAAGCATCCTGACTTTTGGGCTATTGCCTAGAGAACAACACCCTGAACCTCACCGGCCCGGGGGCAGCTCTCCGCCTTCGAAACCCAGGGAATGAGAAGATTTAGAACAAAAGCCAAGACGTGAGAAAAGCCGCGAGGGAAACGGCGTCTCTGTTTTCTCGCCTGTTGGTCGATTCCTTACCAAATGTCGCCGGCGCATCTGTTCGTTTGACTTCATTGTAAAACTCCCTTTGCTCTCCATCGAAATGCATACTGTATTCTTTAGTCTTCCTGGGGTATTTGAGTTGTTAGCCTGGTTAGAAAAAGGGTTCCAATAAAGGTTCGGACAGTATTTCCTTCTCATCGCAGCCCTGTTTGTCATGTTCCTTTTGGATCTGACTGCGCGTGGTGGGATATTTTGGGTTGTTTCAGCTGCTCCACAGGGAAGGGCATGTGCCTCTGCTCCCAGCTGCCATGGACTGGCTCCTCGGGGCACTGGCTGAAGCAAAAAAAGTTGTGGGCTAGTATTTCTGGCAGCTCTCCCTTCCCTGCTGGGCCAGGCTGTCGCTGCCCTTTGCCAGGCACTTTGGATCCCCCTGCCCTGTTCAGGGACCGGTAGCCCAAGCCAGAAATGCAGCCGTCTCACCATGGAGGTCACCGTTTTGACTCATCAGTGCTCTCCTCAGGGCTGTGCCATTCCCTGTCCGCACGGCCCTCGCTCCAAGCCCTGCACAGTGCTCCCGCGCCGCAGGGTCCCGCTGCGGTCACCTCCTCGGCCATCTCAGCAGGAGCCAGGGTGCTCCCCTGTGAGCAACAGGGCGGTGAGGACGCTCCGGCACTCCAGATGATGCCCCTCACCCTGGGGTGCTCCCCTGGACTGGCTGGAAGCCCCACAGGGGAGCAGAAGCATTGGACCAGGTCCCCACGCTGTTCCCAATAGGGCTCAGATGGGCACCCAGGAAGGGTCTGGCTGCAGCACGGACAGATCCTGGGGACACGGGGCAGTGTCCCCAGGTCACTCGGAGGAGAAGGGAGGCTGCGAGGCTGCTTCACGCTCCCCAGAGCTGATGTCGTGGGGCCGACTCGGCGATGGGAGGCAGCCGGGAGATTTGGAGTGACAACAGGAGCTAAATTGGGATGGCCCAGAGAGGGCGAGAGCCAGCGGGAGGGGATGTGTGACTAATCGGGATGAACAAGGCAACAGGGAGGATTCCTGGCCCGGGAGGGAGGATGGCCCGGAGCTACGTGGGGAAATGCGGGACTGGAGATGTTGGGAGGCTCCTGGAAACACAGCAGGATTGTGGGGCTGCCCGAAACCTCCTCAGGGCTTGTCCCCCTCTCCCCTTGGGCCGGTGTTTGCCCGAGCGGGTGCAGAGCTGGGTGCTGGGGTGATCCTGCTCCCTGGCCAAGGTGAGAAGTGCCCAGCTGAGCTCACGCTCGGTGTGTGGCGATGTCCCCCAGGACACCCTGCTGTCACCCTCGGGCAGCAGGAGCCCCCAGCCGGGCAGGGCCAGCCGGGCAGGACAAGGGGACGGAGGGGGATGCTCTGCCCCTCTGCTGGCAGCTGCCTCCCTGCACCCAGGGGTGCGCAACCGGCACCTGGGACCTCCCCAGGCATCTCCAGGCATCCCCCTCAGTCCTCAGGGAGACCCCTGCGACGCCTGGCTATCCCCACGCATGGGGGGAGCGAAGGAGCTGAGCACCGGGGAGCCGCCCTGCCCTGCGCCAAGGAGAGGCAGCTCCCTCCCCCAGCGATGCCGCGTCGGTGCAGCGTGATTAATGCCATTGGAGTGGCCAGCGGCTGAACTGCTGTGCGGCCTGCGCTGCATTAAAGTCTTCCTGCTGTAATTAGTTCCATCAAGTCTATTAGAAAAATTGCAGATGCTGGAGAGAAGGAGTATGAGGCAGAGCCAGGAGGGAGGATGCGGCATGAGGAAGTGGTCCTGTATCCAGCATGACCCTCATTGATGACGTTCCATCCTCTGGTGCATCCCATCGCCCACCCAAGCCGTGCCTGGACCACCTCCATGGGGAGCCCCTCATTGCCACCAGGTACTCCCCGCTTGCGCGGTCGGGGCCGTGTCGCCCGGGTGGATGCTCGCCGGCAGCTCACCCGCCACCGCCGCCGCGCCTCTTCCCACGGCGCGCTGCCTGCTCCCTGCCGCTGCCCTGTAATTAGCCCTGCCGCCGCGCGGCTGTGATTACCGCCTCGCCCTGCCCGCTCACGGTGATTGCGGCAGGGCCGGGGCACGCGGTGAGGCGAGGAGGAGGGCGAGGAGGAGGCAGGTGCTGAGCAGCGCCGCGAGGACCCTGCCTGCCTGCTGCCTGGGGTCCCTCTCCTTCCCGCGGTTAGGGGACATTTCTCCAGGCCCAACCAGTGAAGGCAGCCAAGGAAGCAGGGCCGGAGAGGGACATCCCTTGGAGCACGGCCTTCCTCCTGCATCCCGCAGTCCCGCTCACACCCGGGCTCTGTGGGCAGCCCCGGACAGCTGAGACACTGCATGCTCCTGGCCACAAAAGGGGTCCGTCCCCTGCCCCAGCATCCCCCAAACACCCACCCGTGGGGTCCCACCGCCCTCAGAGCACCACGCTGGGGGTGCCACCAGTGACCCATTTCCCGGTACAGTGGGCTGCTTGGTGGCGCAGGGACACGTGGCTTTACAGTGAGGGGAGCAGCTTGGCCCAGCCCCACTCAGGGGGTATTTTTAATGGGTGACACTGTGGTGAAAGCAGCCAGCCCTGAGCTTGGGGGCTATTTTGGGCACAGGGTGGCGAGAGGGGGCGGCGGGGGCCGGGGCAGCTGCCGAAGCACCGTGGCCCCGCAGCAGCCGGGATCCTCAGGCCGGCGGGAGAGGTCAGCTGCCACAGCCCAGATTCTCCACGGCTGTTTCATCCTCTCCAAAATACTCGGCTGACAGGGCAGGAATTGCAAAACACCCCCACCCCCCCCCCCGCTCCCAAATCTGTATAAATAGCGCTCACCCGGCGGCTGGAAGGTTAGAGAAGTTTCTCGGCTCCAAGCTCCGGCATTTATTGCAGCTCTCACCCGGGAGCGGCAGGGAAAGTCGCACATAAAGTGCTGGGGAGCGAGAGGGGAGAGATAAGCGTTTTAATCTCGGGATATTCTGTTGGGGTTGTTTTTTTTTTCCTCTCTCCCACTGAGAAGTTTTATTTTCCTCTCACCGGTCCCTGGGATCACAGCCAGACAGGAAGCGTTTTCTCGCGGCCAGAGAGCTCCCTCCGTCCTTCCTGCGCTCCTCCGGCTCCCAGTGATTCAGCTCTGAATTGATTTTCTCCGTCGTCCTTCACCGGGTGCCGGGGAAGGAGGGGACCGTCCCCGCGGCACCCTCCCGCAGCCGCGTGCCCGCGTCCCGCCTGGGGTGGATGCGTCTCCTCCGGGACGGGCTCCCCGGGCAAGTTCACAGCCAGGAGCGGCCGCGCAGAGGCTGAGGCTCCGTGGGAGAGCCCCGGGGACACGCTCAGACCCCTCCGAAGGAAGCCATGGCCGACAGCCAGATGCCCTTCTCCTGCCATTACCCCGGCAGGCGCAGCGTCCGCGACCCTTTCCGGGAGCCCGGCTTGACCTCGCGCCTGCTGGACGATGATTTCGGCATGTCGCCCTTCCCCGGGGACCTGACGGTGGACTGGCCCGACTGGGCTCGGCCCCGGCTCACCACCACCTGGCCGGGTCCCCTGCGCACCGGCATGGCCCGCGCCTCCACCATGGCCCCCGGCTACGGCACCTGCTTCGGGGGGTACCCCGAGAGCCGCAGCCCCGCGCCCTTTCCCCGCGAGCCCTGGAAGGTGTGCGTCAACGTGCACAGCTTCAAACCCGAGGAGCTGACGGTCAAAACCAAGGACGGCTACGTCGAGGTGTCAGGTGAGAGCGAAGGCACCGGGGAGGAGGAGGATGGGGCATGAAAAGCAGCCGGTCCTGCCCTGCCCGTGCCGGCTCAAGAAATTGCCATAAAATGCAAAAATCACCTTTATTTTAAGCCAGCGGTGGCAGCTCTGTGCGCGGGAGCAGGGCCAGGGCTGCGGCAAGGCTTTGGGGCAGCCCCACGGGCAGTTTGGGGGTGCCATGGGGGGGACCCGGCTCACAAGCCGTGGTGGTTTGCTGCAAAAATGAAAAGGGCAAGCCTCCTTTTGGGTAAATCTCCCCATTTTCTGCCCTGGCTGGCCGAGGAGGCACTGCTGCGGGCGGCGGCACCCTGCAGCGAGCTGCCAAGAGGGGCCCCAGCTTGGCTCTGTTAATTATAGCCGGGGTGAGGCCGGCGCGGAGGGAGATTCCCTTTAAAGGGGCCGAGAGAGAGGCAGCTCCGGTGCCGGGAAGTGGGGGGCAACCGCCCCGCAGCCCCCACCCCAACCCAGCCCCACGAGGCCCCAGCCTGGGGACGAGCTGGCCAGAAGCACATCCCTAAAAATTCAGTTAATGGTGGGGACAGTGGGTGCGGGGTGCACCACATCTGGGGTGCCCACGGGCACCCAGCCCTCAGCATCCCTTCAGCCCTGCACCGACATCCCGCATTGCCCCCGAGTGCCCCGGGCCGGGGTCCCCAGGGAGAGGCTGGGGGCTGCCATGCAGCATGGCCCTGGGTATTTTATTTGGGGCTCACGGCATCACAGGGGGAAAACCGCAGGTCAGGGGGGTCCTGGCAGCCGCCGGCATGGTTTTAACTTCAGAGATGCTCCAGGCACAGGGACCCCCAGCCTGACAGCACGGTGGAGGGGACCCCAGCCTGGGGAGCGGGATAAGGGGGGACGCTGCCACCTCCAAAAGTTTTATTACATCTTGGGGCTTCTTCTTAAGCCCCAGCTGTTGGCAGCCTGCAAGACCCCAGGCTCTCACTGCAAATATGGGTGTGCTGTGTCCGGCATCTCCTTCCCCACATAGGAGAGGCTCCCTGAGTCCTCCCCAGAGGGAAGGGTTTGCACTGGGGAAGGGAAACAACTCCTCGGAAAACTTTCCTGTTGGGTTTTGTTGTTTGTTTGTTGGGGAAAAAATAATCTCCCGGTGAGGTGGTGACGTGGGGTGTTGTCCTTCCCTGCAGGCAAACACGAGGAGCAGCAGGTGGAAGGAGGGATCGTCTCCAAGAACTTCACCAAGAAAATCCAGTAAGTACCAGCCGGCCCTGGGACATGCCCCCGCCGTAGGGCCTGGGGTGTGGGGGGGGCTGCCACGTCCCCTCGACCAGCACCCAAATGTCACTAGCCTGCTGTGGGACCCTGTCCCTGCGGCACAGGCAGGTCGCAGCAGCGCAGGAATGCCACTGACGGCAAAGGGCTGAGCTTTGCCAGTCCCTGCGCCCCGGCTCATGCATGCACCTGTTTTCACCCCAAAATCTGCCCTTTTGCAGCACGTGCTTGGCTGGTTCGGGCCACACAGTGATTTCCCGAGGGAGGTGAAAGAGGAGGAGGTCTTTTTTGGGTGCTTTGTCAGTCTTCTCCAGGCCTGGGGCTGTGTTTAGAGCCAGCTGGGGCGGAGGGAGCAGGAGGGTTGGAAGGAGCTGTGCTCATGGTGCCAGCACATCCCCCGGGGTTCAGCAGGGCATGACGGGCTGACACCATCATCGGCCCCAAAATACATCCCTGTGTGTGAATGTATATATATCTCTCTCTCTCTATCTGAATGATGTCAGTTAGATTGCTATCGCGTTGACTCACCGTGATGGCTCACTTTGGCAACAACAACGGCAAAGGGCAGGGAGGAAAGGCGAGTCCGAAGGCAAGCGAGCCCCGACCTCAGCGCTTGGCCCATGCGGGGGGCAGACCCCCGGCCGCAGGGCTCACGGGGTTAACAGGGAGAAGCAGCAAAGCCCAGAGCATGGGAAGGGTTTCCTTGGCTGGCAGCAGCTCAGCTTTGCTTTTCCACCCCAAAGGAGCCCTGTGCATCCCAAACTCCCGTGGGAAAGCTGGGCGAGCACCGCGCTCCCTCCTGCTCGGCGCTCGGCAGCCGCGGCGGCTCCTTTTACGGGCAAGGCTTGCGGCTGACGCAGGCTGCGGCACGGTGATGATTTACTCCTGCTTTGCAGAAGCCCGGGCGGCACAAGCGGCGGGTGACATCCCGTCAAACACATCTGCCGGGGAGATTAAACAGAGCGCCCACAGGGGCCGGACCAGCCAGGAGGCCGCTTTAAATACCCCCAGCACATTCCCAGGCGCTACAGTAATAACATAGGTTTTGCTGAGCCCTGCGCTGGGGCTGCTGGCTTGGCATCGGTGGTTCCCCACACACTGGGGGTCCTGCGTGGGCTTCCCAAGGGTCGATGTCCACCAGGGATGCGGCATGCTGCGAGCCAGCAGCCTCCCTGGCCCCCCAGCTCCTAAACCATCTCATCTTTCCTTCCCTCCTGCAGGCTGCCCTACGAGGTGGACCCCATCACGGTCTTCGCCTCCTTGTCGCCAGAGGGGCTGCTGATCATCGAGGCACCCCAGATCCCCCCCTACCAGCAGTACAGTGAGGGTGGCTGCGGCAGCGAGATCCCCGTCGAGAGCCAGGAGGCCACCTGCGCCTGACCGGCCACCCGTGTCCCTCCCGCGCCCCGGCATCCCTCCTCCCCTCTCCCCTCTCCCCCCGGATCCCCGCTCCCCGGTCCCCTGCAGCGCGGCATCCGGACAGCCTCCGGCAAGGGTGACGGGTGCCGCTTGCAGGGATGGCAGCACCCACCACCCCACGGGGCGACAAGCTGAGAGCCGGGGCACGCGTGCCGGGTGCCAGGCCACTGTCCCCGAGGGCTTGTAGCGGTCTGAGGTGCCGGTAGAGATTTTGTGCCCGCGGGGCCGAGCAGAACGGATGTCCTCGGTACAGTTATTTTTTGCTCTGAGTCGCTCGGATGGGATATTTATAACAATAGCAAAAAAGGGCCCTTTTTTCTCTAAAATTGACGTGGAATCCTGTAGCCCTGTGTCTTTTCCTCCTCTGTGGGTTGGGTTTTTTTTAAACTACTTCTCTGCAAAGGACACGCGTCCAGCAGCGGAGCTTGACGGCACGGCCTCTGTCCTGAGAAACGCAAACTGTCCCCGTGTTTTGAATGTTGGTTTGGGTTTTTTTTTTTCTTTTTTTCCAAAGAGTATTTGTGCTTTTACTTGTCAGACCTGAGGAATAAAACCCAGTCGACGTTCTTAGCCTCTGCTTGTCTCAGCTGAGCCCGGCGGGGCAGGCACAGGGCTGCGAGAGGGCGGCGGGAAGGAGGGAGGATCCCACCACGTGCCACCTCCTGGCCCGGCGCGGGGTCCTCCCCACAGGGGCAAGGAGAAGAGAAATGTGTGGGGATGTTTGCACTGATGGGCAGCGGAAGCATTTGCTCGAGCCTTTTCTGCAGCCTGTGGATGCTGAGTCCCAGCTAACACTGTGCCGGGGAGGCACCGAGCCCGGCGAGGACCATGGGCTCATCCTTTCCTTACCCTCTTGAGGGGTTGCAAATGTTTTTCCTGCTTGGGGATGCTACGTCAGCCTCCGAGCTGGGAAAGTTGGGTTTGCACCATCCCCACTTCCATCTCACCCTGCCAGCTCCCCACCGGCAGCTCTGCGGGGAAGCACTTCCCAGCTAATTCCCCAGCGGAGGTACTGGCAAATGGTTTCTGCTGGGCTCTGGACACAGCCTTAAAACCATTCCCGGGGGCGAAGCACCGGCTAAGATTTGTTAACACGCTGCAATGCCCAGGGTCGGCAAAGCAGAGGTGCCGATGGGCGGCAGGAGTTTGTCCATCAATTTGTGTGGCATCTGGACCGGGCACCCGGTTTTCCATGTCACCAGGACCTTGGAGTTAAAAATACAACCTCACATGCTCCGCTCCGGCTCATTCGGGAAGCGGTTACCAACAACAGCCCATCACGTGCTGTAAACCCCGGCCCCAGCACTCTGGGGCCACGATGGTACCTGCGCTCCAGGTCACAGAGGGGAACCTGGGGGCTCTCGCCCTGGTTTTATATATTATATTTAATTTTCAACAGTTGTTAGGGAGCCTGGAGCCCCAGGCAGTGCACAACACCCCCACGCCCATCAGCGGGAGCCAGCCCCGGGCTCAGCCATGACAGCTCTGCCAGGCGTGGCTGTGAGCACAGCAATTTTTATGAATAAGATATAATCCTCGAAATCTAATACCGACACCAGGATGGAAAGCAAAAAAGTCATGAGTCACAGCTCCAGTCCTCTGTCCTCGTGCCACTTGGAGCCGTTGTGCCCCATGGGTGACACCTCTCCAGCACAAACTGTCCCTCCTCTTCCTCACTCCTTCAAAGAATTATTTTTTTCAGAATTATTTTTGAAAAAACATCCCCAGCCACGCAGGCTCCCCAGGCCCCACCCCAATTTTGTCCCCAGCGCCCCATCCCCTCAATGCACTTTTCATGGCAAGGACCCCGGGGGAAGCACGTGTGTCCCTGGGGCGACCCTCAGGCTCCGGCACCCCGGAGCGAGCGGCTGGATGCGGCCCCACGGCAGCCCTGACCGCGCACCCCACGAGCGGCAGACGACGGCTCCCCCCGAGCAGGGCTGCAGGCGCAGGGGACCAGCTGCGACTCTGCAGGGGGCTGCGGGGGGGGAACCAGGCGCAGCTGAGCCCCTCTCCCACCCCCGGGTACGTGGGCAGGTCCCCAGGCTGCAGCTGCACCAGTGCTGGGGCAAAGGGAGCCCCAGGCTCAACTTCGGGGCTGCAGCACAGGTAAGGGCTGCCGCAGTCAGATGATGGCTCCCAGCTTTCTCTCCTTGCTGATCCTGCAGTTTGGGGGAAGATTTTTTTTCTTTAATCACTTTCTGGTTTATTTAGTTCTGCTTTCTGATGAATTGCTTAATAACGTCTTATAAAGAGTGTTGTAAGATGCATTAGCAATAATTTCTTAATGGCTGAGGTTGGCATCAGCAATTAACACTAAGGACCTCTTACATAGGCAGCGTGCCTGGACCTGTGCAGCCAGCACCTTCTCAAGCTGTTGGGTTGTCTGGAGTATCATATACTAATGAACTAATTGTAAGCGGAGATCTGCTTTTTTTTTTTTTTAAGTATGACCTGATTATTGAAGTGAAGGAGGTTTTAAAAAAAGTAATCCCTACTGGTGTTTCTGCAAATGGGAAAATAAGTTTCGAAACACTGGAGCATTTCTGCACCAGCATCTCCCCCTGTGTCTGAGGAGGATGGGGTGGGAAATGTGCGTTTCTGGGGTACCAGGGTGCTGCAGAGCCGGGGCCAGCGGGAAGCAGGAGCTGTTTGCTCATCCTCAGCCTGCGTGTGAGATAACGGCTTGAAGCCATTAGACCCGTAACACAATGCTATAATGGCCACTCTGCCAATTACATTACATTTCATGGGTTTATAGCAATTACACTGCATCGGGTGGTGTCATAACACATTACAGCTTATAGCTTAATATCGGCTCTAACAGGGAGACGCCGTGCGCAGGACGTGGCCGCGGGCGATCATCCTCCGGGCAGGGAGGAGCAGGCTTCCCGTGGGTCCGGCCCCGGGGCTGGCCGAGGGGGCTCGGGAGGGACCGAGACCTGGGGCTGTGCATTTTGGGACCCCTCTCACATGCGGGAGAAGGGGCAGGATTGTGTTTATCAGCAATTCACCTTGCACGGAGCACCCCAGCTGCAGCGGCACATCTCCACTGGCCCTGTCTGAATCACTCCGGGAGGCCGGTGCTCCCTTATTTTTCCTTCTGGAGTGGTGTTAGACTTATCAATATCCACATCATTCAAAGCCAAATGATTTTTACTGCTGAAGGAGGCAGAGGAGCCATCCTAATTAGGCCTTTCAAATCCTGCTCTCAGAGCAATGTTGATGCTGCTGGCATGGGGCTGTGCTCCCGGCCAGGGAGGGGAGAGGAGCAGATGTTTGAAAGATTTTATTTTTTTCTTTCTAAGAAGTCAGTTCTGATAAAATACACAATCACATCTGAAAGGGGCTGGTGTAATTAAGCAGCCAGATGCCAGGCAATTTGCATTAGGCTCTTTGTTGCCACATGTGCCAGCACGTCCCTCGCTGCCCGGGCAGCAGCCGGAGCAAGGAGCACGAGGAGTGTGCCTGCTCCGGAGAGAGGAGATGCTGGGGTTGGGGCTGAGCTTGGAAATCCAGCAGCTCTTGATGCATCTCAGGACCATGAGCTTGCAAGCTCAGCTCTAAGCCCTGGCAAAGTTCTCCTGGGCAGCTGGAGGGAAATGCGGGTGGTTCATGTGGCCTTTTTGTTTTGGGAAAGATTTTTCTAGCTTCTCTGCAGTGGTGATCCCTCCTGCAGCACAAGCGGGTGATTCCCAGTGCTGCAGACACGGAGCTGCGATGGGCTGATGGGGAGGGCTCGGGGCTGAGAACGCAGCGCCACGAGATAAGGGGGCTGCATCATGGGAAACCAGCCTCGGGGGACCTGCCGCCCCAACCAGCCGCTGCAGCTGGGCTGAAGGACACGAAGAGATAAGGATAAGGTCACCCAAGCCCTGGGAGAGCTCGCCGGGCGGCTCAGCGGCAGGAGGCTTGGTTTGCAGGAGGCTGAACAAACCTCTCGGCCATGTCCTGCTGTCTGTCCTGAGCTGCCAAGGAAGCCGCAGGGGCTCCGCCGGCACCACCGGCCCTCGGCAAGGCAGGGGCATGGGCCAGCGGGGCCGAGCAGTTTCTGAGCGCCGATTTACACCCCACCGGGGCCGGGCTGGGTGAGCATGTGGCTCCTCGCAGGGCACCGGCTCCCAGCCTGCCCCAGAGGATTTATTTTCCTAAAATGGAAGCAAAAGCTGAATTGATTTATTTTGGTTGGCAGCATGTGGAGCAGGGTAAATAATCCACAAGAAGCTCCAGAGCTGTCCAGATACACCAGAGGAGGAGAGACCTCCACAGACGATAAAGCAATGCCGGTGGGGCGTTATGGCATCGTGTTTTGGTTGCTTCTGCCCGTACCTATCTCGGGAGGGGAGTGGGTGTGCTTTGAGGCTCAAGCCCGGTGACCCCCAGCAGCAGCACAGACCCTCCCGGATGGACAGCGGGTGTGTGACCGTGGTGTTAAGCATCACTAACCCCTTCACGGAGCCGCAGCTGCCTCTGGGCACTGCGACATCTTGTAGCCACGAATTCCTCCCTTGAATAATGAGCTGTAGCCAGGGGGAAGGAGACTTTTCTCCTATTTGTTTTCTTTTGTCAGTCTTTAAACCCAGTTGCAAACGCTGCTGGTAATTAAGGGCCGTCTTGCCATTTGGGTGATGTGCTGAAGTGCAACCTCCTGCTCCCAGCCAGATGCTCCACAGCAAACCCATCCTGGAGGAAAGGCAAATTTCGTCTTAATTTTCTTCTTTCCTATTGCAACAAAAAGCTTCCTATCTGAGGTGGCCTTGGAAACCTCTCCTTATTAAAAGACCTCCTTGAAATGTATTATAGCAGCCAAGGAGGGTGGTTATGAAGCACAAAAAGCCTGCAGAAGAGCTCATTAAAACAATAAATTACAACTAATTAGAATAAATCAAGCTAAGTCATCTCCAGCGTGAAGGTAAAATGAGGTGTGAGTGAGTGTTTTTAATAAGGCCGGTGCTAATCCCAGGCTCCTCTTTAAAGTGATGGTGAGTCCTGCTGCAGCGATGATCCCGCTGCTGGGACCGGGGCGGAAAACAGACCCAGACAAAGGCAAGGGGAAAGCGGAGCTAATAGGATTTTTAATTGTTTCCCAATCTGAGCTGCCTCTCCCTAATTGCAGTGGGTTTGGGGGTAGCGCAGCATCCGCAGTGGCTTGCAGAGGGGCAGGCACAGGTCGAGGTGCTTGGGTTTGCTCACTTTGGGTTTTTTTCTCTTTAATTTGTGATGCGCAAAGCGGCTGTGGGGTTTTGTTCCTCTCTGTCATATCACTTCATCACGCGCAGCCACAGCTAAATGACTTCTCTGCATAATTAGCAGTGAGATCATCCCGACCGCCTTGGCTCGGAGTCATTTCTCCTCCGGTCTCCAAAGAGCTGCTCAAAACAAGGGAGAGGAGGGAGATGGGGGGGGGAGGCAGCGGGATGGGTGCCATGCCTGTGCCCAGGCAGCCCCAGAGATGGGTGCTGGAGGGGAAGACCTCGGGGACACCTTCGACCCCTGCTCCTGCACCAGCTAAGGGAGGTTTGGGAGATCTTGCTGTCCTCCTCGATGACGTTAACACTCAAGCCAAAGGTCCCAGGGAGCAAAGACCAGCAGCACCAGCCTGACCCATGCCAAGGATGGGGCTCGCTGCCAGCGGGCGCTGGGGAAAACCTTCTGCAATGTGTTAAATGCCCACGTAGGACATCATTGACCAGAAGGTCTTTGAGCTGCCAAAGCAAAAGGTTTCCTGCTGAAATGAGTGAATCGCTTCTTAAAGCACCTGGAAGTGGGCTCAGCTCTTGGGAACGCGGAGCCCAGAGCCAGCACGGGCGCTGGTGCCACAGCCAAGGTCAGCGGCAATGCTGCTGAGACACCATGGCTTGAGCCTTCCCGGCTGCTGCTTCCCCCCAAGGGATGAGCACTACTGCCAGTGCTGGAGAAATGTATTAGTTTCATTAAGCTTAAATGATTAGCTCCAGGCCTTGATAATGATACTTAATGGATCTAATATTTTTTTGGCGATTATACTGTTGTATACAGCGGTGTATATCATTAATAACCTTCTTTAAACCTCCTTCCTTTCACTGTCACTAATTATTTTCAAGCCCTTCTTATGCCTAAGCCCAATTAGCTGCCTATAAAGAGGCTTTACCCCATGAAGAATGCGTGGCTGTGCCGGGAGGCAGATGCTGACGTCTTGGGTTACTGGGCAGAAGGATGCCTGGATTTGGCCGCAGGAGCCATGGGCCGGACCCCGCAGGGTGGTCAGGGCAGCAGTGGCAGCTGCTGCTTTCTGCAGGAGGTGGTGGAAAGCCTCGGGGCACCTCCACTCTGCTCAACACCCCTTTTCCAGTCACCCCCTCACTTCTGCAGGGGGGTTAGCACCAGCCAGGGCTGCCCCACGTCCCGAGTTTTATCACCTAGTGGTGTCCGAAGGGAGATGATGGACAGTAGGTGAGGGTGGTGAAGTCAAACTTTGCTCACTGTTTTTCCCAGGGGGTGATAACGAATGCATCGAGGCTTCAGTGTTTTCTCTGGGAAGGTGTACCTAAGCCCGGGACTCGCCTGTTAGTGCTAGATCAAATCTGTGTGGTCCCCAGCTGGATGCGGCCGGGTGGAAGAAGGAGCACCGCCACCATCTCCAAACTCTCCCTGAAACTTGCCGTCGCCCTTGGGAGGAGCAACCAGGCTTGGCTGCTTCCCTGCTCCTCCCTGTCTGCGCCTCCTTCCCGTCCCCCTGCAAGTTGATTAATCCATTAAGATTAACCTCTCTTTAACTCCTTGATTAGCTGCATTTTAAAATTCCATTTGTTTTCCTTTTTACATCAAGCCGGAGCCAAAAAAAGAGGCCAATTTGCAGCGATACTGATTTACTGCAATTTCTGAAAATCAGGGCGAACGCTGGGAAGGCATGCTTGGCATTTCAACTCCTCCCCGGCGAGCTGCGAGAGGCTCCATCCTGCAGGAGCCAGCTTTGGGAAGAACACCACGGAACCAGCATCCACCTGAGTTCCCAGGGCTGGTTTCTGATGGTATCAGCGCAAACCTGGAAGATGCATCCTGCATTTCAAGGACTGAAAATGTCCTGCTCTGTACCTTGGGGAAACTGAGGCCCTCGTGAAGCGATGTGCGTGGGGTAGCAAGGCTGATCCTCAGCCCTTAGGTGGCTTTTTGGTCCCTCAGGGACATCCATTTCTCCACTGGAAATGTCCTTGACTTCCCTGAACTGCACACAGCAGGAATTTCTCAAGATTGGGCTTCTTGCTGTAAGATCACACAGGGCAGTAACATCATGGTTTGGCCTCATCCAGACCTGATTTGCCAGGTGTAGAGCCAGTCCTGGGTTTACCGAACCTGAGTTTAGCCCATGACCTCGGTGAGCTGCCAGACCCCCCCAGAGGCCAGGGGTGTCTGATGACAAAAGCTTTGCCCTTCTGTACTGGGATCTTGGCTCGGTGCGGGCTCCGGCTTTGCCTGTGGAGCCAGGGCAGCTGCCTTCTCTGCCATGCAGGAGCCACGTGGGAAAAATCATTAACAACTTCAAAAACAAGCAAACCCGCTGGATTTAAAACAAAATCTCTACTGTTCCCAAATGCCTGTCTTTCCCTTTCCAGTGTGTCCCCTGGGAAGGAGTGACTCCCTCTTTGTGCCCAGCCTGTGGCTGTCTTGGGGTCCTGCCCTCGGCTGCCCCGGCACCCCACCGAACACGGCCGATGACGGTGACTGCTCACCCCATTGCTGAGGCCGGGGATGCTGAAACACAGGCAGCAACAGGGACGTGCCGGGGCGAACAGAGCTGTGTAGCCGGTAACAGTTCCAGGGTGGGGGCTGTTTGGACCTCCCTGGGAAAGGAACAGTGCTCTCCTTGCTTCAACCCCGGCTCCGTGCCCCAAGGCTTCACCCCTTGCAGGTGAAATGGGTGCAGTTCTGCAGCAGCCCGGCCCAGCAGCCCTGCCAGCACACCCTGCCCGTGCACGGGGAGGAGCGGCCAGTCGCCGCATGTCCCATCTCTCGCTGGGCACAGATCATCCCCTTGATGAACTGGCTGCTCCGGCATTACTCCTGCTGTATTCATGTGACCATTACGCTTTAAGGCGACTAACACTAACCACCCGCTGACCTGCGCTAACCCTTCAATTCGTCCTTCAGTCACTTCCTCTGGCTGTGAATCAATGTCTGAGCTCGGGTGCTTTCGGAGGCGGTCGGCGGGGCTGGAGGGGAGCAGGATGCCGGGACGCGTGGGGGCTCTGCCTCTCCCTCTGCCGAGGAAGGACAGGGACAAACAGCTTTCACAAGGCTGGAGAAATTGGCTGAGCTGTGTATCACTGGTCATAGGGGTTTGCTCCATGATTAGGGGATCTGCTTGTGCGGGCAGGGGTCGAGGCTCTGGCCCGGAGCTCAGCAAAGCCAAGGCTTAGAGCTGGGGTCTGGGGTATCCCTCTCGCCTGGCCAATGGCTGGAACTGAGGGCTGGGAGTCTCCCCTGGGGCTGGGGCACTGAAGAAGACGGCTCGTGCTGGCACCAAAGCCCCTCTCCTACAGAGCTGGGTTTTGGGGTTGGCTGTCTGCAAGGAGCAGCTTTCCCTGCAGCGGTTTGGGGTGTCTAAGAAGGGCTGAGTGCAGCAGGGACATCACTAGAGCCCTTCTCCTCTTCCAGGCTGCCCGCTTGCAGGGTGTTTATAAGGACCTTTGAGATTTCTCTAAGGTTTTGGAGTAGCTCAATGTGTTTCTAAGCTATTTTGGGGCTCATGAGTGGGAAATACAAGTCATGGACACATGCACCTGTGTGCACCCTTATGCAATAGCCTGTGGGTTCAAGTGTTTAGGCAAGCAGGTTCAAAGCTCTGCAAGGGAATCTTCTTCCCATTACTGAAGCTAAAAAAGGCAAAACCAAAGGCTTTGCCTCACAGGACTGCGGTGCCCGAAGCTGGGCTCCCCTGCGTGGGTGGTGTTGGAACTGGGAAAGTCTCTCGGGAGCCGTCTGTGAGCTGTCAAAATATATTATAAGCTGCAGTTGAGGTTTAAAAAGCTTCACATTGACGCACAATTTAGGGGAAGCATCTTGCATTTCTATAGCTATACAACAAGATTTTCTGAAATTGCAATGGTATGAGAAAATGTCTTTTAAAGTGGCACCCAGATGGCAGGGGGAAATTGTGCTGTTTGAATTCTCTTCAGATAAATTGAAGTGAAAGGGATGTTAAACATTTTATAGGTTTTTTCCCCCCTTCCACCACCTGCTACTGAAATGACACAGGAGGAGTCATCAAACAGAACAAGCAAGATCCTTACGGTGCACTGCTTAGGAAACAGCCTCCTCTCGATCCCGCATCTGATGGCAATTAACACCGAGAGATCCCGAACCTGGCAGGGTCAGGTCTGGGCTCCTCGCCCGCTCCTCCGCGGAGGTTGGGATGCACATGGGGAGCAGGAGGGGTTGCAGGATTCGGGTTCCGCAGGGCCTTTGCATGACCACAGCGTGAGCCCGGAGCAATGGGGAGAGGCTGTCCGATCCAGCGGAGTGACAGCTCTGGGGGTGTGGGTGAGGTGCTGCTCCTCAGAGCCAGCCCCAGAGTAAGCCTCACCATAAAATTAGAGCCCAGGTCGATGCAGGCAACCTTCGTGCTAACAAACCTCCCCACCCGCTCCCCAGGAAGGTGGCTCTCGGGGCTGGGATTTCTGGGGAGGGTTTGCCCAAACCCATTTCTAAGCAAAGAGAAGGAGCCGTAGGCAAACCCCAGGTGTCAGGGCTCAGCCTTGGGGTTCGCAGCATAAGCGAGATGCAATGGCTGGAACTGTATTTCTCCTTGGAAAGCCACCTGCCACAGGATGCATGGACCCCCAAATGCAAGAATGGAGCATTTGGCTAGAAATCACCCTAACGCCAGCCATCCCCAGAGCTGTGCTGCTTTAGGCACAGGCTCTGTCCCTCTGCCTTTGAGATGACACTGCGGAGCCTCCCCAGCATTGCACTGTGGGGCACCAGGCACTTCCCTCACAGTTTTTTTTTCTTTTTCCCCCTCCTTGGTATTCACAAGCGAGCAGCATTTTCGCTTCTGAGCTAAATATGTCACTTTGTCTTGTAGCGGCTGCCAGGTTTTAAAACGCTGGCAACTTGTGAAAGCACCGAGACGACAAATGCCAATAGTTACGCACCCATCTTTACTCAAGGAAGAAGAACTGGGCTTTGTGGCTTTTTGTTTTTGTTTTGAAAGTAAAATTAGCATGTTTACGCGGTCATTTACTTAAGCTGTTCGTCATGGCAAAAGAAACGTGTGCGGGCTGGTTTGTCTCCTCTGACAGGTCTCGCTTCTCTGGGGTGGGCTGGGATGCTCAGGGGAGACCGTGAGCAATAGCAGCAAATATGCAAGCCTTGGTTGCATTGCCTCCCAGGAGAATGTGCTGGGGATGACAGGAAAGCAGCACTGGGGCTCTCGGGAAGCCTTTCCCCCGTCCGTACCTCCCTCCCGGCTCGTGCCAGTGAACACCAATGGGGCGAGCAGCCACGGTGCCTGGGCAGCGTCTGCACCCAGCGTCCTCTGACCCTCTGCTGGGTCAGAAACTGCTGCTTCAAGCCCCATCCAAGCCTGGTCCGCGTCGGGCAGCTGCCCCTGCAGCCCACCTCCAGGCAAGCTTTTTTTACATACACTTTTTAAAATTATTTCCAGTGTTGTCAGATTCATTACAGCAGATGGGTCCATCCAGCAGGCAGGGTGATGCTCCCGATGGGTGGTGAGACGTCTTTGTGCTTAACACGAAATGGAGGTCGCTGGCAGGGCGTGTTGCTGTGTTTTTTCCAGTGTAGCGGAGCACTTCCCGGCTGGGATCTGGCTTAAGTTCTGGGAGAAGAGATCCTGGGCGAGATCCCAGCAGTTATTTCAATGGACTGAGCCCGCAGGGAGCACCTGCTCGCCAGCAGCGTGGGCTTTCTGACACCCAGCAGAGCTGCAGAAAGCCACGAGGCTAGGTATTTTTAAACAACCTTGGCTGGGCAAGCTTTGCCAGAGCGCTGCCTTTTCTTGTTATCTCTTCGTGCAATTACAGAATGATTCAGTGACAGCTATACTGCGGTTTAATGCAAGAAGCTTCCTGCAGGGATGGTGTGTGTAACACACAGCAACGCTTTCTGGTACAACACGGTACTGTCTCGTGTTATCACAGCTTGAGATGTTCAGCAAATAATCCACATCTCTCCTTCAAACGCCAGGTTATTTTGGAGGGGGTAGTCATATTATCTATTATACTCGCGAAAACAGATAATAATAGTAATACCATTTGGTGGCACGCTGTTAATGCAACAAGGCTGTCACTTGTCACCAAGAATGCTGTGTGTGGCAGCCTGTTAAAAAGAAAGTCAAAACAAGGCTGGCAGCAGCCAGCCTGAGCGTATCGCCGCCACTGCCGGGGCTCTGCGAGTGCGATCGTGTTTCCCTCATGCCGGAGCCAGCGAGGATGTTCTGTACTGCAGAGCTATGCTGGCTTGGCTGGTGCAGCCCATGACGTGCTCGCTGGCAGGGCAGCAGCGACGTCCTGGCGTGTTGTGGCTTGTAGGGACACTGATAGCGCTGCCCCGGGTCTCATGTTCATAAGTTGTCTTGCTTTTGGCAGAGATGCTCGCCCCGAGCTGGGCTGAGCCTGCCCTTGCCACCTGCCTGCCTTGCTGCATGAGCTCGCTCCCTCCTGAATCCACGCACTGCTTAGAGGCTAGTCTCACCCAATGGATCCCAAATTTCTGTTGGGGTCAGTGGATGCTAAATCCATCCCATGGGATGTGCAGGCTGCAGGATGAGCGGCAGGCGTGTGAGCCCCTCGGCTGTTCACTCCGCGGGACGGGCAGATGCTGCATCACCCCGATGCCCGGGCACAGCCGAGCTCCCAGACCGGGCAGCGTTGGCTGGTGGCTGGTGGTACCGGGCACTCATCTTTCTCCTCCCTCTTTCCTTTAAAAAAGATATTTCAAACATAAAAGCAATGTGAAGACAGGCAATTACACATCTGGAAATGTATCATGAATGAAATAAGGGTATGAGAAGGTTTCTGTAGGAATTAATCTCCACTGTGTTTGCTCCACAGCGAGCCATAAACTTTCCAGGGTCACAAGAGTCTCTTTATTTTTTGTCTTGAGGAATTTCAGCACTAACCCAGTGCACACTTCCCCCAGCTGCCGCCCCATCCATCAGGGGCTTCAGACCCTGTGCATAAGCAGAGCCTGCTGTGGGCGGGAGGATGCCCGCTGCATCCGCAACGAGAGCCACGGCAAACCCCCGCCCCGAGCCTCGACAACTTCAGCATTTTCTTTTTATAATGGAATGGAGAATGGAAAGCTCTGCAGAAGCGAAATGTGTCTCTCAAATCATCAGGTTATTTTTATGTGCATCTATATTTTCTTATGTGTGTGTAAATACCTCCCACACACACATACTTTTATCTCAAGGAGTGAAATAAAAATAGCTGGAGATTGAAAGGGGAGCAGGCAAGGAGGCGGTTGCACTTTTTGGAAGAATCTCTTCAAGGTTCGGAAACAGCAAAGCCGTGGTGATAACGTGATCTGACAAAACCTCAGCTTCTCCGGGCCTGCGAGGAATGGTGTTAATGAAAGAGATCTTAATGACCTTCCCTCTACGTTTCAATTTATTCTGACAAGCCACAGCCAGGAGCGCAAACTCAGTGTTGCACTTGAGGAAGTTTTGACAATCTCCGAGGAGCCGGCTGCATGCGTGCCGGGAATTGCTGCTCAGGGGCTCAGAAAAACAACCCGCATCCCGCAGACGCTGGGATGGCACGGAGGGATCCCCCGCCTCTCCGGGCTGATGGCAGCGCCCGCTTTGCCCTCTCCAGCCGTGGAGCCCGGCTGCTTTCCCACACCAAGCCCCAGCCCTGCTGCTCTGCAAGCCCAGGCTGGGCAAGTCACGGAGGGAGATGCTGTGCAACACCGGAGGAGAAGAGGAATGTGCTGCAGCTTGATACAGATGTTGTGTAGGCTCTTATTTCATTTTTTTCTCCCTCTAAGTAGGACAGCAGCAAGGAGAGATTTCTGAGAGCTCGAGGTCTGCAAAGAGGGGAGGAAATTTCCCTAGGGAATGCAAAACAGGGAGGGTTATGTGATCTGGCAAAGCTGGTGCTGCACAACCCAGAGACTTGCGTACCCCAGCTTAGGATCATTTATTGTCATTGCTTCTCTTTTTTTTTTTTTTAAATAACAAAAGGAGGGTTATGAAATGCTTTACTGGGGGAAGCCGCGTGGCTGGACGGTGGCATGCATGGGACATGGTGATGTTTGTCTGGGCTGGGCCCCTCCGACCCTCGGCACCGAACGGCCAGAGAGCGTCTGGCAGGATGGGACGCATCCAGCGCCCATCGCGGCATCGGAGCTCAAACTGCACCAGCTGAACTTTGGCTGAAGCAGAAATAAAACCATCACGTCTAATAATACCCGGGCTGCAACCTGCTCCCCAGCGAGCCTCTGCCAGCTGCTGTGGCCGGCTGGGGCGGAGCGGCGTCACGAGTCACGGAGACGCAGAGTTGTGCAAAGTCACCGTCCCTGTCCTGACCAGCAGAGGTGAGGTCCCGTGGGGCATGCAGGTCCCCTCTCCCAGCCACTCCCTCAGGGGCCTTATGGGGGTGGGAGTAACCGGGCTCGGTGCAGGCAAAGCTTCCTCCTCCTCCACTTTGGGAAAGAGCTGGGAAGACTTCCAAATGCCTCCGCTTGGCAGCTAATCCTCACCATCCTGGTAACGTGCTGGAAGTCCATCCAAAGAAAGTTCAAGGCTTGTGTCCCTATAAATTGCATCGCTGGTTGTCCTCCCCCTGTACAGCATCTCCCAGCTGCCGATGATGTCTGATTCATTAATTCCCAGCAGGGCTGATGCTGGATGCAGGTGGGAGACGATGTGTTGAGAAAAGCTGAATAAATTATCATTATTTTTTTCCTGTAACCTTCCTGGCTCCCACAACGCCTGTGCTGCACCCTGCCGTGGCACCAGTGCCGAAGCAAGCACTGGGGCGTTGGCACAGGGACTCAGGCAACCCCCAAATGGCTTCTGCAAATATTTGTGCCTTCGGTGCTCCGTGCACAGGCCTGTGCACTGGGGCAGTTTACTGGTAACGTCTGGCAAAGGCACGTTGTTTTTAAAGCCAGCTCCCAGGGGGGCTGGCAATGTCCCATGAACCTCTTGCTGAGCAAGTTCCTGGCAGCCACGGAGGTGGGATGGCACGGTGAGGGGCAGCGTGGCCTTTGGTAGCAGAGTATTGCCCTGCTCCATGTTTTGGGCACAGGTTTGCTCGGTGCACTAAATGTCAGAGCCGCTTTTGGCCCGGAGCGGCTCCAGTTGCTGTTACTGGGGCAGGTCAGACTGTGGCCAGGCTGCCGGGTGCAGTTTCGGTGGTGGCCTCTCCCCATCAGCGGTTGAAGCCGTTCCTTCTGTAGCAAAGCTGTTGGCAGTGCAAATGTAAGCCATTTGGGTTTGGTTTTTTTTTTGCAAAAACCGCTTTCTCAGCAGCACCCTTTCCCATGGCAGAGGGCAAAGCCCTGCCACGGGGGGAGAAAAGTGGGCGGCCTGCAGGTTTCGGCTGTTGCGGCGAGCGGCAGCAGCCCCTATCCCCTCCTCACCCATGTTACATCAGCAGTGTGAAGACACTTCTCACTTAAATGGTGTATGCCCACAGCTCCTCTGAGTCACACTTGTTAGCAGAGAGCTCATAATTCTTCTTTTTTCAAGTACAAACGTCTTCGGAAAAGGGCATTAAATAAAACACTTGACTGAGGTCCCGGCGGTGACTAATTCCCGTGGTACGCTCCGCTCCAGTGTTAATCCTGCTGAGCTCACTGCAGGCTGGGGGTTTGCAGGGATCCTTGCAGGCGGAGGAGCAAAGAAAAAGCTGAATGTTGCACGAGAAGAGCTCGAAAAGGGCAGGCGCGGGCTGCGGCAGTGGCACGGTGGGGACAAACCCCAGCGCGCTCCCTCCGGGTGCCGGTATTTCCTGGGGAGCACTTCGGTGTGAGCTGTGCTCTTGGTCCAAAGCAGGGCTACAGCCCAAAGCATGTGGTGTATCAAAACCTAAAGCTTCTGCCCAGAAGTTGCTGGAAAGGTTTGAGGAGGGGGGTAAACACTCTCCATGGAAGAGCTGGGAGGGGATTTTTTCTGCCCCAGCCAGGACGGTCTCTATCAAGGAGGTGGCAGCTCGGAGGACTCAAGCAAGGCGACTCTAAATCTGTATTTGTAAACATGCTGCCTCCCACCAAATAAAAGCTGGCAAACCCAGAGCTCTGCTGAACAATTAACCCCCGCAAGAACACCCCACAGGCGTGCCGTGAATACCGTACACCCAAACCACGCAAAAACCCCTGGGATGAGGCAGCAATGCTGGGGAGAACCGGTAACTCCCCGGGACCACTGCTGCCGAACCATGGCCCCCAGCAGACCTTCCCCATGAGTCCTTCTGGGCCTGGAGGAGACAGATAAGCGCAGACCTCCCCGGGGCCAGGATGGGACTGTTGCTGGGACCGACCTTGCCGTGCAGCCAGGGCTGAGCGCTGCCGTTGCTCTGTGCCGGACGGCTCTGCACGGCCGCGCCGGCCACCTCCACAAAACAACCCTGGCTTTGTTTGCTGCTTGGGTACCAGCTGAAAACATGACCCTCATAGGGAACTTTTACAAGACGAAGCGTCTCTTGCCCACAGATTTGCTCTCCCCCTCTTTACCTCGGAAGCCCCAGGAGCTGCAGAGCAGGAGGCAGCCTGTGTGCACTGCCGACGAAATGGCTGCAGGACTGGGCATAACTAATTAGAGCCTCTATAAAATGACATCTATTTCCACAGATGGGAAGCTGCTTCCCCTTTTTATGGCTGCTTCAGTTAATTAGTTATCTTGGAGGTTGCATTTGCATTCCCGGCTTTGTGAAATACCCTTTTGTTAACTACTTTTCATATACTTTTATGAAGTCGGCCACTGAAACGGGCTCATTTATCTCACCAGTGACAGGCTGAGAGGCTTGCCCAGAGCTGCGTGCCAGATGCCAGGATTGTAAAATAATGTTTGGCTTGTCTGGTGTTTGGAAAGGAGACAGAAGGTGCAGGGCTGCGAGAGGAAAGTCCCAGGCTGCTAAAGCCAAGGTCTGGATCTTGACAACTTCTACAAAAATGTCCAATCTGTTGCTTTTGGGCAGCTTGCAGGAGCCGGGGAGGATGCTCTTGTTTACACCCTGGGCATGGACATCTCCATCCTCATCCGATGGGAGCGGGGTGTGAGCATCCGACCTTCTCGAGCTTTATCTGCTGCATCCCCCCTCCAGCAGCGCTGGGTGCATGTGTGTCCCCGCAGGCGGGGAGGGCTCCTGGGGACCCCCCCGCTGCGCCGACTGGAGGAGCCTGGGGACACCCCAAAGCCACTGCTCCAGCTGAGCCCGCTCCAGCCACGCTGCACATTTACCCTCCGTTAGCGAGATCATGAGCAACAGCAGCACTAATCGATCACCGTCGTTATTGCTAGGAAATGTTTGCAAAATCAATGTTTCCCCTGTAGCATAAGCAATCAGGGCTTTTGTTGGTTGGCTGTTTTTCAGGCATATTTCTGCCATAAAGAGAGGAAAACGCTGGATAACTGCAAAGTACGATGCAACAGATTTCCTCATTCCTGGCGGCACAGCTGCCTTCTCTCTGTGCAAGGCTTTGCAAACACTCAAAGCAACCCAGCACGCTTCGGCATGTGCTGCTGTACAGGGGGGAAACCTTCCCAGGCCACTTGCATGTGTTTAGGGACCATGCAAGATGCTCGCAGGTGTTACTGCAGGTGATATTTCCATTTGCCTTCCCCTTGCACCTACTGCTCGGGGTGCTGCTCGCCTCCTTGCTGCTCCATGCTGGCAATGCGTGAACATTGCTAAATGCCCAAAATGGGGTAGAGGAATTGGGCATGAGCTGCTGGCGGTGCTGGATTCGTGCTTTCAGCAGGTTTTGGTGCTTTATGGTCAGCATGCTGGGGCCACGAAGCCCTATGCCAGGGGGCATGGCTGGGTGGGCTTGGCTGCCCCGGGGCATTTTCCAGGGACTCCAAGGGATGTTAAGTTAAAAAAGGGAATCCTGCCATGGGTTCAGCCATCTCTCCATTCCAGGAGAGGTTTTTTGGTGATGAGAAACCATACCTTTAAACTGAAACTTTGAAAATTCAGAGCACAGCCCAATTGTTGGGGAGGAAATAAAGCCCAAAATATGTAAATCTCTTTTATTTTCTGCACCACTGAGTTTGTATTGGCCTGTTAGTTGACGCTTCTGAAGATATCCGCTGGGATGCAACTATTATACATCCAAACTGTCACAAATGGAAACGTCGCTTTGAAAGACAAAGGGTAATTTATTGAGAAAAAGGTGTCATTTAGGTGGAAGGATGGAAGGAAGAGAGACAGTGGCTGCAGAACTGCCAAGAGAGAATACCAGATCCGCTGATAGTCAGGGAACAGCTTTGAATTTCCAAGGCTGCCCTTGAGGGACAAGAAAATAAAAGCTAAGGACAAAAAAAAAAAAAAAAAAAAAAAAGAAAAAGTCTTAAATACAGTGACAGCAGAAACCTGAAGGATCATAGTGAAAAATGGGACTTTCTCCTCTCTAACAGTAACTGAGAGAAAGATAGGAATGTAATTTGTAAAAGCTGTTAAATTGCCACCAAAAATTGTAAGCTGGATGGAGAAATGACACAGAAGGAAAAAAGAAACAAATGCATACCTGTCGTTCCTGGAGTATTGCTTGAAAATGGGACTAGACGATGAACAGGGTGGAGGAGAAATGGAGCTGAGGAAGGGAAGAGCTGGGAGAACCCACCCGGCTCAGCTGGGTGACAGGAGCTGGTCACCACAAAAGCTGTACCCGGGGGCCTCTGTGGGCTGCGGGAGGAAATTGGTTTTGTGTGTCTCCAAAAACACAAACCCATACATCCATCTTTTTTGTTTGTTTCTGAACAATACATCCTCCTCTGTCTTGGAGGGAGCTTATTTATATGGAAATGGCACTAAGGAGGAAGGTACAGGCAGCTTGCTCCTCTGAGGTCGGAGCTCTGGAGGGAACTTCTTGCCAGGAAGGAGTTTGCGGGATGGCTCGCAGTGACAAACTTTGGGGGAAATGAATTGCAAACAGCCTGGAGAAAGGCATGATGCCCTTGCGGAAACCATCCAGGGTGAAAAGATCTCTGCAAGAGCCTTGCCCCAGGCTGCCCATGGGGTGTGGGTGCCCACGCCAGCAGGACGGGGGACCCGGGTGCGAGGAGCAGGGTGGGGAGACCAGGAGAGATGGGATGTCTCCAGCAGCAGCAGGACATCGCCCTGCGCACATCCCCTCTGGGCCCTTCCCAGCCCCACTGGCCCCTGAGCATCCTGACAAAGCCAAACAGCGCTTCGGTTATTTTAAGGCCATTAAAAAATGGATCCGCCGGGGAAGCAGCGTGTATTTTGGGCACAACTCCGAAGTGTTACAGCATTAAAGCCTGCAGAGTGTGGGTGCGGGACGGCTCTCACACGCCCACCCCGATCCTCAGCAGCACTTGCAGCATCTGGATTGACACAAGTTAAATTATCAGAGGGTGCTGGGGGTGACATGTCTCAGGGGTCCCCCTGCTCTAGGACCCGAAGCCCCTGGCGGGTCTCAACCTGCTGCAACTGAAGGTTGAGCTGAGGCTTCTTCAAATGCAAACCAATCAGCAAAACCAATCAAGCACCATTTTCTGATGCAAAAGCATCACTGTATGGATGTAGAAGCACATTTTTAGGCATGAAGGCTGCTTCAAAATGCCACTTTTATATTTTTCACATGGTCATTGTCTAGCAGATATTTCCCTTAAGTCCCCAGAGCTGAAATCCCGGTGCTAGATGAGATGTCGCCATGTGTATTAGGGAAGTCATTGAAACTAGTTCTTTCTCAAATGTTTTAGTTGAAAACACGCTCATACACCCAGGTACAACAAAAGCAGGTGCTCAGAGGGTCGTCATTACCAAACTGTGATATTTCTCGTGGCTGTCTCAAACACTGGGTGTAGGAATACTTCTTTTCAGCTGGAAACATCTATGATTAAGCTGCAGCCAATGAGAAAAGTAGCAGAAATTGTATTTCCAGCTCCACAATTTAGCAGATCCGTGTGTGAGCACCTCTGGCCCCGACCTGCGCGTGGGTGGGCAGTTTCTCCTGAAAAACAAAGCAGCACAAGACACCAGGTTTTGGGGAACAATTCAGCCTGCAGAAAATATAAAGCTGGGAAGACAAATGAGGTGGGGGGAACCTTCCCAGCTGCAAATGTCCCCCGTGTCCTCCTGCAGCCTCAGGGCTGTGGAATCCCACAGCTCCTCTCCTCGGGCTGTGGCTCACCGCTTCTGCCCTCTCATGTCTGGTCACATCACTCTACATCAAAAGTTTTAATAGCAAAGAAGTGCTGGACAGATTAAAATGCAGGGAAATAATAGCAAGGGTGGGTTTTTTCAGGGTTGAGAGGAAAGACGGGGAGGAGGGAGGGGGGAGATGTTTCCAGATACCTCATCCTTTTAGAGAGCTCACAGGATTTAAATGGTTGGAGTGATCTTGACAGGCTCAAAACTCAATCTGCTGGAAATCATATACCTCAAATAATGTGCTATTGCTGCTGATCGTCCGTGTATTTTAGGGCTGAATAGATACACTATTAAATTCATCTTGAGTTCTCATTTGCCACCAGTTACTGCTTGTTTGACAATGTTTGAGTGAAGTTTGGAAGGTTTTTACTGAAAACGGTCGTAGGAGGAGTGAGATTTGATGGGTTTTCTCAAGGGCTGAGCAGCATCCGCCTGAGGCCCCAGGGCGCCGGGGTTGCTCTGCCATGCACCCCAAGCTGCCACCCAGGAAAGAAGCCAAGGATTATATTTAATTAATTGAAATACTGATTAATATTACCTTTACTCTTATAATGACATTCAGGTCTCCCACTTCCCAGTGCTTTAACAACTGAGCCTTCCAACAATGTTGTGCAGTGATAAAAGTTCTGTTTACCTAAAGGCAAAACACATTATTTTCGGCCCTGTCCTCCCTTGGCCACAAGCTCTGGTGTCCCCAAGCTCGGGGGGGCACCTTAGCTTGTCCCTCAGCTGAAAGAAAGATGAAAAAACGCAGCTCCATCGGCAACCTCACGCTTGGAGAAACCCTAAACTAGTTGCTGCCTCCTGGTGACCCCCAGTGTGGGTTTTGCAAGAGGAATCCCTTTGCAACTCTTTCCCCCCGGCCGCTCAGGGCTGAAGCAAGGCTCGTGTGGCACAGCGACACAGCGCAGCCTCATCCCTAAGGGTGAGCAAGCAGCCATGTGGGGCACAGGGCACCCCATGCACATCCCCTGGTGCAAGTCTTGCTCCTCAGCCACCCAAAGGGCTCACTGCTCGTCCTCTTGTGCACAGCCCCGTGCAAGGCTCAGTGCTCAGCACCCTGTGCACAGCCCCGTGCAAGGCTCAGTGCTCCGCACTCTGTGCACAGCCCCGTGCAAGGCTCAGTGCTCAGGCCCTTGTGCATGGCCCCATCTGCACGGCTCCTCGCACGCTTCCTTGCGCGTGGGCCCTTGCGTGCAGCCCCTTGTGCACGTGCACGGTCCTTGGCACGTGCGCGGCCCCTTGTAGCGCGTGCACGCCCCCCGCCCCCCGCGCACCTGCGCGGCCTCCCTCCGCAGGCGCGCGGCGCCAGTGCACGTGCGCGGCGCCGCGCGGGGTTTCCCGGGCAACCGAATGACGCGGACCGTTGGCCGTTAACTGTCGCGCGGCGCCGCGCGGGAGGGCGTCGTCCTCTGAGGCGGCGGAGGAGAGGGGTCGGTCCTCGCCCCCGCGGCGCCTTGAGGAAGGAGGTGGGGGGAGTTTAGGCTGGTCCCCAGAGTTTGGGAGGTGGGAGGCCCTTAGCGTGAGGGCTGCGGGCAGGGGAGGTTGTGCTGTTGTTAAAGATAGGTATAAGGGAAGTTTTATTTGTAACGAAGCCCTTCAGAGGGAGCTGCTCTGGCTCTGGGTGTTTCCCAGGAGACTGGTTAGGTTTTAGGTGTCCTGGCCTCTCAGGATTTATTTCTATTGTTTGATGGGCTGCTGAGGGGAATGAGACCTCATGTAGTGTTATTTAGGAGCAGATTCTTCTGCTGGGCTATCTTTTAGAAAATTAAAATACTTGCTTCAGAGTTTGGGCAGCAGGTGTGTGTTTTCATGACTGGGAAACTAGAGTTTTTAATACCTTAGGGAGGAGAAACACCAAGGTTCCCATTCTGGAATGATGCCAGTACCAGATAGAGCTAAAAACCACAGACTCGAGGCACCTGTGGTAGCAAATGCAGGTAGGAGCAGCAGACTCAAGGCACCTGTGGTACAAAATGCACCTAAAAGCAGCAGACTCAAGGCACCTGTGGTACCAGATCCACATAAGAACAGCAGAATCAAGGTGCTGGCAGCCACTAAAGTGTTGAATCCTCGAGATTTTGTGTGCATTCAGGCTTTGCCTGGCTTTGCTCAGAAGGAAGGAAAGGTCTTGGCCAGAAGCAGAACAATTTACAGAAGCAGTGAACCTCCAAGAGAACAAGTGTTCTGGGAAAACTACCACAGGAGGCAAAAGCAATTCACTCAGGGACACTTCACCCCCACTGGGAAGCCTTATCGGGAGCTTGGAGAGATTCTCTACACAGACCCGAAGAAACTTACCCTCTACTCTTTGGGGCAGCTTGCACAGGTAGGCCTGACTTTCCTGGTTCCGCTTTAAATAGAAAAGCAGGGAGGCTTTTCTTCTAAGTAAATTGCAAGCCCCTGTTTCCAGGGAAAGGAATCATTATTTATGTTTAAAGAAATGTTTGAAACAGTATTCCATGCCTTCCTGTGAATAATCACAATCTGATATAATATTTGATGATGGTACAGAGGATTTGTAAATAAAGCGGGACTGCTGTGATGTGTACATTGTGATTTGGGAACTGGCTTTTGAAACTGGTCTTTAAAGTTCTTAATGAGAGCACTTAAAATGGAGCAGACACAATAGCAGGCTAATGAATGAAAAGGAAAACATGAGATAATGAGAATGTACTTAAGGGAAAATACTTGGGAAGGTAACAAGTCTTGAAAATGGAAGGAGAGGAATCATACTGAGGGCATGAGGGTAAAGGATGGGTTAAAAAGCAGGAATGATAAATGGTGGCAGTTGAGGGGTGGGTAAAAAGCTCAAAAGAGCTATACCATAAGAATGGTATAGAGAGTAGTGTTCCTAATACAATTTGCAGAAGTAGGGATGGCGTCAGAGGTAGTGGATTAATTATTTTGTATTTTACTTTGCATCTGTATTTGGGTTTCAGGAAGGTGTAAGGAGATTAGCCAGGAGTGTCTGTGATAGTTTGATTGATTGTGTGGTTATTATCTCCTGGTCTCCTTAGTGCTGCATACCCACTAACTTCGTGGGTCTGGAACTGTCTCAGGTTACTTTTAGGTCAAGCTTGACTCATTAAACCGCAGGGACAAGAACTCTGTCATTGATGCTTCAGATGAGCTTGCAGCTTTCTGCCATTTGTTTCCTTTTCCTCGATGCTGTTGGCTCACACAAGGAGATCTGAAGCTCTCTGAGTTTTCTGTGCTGTTTTGTGCAGAAAGCAATTTTCCTTGTGGAAACAGTGAAGTCTCTCCAGCCTATCTCTAACATCAGTCTCTGTGACTTTGAGCCTACACTTTGCTATGTGCTTTCTAATGGAGTGCCCAAGGGATAGTCTCTGACAGCTGCAGCTGAAGCAGCGTGGTTATTATTCAGGGTAGGCAGAAAAGATTCTGTCCACCCACTACTTAATTTTCTGCTCTGATTGTGTGTGTTGCATTCAGAGCTTAAAGTTTTAGATCAAGTGTTTTACGCTCTAAATAGACAATGGGTGGCATTCACTTTATTTTTACATACTACCTAAAGCAGCATCTTGTTGGCTGTCTTCATTCAGAGGCTTGTTTCTGTAAATTAATCAACATCCAGCAAGTGTTGCTGGTGTTCTTGTTTTAAACCTTAACTTCTAAAACATCTTTCCTTCTGAATATTAGAAGTTGCTTTAAAGACTTTTCAGCTGCATATATACTCTTTAAAATTCTGGTAATCCTGAAAACGTTGGTTAATTTGCGGTTGTTGTTTTGGTATTGAAAAATGATGGCAGGATGTAATCCTTAAGGGTGCTCTGAAACCCAGTTGGAACTTGGCTACTTCACCAAATTAAAAGTATACAATTTATACAGAAAATAAACTATATGTAGGTCACTAAATGTGTGGTTGTGGCTTATGCTTTAGATTCATGAAGCTGTCAGAGGGGATGTAGTCACACTTGCTATTCCTTTTTGTGGAGAGCATGGCTAAAAGCACTACATAATCTTGAAAATCTCAGACTAACCATTTTTTTTTTCCTTTTCCTAAAAGGTAATGGTTACCAAGTTGAAAAACTAAAAAAAAAAAAAAAAAATTTCCTGGCAATGAATCTGACCTGTCCTCTGCTTCTCTCCATCCCCACAAACTGGGGAAGGCCCAGGGATTTCATGCTGCTCACACACCAACACTCGCTATTTAAGCTACCAATGTGCTCTGCAGAAATCTATTTATACATTTTTCAGAGATACTAGAACAGAAATGTATTTCTATAGCCTAATTCTAAAAATACTTTGTATTACCTGTATTTTTGCTTTATACAGGTTATTTACCCCATTCCCACCCACACCTGGCAGTCCCCATAATATTTTGAATAACTGAAAACATCGTAGATACTGGATATGTCTAATTATAGGTATCTGAGAGCATAACATTCCTGGTGGTAAAAATCATGATCTCTGATTAATGCATTTGCACTCATCTCTGCCTTCTGAGTTAGCGTTTTCTTCAGCCACAAGTACAGCTGATGATTTGCAATGATGAATGACAGTAAAATTTGTAAACAACAAGAAGATGATAAAAGCCTTGTTAATTCAGCAGGACTTGAGTATGCTACTATCTGCTGGGAAATGCTACTTTCTAAACTGATATTATTAAAAAAAATAGATTTTAAGAGCTAAAAACACTTGAGTAAGTATGCTGGGATGGTTAAACAAAATGATATGGGCATAGGATATTATATGTAATAATTGCACGTTTAGGACTTTTTTTATATACTTGATGGCAACAAATGTGTTCAGAAAAACTCTATTCATGGATGGTTTTTGTATCTTTATTAAGTAAATTTGGTATCTGAAAACGTAGAGCTGATATTTGAGTGTTTCACTGTTGCATTGGAAACTGCTGTTCTGTAGTCACACAGAGAATGTGGAATCTGTCTTACAGTGAAAACACTAAGTAAAGCTGGGCCAACGCAGTAGAAGAATTGCATTCCACTGCAGCCCACTGGAACAAAATAAACCCCTTCCAAACTACTGGCAATACTGGCGAGGGATTGGGGAAGCTCAGGAAGTGTAGCATTCGTGTTTAAAAAAACAACCAAACAATAAACCCCCGCAAACCCCACAAAAAAACCCCAAAACACAACAAGGAGGCTCCTTTTACCCATCCTGTACAGTATTATCCAAGCATAATTGAGGGGCCAGCTTTCACAATGATGTGGATTTTGTGACCCTTACAGCTTTAGACTGCCAGTTATCCCAACTTTTATGCCCAGTAGCGTCTCAGTGTTTTCAGATGTGCTTTATATGTGGTGGCTTTCTACATGTGCTATCTGCTCCCTGCCACTATCTTTACCAGAAGAATCCTGGGAAGTTGAACGGGCCATGTATATTAACCAGAGCAGCTACACCAAGCATCTCCCCAATGGATTTCAGGTTTTTGCCTTCTCAAAACTTGTTGGGGGAGGAAACTCCCTGTAGGGCTGCCTAGTTCTGCATTGTGTTGATATCAGTCCATAACCATACTGTGAGATAGAGCCCTTCAAGCTTCCATTACAGATAACTGGAAGTTACTTCGTTCAGTTTGAGGTTTTCTCCCCTCTCTCTCAAAGGTTGGGTGTGCATTGCAGACAGCACTGATTCATTGAAAGTCAAAGAATGTAGCTATCCAGACAGTATTTTTGATTTCGTAAGTGTTCAGAGCAATGTGTTAAAGGTCTCTTTCCTATTCCGTAATGTAACGGTGCATGGTGATGTTAGTCACCTTTTATCATGTTTATATAGCTTCTTTCCCTTAATTGCTATGACAAATTGATTTGCAAAACCTCTGAGGTGGCTTGTTGACTTTTCACATGAAAGAAAGGTGGCCTTTCTGACCAAGCCTTAAAAAACAATCCAAGTCCACAAAATCTGGAGTATTATTAGTGTCAAAGCCTGCTCTGTACTTGTCATAAAATTCTGTTCTGTAATTCTGTACTTTGGGTAAATAGGTCACTAGATAAGATTGACAACAGCATCAGCAATGAAAGGTTTTAAGCTGGAAACTGGAGAAGAAAACAGAGCAATTTCTTTCAAGAGAAATTACACTGATGTTATTTGTTATTGCTGCAGTTAAAGATCTGTCAGGGTTTCCAGTTTAAAACATTGCTTTCCAGAAGACTAAAAACATGTATTTCAAGGCAGAACTTTTAATGCAAAGAACGTTTTTCCTGCCAGCTCTCTGATGCGAAGGTCAGTCATAATTCTTTATTGCGCTGGGAAGAGCAGGAAAACATTAGTGGTGGGTTGTCTTCCTAGTATCTCCAAAATGGAGAAACTGGTCAGGCCAGACTACACTGGTGTGGTGACATTTCTAATGCTTTCTGTGAGTAACCAATATATGGTCATTGATCAACCCCGGTCTCACACCTGCATCTAAGAAGTGCTATGCCCGAGTCATTTTTAAAAAACCAAACAACTTAGAAGAAGTTTCAGAAATACCTTGAGACTTCCTATTTGAAGAATGTGAAATTTCAACAAAATGCTAGTAAGAAAGAGGATAGCACAATATTTCTTTCGGTTAACTGCTCAACTGGCTTTGAAAGTGAAAAGGTACGAAATACTAATACTTTCTAGAGTATTTTTTTCCGTATTAGCTATATGAGGTAGAATATAATGGTGAGTTATCACTGGGATGACTGTTATTCAGTAGTGCCAAAGCATTGACAGAGATGTTCAGATTCAAGTATCTCTTGGGGTATTTTGGCAGATCGTTGGCTGGTGAAAATGGACCCTTCCACATCTTTCCACTGCTTGCTACAGGTGGTCTCAAAGTCTTTGTTGGTAAACACTTGAGTATCTCTTTAACAATTAGAAAATGCGTATTGGCAGCATGAAAGTGAGAATTTTGAGATGTGCTTTGTTTGCAAGGGTTAGTTCGTATTTGATTTAAGGTTGGTTTTTTTTTTTTCTCTGCTTGTAGTATTTTGCCAGGCTCATCATGTCATGACGGTCTGTCAGCTCAGGAATTACAATGTTTATATGGACTGGTGTTTTGGACAGAACGAAGGGAACAAGCAAGAAACAGGGAGGGTACAAAAGAGATTGTAGCAGTGAGAGTCATGCTTTCAAGTTCCCCAGTGATCCAAATTTATCTTGTTTGTCCTTGTGCATTTCTGATGAAAAATTGGGAATGAAGATGAGAAACACAAAATTATGCCCAAGTTCTTTTTTCTTTTTTTGAAGCTATGACTGCAGTGCATGCCCCCCTTATGAAAATCAGTGTGAAGACTAAAAGCATCTGCAAAACCAGGTTTGTCTTTACCCTTCCATTGCAGTAGCTACGTAGATTGTGTCATGGCTTGCATAATCTTGGTTATCTGTTGCAGATCATGAACAAAATAAATTTCCTGAGTGCAACACAGTTAGTATGGGAAACTCTAATTTTCAAGAAATTACTTCCTTTTTTTTTGCTTTTTCTTGCTTTCTAAAGTCACAACAGTTTACAGCTGGCCATAAGCCTACATGCTAGGAATGCTCCAGGACAGAAGAGAAAGAAAGAAAGGTTGTGCAAGAAAAGTCAGTAGTTGAAAAACTGCACTTTATCAATTGACTACAGTTTATCACCTTGCTATTGCCAAAACATATTAGTGATGTTAAGTACAGAGCATATAAAACAAAAAGAGCCGGTGCCAGCATAGTGACACTGTGATTACAATTTCAGCATTCATAGTGTCACATTGTAAGAAAGATTCTACTGCTTGTTACGGAAATGAAAGGGTGCATCACTTTATGCCTCTGAGAGACCTGGCTGAATGTACGTTAAGGAATGTCTGAGAGACTTTGTCACCAGTGTGTGATGCTTCCATTTGAAAGCCTACCATACAATGGGTATATAGGTATGCCTGACTTAGGTTTCCATGGAGATTTCTTGTACCTAATTAACATAGGTGGATTTTGCAGATAGTTTTTCTTTGGCTAACCTTCTCTAGTTTCCTTTTCTTGTTTTTAATAGCTAAAAGGGTGTTGTGGGGGTTTGTGTGTGTGTTTGTTTTTCTTTGATGTTAAGTAGATACAAGTTGTGAGGTGTTTGGTTTTTTCTTCTCTCTGGAGTGAACATACAGGGAAGTAGCTGTTCTGCAGGGTGGGGAGGAGGAACTAACTGTGGGTGTTATACCGGTGACTTTTCCTACAAGCTTCATAACCTCTATCAATAACTTATGTGTGCAAGCTCTCAGCATGGTAATCATGAGGCAGGACAGAATTCATGCACGTTATCCATCTGAGGTGACATCTTTGCTTCACTTATCGTGATGAAAGCTGATGTACACTTCCAGCTTTCAGCAGGGTCACTGCTAGCAACAAGCAAGTGAAACTCAGGTTGTGCACATATTATGGATCATGTTGATTTCCAGTAAGTAGAATGAGTTGCTCAAGTATTTTTTTTAACTGTCCTCTTCTATAGCCTTTCACTATGTTAGCAAGCATAACACTACACTAATTTTCCTTTTTAAAAATAGTAACATGCATTTCCTGTTGCAAAAGGCAAACTCGGAGAATGTTTGGAAACGATCAGCCTAATGGCATCTCTCTTGCTTTCTCATATAGGTGACTTTTTTTCTCACCCATCCAAGGAGGCATTGACCCACCAGACATTTGCAATGTAATGATAATGTACCATTATATTGCTGCTTTTATGTACATGTTATTAAATGTTAGTAAGCCTGATTGCATAAGGTTTGAGGGTGTATTAGAAAGTGGTGAATAAGCAGACTGTGGATAATTTGGCTATGGAATAACAGAAAATGGTATAGCTTTAGGTGACTGGACTAGTGGTCTGGCGCAGTTTGGTTGTGTGAGAGTGGCACTAAAAGGAGGAGTGGAATGAAAGATAAACAGAAGCTGTGAAGTGAGGTGATTAGACAATGGTGTTGTCATAGACAGAACCGGAACAGAGCGAATGGTATAAGAAGGAAAGTTCAATTTTAGACATATTTTAGCAAATTTGGATATATGCCTAAATTGCAATAGCAGATAGTTTTCTGCCTCCTTCAACAAATGTTACATCAGATTAGGCTGTTAGACTGTACACTGGCTACTGTTGGTTTTATTAATTAAGCTCATTCCCCTTTGTTAGTCTGAACCATAAATATATTTCTTTTAACTTGGGTTTAATTTTTAAGAGCCCTTACTAAAAAGTTGAAAAATGTCAGTCACACCATTTTTGAGGAACTAAAATTCTTATTTGCGCATGTCCATGGGCAAAACAGGGAAATATTACATCATATTGCAGTAATTCTAACAAGAAAATAACAGTTTTGCCAACCAAGTATTTGAGATTATTTAGCAGGCATAGCGAAGCTGTTGTTGATGCAGAATTTCTGAATTTCATTTTTTATTCTTATCTGTGATCTACTCTGCCACTGTAGTCACGTGTCTGCTAGAAACTCTTGGCTATTTTAGAAGAGCAGCAGTCCTTCAATGCTGAAGTAGTTGGTTTTATGACTGTTAATCATAACATTTAAGCACTCATGTACTGAGAGTTTTGTTGAAATGTTTTTCTTCATGGCCTTGTGAGGCTGACAATCGTTACCTTTCTTGTACCTTTGGAGAAAGTGACTTAGAAAAGTGAATTATCTTATCTAATTGCATATGGAAAGTAGAAACCTGGTATTATAGTGAAGAACTTTCTGATCCTGAGCTCTTGGTTTTTCCTGCAGGTGTTCTTCCTTTGTCTTTTAGAGTGTGAAACAAAAATGGTGATATAAATGAGACTAGAGAGAGGGCATATGCTTGCAGAACTATGTTTTTAAGATCAGACTTTTTTTTATTTGGTTAAGAGTGGTAGTTTTACTTTCTAACATGAATATTAAACGTTAGGTGATACTCCTGACCTGAACCTAACTACGTGAAAATGTTATGTTCTATAAAAATAAAGGTTTTATGATCACTAAATTAGTTTGACATATCTCTGGAACAGCAGCTAACCGGTAAGGTCCACACAACCTCCATGCTATTAAGTTCAAAACAGTCTAATCAATTTCAAAAGTTCAATTTCTGTTCCTAAAGGCTGCTTCCATAATGAATTAAGGGAAGCATATCAAATGTAATAATGCATTGTTATTAAGGCTTTAGTAAACTTGCCAAATGTCAGGCTGCTGGTACAGTCACGGTGCATTACACTTCTGTGATTACAGCTTGAGTTGTCATTATAGCGAATTGCATTGCTCACCTAGGTTTGGGAATTGATCTGCAATATCATGCCTGGGGCAGGAGAGAAGTGCATTACAAAGGTTACACTTTACAGTGAATATTCAAAACGTTAGATTTTTAACAGGTTTAATGTCTGCTTCTCTTAAATAGTGCATACAAGTACTCTGTAGGTTACATAATGAAAGAGATAGACTGTTCTTTGTATTTGAAGAACGTGGTGCTCCCCTGGCTGCAGTGTGGCAGTTAAAAATGACTTTTGATAACTGAAAACATTTTGTCACATGGCTAGTTTTGGGAGAGAATGGGGAAAAAAACATTTTGATATTTGACTAGAAGTGCTATGTAAGAAATAAATGATTGTTACTGTTTATCGGTATGATTGGTTTAGAACTTGCACTGGACAGTAAGGTTAACACTGTTTGTAATTCATGGATGAGTTTCTGGTTCCTATTCCTTTGTGTCACTCTGATAGCACAAAGGAATGTTAATGCTGATCTTACCAGACACTGGTGGATTTCTCTAATGTCATGTTCAGTGGAGTTATGTCAGGAATGAATGTATGTGTACCAGAAATGAAAGAAAATGTTTCAGGTGGAAAGCCGAGCTCTTTTGCGTACATGGAACTTAGGAACCTCTCTGTGAATGTGATCACTAGTAGGAAGTGGTAGGTATTTAATTAGGGGCAGGGGAACATGAACAATGTGGAGATTTTTATATTCACATGAGGGGGAAAAAAATCAGAACTGATGTAGAAATGCAGGACTAGATTTGTAGATAGGTTGGGTTGTGCTTGTTTCTAGGAAGGATAATATATTTATAGATAAGTTTTACCCCAAATGACGCCAAAAGCACTTTGCAGATTGAATGTAGAGGTCGTATCAGCCATCCGTGGTTAACTGTGGTCAACAGAGCAGAGCGATACTACCCGAGAGTTCTCGATAGAAAGTGATGAAGAATAACGTATCCAGTTGAAAAAGGAGAGATGAACTTAAGTGAGCAGAGAGCAGTTTAAGCAAGTTGAAGTTTAGCGAGGAGACCTTGCTAATTCCCCCCAAACACTGCATGGCAGAGGAGGAATCATCCTTCTCATACAGAAAATAACAGTTTCAGGGTAAGTTGATCTGAATGCAAGAACTCTGAAACCTGTTCTTAAATTTGAATATTTCCCTGTGCAGGCAAAGGGAATGAAGACATTCAGCAGTGAGGGGGGGGGAAAAGCGTAATAATTAAAGCTTGAGTTTGGCTTGCAGAGGAAAAAACATTTGTGTAAAATCGGATTGGTGGTGTTTTGCTTTCCTTGAGACTGTAGAATGAGGTGTCTTAAATTGCAGGCAGTGGAAGGCAGCACTTTCCATGGCTAGAGTAGCTTCTCATTATTCATGAAATGCCTATAGAAAAAGTGTTGAATGCACAACAGCAATGGGGGGGGAGGACTGTAAGCAGGGGAGAAAGACATAATGGAATGTCATTACATTCCTTGTAGTATAATGTGACCTTTCCATTAAATTAACGTTATGCTATTTGCACAAAAGGAGAGTTAAGATAGAGAGTATTTTCGGGGGACAATAGTCAAGTTAATTAGGCAGCTATATAACTGTCAGTCTTTACATTAAGAGCTCAAAAGCAGGGTATGGGTAATGGAGGTAGTAGCTATAATGTTACTTTGGATTCTGTTCATTTGGGAAAAGGGGTTACTTTGTGTTACTTGTGAAAACTAGGCTGTGACATTGTTTGGGGTATTGTAGTCTCGAACCTTTTTTCCAGTGTGTTAAGAGGGAGGTTTTAACTTAATTCCTCAATGACTTACTGTGAAAAGGTTTGTGTGTCCTCTCTGCTAATCTAAGCAGGTACAAAAGACAGATTCCACAGTCCTTATTGGTGTGGGTGGAATACTCAGATATTTCATATGCCTGTCTATCAACCTCAGTGGAGTAATCATGGAGTAAGGCACAGTTCTTCAAGTGAAACACTGCTAGATTTTGGTCTGCAAGTATTTTGCTTCATACACACCTACACAATTTCATTTAAGGGTCAAAAGATGCTTCATAAAGCAGTTATGATGTATTTAAATTTGTAATCACTCATTCATACACTGCATCCATTACAAATCTTACCTTTATAAGAATGATTTTGACTTTTTAGTAACTTTCCTTACTCATAAAAGCCAAATTCTAGCTGTATTACATCAGGCTGCAGATAACAATCTGTATGTTTGAAATAAAGAGACTGCAAAGCTGTTAGGGTTATTGGTAATGTTTTTTTCTGCTGCAATTAAAGTTAGGTTGCAGTAAATTACAGAACACACTGAAGCCTCTGGCCAATCCTAGTTGTTGTGAGTGCACTCTACTGTGTCTTTGGCCTTGAGCTAATGCCTGTGGCACTTCTGGGAGGGTGAAATCATGTCATTCCTCATCTGTTAGAGCAGTCCTTGGACTGCAGTACTTCAGTTCAAAATGCGTTTACTTCAATAGTTTTGGCCTCTGTGCTCCATTTCTCTCCTGCAGGTACAACCAATGGTTCCCAGTGATCAGATAGCCTCATTTGTCTTCCATACTGAGGATCCTGATCTGTCCAGGATTCCTAGCTGGCTTCATTTGGTCCCACTGTGTCAACATTTCCCTCTCAGTGCTTCAGGAACCCTGTGTTTTTAAACTCTGCTCTGTTGATTCCTCCCTCTCCCTTCAAAGTCATTCTTTAACTGCTTGTACCCCTTGAATCTATTAGCTCCCAGTTCAGATAGAGGAAGACTTACGTCTTTATTAGATAATAAATGATCCTCATAGCTAATTGTTTGCCCTGCTGTTTGGGGAGCTATTTATTTTAAGAATAAATGAAGTTATCTCATAACTGTGTGTCGTGGTTTAACCCCAGTCAGCAGCTAAGCACCACGCAGCCGCTCCCTCACTCCCCCCTGCTCCCAGTGGGATGGGGAGGAGAATTGGGAAAGAAGGTAAAACTTGAGGGCTAAGAACCGTGTAATAACTAAAGTAAAATATAATACTAACAATAATAATAATGAAATATAATAATAATAGTAATAAAAAGGAATATAACAAAAAAAAACAGTGATGCACAATGCAATTGCTCACCACCTGCTGACCGATGCCAGAGCTGCGAACCGTGCCTCTCAGCCAACTCCCCCCTGTTTATATACTGGGCATGACATTCCATGGTATGGAATATCCCTTTGGCTAGTTCAGGTCAGCTGCCCTGGCTATGCTCCCTCCCAGCTTCTTGCATGCCTGCTTGCTGGCAGAGCATGGGAAACTGGAAAAATCCTTGACTTAAGATAGGTGCTACTTAGCAACAACTAAAACATCAGCGTGTTATCAACATTATTCTCACACTAAATCCAAAACACAGCACTGTACCAGCTACTAAGAAGAGAATTAACTCTGTCCCACTATGGCCTAAAAATAAAGGACCAATATCTTTTTCACTGGCAAGTTAATGGCAGAAAGTCAAACCTGTCGTGTCTGACAGTTTTAGAATAAGATTTATACATATGGTTGAATTCCCCCATGACTAGACTGATACCTTGTGTATTTGTGGTACTGTCTGACCCCAACTGCGAGGTGCTACTGGTCGTCTTGATCTGTCGTCTGCCAGCTGGCTGTGTTGGATATGTCAGAGAGGCTATGACACTATACTGCAGGTAGTGAATATTATCTTGTGGAGCCTACATGCAAAACATTCCCCACTAAAAATCACATATGAGAGCCCAGCAGCAATGTTCCCCTCCTGTCACATAACCTACTGCCAGGCATGTATGTTTGAGTACACGGGAATAGGAAATAGTAAAGGTCTTGAAGTCTGGTCACTAGTAACTCTTAGGACTAGTACTTTCTTGCAGGTGTAATGATATTGGCAGGTTCATTGGCTGGCTGGTGAAGAATGGTGTGACTGCCATTGGCTCACAACGGTCAAGTGTGACAACCTTAAGCCACAACATAGTGGCAGTTTGCTACTGACAAAGATTTTTGCCCAGAAAAGACTGAAATAGATGGATTCTGGTTCATCTGCAGCATAATGACAGCATAACAGTAGGACTAAATTTAAAGAGAGTTTATATTCCCTTTCTAAATGTTTTCTGAAGTCAGTATTTACTGCTCTATTTAGTGTTGATCAGTTATGCTAGAGCTAGAAGTATTTATGACTTTCATGCAGTGCATTTATTACACTGACAAAATAATTGAAAATCTGTAACAACTGTCTTGTAATTAAAACCCAAACATATTCTAGTCCAATTCCATTGTGGTGGTTTTAAAAACTTGGAAACTGATCTCCCTGTAGTTCTGAACCCATTTTCCGAAGTGAGCAGATTGTTCAAATAAAGGATCTGTTCAGTTGTACAAAGGAAGCCTTTTCTCTAAGGAAGCTTCTCAAATACATAGGACCAACACAGTATTAGTTTAGAGCATATGGTTAAAATATTCTGTCCTTTATGCTGCTTTACCTTGTTGATACTTTGTCTTAGGGTTATGTATTTACACATTCAAGAAACTGAGAGCCTTTGTACTATAACAGAAACACATTTAACTTTTCTGTTAACACCTGCAACAGGTGATAGGTTATCTACAGATATCTACCACACACTGCTTCAATTTTTTTTTTTTTATTAGGTTACCCTGAAATGTTAGAAATTAATTCCTGGAGTCAGTGTCAGCTAAACTGACAGTGGATCAAAGCTGTGAGACAAATTGCTCATTACAGTTCAGGGAGCTGAATCCTCTGTGCAGACAGCTGTACCGTCGCTGGAGGGTTCTCAGGCACTTCACCCTCAAGCTTTACCTCGACAAATGCTGCCATTGTTGGTGAAGATCATAGGTGGATTTCTGTAAAATAAGCTCATTTTAAATTCCCATCAGAGGCATTGCTATGTCTTGGAATTGTTATTTGTGTGGTTGGGTTTGTTTCTTGTCACCCTGTTTAGAGCTTGTGTCACTATGCAACAGCCTGAACTGTAAACAATGATGTTAATCCATGAAAAATGAGAAATTAAACCTTGGCAGGATCCTAGTGATCCCTATCCAGGTTCATCAGATGAAAGCTTTATTTTTTTTTTTCTGGTTTTTTCTAAAAGCTCCGCAGCATGGAATCCATTCAACTTTGCTGTCTGACAGTCAGAAATCACTCTTGCTGACAGTGAGCTCACTTCATCTTTTAGTGAAAGCAGATAAAAACAGATTTAAAAAAAAAAAAAAAACACACCACACAAAACAACAAACCTCTTCCAAATAGTCACTTTGCCGTTTCCATTAGCTCATCAGAAATGTTTGAATCCTTCCTTTTTAAGAAAGCTGCTTTCGGTAAAATATTGTGTATGTAATTTTTTTCCCCTTCAGGTATTTCACTTTCAGCTGTTTTCCTAAATTAATGTTAGCTTATATTATCTATGTGAGATCTGAATTGGTGCGTGGCAATAGTTGGTAAGTTAGAGCAAGTTAGCTATGTAAGATAGAGGCTTTGGAGTAAGGCTTTCCAGCACCTATTGGCTGTAACAGCAAATTGTATGAATGTAAGTCTTTGTGCTGTTTTGCTCTGAGGTCAGCTGGAAGACACTGTTGCTTGAAAACAGTGATTTAATGGCAGTATGATATACAGCCTTAAAACTAATGGAATACAAAATAGGAAATCAAAACAAAGACAATGCTTAAGGAGAATGGGCCACAGATGTAATGCAGTCTGTGTGTGCAGCTGGCACAGCTATCACAAAATGCTTCTGAAAATAGCTGTCCTTTGGAAAGTCAAGTTTTGATGGTTTAGCTGTGGCTTATTCCCTGATTTATGTGTCAGATGTTAGCAGTTTGGACTGAACGTCTTTTACAAGAAGTGTAGAGTAGTTCCTAAATATTAATACTTTCTTTTTTTGTCACAGATAACAATGGTAGAGGGTTTTATTTGCAGATAACCTAGTCAAATCTATGCGAGAATGCTAGCTAACTTAATCTGATGATCCAGCCTGTGCTAGGTACAAACGAGGGGGATGTGTGTGTGCATGCTTAAGTTTTAGTATGAATTACAAATAGATAATAAAAAAAGGGCATTTTTAGTTCAGTATATATCTAAAACCCATGCAGAGCTGTTTGCTAGGACCTTGGTATAGATATGAAGGGTGTTTTTGACTTTGTATCAGGATTAAAGGATACTCTGTAATCTCGCATAAAACACAGCCACTAAGATCTTTTTCTTGATATGTTCATCTGTCTCATGTTTATCATGGATGAAGTTGGTGCCAGCCAGTCTGTGGATGCACATTCATTCTACTGTTGCAGTAGGGACCACATTCATCCCTGTCAAAATATGGATTCAGTTAGGATCTTTATTCCAGCAGAGATTTGATCCTTTAACAAAAATATGCTTGAGTGAAATTAAGTGGTGGTTCAGAATTTGGTTATCTTTTTTCGTAAACTTTGTGTTTTCAGTTTACCTGGGGAGAATGTGCATTTACGTAGCAACCATTGTATACTCTTTGTTTATTCTATTTAAAGTGTTATTGGAAAAATATTTTAAGAAATATTTAAGCGTTTTAATAATCTTAGTCTTCAACTTGCATCCAAAAATGCATGTTTGTTTTAGGGAAGCAACAGGAGTGGCTGCCTGGAAAAATAACAAGGGAACTGTCAGTCCCATTTTGTGACGTGCATGTGGTGAAAAGATGACTTTTTTAGGGCTGGCAGATGCGCTCTGTTCATTTTACAGGTCATTAAATTTCTCATTATACAAACTCAATCATCTGAGTTTTTAAAATATGATTTAGAATATCCAAAAAATTAGACAGTGTGCAAGATAAAGGGAGAAGTTTAAATTTTGAAAGACAAAACATAATTTGAAAAAAGACAGATAAATTCCATAATGATCCTACTATATTATTCTCATTGTTTAGCTACTCCATATGGAAGGTTACATTCTGACCTTAGGTACGTCACTGCATGCAGAGTAACACCAAACAAAAATTTTGTATTTGCCAGTCTGCTTAGAGATTCTGATTAATCCGTGTGCATTCTTAGAGGAGAGAATCTGTAGCATTAATTCATGCATTAGGATATTATCTATCTTGATGTGGCTAGAAAACTGCATCCTTTCAAAAATGCTTTCAAGTGCTGTGATGATGGAAGAGAATTACTGTTACTAAACTTCTCTAACATTTCTTTGCAGAAATTTGTTTTTCCTAATCATCGAGTCTTAGCTGTCTTTGGAAAAAAAAACTTCCTCCCTTCCTCCCCCCTCCCTGAACTGGATGTAATGTTTGTTTGCTAAAAGCTCGAGATCTATAGATAACAGCTACCACTCTGGAAAATAGTTAGTTTTGATAACTGTTTGGCCTGAGTAATAATTCACTTAGATTTCTTACTTGGAAAGCAATCTGTTAGCACAGCTCTCCACCACACAAGTTTTCTTAGGAAAGCCATAGCTGGGAGGAAGTGATGTTTAATCAGCTGAGCTTTCTGTTAATGTTGGCTTTCCATTATTTTCTTCCACAGAAACATGAGTCACTGTGGTCCCAGAATAACAACATTTAGATTGCCACTAGTGAGCTGGGAAGATACAAGTGAGACAATTGCTCTAACATTCAACATTTTCTTCTGCAATCACAATATTGCTGTCCAGCCTTTCCAATACCTTCAGGCTGCTGTTACATGAGATTTAGATATTACTCAGCAAAAAACAGAACTATGAAACAGAACACATTAGCTTAAGCATTTATTCTAGGCCTAAGACACTGCTATTTCACTAGAATGTATCATGGTCCCACAGCTAACTCTAGACTATCCATATGTATTGTCAAGAAATTAGATTCTTGACATATCCCTAAGACTTCTCAGACCTTTAAATAAAGTAAGTACAGTCTTTCACACTGATTAAGACTATGCTAGACTTTATAGCTTCTTACCAAACTAGGTATATGGACCAAATAAATTCTATACGGCAACAGTGCTTTGGTAAATGTGTGTTGATGTGCCTGAATGCTTCTTAGCTTAGTTCTGAGTAAATCAAATGATCTATAATTGGAGAAGTCCAAGATGGATCTCTTCTGCACAGTCCTGAATAGGACACCCTCAGTCTTCAGCATAGGAAGAAAGTTCATTACTAAGAGACCTTTTAAAGTTTTACTGTGAAAGTGGTTCAGTAATGTTCATTCTTTTTACTATGCCAAGGCCAAAGTAAAGCCTACGATAGAGGTGAAGACTATTGGCTTATTTTTGTGTCCTGTGAGTATAAAAATACAAGCAAAAATCACCATGGCTGTTCCAGTTATTCACAGCTTTTCTCTAGAGAAGAATCATGGTAAAACACATTATAGCATATTCCTCGCAAGCAAATAGGATCATGCAATCTGAAATGACAATGAATTATAGTGTTTTAGAACTCTGGTTGTCGCAGTTCTAGCTCTTCAGTTGCCCACACAAAAGAACCTAAACTTATTCTACTGTCATCTGAGAGTAACCAGTTTTAATCATGGAAATGATGAATACATTTTGTACCACTTTTACTTTAGTACCTCGTATCAAAATAAATGTTTACTTGACTGTAAAGTTTGAAGTTTTGCAGATGCTGTCTGTGAGCAACCAGTGTCATAGAGCTCTGGAAGCTAAAACATTTAATCACATAAAGGTGTGGTTTTCCATGGCATTGCTGTTCCCAGCCTCCATTGGTCGTGCCCATCCTCTTTAAGAACTGTTTCTGAAAATCACCTTGTCCAGCATGAACCACTTCTGGGTCTGGCTGCCCAGAGATCAGAGCTTAGTCCACTATGAGGCTTCTAACAAATCATTGTTCGCATCAGATGGCTTTCAGACTTTGGTTGGCTTTGTCTATGCGGGAAAAAATAAGTATACCTCGTCAGATTGAGACATTCTAGAAATAAGTGCTGGGTAGACACAAAGCTATCTCATGTAATTAGGAACTTAACATCCAGTAATTTGACTCTAAGTATCAGGAAAATTCTCTAAGCCCTTTCTCCTTCCTTTCTTTTTTTTTTTTTAAACTCAAATACAGGTGGATGCAATGAATTCTAATAAACCTTACTAACATAAGCTATCAGGTGTTCTGAGAGATCAGTAAAGCAAAATCACCTACATAAAGCTGATAATTTTGAACTCAACTTTCTTGCATAAAAGAGGTTTTCTAAAAGAAGTTATGAAAGTATCTGTCTCAGAGCTTGAGATACAAGTTCTTGGGACTGATCCACTGTGCGTTCTGTTTACAAAGCAAAGCTGGGCTTGCTTATGCATCCCCAATTCCTTCCAGAGGTGAATTTAACCATAATTAGTTGTTCATTCTACCAATAGTTTTCCTGTCCCTATGCCAACTAAAAAGACTTTTTTTTTTTTTTTTTCCTTAAGATCAAGGGAGTTCTGAGATCTAGTTTGTTTGAAATAATGTCCTTTAGAAAGCACAGCCAGCTCTTTCTTTCCTGTGAGCCTGGCATACTTGGCCAGCTGTTGTTTGAGAAAATTGTGCCAGGAAGCCTGTTATATTGTATTTTTTAATGTGTTTTTCTTTGTTGTTGGGGTTTTAAATTATTTTAGATCTTATGAAAAATGCTCGCTTAACAGTCTTTGCAGAATGAGATTTTCTATTTATTGAGAAAACCAGTAGGAGTGGTGCATGTTTGCTCCCAGGACCTCTCAGAGAATGCATTTCTGTGGGAATGGGTGCAGTGATGAGAATGGTTTTGGCCCCAAATGCATTTGTTCGCTAAGTGGGCTACAGCAACTTACAAGAAAAAAGACTCCAAAGCCAATTTCATTTACCTCAGGCTATATAGCATATCTCACTGCACTGTCTGCATTATGTTGTCACTTGAAATTTTTTTCCATTGTAGGTCTGACAGTGAAATAGGAAGTAGCTCATCTTTCTGAGATTTTTTTTTTTTCAGGGCCAATGATGGTACTTTTAGTAGAAGTCAGCTCTGTTCCACTGAAAAAGTAAATAACCTTTTAGGCATGTCTGCACTTTAAGACCTATTCAAAAACTGTAAGACACACATTCTTGGGGGGGGGGGGGGAGTTGTGTTGTAACATTGAATTTTCAGTAATTTTGAAATCCTAGCTAACGTGACTGTGGCTTTAGAGAACAAAGCACTCCATTTGCTCGATTGATCCTTCGTCACCATCCTGTCTTTTCTGTCTGTTGTGTAGAGGTTACACGTAATCAACGTTGGTGGGACTGGAATGACGTACTACCCCTGTACGAAGGACTTAATCTATGCACGAGTTTAAGGTAGAAGCTGGGCAGGAGAGGAAGAAGGAATTAGTTACTGCTAGGGAAAGAGTGTATCTCAAAGACAGTTTACTATTTAAAAATCAGTGAGATATTGACATCTTCCTAAACTGCCTAATTTCTTTACCTTTTTTGACTATTTTTTTTAAGGCCTCTATTTTTGCTAATTCTAATTGTACTTCTGTGAAACATTTATGTAAGCTATTCAGACAGCACAGGGTAGCGTGAAGATTATTACGCAGTAGTGTACTTTGTCTCAGGCTCCTGAGCCAGTTTAGCATTTTGCAGTCCTTTGCCATTGCCAGCTGAAGTAACTCCTGACTATAAGGACCTGTGAGAAAGACGCAGAACAATGTCCTAGAAAAATTAGCGCTTAGCTACAGGCCTTCCTTGGTGCTACTAGATGACAGAATTTCATCTCAAGCTAAACCGGCTCTACCCTGAAGCAGGATAAAGCAGATGATCACTGTCAGACACCTTGGGAAGAGTTCGCTAATGGGTCAGTTGAGCCAGTCATCTCAGCATATTTGCTATGAATTGAGATCCAGAATTCTGGAGATGGAAAATGGCCACTCTGCTTCCCTCCAAGAACAAATCCAAGCAAAGGTCACATCAGAGTGAAATTTCTTTTACTCAGCCCATAAAATAAACAGATTGTCCTGCTCACATATAAATGCCAAGACTTTTAAAGGAACTGTTTGAAACTCTGAAGATCTTAAGGTCCATGAGGAGTTGCGATAAGACAGAGAAAAAGGCAGAGGGCAAGGTGTCAACAGCACATCTGAAATCCACTTTAACTTCAGTGCTCAGCATCCACATGAAGAACAGTTGTGGAATGTTAAACTAAAACATGGTTGAGGAGAAAGGAGTAGGTTCAGAAATTTGCCTCCTTTAACGTTCTTCAGTGCCAGCGACAAATGCTGTAAGATTCAGTCAGACTGTGGGAGGAGATCTGGGACCTGCAGACTAAGATGCAAGTTTTTGGCTTCACAGACCTGTTTTCAATACCCTGCTCTTCCTGTATATGTTGTATGTGACCAGGGACAAGTCACTTATCTTGTTCTACCTTCATTCTTCATATATACAAAGAGGATAATAGCACACTCCTAGTTGACAAGAATGTTGTGAGGATTAATATCTTAAACGTGGTAAACTGCTAAACTACTATAGTAATGGGGACCATGTAAGTATTATCGATAGATAGGCTTTGGAGTCTTCACTGCTACTGGATGCCGTTGTAGCCCCTGTAGTCCCTCCATCTCTGCCTAGCCAGAAGACTGGTCCCATCCATCACACTCAGAGCCAGCCGTGCTTAGCTACACATTTGTGACCTCCAGGTGTGATTATTACTACTCATATCTGGGAATGAAGCCAAAGGAGAGGTAAGATCTTGCTCTGTTTTATTAACACACTGACAAGAATAAGAGCTGTGCCTTAAACTTAAATAATAAATAATTCCTGCATTGGTGTTTAGTAAATAAAAGCCAGCATGGAAGAAACCATGGAAGTTCAGAAGGAAACAGGATGTCTTGGGGTTTGGGTGGGTTTTTTGGTTTTTTTTTTCCTAGTCCCTGAGTAATGACGGGACAATTTGAAATTCAAACAACACAGTAAAGAGCTAACAGTCTTTACAGCTGCGAACAGTGAGCAGTGGCCAAAAAAACAACCATTAACTTCTGCATGCACTGCTTGTTTATTGAACTAATATCCTTCAGCTCTCCCCCCCCCCCCCCTTCTGTAAGTGAAGTGCTTTTATTGTTCTTAACATGCCTGTGTTTTGTGGTAATTTTCAACTTTGGTGTTCTTTGTCCTCTACCAGGTGGCAGTCATCATGCTTTTTATTCCATGGTTTGTATTTATTTGGTCAAAAGTAATTAAAGAGATAATTTGTTCTCAATTACATTTCCTTGAATTTCCTAAGGCTGGTAACTGCTCTCCAGCTGTGTCTTCCCCCAACTCCTTCTGAAATTAACATTGTTCTCACTATGAAATAAAACAGAATAGCCTGTTCTCTTTTTGTTTGTTGCTTTTGGATTGAGTAAAGAGACTGTGCTGTAGCAGATATTGATCTGATAATTTTATTAGGTACTCCTGCCTTGATTCATGAACTTTCACGTCTTTAGCGTAGCATTCCAGTAAGAAATCCTGTTTTAGACTAGCAGAAGTAAGAAACTAATTGTTTAGAGATGTTTATAGATGTTTCTGCTTTCTGAGTGTCCTTTGTGCATAAAGGGTTCTTTTCAGCACTTTTGTAATCTATTTTAAACTCTACTAAATGCAAGAGGGAAGTGAGCACTACTGATGCAAAAGGGTTTTCTTTTTTCAGTTTAACACAATTACATTCATTTCTAGTAGAATGGATTTTTGGTGATCCAAAATGTCTTTGGGACATTTGGTCTTCTGGAAGAAGATTTGATGAGAACATTTGTAATTCTGACTTCAGTAGGGGAAAATATTTAGAAAATATTAGCTGAGGCTGAGTAATATTATCATTGCCAGTATGCAACCAAAAGTGTGAATAAAAGGCTTTGGGAGCGTTGTATATACCTAAATTACTGGCATGTTGCCCAGAGACTGTGTAAATGACAGAAACAGAAAACAGAAATATAAGCAGTATAGAGAGATGTCATACAGAAGTGATAATTTTTTTGCTTGCTTATTTGCATTGACTTCCAATGACACATTTCAAAATTTTCAAATCACCTTAATGAAAAGAGTTTATGGAGACTATAAAGAGGGCAGTTCAAATAATGTAGTTGCTTAAGGGGTTAAAATTAACTGTAGGGTAAATGCACTGACAACAATGGTATTACAATTGAGATTAATTTGATCCAATTATTTTACAAAACTTACCAAACTTATCAGAATTAGGTAAATGGTCTGTGGAGACAAGAAAATAAAAAGAGGATTTCCCCAAGGAATACAAGGAAATGGAGGGAAATCGACGGAATAAACAATACCAAGCTATTCGACCTGGCTTTGTTATGAAAATAACAGTTTTTCTGTACATAGGCTTTCCATCACTATAATATCTGAATACTTCATAGATGTTAATGAAAGAGAAGTATTATTTTTTCCCATTTCAGACACGGGGAGTAGGGACACAATGAGCTGTGGAGTTTGTACTAAAATTCCTTGTAGTCAAAAAAAAAAAAAGGCTTCTGCTAGCTGGGATAAGGTGTTAAATATTTTATTTAGGATGTCAGAGGAAATTTCTGACAGAGGTGAAATTGAAATTTGGAATAAGTAGATTTATCCTCATGCCTTCACTAGCAGACAACCTTTCTCTCACTTTTCAGCTGTCTCCTTCCATTTTCCTGATATGTCTATATTGACAGTAATGTGTTCATTGGAGTGCAGAAGGAGACCTAACAGGACTGGAACTCCCTTGCTTATTAAAGCTACCCGTGGTAAAACAGTGGGATGAGTGCCCCTTTCCGTCGATATCAGGACCATTTCTGACGAGAGACCAAGGAATGGAAGCTGCTGCAGTAGCTCTTATCAAGCGCTCCCCTTGGCAACAGAGATTCTCAACTGCAAAGTGCTTTGCATTATTGATATGGTACAGCACGACCTTAACAAATCGGGTATCTTGTCTTTGATGCTGATATATATATTTATATCTGCAGATTTAGTTGTGGCATTTTTTTTTTAAGCTGAAGCACTAAAATAGCATTACTCTTAAAGAAATCTTAATTTTCTGCAGTATATTTTTAGTGAAGTCCTTTGCCTCAGAGCCTCTTGTGTTTAATTGAAAATTCTCTTTTGGTCCTGATGTCTGTTCCATGTTCCCACATTCTAGTGAAAGGGCAGAAAAGGTCAGTATTGAGCAGCAGCAGTAAAAGAAGAAATAGGAAAAAAAGAAATCGTGAGTACTTGGCTAGAATACTGCCTTTAAAATTCAACATTTAGAATCCCACTTGCAGAACAGCAGTAGTCATCTCTATATGTAGTGCTTCACAAAAGCTTTCTAAACATTTTTGTAAAATTAAAAAATATATTTCACCAGGTCGATCTTGCATTTGGGTGACTAAATGTTGGCTTGTGATGAAGCTGTGCTGATTTATTTTCATCAAAACACATTCACAGTTTGCAAATGTAATCATAATGCTCCTATTCAAGTGATATATTAGAAGGAAGAAGAGTGCAATACATGTGTCAATCTGCTGTTTTTGACAACAACATATAAACTTAATGAGTTACCCAGAATGAAAAAACTTCAGGAATTGTAAAGGAAACAGGTTCCTTCACCAGCTTAAACAAAAAATTTGAAAATGTACAACCTGAAAGCATGCTTATTGTACCTCGATTCTCTGTCTATAGCTGGCATATACACCACCAACTCAGGCTATTTCCACAAAAAGATTTGGAGAAGAAGGTTGGAAATTCTCAAAACTTACAGAAGGATATCTGCAAAGATGACAGGTGTGTGAAATGAAGAGAATGTTTAATAAAAGGAAGGATTTGTCGGAGTTGAACAATTTTTAATCTCCAGAATTATTTAGAAGAGAAAGTGGAAGTATTTGGGAGTTGTTAGGATAAAATCTAGAGTCTGCAGGCAGTGGTTTTCGACTGAAACAAGCTATTCAAAAGAATTTGTTCATCCAAAAATACTTTAAGAGCCTTCAATTTTCTTTCTACAGACGAAGAGGACACACAAAGAGGAGCTCTTTAAGGCAGTAAGCAGGAATGCCAGGGCTTCCTGTGTGCCATTAGCCACCTGTGGTAGCACTGAAAGGGATCGCCTCCAGGTCCACAGGAGCAGAGCTATAGACTATCAGGTGGCATCGAGCTCCACCTACTGCAGTATTGCTGTAGTTCATTTTACCTAGGGCTGCTGGATGTGATCTCAAGAAAAATGACCGTAGTCATTTTCATGAAAACGTTTGGGTCATTTCCTTATGTAATCTCACTTTAAGATGATGTTTCTTATATTACTTTGACTTTTTTTTTTGTTTTTTAAAATTATTGTTTCTTACATATGGAGTTGTATGAGATTTTGTTACTTCACTATAATGAAAGCAGGAAATGATCACCAACACAAGCCTTTTGATTGCTTAAAAGCAAATTAGATGAACTATGATGAAAGTCTTCATAAGTTGGAAACACTAAAAAAAAAAAAAACCCAAACTCCAAAGATTGTTCAGATTGTCATGATAATATATTGTTGAGTTTAACAAATTAGACATACCGGTATTGTTTTCTCTCAGTTTTTTATATCTGCACTGCAAATTAAAAAGAGTTCTACTGTTCTATAATTATGTACTGTTACCGTTTTAAGCTCAGATTGCACCTTTTCAATACATGACATTGTAATGAAAGATGATGTTGTAGAAAAGGAAGCTATTCCCTTCTGTTTTCTGTGATAAGGCTGGTTGAATCATATTATCAGTGCCTGAGTGGAGGGGGTGGTGTATGTGATACCTCCCTCCCTGAGCAACGGTGCAAAGGTTAGGTAGGTTCACAGCTCTTTTTCCTTTCCTCGTGAACTGGTAGAGCTGGCTGGCCAGAGGTAGGATGCAGGGAAATGTTGCACCTGAGAAAACTTTTCGTCAGTGCTCTGTGGCGTTAGACACTTGAAATGAATATAGCTAAATGGCTCCAGACCATATACTAGTGGTCAGGGTACTTTGGCTTTCAAGCCATTGAAACCTTAGGGCTACATTCCACCACCCTTCCTTCCCTTGAGTAGTAAGTTATTCTGAGAGACTCTCAGTTGGCTTTAATCATGTCATTCAAGGTATCGCCAGCTGTAAAAGCAATGGTACCTGGCTGTTGTCAACATTTTGCTGCTTCTGCAGGAAAAAAAAAAAGTGTCAGGAGCAAAGCAGGCTGGAAATTCTGCTGTTCCTGGAGTGTAAGATGCTTCTACTCCAAGTCCAAATCAGATTTCTTCTAGCTTTCTCTTAAAATTGCAAACATTATCTGCATTTAAAAAAAAAAAAAAAAAAGTCCCACTGGCATCAGTCTGCTGCATGCTATTCCCATAGCACAGATGATGAGAAAACTGACACAAGTTTACGGTTTTTGGTTTTGTTGCTTCTTGTGCTATGGGATGATGCTGTGGTGGTTAGCATTACAGATTACAAATAGACATGCAATGCAGAGAAGATAGCCATGTGGAAATAGTAACAGAAAAGGAGAAAGAAGATTGAAGGATGTCCAAATACTTAGAATTTCTTGGATTTTTCATTGTACTCTCCAAAAATGTGTGCCCTGATACAAGTTAAATATTGCCCAAAATAGGAAAACTTTTCCAATTTTAAAACCAAACTGCTTCTGAACCAGCTTCTCTGAAGGTTTCACCTACAAAGTCTTCTGTTCCATCCATCTGGCACCTTTCTGCCTTTAAGAGTACTCTGAAATTTAGAAGGGTAAATCAGAGGAAATAAATAATTATTTGTCTTTTAGCATTGTTTATGTTCTGGATAGATCATTTGTGTTCATGAATATACAGGAATGTAGTTACAAATATTTCAGACTTCTTATGCTGGAAATTATGTTTTTTAAAAAAGGGTTTTGTTTGGCAACTCATTTCTAAAATCCAGTCTACTTTTGAAAGCCTGTTTTCACAGATAAAGACACTTAGTATTCAGAATCTGCTTCTCGCTACAAATGGTTAAAATAAATAACTTCGATCTCTGGAAAAAATATACCAAATATTGATGATTAAATTTATGTAATGACAAATACTTAATTTTTATTTTCCCTAAAGTTCAGCGTAACAGACTCTCCATACTGAATGCATACTCATCCCCAGTAATCTCCTCTGATTAGCATTTCCTATAGGTGAAGTATGGGTGTCCACTCAGGCTATAAAATGATTCCTCTCTTGTTCAGTGCGTGAATGAGGTTTTCTCAATTACTGAGGTAGGCTCTCGGGTTCATTGGTAGCCCTCTGTAAGACTTGTGCTCCTGAGCAGTGTCAATTTGCCATCTGTCTCTGCTGCTGACCAGTCTTGATCAAGTGCACCCCAATTGCATGAAATAGTGGAGCCTTCAGACTTCTCTTTGACATTTCATTAGTTCATCCTTATTCTCTGGCTGCAGAAAATCTTCTTTCCGTTCCAGCTACTTTGCTCTTAGTACCATTTCTGGGTTTGGGTTTGTTTTCCCCCTCCTAGTTTTCTACTTGTTTGTGGGCTCCCTCAGTCATTATATTAGAACATTGGTGTTTGCAGTTCTCCAGTGAGTGAAGATACTGTTCCTTACACTTTGAACCTTTGTTCTGCTGAAATGTTACATAGGAACATAAATTTCAAAAGAATTTTGTGCCTTCTCGAGTCAAGATTCCAACAAGCAAAATGTTCTGCTCTTAATTTTTGTTTTTAATACTTGAATATTTCCAGGCTTTGCTGTGTTGTGCAAAAGCTATACAGCGTAGCAAGTATTTCATCCGCAGCTTTGAGTCTGCTGTGCAGCCTTTTTTGTACGTTGGCTCTACCCTGACTATAAGGATGTGACTTGCTAGGGCCTCCAGCTTTGCTTTGCTTGGAATCGATAAATGAGCTCTTTGATCTAAAACAAGTGCAGAAGAGAATTACTGTTTTCATATCCTTTTAGCCTGAGCACCATACACTGCTGAGTGATCTAAACTCTTTTATTAATCTACCTATACAATTTTTTTTAATAGAAGGGAATGTGTCTTCCTTCCACTTGAATAAACTGATGGTTGAAGGAGTTCTAAAAGTGTGCTTGTGTTTGACTTCAGGGATTTTTATGAGTCTGTGCCTTCCTTGTGGGTGAAAGCACAGACCCAAGAATAGTGGTCTATCACAGTGTGTATCTTCAGGGAAGAGCAATTACAGGTAAGTAATTTTCTGTTCCTGGTTTTGGAAATTGGATTTTCTTTTTATGGTAGACACAGTAGTCTATATAACAGTCTTCCAAGAGAAAAGCTACGTTTTCTAAGCGTTTCAGCATAGTAATTTAGAAAGCATGTATGCATTTTGCACAGTAGCTTCTCAACAGGTACTTCATATGAGAATCTATTTGTGCACCAGAGTTACTTAGTGACATTTTAAGTTTTTCTACAATAGACTAGCCGTTATTTTTGCTTTAGTTTGCATCTCTGTACAAAAAATTATTTGCACCACTTAATTTTTAATATTATGACCTGCTACAGTGTGGGTAACTAGCAGTATTTCATATATGGTTACATGTTTTTGTTCATTCTTTTTAGGAACCAGTGAAAAAAGATGTGCAGGAAAAACCGCCCAAAGAAGTGGCTGAGGTTACTACTAACAAGTACTCTTTCAATCCAGAGGTGAGACTGGTGAAGCTTTGATTCAAGATGGAGTTAAGGCAACAGACAAACATCATGTTTTAATTATTCATATAGATATCTGTTTGATGAATTCAAGATTTAAAGTCTTACTGTGTATAAGGAACCAGCCTTTTGCTGACTGATTAACACTTCATAGGTTTTATCTAGTAAAACTCCTCCTGAAGGTATCAGAAAAAATTGCTGATGAGTGAGATGTAGGGTTCTATTGTAATTTGGTAAAAATTGCGTTCTGAAAATTCAGTTTAGCTGTGTTAGTTATTCCATGCGTCAATTCTAGAAGACTGACCTTTAAATTATGTTACGTTAGTTTAGCACAGAAATGTCTAATACATTCAAAATTACTTTTTATTTCAAAAATTCATATTTTTATTAAAGTACATAGGTCAATATTGCACATCCTTAGATCTCAAAAACCTGAAGCAGAAAGGGCTGTTCCTTTGGGTGTTATGTAGGCCTGCACAAATTAACAGTTGTTCTAGCCTATATCTGGTTTTTCAGCCTTTGCCTGGTGTGACCTCAACCTAAAATTTTAAATATTGACAGGCCTGGAGATAATTTTACTTAAATGCCACTTTGTGGTCAGCACAGAACAGCTACTGTGGTGAGTCTGTTCTAATTCATGCAAGACCACCCAAGTGTATGTTCTGTTTGATGTGTACGTAGGCATGTCATACAACAATGCAGAGTTACAGTGTTGTCTGTGGCTATCTATCCCAAAGCAATTCAGGCCTTGTAAATATAAATAAAATGTTGGAATTAAAACACACTTTAATTTCTCTGTATGCATTTAACAATTTACCTGAATTTTATTTGACAATCCAGCAAAAAGATTTAATTTTTTGTCATATGTTGTCTTTGTTAGCTTATTTAAAGTCTGATCCATCTCCTTTCTCTGTAGAAAAAAAACTGAATGCCAGGCAGCTGCTTTGATCATAATTTTTTAGTAAAAGAAAGCAAGCACAAGTGTTAGCCTGACTTCAGCATCCAGTAATATCTCACCTATCACAACACAATATTTAATTTCCTTTTTTATCTAACTCAAATCACTCAGATTTGTTGGAAGCTAACAAAGTTGAAAAGTAAGATGGGCTGTGGAAGTCCTGCTAAAAGGTGCAGCTGTGCCAGCTGTTTTACTGGCAGAAGCACTCTGGCCTGAATACCAGAAACATTCCACCAACACATTCATTTATCATTTTTATCTTTTCAGTTCTCATTTACAATTATTATTTTTATCTTTACATCTCATTAAAAAGTCTTTTATTTTGTTTGCACTTTCCAGAATGTTCTCTTACAGTTAAAAACATACTAAGAAAGGGTGAAGTATGCAGCTCATTCTTATCATAGAAGCTGTTGTCCATACAGAGCACCAATTGTTTCAGCAATCAAAAATGGTACACTCAGATGTGCATAGAGATTTGAAATGAGTTGCAGCCTCTCTTGAGTAGGAGAGCATTTTCTCTACAGATCCAACTGAGATCTGCAATATCCTGTTGCATACCTTCCCAGGTGCATAATAAAGGATCTTCTTTATTTCCTTTACCGGGAATTTATTTTTTATTACCTAACACATGCAAAAACACTGCATATGCACAGAATGCAATCATAATTCTATGAAATCGATGCAGCTGTTCTCTGGAGACCCCAAGGGTACTTCTAAGCCAGGGCTAGTTCAACAACAAACACAAGCTTTCATCTCCCATGTATTTCAGTTCCATAGCTGCTCAGAAGAAAAAATGTTGCAGACATTTTGAACAATGTGCTAAGTAGGTGATTTTAATTCCCTGAAGTAAAATTGCTGACCTGGTTTGTACACTCTTAAAAAATAAGAGAGAAAGAAAGTAATAAAACCATTATGTCTGTGCTCCAAAACCAGCTATGTCTGTGGAGCTTTTCTTATTGTTTTGTTTTTTACAACTGTCAATCTCCGTGTTTTGAGTCTGATTGAAAATTTTTCTGGGTTGGGACTTCTAAAAGATTTCTCTCCTGTGCATGCTTTTCGTAGTTTGTTAATGCATAAGCACTCACAGCAGTCATTCCTTAAGTCTAGGCCATTGAACAATCTCTTCTTCCTGTCTCGTAGTTTAATGAAGCTCACGGGTGCTTAACTGCCTGTAAGATCTCTGTCAAACTTGAAGTCAGCCAATGAGTTAAAAGCTGTTGGAACACATGTAGACACGGGCATGCACAGCAGTATCATGTAAGACTTGTTTACATGCTTGTGAAATGACACAATGCTGTCCCAGATGATGACTGTCTCGGAAAATATTTGGTGATTAAAACAACCCTGAGACTGCACATACCTTCTCTATGCTAAGCTCTTCTTAATTAATACCATAATATTTATTTTCAATTTGATCACTTTCAGTCTGATCCACTGGAACCAGTGAAGAGGCTCTCCCCATTTAGAGAAACAAGAAAGGAGCTGAGGACTCTTAGTAAAGCTCTAGCTCACTCAAGGTAAGGGAATCCAGAGCACACAGAAATGGGCCAGTCAAGGCTAAAGGAATCTTTGGTTCTGCAGTGGCAGTACTTCGATTATGGCTGAAATAATCAACTGTACTAACAGCTTAGAAAAGATGGTTTACAATTCTTCCTTTATAGGCTTTATGTATACTCAAAATTTTGACAATGCTGTATGAGGAATAATTGTTTGATAGCTCTGTCTATATCAATACTATATTGTTTAGTGTTCTTTATAAAGGTGCCTGTTAGTTCTTTGCAGTCTTTTGCATGACACAGTGCTGTGCCAAGATTTGGTAATAAAGTAGTCAAAAATGAGCAATGTTAGGACATACAATGTCCACTATGTGACTGTTGTGGTTTAAGCCCAGCTGGCAACTAAGAACCACGCGGCCGCTCGCTTGCTGCTCCCCCTGCGGTGGGATGGGGAGGAGGATCGGAAGAAAAAGGTAAAACCTCATGGGTTGAGATGAGGACAGTTTAATAGGACAACACAAGGAGAGAAGAAGTAATAACAACAATAATACTAATAAAAGAATGTATAAAGCGAGTGATGCACAATGCAATTGCTCACTACCCGGAACCCGATGCTCAGCCTGTTCCTGAGCTGCGATCCCTCCTCTCCACCCCATGCCCTGCCAGCTCTCCCAGTTATATACTGAGCATGACGTCATATGGTATCGAATATGCCCTTGGCTAGTTCAGGTCAGCTGTCCTGGCTGTGCCCCTCCCAGCTGCTTGTGAAAATTAACTCTATCCCAGCTGAACCCAGGACAGATGGAAAATCATAATGAAAATATCTACCACTATTATAGAAATATCTGCATGGACTCATTTGGAATATACCAACTTGAGTCTCAGGAGGATGCTGACGTGGAAGGAATAGATTTTTGTGCCCCTTATCTGATGGGTAGTGAGCTGTTATAATAGGACTTTGATTTGGGATTCTATATACCTTTTAGCCAGCTGAGTTTGGACAGCAACCATTATTTTACAGGACTGACCACAGAAAGTAGCTGGGTGTGTATGCTTTTCCTAGAGGCTATCTTCTATTGCCACTAGACACAATAAACTTCTGTCCCAGCAGGGCATTTCTTATGGTCTCATTTAAAAAAAAACAAAAAAACCCACAACACCAAAAAAAAAAACCAAACTAGGGAAGCCTATTCGGAATAGGCTTTAGCAAAGAGTACTCTCCCATTTAGGCACTCACACTCTTAAATGTACTTAGGCTGTGTTGTCACCCATGTTTCACCATTGTCACTGCGGGTAGCGCTTAAGTTGACAAGATTGAGGCTTCAATGTGCTTTTCTGTTGCAATCACACATTCTGATTGCACTCCAAACTTGCCTACAGAGACTATTCACTCTATTTGCTCAGTATTAGCTTAAACAGTTGCTAAACTGCATAATAAGCCTTGTAGTAGGTGACTCTAGGGTTTTCTAAATTTTCCTGGAACCTTCTAGCTTGCTTGATGTGAGTGTTAAGCTAAGAAATGAGGTTCATTTGCAACTGAAACAGCAAGCAGTAGTACAAAAAAAGATTTACATCTGGCAAGGTTTAGTTACAGCCTGCTGCAAATAAAACTGACAAATTACCACTGCCAGCCCCAGCAGGGTACAGATTACACAAGTGTTTACAAGGTTCCTAGACTTTAAGTCTTTGAAGAGCATTCACTTGATAAAAATAGTTGAATTAAAGCAAGCAGCAATAAGACAGACATCTATATAAAAACTTAGTAATTAGGTTAAATCTAAGCAAATATGGCAGTCAAGAGAACACATGATACTGTATTAGCATAATATATTGAAGACAAATTAGGCTCTTGCATTGTCTGGCTGAGGTTGCAACTGCAAAAAACTCAAGAAAGTCAGAGAAAGTAGCCTCTTTGCATGCAGTACTGTAGAGGAATCAGAACTTCACGTTTCACAATAATGTACTGTTTTTAAATATTCCCAAATTTTTACATCAGAGCAATTTCTAAACTTTATACTAGTTACTTGTGATAACATTAAATTTCACATTCTTCCCTTTTATCCTTCTCTGCCCCCAATTATTTTTACTATTCACTTTGTTAATTCACTTTTAGTGAATTTTCACTTGATAACTTGGCCAAAAATAGTAATAACCTGCAAACAAAATAATAAATGCTGTGTACTTTGAAGGTTGGATAAGCCATTTTTGTAAAGCGTGACTTGTTTTTGCCATAAATGCACTGTTAGTTATGTTTGACTGCCTGTGTCCATTGTTCATTGCTAAATTTCAGTGGAATTGTCTCCTTGAGGTCAAGTTAAAGTTCTTTTGATGATAACATGCCAAAGATCAGTTTACTTCTTGATATATGAGTTGCAGGTGCTTGGAGCTCGCTTTTGGTTGCTTTACATTGTTTATATTCAAATGAGTAGGACAAAAAATATTTACAAGTGTTCTGTAGGATGAAAATTACCATCACCATTGGTACTAAAAGCCTTGATTTTTAAAATCTTAGCAAATTGATATGTAGACATTTGGATGAAGCAAGCTGGACCACTCATTTCATTACAATTTACAGTTTGAATAAATGAAGTGTCAAGATATTGATCCTAACTCTTGGCTGAGCACCTAACTTTTATGTACCTTCGTGGAAATCACTTGACCCCTCTGCAGCTCTGGCAGGTAAATTGTAAATTGGGACTGGAAACTAGGTAATGTATCTGAACTAAACTCACTGCATAAATGTATAGCTTTTTAAATTGGTATGAATGGCAGAGTGTGAATGAGGATTGCTTTTGTTACTGAAAGCAAAAATTTTTTTTTTTTACATATAAGGCATATTTTTTCTTACCATTTTCATTTAAACTATTTTTTAAATTTTTAATCTTATTACTGCTATCTTATGCTTTTAGGGATGTTAGTTTGATAAATCTTACAATGGCTAGCGCTCACGTACGTGCAAGCATTGTCTTACTCATCTCTGCAGCACTGCTAGGTATTAGGTGTATAAATATTATTACTCTCATAAGTAAATTATGAAAGTCAAATTGGGGATGGAAGATTAATTATCACTGGAACAGCTACAATTGGAACTCGGGTGTCTCAGGTAAGTAAATGCCTTACTTATTCTTCTGGACTGCAGTGATGCCTCTGTTTCTCTGATTTTTATTTTTATTCTCAAAATTGCCCTACTAAATTAAAAGCTCCAGGGAGAGACTTCTTAGAGATCCAGCCCATTACTCCAGGTGAGCGCAGTTGTTTCCTATAACAGATGAAGTGTTTAGTCTAGCCTACTTTCAACGGAAGACATTTCTGTTTCCTGCACCACATTATGATAAATGCAGATTTGCCTTTCACTGAATTTGTAATGGTAATGCAATCTGCAAAATTATGTTAAATGTAGATTTTTAATGATGTGAATAGATTTGATCCTAATGTGTTTTGATGTCATATCTTGTCTCTGAGTGATTAAAACCCCAGATTTTAGTCTTTCATCCCTTCTCACCTCCAGAAGCCAATACAGCTAAAGGGACAAACAAGATTATATTCCTTTATGTGCGTTATCAGCAGAATTGTCTGTTATGTCCTGATCACTTGTACCTGCACCACACCCGCATAGGATAGGGATGTTGTGCAATTGTTCTTAAATATTTGGCTTGCAGAATCCTTTTTACTGCTGATATGGAAGATGGAAAGAACCCAACTCCACTTTAATATACCAAGCAGAGTTTGAAGTGCTGATAAGTAAAAACAAAACAAAACCAAACAAACAAAAAAACCACAAAAACCAAAAAACCTACCCGTTAAAGCATCTCCAACTCTGCCATCTTCTTCTAGTCCCATAAATTTAATTCACAGTTGCATTCAAAACTAGCTTCATGTGATTTCAGATGTCTGGGTAGCAATATTCCTGACCACAAGTTTTTCCATGACAGTTGAAACAGATGGAAGATGAAGAAAGGGAAGACTTAATCTTGTGCTACTGCACAAATAAATGTTTATTTACTTTTTACATTTACTCAACCGTAAATGATGTATTTACACACATTTGTTTTTTGACGATCAGAAGTTTAGCATGGTGAGGGCATAGTCAAAGCTGCTTAGTACACTCAGGAGAAATGTGCCGTTTTGCTCTTGTGTAGGCAATGGTCACTTTAATACTAGTTTCTGGAAAGCACTGTTGTGCTCAATGCTCAAATGAAGTTTGCCTGTCATATTGTGTAATACCACACATTCTTTACATTGCAATGCCAGTAGTGATCCTGTAACACACCTAATATAATTTATTCTATTTACTGTGGCAATTAAATAATGAATCCCACATATATTATTTAAGAAGTGAAGTATGATATGAGCTATAATGGCCATGGAGAAATTTGCTTGAGAAAAGTCAGGGAAACAGATTTTTGAAACATGAACTCACTTTCTGAAATGTACAGGAGCCAAATGACCCAGTATGCGGAAAAATATCCAACAGACTTAATATCTGGAAATCAAAGGTATACGTTAACTGGTTTTTAATTTTTATTGTGTTGTGTAAGCCTGGAAATTCTTCAAGTGTCATTGCATGACCTTTTAATAATGAAAATGTGCTAGCCATTCATCTTGAGTGTTTGCACAATGTTACTTTGACTAAATCTGCATGTAGAAAAAAGAACAGTAAGAAGAGCAAAGAAATCAAATCCACAGATTTTTAACCAAATATTGAGATGTGAAGTTGTGGGAAAAGATAATTTCAAGTGAGAATGACTGCACTGCTGGTTTGGACCAAAGGACATGTTAGCAATACTTCTTAGTAACAATTTCAGACTACAGAAAAGGAGCTATTTTAGAAAAAAGAAGCAGAGTGGAAAATGCAAGAAAGAAAGAAGAAAACTGGAGTTTTCTTCTCCAGGGCAGCAACTTTTAATTTCAATTAAAGCAGTCAGGCTAGCAGAGCAGCATGCTAATACATACTACAGGGAGTCAGTGAATACAAATGACCTTTGTGGATTTGGTTTTTGCTGCTTTTCCTCCTCCTGATTGAAAAGGAACACCCAGCAGTTGCCTTAATTGGACGTTAATTGATACATATTCACAGGAAGTGGTGCCTGTGATCTTGCAGCTTGTTTGTATGAAAGAGTATAATGGAACAAACTGTGAGGAAGTTTTTTAATGATCACAGTGACATAGCACAGCAGTATGAATTTTAAAATTATCTCAAAAATGTTTTGAAGAGTCATTACTGGAACAGACTTAGCTGCATTCATAAAGCTTTAATATTCTACCTTACACATTAAAAGCATAATTAAACTGAAGATAAACCTTATAATTATGACCTCATACCTCCTCTCAGTAATATGCTCTCATACTTTCGTGAGTCCTCATGATGATGTAAAAGAGGATGATGACAGAACGCAGAGGTTGCTCAAACTACTCATCTTTCAAAACTATCAGTCACTAGTCCCCAGTAGAAAATCGTACCGCTCTTCCTACTGAGGAGTTGTACCCAGTCACTTTAGGGAGACACCTGTCAGCTCTCAGATACCATTTTGCCTAAACACAGCATTAAAATGAAAGAAGGAATTTGCTTATCTTTGTGCAGCATAAAATGAAAAACCATTTGGGAAATCTGTAGATAATGATTATTCCTCTTCCTTTGTAGATCAATATGTCTTACTTCCAGTGGAAATTGTGCATATAGACACAAAGTAGCTCTGACTTGACTAAGTACTTCCCAATGTCAGATTCAGTGGGTGGAATACAGTATGGCAGAAAAGACCACACCTTTGTCCTTGAGCATTCAAATACCTTTAGCTTTGAGCTAAGAATTATGTTTTCATTTCTATTGCTATTCTTACTAAAACTAAGGAAACTCAAGAAGCACAGCCCCTTTGAAATGACATTCAGCTCTGAGGGAGATCCTTTCTTATTGCTTTGTTCCAATGACATCTGTAAATGGGATCCAGAAATAATGTTAAGTAATCCACACTTGCATGGGGATGTATTGTATGAGAACCAAGAAAGTAGAAGTCTTTAGAACTAATAAATTGTAGAAAGATGTAGGAACACTTACACAGCAAAAGAAGTTACCAAAGCATTGGAAGCTTGTAGTTGTTAATCCATAATAAAAGCAGGTTGCCATAAATCACTTCTGTAGACTAACTCAGCCCACCAAGACCATGCAAGTGTACTGGAAATACTCTTGTTAAACATCACCCCAAAAAATAGTGCTTAAAAATAAGCATATTGTATTGCTTCAAATAAGACTAGCTGAAAATACTTTCTTTGTGTAAAAAGGAGGTAGGAAAGGTGATAGAAACTGAAAACTGTGCAGTGACAGTCATCTAAGCATAGGTGCCCGTGTAAAAATGACAAGTTGTGGTCGTCCTCAGCCGATGATGTCTAGGAATCCACAGCTTTGAGCTGCAAGCTCAAAGGGGAAGTGTCCATGAGCCAGTCAAGCCTTTACTTGCAAAAAGAGCATGCTAAACCTCTGCATTGCATTTCCCATAGTTTGAAGAAAATGGCTCCTGTGCATCTGTTTCACTGTGCTGTGCTAGTTAAATAAAACTAAATGTCAAACTGCTGGCAGTTTAACAGTATTCAACTGGCTGCTTTTTATGTTTTAAATTAGAAACTGGATGGCTTTTTAAAATGGTTCAAGTTTCCTGAAGGCAGATCTCTAAAAGTCACTCTGCATGTAGAAAGTCCAGCTTCTACTAATGCATTCTTTATGCCTGCAACAACAGTTAGACTGACCGTTACCCGAAGACTGGTTTCTCCTACTTCTTTTCCTGCTAGTGGCTGTGTAGCTGATGCTAATACAAAACCATTTAAATTTTGTGATTGAAATGGCAGCTACGACCGGAAGATTTTAAACGGCAAGAAATGTGTTATTTTTGGAGTTTGGGTTATGACCTTGTCTGTCCTTACTTGTGAATCTATACTGATCCTATCCTAATATATGCAGACAAAAAAGATGTTAGTGTTTAGAGATTATGATAAGTTGGCATTCCTTAATGCATATCATTGGAGTCTGTAAAAGCAGGGAGGAGAAGCAAAGTGGAGTTAAGCAAAGAAGAGACTGAGGCAGTACTGAGAAACATTTCACCTTATCTGCCAATATTAGTTTCCAATGTATTTAATACTCCATAATGTCAGTTGCTTGGAAACCAATGTTTTGTGCCCTTTTGCTGCTTGGCAGAAATCACTTTAATTGGCATGTTTCTAGCACTGTCACTGCTGGCAGTTTGCAGCATTTTTTTTTTTTTTCCCAGAAGCAAAAATTTTCTTTAACATGAATGATGGCTCATGTTAATTAGACAGCAGTCATGGGCAAAGACAACCATTTACGTGTATGGGTGTATGAATCATTATCTCTATCATCAATCACTGGAAAGACTGCTATTCCCATCAACATTTCTGCCTTTCCAGGCTGTTCGTTTGAGTCTCAATCTCCTTTCGTTTTGTGCAAAAATGTTTGTTTATGTTTGAAATTTTGTAAGTGGAAATAGTTCATTGCTTATTAGATTTTACTATCTATCTAAACACAACAGTCTAATCCCACGTATTATGATATAAAATGACACATTGTCACTGAATGTTTGAACAAAGCTAACACTTAAAATGGGTTTTCCATTATTTAGTAGTAAAATTTCATTGCTCTGTAAATACCTTTATGTGGTAAGGCAAGACACTAGATCATGAGGATTGGTTTCTACTTGCACATGAAAATCTTGAACCAGCAGTATTTCCTGGTGGAAGATCAGGGACCTCACTGAAGTTCCACTTAACAAGCAGTGAGTTTTTATTGGTAATATGAACATAAAGTTATTATTGTACATTCTTACAGCAAGAAAATGGAAAGCCCAGAAATCTCCAGATTATTTTTTTCTTTTGAAGTTCTAGTAATAGTTTCCCCACAGCTTTTTGAAGAAGAACTTAAAGCAAAGCCTTGAAATCTCACAGATTTATTTTTCTGCCCTTTATCGGTACAAAGGTGTCTTCTCTCTGCTGCTCTGGAAGTACTTCCCCCACTCACCTTTGCTTATGTACTTCTCCAGAGACACCAAGAGCTGGAAACCTGAATGTGCCTACCCCCAAAGAAAACTTTTATATGAAGATCAACAGGAATGGGAGTTACAGCATGACATAAGTGGAGGGGTGTGTGTGTGTGCATGTTCTTGTGTTCTGGGACTTCTTACAAGAGAAATTGCTGCCCTCCATTCTTTCTAGGTTGAGAAGAACACATTTCCAACTAAAAATAAGCCAGTTTTTTGGTATGTTGTTTTTGTACCTCCAGGTAGCCAAATATGTTTGTGCTTCTCAATGTAAGAGAACCTCTCCTCATTTTCAAGATAGAGGTTCTACCTCATTTCACAATGGAAGCAGTATCTTCTATATTTCAATGTCTTTATAGTTAATTGAAAACCACTCTGAGACATCTTTAAATATGCAGTGATACATTAATACATTCACCTGGTGACATCTTTTATAATACTGTGGGATGTTGTTTTGACTATTGAAGATCCTTATTTCCTGCTGCACAAACTTCTGTGAACATACCACAAATTTACTCATGTCTTATTTTAACTTTACTTGTTTCTTGACTTATTTCATGGTCAGATTTTCATGTGATAATATGCATCTTTCCCATTATGCAGATCCTGGTTTTGTTTTTTAAACAGAGACATTTGAGTACAGAATATTTTACTTATCTGCAGGAGAATAAAATGGGAATCTATATCGGAAATAATGTGGGTATTCCAGATTGTTTGTATGTCTTCAACTACTCAAGACAGATGTTGATATGGTACTACTTTAGTTCCTTGCCAGAACAGTTAATGGTTCAGTATGGTAAATGATCACATATGGCTGAGTTTCTATGGGTTAGTAACTACATTTAATAGATTTTAATGTCATTATCATCTGGTCTTCACTGAATTTAAGACGACTAGATGTATGAATATTTACCCATTTGGTTCTTACTGTGTAATTACTCAACCATTAAATAGGAGTAGTAACCAGTGTGTTCCTGATTCTCCATCGCCTCATGTGTATATGTTTGCATCTCTAACTTGGCTGTAAACACTACCAAACCAGAATTTGTAATTAATTTACTTTAGTATCTACATATTAATTGTGAATAGTTGCAAGCTTTTTCTTGTCCACATGCTAAGCTTTCAGGATATGACCCAAATGCAGAGCTCAACAGCAGGGCTTGCTGGCTCAGGCTCACCACCATGTAAACTTAACTCCATGGCTTTTGGTAGTTTCAGAAGGTGGCTGGTGTACGCACCCTTGTCCTGGTTTTGGCTGGGACAGAGTTAACTCTCTTCTTAGTAGCTGGTACAGTGCTGTGTTTTGGATTTAGTGTGAGAATGATGTTGATAACACTCTGATGTTTTAGTTGTTGCTAAGTAGCGCTTATCTTAAGCCAAGGACTTTTCAGTTTCCCATGCTCTGCCAGCAAGCGGGTGTGCAAGAAGCTGGGAGGGAGCAGAGCCGGGGCAGCTGACCTGAACTAGCCAAAGGGGTATTCCATACCATGGAACGTCAGGCCCAGTATATAAACGGGGGGGAGTTGGCCGGGAGGCGCAGATCGCGGCTTGGGAACTAACTGGGCATCGGTCAGCGGGTGGTGAGTAATTTCATTGCACATCACAGGTTTTTTTTCTTCCCCCCCTTCCTTTTTTTTGTTGTATTCCTTTTCATTACTATTATTATTATACTTCATTATTACTATTGTTAGTATTATATTTTACTTTAGTTATTAAACTGTTCTTATCTCAACCCATGAGTTTTACTTTTTTTTTCCTTTCCTCCTCCTCACCCCACTGGGAGGGGGAGGGGGAAACGGCTGCATGGTGCTTAGTTGCTGGCTGGGGTTAAACCACGACAACCCTGTAATAACGAACTGCGTACATTTTAAGTGAACAATGCACTAATTCTCATTTACAATGAGACTGCCTTACATCGCTCAGGAAAGGTGTGAAGCAGTCCTAATGTAAATAAATTTGGGACATACTGGCATAGATTACAATGCTGAATGTAAGGCACTAAAGAACTGAGTGAAATAGTCAGCAGCTCCAGTATTTACTGATAAGAGAATGGAACAGATTCTCTGCTGGTATAAATCAGTATCACTGTTGACAATTTACAAGAAATGCAGTTTGCTCTCCTATTGTTCTGTGCACGCTTTGTAAATAAGACGACCACTGTGTGCATATGGATTTACTTTTATCTTGGCATTTCCTGCTGTTTTACAATTACTAGCTATTTAGGTGTTACAGCACCTTGTCAGAAAGTTAAGGGACATATAAGAATTACTGTAGCTATTAGAATGCAGCAACAGCTCAAATGGAGTCTGATGTGTGTTAATGCGCATACACACAACATAGTATTTTAGGGGACTGGCATGATAAAAAAAATAAGTGTCCTATTCCAACTGGAACAGCAGTGAGGGCAGTAACATTTAATCAGTTGAAATCTGATGAGAATGCAGGTGTTAATGCTTGTGCTCCTGCGGAGATTACCATAGGATCCTTAATAACTTCAGGTTGTCAGAACTTCCATTTTATTATATGTTCAAAAAGACAGACCCTCCAGTACCACAGTGCCCCCTTGTCCGGGTTTCAGCTAGGACAGAGTTAATTTTCTTCCTAGTAGCTGGTATAGTGCTGTTTTGGATTTAGTAGGAAAATAATGTTGATAACACACTGATGTTTTAGTTGTTGCTAAGTAGTGTTTATACTAAGTCAAGGATTTTTCAGCTTCTCATGCCCAGCCAGCAAGAAGGCTGGAGGGGCACAAGAAGCTGGGAGGGGACACAGCCAGGACAGCTGACCCAAACTGGCCAAAGAGCTATTCCATACCATATGACATCATGCCCAGTATATAAACTGGGGGAGCCAGCTGGGAGGGGCGGATCGCGGCTCGGGAACTAACTGGGCATTGGTCAATGAGTGGTGAGCAATTTGCATTGTGCACCACTTGCTTTGTATAGTTTAATTCTTTTAGTATTACTATTGTCATATTATTATTATCATTATCATTGTTTTTCATTCCTTTCTGTCCTATTAAACTGTCTTTATCTCAACTCACGAGATTTTTTTCCTGATTCTCTCCCCCATCCCAGGGGTGGGGGGGAGTGAGCGAGTGGCTGCGTGGTGCTTAGCTGCTGGCTGGGGTTAAACCACGACACCCCTAAAACTAAGTAAGAGCATAGATTTCAAGTTTAATCCAAATGAAGAAAGCTTGCTGCTCTCACCGCTTCTTTCAGGGGATATTTCTTTGAATTCTTCAGAATCCAAATACTCATCAGCCTCATTTGAGACTTGTGATGGGATCACAGCTCATGATGGCATGGCTGCAAATAATGCTAAGTGTTTGTTTAGAAGAATTATACTGGGGTTTAATCCATGGTTTTAGTCTGTAATGTTCAGAATACAGTTCAGCTGTTATTTGCTGTAGTTTCAAAGTTATTGCCTCCTGTGCTTTCTGTTTTATACAGAAATGGATTGTTATTTGTATTACTTTTTCTGCTATAGAAAATATTTACTCAGAATGCTTTTAAGTGGCAGTGTACATAAAATTGCACTTTCTTTTCACCTGGGAAGCCTTAGCTCATATTCAGTTTGTCACTAGTGCAACAAGTTAGGTAGTGCCCAGCTGATATTCACCTTGCAACACCCTCAGCAGGGTCTGGCCTTGTACCCAAAGACGAGCTTTTACTGGTCTAGTAGGGAGTTGTTGCAGATGCAGATTGAAATGCTTTTATGAAAATATAGGAAATGACGTTTAGAAAGCCTGTGCTCTCAGTGGCTTTCAGAGCAATGCCACATTGGTTTCATTTATTTTTACAGTTGGCTATAAGCCTCTGGAAAAGGCTAAATTCATTCTGTATAGCATGTGGAGCAGATGTTCTGTCATTAGCTTTATTGATATAAAGGCTGTATCCATTAAGATAAGAAAATTGAATAAGCCATTTTATGAAACAGTGGCTAACAATTTCTAAGATCAGAGAAATATGTATTTAAGTTGTTTGATAGATACATAGTTGTTTTACTTACAGCTCACAATTTTTGTTCACCATGATCATAATATAATGTTCAGCCTTAGAGAGATAAGAGAATCAAGCTGGTATAAATGGACTGCAACTTCTTTGCACCTCAGGGACTGGGACAGAGGGAGATGAGCAGGAAGAGTTAATGAGACTGAAGCACCCCAGTAACACCACCCACTGCCTTGAATACAGTTGCTTAGTAGAGGGACAGCCACATGAGTGTGCAGCTTTCTGCCCATCTTTCTAGCAATTCTGTTCAGGCTGCGGTTATACCAGCTTACTTGAGCAAGGATTTGGCATCACATGTTCATGAGTGCATGTCATTCCTTTAGTAAACCATCTCGCACTGAATTTGTTTATGTACAAAGTAGATGTGAGGTTGTTAACTGTAAAATTTGATCTTCTGGGACAAATATATCCTTAGTATGATTCCTTTGAATTTAGTGAAGATGACCCAATGTACTTAAATAAGGTATATTTAAACAGAAGGTAAAAAAACCTGGTAAATATCTAGCTTGTCTTTACCCTGATGCAAAGGTTTCTGGCATTATTGTTATAGCTTCTTAATGTTTTTCTGGCACCTAAATTATAATTAAGACAAATGATCATTTCCTTTTATTTTTGTAAGTCATTTCTTACTCAAAGAAAGGCGCCAAGAATCTCAAATCTTAGCAGTAAAAGTTCAATTCCCCAATACTTTAATGGCCTTGTATTACAATTAACTGATGACCTTGAGTCCCTAAAGGATTTAAAGAGTAATTTAATAAGTACGTAGTTACACTAAGCACTAAAAATACGCTTGCTTCTGTATGTGTAGTACACTGCTGGGTCACTCCTTTGCACATGTCATTGACCCTTATCTATAATAATATATTCCTGTAGAGAAATCTTGAAGTATTCCATGGTACATTATTACTGCTCAGGAAACTTTTAATTTTCATGCTGATGAAGATATTAACTTAGAAAAATAAGTCAAATCCTTTTGTCTGAACGACAGTTGAAAATCTGTGTTGTGACTACAGTTGACTGAAGCTCAATTACTTTAATAAATGTATTCCAAATTTCATCTCAATTACATTTGCATTTTAATGAATGATTCTCGCCTACTTGTCAAATAGGCAGCCCAGCTAAATTTATTAAATTATTGTATAAACAGGGTATTGTGATGCCAGAATTTAAAGGGAGAAATATTTGATGTCCTATTCCAGCAATATACTGTAAACCTACAGTGTAGAAAAGTATGTTGGTCACCTCTGTATTTTAAGTTTGGATTTATTTTACTGTTTTCCTGACAAGAGTCCATGAACCTTTAGGATCATTCATGCATATCCCAGAAATAATTCTATGGAATTATGAGAGGATTTTTTTTGTTTAAATCGGGTAGTTATTACAGCTTTTTTATATGCTGCATTTCTGTTAATTCTATTTTATTTCTTTTTCCGTACTTGGAGACTGTAGAGCTACTTTCTGTAATACCTGGGACTTCAAGGAAGTCATAGACTAAAAAAGTTCATTCACAAGTGTGCATGTTTCCTATTCCTATGGGTATATGAGAGTGATCATTGATTTTTGGAATACACATATTAAAGCCTTCTATATTAGATAAACCTTAAAAAAAAAAAAGTACTGATTGTACTTGCCACTTATGCATCTTTCTCCAGTAATACTGGTTATGGCTGTTAGTGTAAAAGAAATTTCTAATTTATAATTATCTTTCTCTACCACTTGTCTTTGATTCATGTAATAACCTCATTGTTCACTATTTGTGGCATTATAATACACAGCTACAGCATGGGTTTTGATCTTTAAGAAGGAATACTTACATTAGTGTGTGCAGAAATGTAGAAAAAGCACTACAAAGGGAAAAAAATATTTTTACATACAAATATCTTGAGAGCTGGCAGAAAGGAGAGAGAGAAAACTACTGGAAAAGGACATAAAGCAAGAATTCGAGGCCATCAAAAGTTTTCTAGTATTCCAAGAGAAGTCTGTTATGCAAAATACTAGGTTCTTATAAAAAACATTAAGCCAGTCTGACACAACTCTGAAATCCTTATGTTTTTCTAAAGCATGCAGTGTTTCTTATCAGGGACATCTGATTTTCTTTTTTTTTTTAATTTTTCCAAAGTTAGTATAGAAATATCTAGCAGACAGGTTATCTACCTGAACTGGAAATGTTTTCAGGCTTGTATTTATAGTTGCTGGGCTTAAAAAAATCATGTCAACAAAACCAAAAACCCGATCCCAAAACCATTAAATTGTGCAAGTGGTTTTTCATCAAGGGAAGCAAGGAGGGAGTAAACTGTGCTCCCCTTGAGAACTAGTGAATTCGGTGCCTGAAATTTGCACATTATATGACCTTCAGGTGCTTTAATACATGTCTAGTAAGAAAAGGGAGTTATTACTTGTCAGTAAAACAAATGAGGCACAGCTTTCAAGCCTACATTGTGTTTGAAAGAATCAATACAGCCTGATGACACTTGATTCAAAAGTCAGCAACACATTAACGTAGAGAAGTGTCCTATGCCTGGATAGCATGCTCATCTGACTTGGATCAGCTGCTACATTCTTGCTAACATTTTAATCAAAGGCTGTAGAGTAATTGTGTGCAATATCCCTTTCACTGCCCTAGCTCACCTTTTCTTTTTCCTCCCCCCCCCCCCCCCCCCAATCCTATAGGGAGTGCATTATGGTTTCTTCTTTATTTTCTTCTCTTGGAGTAATACCCTGCCTGTTGTCTTCAGCTCACTCACAGGCTTCACTGGCACCTTCCCTGTTACTAACAATGCAGCCTTCTGACAGCAAGTGGAATTTAGCAGCTAACAGTAGCTTCAGGGCAGTGCCTGTCAGGCTGACAACTGAGTTAAAGTGAGGGGCCCAGTGGTCAATTGGCTGCTATAAATTAGAATTAGGCAGGGAGTCTTTAAATCAAGTAGTGGACAAAGTGATGCTGAGTTCAAGACATCTAATAGTTAACCTGTGTGGTGCTGAAAGAGATAAGGGAAAGATCTCCCAGTTCATATTGGGGAATAGTTGTCCTTTGTTATCGTGTTGCAGAAGGAAATACTCATATTGAACTCTTGAATATAGAAGAATGTGAAATCTCTGTTAAAAATTAAGTTGGTGGGCAACAGAAATTAATCAATTTGATAGTGTGTCTTTAGTACACTGACCAACTTGTGATGATTTTTGGCAGGCATCATATCAATTTTGTGAAGCAAGGTGGAGAATACTTTCATATACTTCACCAAGAATCACTGGAGAGGAGGAACACGCTGAAAGCAGCCCAGCAGGCTCAGGGCACAAGATGGAGAACTGAGTTCCAGCCACCCAAACACTCCTCTGATGTGGAGGAGTCAGAGGAAGAAATAAGCACGTAAGTCAACTCACAGGGCTTTTGGTGGTCTGAAGGTAGTGGTTTTAAAAAGTGACAGTTTCCAGTTTCTGTCATTACTTGGTATTGAGGCAGAATATTACTACTTGTGTGCAGTAGAAACAGAAAATGCTTAAAATCTGGGTAAGTGAGCAGCTGGAAACTTAGCAAGCATGGAAAAAAAAAAATGCTTGAGGTGCTGTTTAAAAAGGAGGAAGTTCAGAAGGCAGAAAGTTAGTGAATTCGAGAGGTTTCATAGCCAACTCAGAACTGATTCTCTGAGGAGAAAAGGAGGAGGCCCGGTGAGTTTGTGCCATGCTTGTGTTCCCACAATGGGACCACAGCATTAAGAATAAAAAAGAATTGCATTCACCAGAATAAGTGGCTTAGCTTGCAGAGTGGGTTTCTTCGCTAGATCAGACCTATTACTACCTTTTTCAGGTTTTCTCTCCATTTGATCATTAGATAGTCTTCAATCCTTTGGCTTACACTGGTCTTTTCAGTGCGCCTCTAATGCCTGTTGTAATGCTGTAGTCGTCTTCCATTTGTCAACCCTCACTAGGTGATGAGAGGATTAAATACTTGCTCAGCAGGAAAGAGTAGCTCTTCTAGAGGTTACACACCTTTGGAGCCTTATTGCATCAAAAGCTCATCCATCTCTAACAGTCTTTTCTCATCAGTTTGCTGTGGCCTTTGTCACTCCCAGGTACCAGCTTCCTCTCATTCACCTTTCTTCTGTGAACTGACTCTCAATTTGGAAAACTCAGTCTCCAGAGTCATCTGAGATGCAATCACGCCCTAGTCATAAAGTGGGACAGCAATATATAACCATTATTAAAAAATAAGAAATAAAATCTTTCCTGTTGGTATGAAACCCAGACCAAAAAGCAAACAAGTGGCACAGACAGGCTGAGAGATTCTGAACAGAAAAGTATCATATTTACTAGAGTGACATTTAATATCCAGCATTCTAAATGGTCAATAACTGAACAGCTAGAAAAGGTGGGAAAGGAATAGATTATTACTGAGAGATAGTGTTATGGAAGGAGAAAAGGTATAGGGTATTAGTCAAAGTATTTTGGAATTTTTGCCTCTAATGATCTAAAACTTTCTCCTTACTTAAACAAGTCACCTACAGCTGTATTATTTAAATGGCACTATGAAGCACTTTGGTCCTAGGTTAATGAAGGCCATTTGAACATTTTAGGTAAACAAGATTATTTCATTTAAAAAACTGAATACATAAGAACCTCGCTGAAAGCTTTTTGTAAACTCTGTGCTTATTAATTTTGATATGTAACTGTTCTATCTACACATAACTCGGCTAATCCACATTTATTGTAGATAAATAATTTATTACACATATGAAAAATACCATTGCATTTATTATTGTGACCATTCAGATTACTGAAGTCATTTATTTTCTTCTGTAAGGAAAGGCTTCTTTCTTCAGAAAGGCTGACCTAAAAACATTTAACATTCTTCTTTCCTTTATGAAGGTATATCTACGTAGGCAAAATTATCTTCATTTAGGTATGGCTTCTCCTAGCAGTAAAAAAGCTTTTACTGGTGCAGAGTATACCAGGCTTGTGGGTGAATACTGACAAAGCCGCTTTAATCCTACCTTTGCACTAGGATTTTTGCCAGTTGTAAAAATTTATTAAAGAAATCTTAGAACTAAGCTAAAAATCTACACAAGCAAAAGTTCCTAGTGTAAACTTGATATCCTTTAATATTTTCAATGTGTTGCTTAAAACTAATATTAATTGAGAGTTTAACTTCATTTTTAGAGGAAAGATCTCTAACATCTGCCAACATTTGTAAGAGGGAAATCATTAGACTTATGATCAGATGTCAAAATTAGGGAGTCTTATGGAGGATTTTCTCAACTCCAGGATGTGTTGGGTGGGACAGGAGTACAGAATGAAACACGTGTGAAACAAGAAATGTGTGGCTTTGACAGGTGTGCCTTTACTTATTCAAACTGTCCCATGTGATTTACACACATGCAGGAACTCTGCCAGCACGTGTTAGTTCCAGTTGTGTGCTGTTATACGTATGCTTGTCTGCAGTGGTAAACAGTTTAAAAGGCGGGGGGAAGCCTAGATAAAAAATTATATTGTATTAGAACATATTAGAAATAAATAATAATTATATATCCTGGTAAACATAAATATCAGGTTTGCAATATTAATAAATTATAATAAATGCAATGTAATTAACAATTTAGAAATACACCTAAGTATTTTTTTAATGTAAGGAGGAGAAGAGGGAGTGTGGTGATGTGAACACAATAAACAGATTTATTGGCAATGTCTTCATTTCACATACTCCTTTTTTAACTTCAGTCTTTGACCTTTCCCACAGTTGCTCTCTAACAGAAGGCAACCACCTGAGGAAGTCGGGGATGAAGAAAAAAAAGATGACCTTACGGTCTTTCATTCCTGTTTATACCAGTGTCTTGATTCCAAGCCCCCCTGGAGCAAAAAGGTATATATGAAGGCAGCTTTATATCCTGCCTTCCTTGGTAGGACATAAGCGAAATTCACTACAACACAGACCTATAACACATATACCTAGAGCTGCTGTTCAACTGGTAAACACGTATCCTGAGAATTTCAGGAGTTTATGGTGAAATAGTCTGTCTTCACTAATAGCAACTGGCAAATTCTAACTTTAAATGATTGAATCCTAATGAGTTACTGAAAACTCTATATGTGCGCACGTACACAAACACACATCATTTGCCTTGCTGATCTTGACTTCAATAAATCCTAAGTTGCATAAAATTTGCTTATGTGGTATAGCTTTCAAGATTAGGCTCATTTTAAGGAAAGGCTATCAAAATTAAAAACTAATTTGCCTAGTTAAAAAAAAGTAGGCCTACAAAAGAGAGGGAGAAGACAGTACGTGTCTGCTTCTATATATTTTGTATTAGTCACTAATACACACTGGTCTGTTCTAAGTTCATTAACCCAATTGCTTGCCAGAAGTGTCTTTATATATTTGTTTGCACGTGGAATAAGCTAAAATGCCAAAGATAATCTTAGTTCAGAAAAAGATTAGTCCAACATTTTAAACTCACACACTGCTTTTTCTTAAATGCAAAACTTAGAAGCTACTGTAGAATCCAAAACCCATAAGAATCCATGTCATAAAGGGATAAATGCTGGAATCCTTATAGGTATGAAAGCGCTGAGCGCATCACCGAGAGAAGTCCATTGAAAATTTCACGTGCAAAAATGTGCTTTCAGGATTCAGAGTTATATATTAACATTACAAAAACCTTGAGAGGTGTCTAGAATTCACTGGGACAATGAAAAAAACCCATCTGCTACAGAAGTGCTTAGATGCATCTGTTTCAGCCAACATGATGCCAGTTTGACTGTTTCCCTGACTCTACAGTATAACACATTTGTTTCTCCTCTTTGCAGTGAACATCTTTTCCGACAACTGTGTGCCATACACTGGCTTTTGGAAGCTTTGACTCTTGAATCCAGCAGTTCGATGCATTCCATATTAACCTGTTGGAATCCAACGTATGTGCACAGTGCATGATAGTAGATGGAATGAGGAGTTTGGATCTTTTGTCCCTTATATGTTGTTGTTTCTTTTCTTTCAAGTAATAACTATTTGAGTGAAATGTTATTAATTCTGTGCCATGCAACCTAAATTTTGTATTGACTTTGCCCCATGCAGTCAGCAGGAAGTTGTACAGTCAAATCAGTAGCACAGCATGGTCCTCTGTTATTGCAAGTTGCTGAACTAGGAGAAAATACTGAGCTATCCCAGTCAAATTTAGTTGTGTTTTCCTTTTTCTCTTTTGGTTAATAAATAAATACATGTAGTAATAGATGTATGTATTTTCCCATAGCCTTCCTTTGGAGGGTTATCCCAGTGAACTCAACAGGAATTCCACATACATTGTAATTACAGAACAAAGCCAGTTATTAAGTGGTATTTAGTAGCTGGTTTTATTCTAGCAATTATGTATGACAGGGATGGGTACTTGTAAAAGATGCATTGCTTCTGAACTTTTATACTGTTAAAAGTAAATATTAATTTCAGTTCCCAACATTTTTAGTCAATATAATCATGTTGACATAACACGTATTTAAATTATTCATGAGTGTGTGGTAAAATAGTGAACAGTTTATGCTCGGATTTGCAGGGCAGGGCTCTTCAAAGCTGTTCTGTTTTCTCTGTATATTCTCCGACAAGACAAACTGTGCCTATGTATAACAGAGGTGGCAGAGTAGCATTATATAGAATTAGCCTGATAAATTGGAGAGAGAATCAGTCCAGTATGTATTGTGGATGGGTTTTTCACCCCTTTACATATGAGGACCAACCAATAGACTGGGATAAAAGAAACAGTTTGTCAGCAAGTCTCACAGATACAGGCTGACAGCAGAGTATAAATGTATAAAGCTCTGGATTCATTTCCAGGTTCTGAAGTAGTGCAATCTCTTGTTGTATACTTCCTTCTGCTCTCTGTTGTTGTCTCTAACCACCACTCCTCTCCCTCAATGTCATTTGAACTGATCTGCATACATACACACTTCATTACACAGTAACCATGAAAAATTAGGCTTACATTTAGATCATATAGTCTCTGTCTGCACAAAAAGAGATTTTTTTTTTTTTTTTAAATGTAGTTAAGAAAGCTTAGAACACTGATCTGCTTTGTAAACCCTTTGATTAGGTGGGGACTGAATGATAAATGAGACTACCTCAGCAGTGATCTGTTGTTATACCACAGCTGCAAGGACTGCAGCTTCCACATTTACCTTTGTTAACATGATGTAACATTTAAACTTTTGGACCAGTATAGGTCTTCATTTAGCCAATAGCATGGAAAAATCAAACTTGTATGAACCTGCTGTCATTTCTATTCATGAAATCTTGCTATACTGGACAAAATTCTTCAGTACTTGCACAGAGGAAGTTGAGAGCATCATCTGGCCCAGTACATGCATGATAGTTTGTAGAATGACTGTGCTTTCTTTAGGTTCTTCTTCACTTGTGACTATAACTTACTCATGGCTTATACACCTTGCATTGTCTTGCCATTTCTTATAAGCAAAGATACGCATCATAGCAGTGGTCAGCTACCATTTACTTTGCATTTCTTAAAAGAACTTATAATAAAAGCAAGACTCTCAAAATGGAAAACTAATTAAATTGTTTTTGCTTAGGGACCCTGGTGGTTGTAAAAAAACAGTAAAAGAAATTGAAGAGGAGAAGTTAGCAACATACATGTGGGAGCTCTTTATTACAAACACAAAGGTAACTTCATTGTTAATTTCTTCCTTGGGACCTAATCCAACTTTTCAAGCATTTGTTTTGTTGCTTAATTGAACTCCATGATACCACATTTTATGCTCTGGATCTTGTGACTGCAGAGTAGTTGTCTCTCTAGGTTTTGAAGAATAACAATTTGATACTAGGTAATAGGAAGAGCAGTATGTAGCTGACTGAAACTGTGGCTTGGTCTTACTGGTAAGTACTGATGTGGGAAGAATTAAATATTCAGCTAAAACATAACTAGCCTCTTGTTTCATTTGCCCCCTTGTTTTTTGACCCAGAGTCATATAGCAGTACTTGTTCACACAAATAGGTCTTTTTCAGTCAAATGGGGATTTCAGACTGGTATCCTGGAGGCCTTATTCTAGTAAGTTCTAGTCATGATTTGTTTATTTGCCTTTTTACACAGAATTTAAAGCTAAATTTGGAAACAAATGCCAAACGTTGAGGCCTATATAGAAAGCAAGATTCACTTGCCACATTCAAAGCAAAGCCAAGGAAAGGAGGAAACAAGCAATTCGGATGAAAGCCTTTTAAAAGAAAAATAAAGTTAATACCTGAGAGGAAATTAAACACTATAAAACTATCTGTAATACTTGGTAACTGGTTTACTATCTTTCTGAAACCACAGAAAGACTTCTCTTTTTGAAACTGGTGAAGTGACTGGAGGAAAATGAAGGGGGAATGAGTGATGCTTAGCAGCATAACTAGGAGAACTCAATAAAGAACCAGTGGGTTTCTCACTCTGTAGCACATCTCACATTTTGATATTCAGCAGTCTGCTTAAGCTTTTAGTTCCTTGCTTTGCCCCTGTAAGGCTAAATTAAACAAGCTTTGTAAAGTGCTTTTAGAATGCCAGGTGAGGCACTCTTAGAAATATGAGCTGCTGTTACATGCAGGCTATTTGCTCTTGTTATTTGTCAACACCTGCAGCTCGTACCCTCATGACATAATAATTAAAATGATTCAATAGAAGATTATGATTTCTGTTGGGGAATAAGCAGCAAAAGTTGTGAGACTTTTAAAAGACAAAGATTGTGTTTTCATGCAAATATTCTTCCTGCTGTTAGCAAACAGAGAGGGAAAGTCAGCAAGTCACATAAATATCAGAGTTGTTTCTAAATATGAGACTTTCTGATTTTTCTATACAGTCTTACCAGTTCTCTAAAGTCAGGTCCAAATAAACATGAGCAGAAGAAATGAAAGTGCATGTCAGTCTTGATGTGTCTTTTAGCATTTACATTGCTGAGACTTTTATTTTTTTCCTCCCTGAATTAATGACAATTTCCTTTGTCATTTACGCTAATATTACTTGAAGACTGCTTTTCATATTTGATATGAAACATCTAGTGGAAATATTGGGTTCCTTCAGGGGCACTTGCTTTATAATACATATTGTTCTGATTATCAAGCCTGCAGAATTCAGTCTGCTTTCAGACTTCAGTTTTACATTCCTGACACAGGAAATTCATTTGCCAGGTTATTGGGTGTTGGGAGGAGACCTGAACATTTATCAGACCACTTTGACCTATTCTTCCCTGTACATGAGAAGGTTGCTCTATTACCAACCCTCTCTGCAGCTGCAGTGTTATTTGTTTACAGATTAGCTTAATCTGTTGGCATTAATGCTATAGCAGAGGAGTATTGAAGAAAGATAACAAAATGAAGGAGGTCCTACCTAAGAAATCACTAGCTTGTTTGAAGTCACTGGAGAAAAATCTATGAGGTTACAGGAGGACCAGAAGGATCTAATAGTGGCATTAGTTACAGAAATATGATTCTTTGTTGTCAAATCGCTATAGAAAACCCCTCATTTCCATTCATTTTTTTTTCTTCTGTGTACAGAAATGCACCTGGAAAGCACGATACAGTCCACTTAGCAGGAAGATAAACAAGACATCTACTCTAGGTATCTCTCAGCTTAGCAGTCAGTCATCTCCCTGTGGTCAAACCCCTCGTGGCAGCGAAACTTCCACTGTACTTTACTCTGAAGACAACGTCAAGATTAATGTAGCTTCATCTGATGTTGTGAGTGAGTCAGCACAAGCTAAAGAACAACCACCTCTTTTCCCCTGTAAGTTACTTTTCTTGACTGACAGTATCAAATGGATTTGCTTTCAGTGTTACTAGGGAGAACCTGTGTCAAAGATACTGCTAGATGTACCAGTGTATTTCTCTTCAGGCATATGGAACTTTGTACGAGTCTCTCTGTGCCCTCCCCATTAGCAAATTGGTTTAAAGACAATATAATCTCATGTGAATATTAAGTAAGAGTTTTAATTAATATTCAGTTACAGCAGTTGTATAGTCAGACTGTCATTTGCATCTATAAGGTCCAACAGGCAGTGAAAACAGTGAAACTGTTCTCTGCCATAACCAAGTGGTCCACTGAATATGTATCTGTCTAACTTAGGGGGTTCTATTTAACTTAGGGTTTTCTTACTCTGTATTCCTCCTACTCATCAATGAGTGATTACCTGTGCTTGATAGACCTGACAGAATAGTTTATCTGTTCGCTCTGCAATGTGTTTCGATACAAAGCTAGGTAATCTTAAGTCTTTTCCCTTCCTTCTAAGTAAAGCTGGACCAGAAAATCATGTTAGCATTTAGTACTGCTAATTACCTTTCAATTGATATTTATATTATCATTATTAGGCTGACGACATGCTCTGCTAGACTCTAAATTACCACTCAGGCAGGAGCTCTTGGAGTCATTTGGGATAGTTCTGTGAAAGTTCAGTAGCTATCAAAAAGGCAAGAACCCCCCTAAGAATGAAGTGGAAGACACAGCAGAAAACATGTTATGCAAAAATACAAATGTTTTGTATGTGCTTCTTCAGTTCCGGTCCTGCCAATTCAGACAGGCTGGTATCAGAAGTAGTAAAGTTTGATGAAAAAAAGGTGGTGAGGCATGTTAGAGATAGCTTCCAGATGAGAACCAATTAAATAGACTAGGGCTCTTCAGTGCAGAAAAGAAATGGTTGAATACAAGGTTATGACAGATCTCTGTAACATCATGAAGCGCATGGAAAGAAGTGACTAGAGAGTGGTTTTTCACAAGTTCCCTTGACACCAGATTTATGGCACACTAAATTAAATTATCTGACAGAAAATTTAAAGCAACGGGAAGTGTTTTCATGCAATGCATGATTAAACTTAGGAATTCATTGCTACAATAGATTTCTGGAAGTATATTCAAGTCCAAAAGCAATTCAAACGAATAGAAGAAAAAACAATTAATTGTCCTTAAATGTAAAGGAATGGACACATTCTCTGGGTCTGAAAGACCTTTAGGTTCAGATTGCCAGAAGCTGGGTGGATATATTGAGAAGCTTGCACTAATATCATGTACTACCTGCACAGCTACTGCTGTCCATGGCACTAAGCACAGATGAATGGCCTTCCTGTGACATGAATGGGAGTAGTGGAGAATTCAAAGCTATAATTTCGAGCAATTCGTTTACAGATGTAGGTGAACAATTGGTTTGTGTGTGAGATAAGATTTGAAAATAATCTTGAGAGCTGTAACAGCTGGGAGCCTCCGTTTGCTGTGGGACATAAAGAAATATCTTGCAGTATGTGTGATGTATGGGAAAGATGTTCAGTGTACCCTTTGGAACAACATCTACCACATGATTGCTTGTGATTTCAGGGGACTGGCCTGAGTTACCAGTCTGGTCCTCTCAAGGATTATGTTCCTAGCTTTAAAAAATATGGGAAGTTAGTTTTCGCAGGGCAACTCTGTAGCAAAGATTGGATTCTGTAATGAATTCTGAAGCTGCTAGAATCATGTTTAATCCAGGATTCTGATTATAGGATGTTTCATGGACAAATCAGAAATGGATGACAAGTACAGCTGCCCTGTAGCCTTATACCCCAAATTCACAAAGCTTCATGTAACTTATACAGACATAATTTTGAGAGCACACACAACCCTAACCCACATGTACACATATATATATATTTCAAAAGTGGGAAAGAGATTCTGTAGTAGGCAGCTAATCAGTGGATACAGCTGAGTGACTGACAGAAAGATTTCTTTTAAGGAAGGAATTCATAACTCAATATAAAGCCTTTTGCCCAACTAATTTAGAGGCTGTTGTTTGGGGACTGCTGCTGTAGAATGGCTGCTTATACAAATTTGATTTTTCAGTGCTGTTGGCTGAGTGAGGACCTGCACTAGTCTAAAAGTTTAAATGTTACATCATGTTGACAAAGGTAAATGTGGAAGCTGCAGTCCTTGCAGCTGTGGTATAACAACCGGTCACTGCTGAGGTAGTCTCATTTATCATTCAGTCCCCACCTAATCAGTCAAAGGTTTTACAAAGCAGATTAGTGTTCTAAGCTTGCTTCCTCAATCACATTTGAAAAAAACATCTCTTTTTGTGCAGACAGAGACTATATGATCTAAATGTACTAAATGTAAGCCTAATTTTTCATGGTTACTGTGTAATGAAGTGTGTGTGTATATGCAGATCAGTTCAAATGACATACATTTTCTTAACACTGAGAAGTAAAAAGTGAGACCTATATCTGACAGATTAAACACTAACTGGATTTTATTCCCAAAGCTTTCTGGCCAGTAGTTTAACTTTGAATTCTCGGTCAAAAACATACTTTTAAAAGAGGAGGTATAAATATTTGTGCAAAGGATCTTCATTATAAAACTTATACCTGAATTTGGGGCTTTTCTTTGGGATTGATCAATGTCTCTTCAATTGATTTATCATTGTTAGATCCCTGCAAAACTGGTAAATATTACTACCCCATTTCACAGATGATTAACTAAGGCATAGGAATCAAGATCAGGTGAAATGACTACATTCTTCTTTGCTGTTTTTCTCTTTTCTAATTAATGTCTGACTAGCTCACAGCTATGGAGGTTAATATTTCAAAAATATGAATGTGGACAAGCTTGAGTATTTGTTTTCCCAGTTTCTCCAGATGGAGAATTGGAACAGGTTCTAATGCTGCAAAATGGAGGGCAGAGAAGTATTGTGCCCTCCCTTTCTGTTCATCAGCCAAAAAGAGGAGCTATATCTTTGTGGTACTAGCCCTGGTTTGCTTCCTGTCATCTCCCTCCAAAATCTGCCAACAAGACTGCTTTCAGGACTGGCTTTAGACAACTCGGCTGATCTCGGAGAAAACAACAAATGCAGCCACTGCTTAGTATAGCCCTCTTCCCCCAAAGCACCATTATCTGCAGAGTAGACGGGTTTCAGATATCCAGCTACTCAATCTGCCCAAATGGTAACCATAAATAGAAAGGACTAGGTTCTTCTAAGAAGGGTTCTGACACTGCATGCCAAGAACAGATGAGATTTGTATGCAGCCTTAGCTCAGTTTGAGCAGAGGCTCCCTGCCCATATCGATGTCAGGTTCCAGACCCTGTGGGGGTCAGCCTTTGTATTCAAACTGCTCCTGAGCTCTAGAAGGTCCAGTGGCATAGCCAGCATCTTACAGGCTTACACTTTGAGACTAGTAAGGGTCACAGTGGAGCCATCATTAGAACCAGTCAGTGCTAGAACTTAGGCGTTTCTGACTGGGACCTTGGCGCTCTTGAAACTCACCTGGCCGCAGCTAATAGAGGATCTTCATTATAAGCATGGTTCTTAAAAATTTAGCCCATTAGGTGGTGCCCAGCAACTTGTTCCATCCATGTCTTACATTTATAAATTCACAGTATAATATTCAAATCTGTACTTTTAACAAGTAGAAATAGTTTGTGCTGCTATTTAACACAGTCAACATTCAGCAGTCATCTTCTATTATACTGTATGTGGTGCTTCACAAAAATGTAGAAAAAGGACCTTTTGAATTTGGGGATTACAACTTCAAGGTGTTGAGTACTCTGTAAAATGTCACTTATTACCATGTAGGACATATTGAGCACCTCAGAGGATGACTTAGAATTTGACAGGTAACACTGGGATTTTTAATAACAAGTGTGACAGTTGTTTTACTGCATGAGTGATTGGAGGGAATAACGCAGAGAAGATGGCCGTCTCAGTGTCTCTCCAGGGGTTTGGCATCAAAGCAGGAATGAAACAGCAGCGGGAAGGAAAACAAAGATGTCAATTTGAAGGAAAACAGTAAGTTAAATTGGCTTTCCAGGTATTCAAGGGAGAGGAGAATATTAAGCATTCACATTACAGTGGAAGGCAGAAAGAGAGTAAAGAGTGTTATTAGTGAGAGAGACCTGTTCAAAGGTGGATAATCTGGAAACTCTAGCCAATGAAGGGCTACTTGAGGACATGTCTCAAGTTTTAGTGGATGCTAATAAGGAGACACAGAGAGGTAATTAGATACCTGTTGATGTTAAATGTATTAAATTCCATATGACATTTAAAAGAAGAATGGCAAAGTGGTATGGTAGACTTAGAAATTCAGAAGACTTGACAGTTGTGCCGGTAGAATGCTAACAGCAGAGTACAGGAACTGAAAATAGACTTTCCGCATAGTTTGTTCAAATCTACCTGTTTTTCTAATACACTATAAGCATCTAATGTAAAAAACATCTACTTGATGGGGAGGGGTTTCACAGCTGAAAGAACAAAGCTTATGTTTTCAAAAGTGATTAATGAATTGGATGCATTCATATTTGGGTACCTATCTTGAAACCTCTTTAAAAAGCTGCTTTTTTGAAGAAGCAGCTTTAATTTTTAGAAATACTAAATAGCAGGTGTCTTTAGGATGTCTCATTCAGGCTAGCATATATGGCATCCTCTCTGCAAGGAAGAGGGGAATGCAATATTGAGTTGGCATGTTTTGACAGAATTTTTTTTTATCAGCCCTACAGAAAGTTGTCCAGATAACACACGAAGAGGTGTCAAAAGAAGTCCATAAACAAGAAGATATGGTTAAGAAGACTGGACTGCAGCGGTACGTTACCTGATGGGTTTCTGAATGACTAGGAGAAGCAACTCATCAGGACAGAGCTTATGCCTTCCCACCCCCCCCACCCCCCACCCCAAACAACTGAATTCAGCATTCATTGAATTCAGATGACATTTACATTTTTTGACATGGGTGGCAGAATAGCCCATTTTACTGCTGTGCAAGCAGTATGTATTTTCTGGAAAATACCGCATGAATCTTGCCTTTGCAAACAGAAGAGATCTTATGCTCTGGCAGCTTTGTAGAAAAAGCCATGTTCTATCTTACTCCAGTAGAATTGTTTCTGTTTCTACCACTGCATTTTTCAGTAGTCTCTCTATAACATTTCTAGCTAAGCTTACATTAGATGTGTCCCCTCATTACTCAGTTCTGTGATGGTTTCCACAGCTATAAGATCAACACAACAAACCATTCTTACAATTAGATTTTACTGAAGCATTTTTTTCCCTTGAGTTGAGGTCAAGAGAAATAAATTTTGTACCAGCAAGTCTGTAATATTAAGAATGTTTTATCAGCACCTGTAGAATCTTTCACATTCTAGAGAAGGCCATACTGTACACTATTTTAAACCTTATTGTGTCTTACAGTTTGTTGCCAGTGGCTCAGAACTACAGAGTAAACATGCCATTCATTAAGGACCAAGAGAGTATAATATCAAGGAAGCAGAGGCCCAGAAGGCAGGGGTAAGGGTACAAATCTGTTTTTGAAGCACATTATACGCTGTGTAAACTCAGCTCTCTGTGTGAAAAGCATTTGGCATGCAAATGTCAGAGAGCATTTTATTACATGAGACCAGAGCAGGCCAGTGAAAGCTTGCAGCACATTTAATACATTTCAATGTAATGCAAAGGCACTTTCCTGGAAGGATGTGACTGGAAAGATGGCAGAAATCCAAATTTAATATAACTTACAATTATTTTAATTAAGCAAATTCTTTCATAAATTTGATGAATTAAAAAACTGTAAATGATATTAAATTTGGATTTTTACTGAGAATAAGGAGATCTCAAAATTTATGTGGGCTCACATTGCTGTATATTTTGAGCAACACAGGTGCTTACCACAAAATGGATACCACAAGGTGTTAATTCCAGTTTTCTGTGTTGTTTTAGTTGCAGCTGCCATATCAGCTCTTTCATTAAAAGCAAATCTAACTTGTGTGCCGATATGAGGCAAAAGTTCACAGCAGTACGTGAAGAAGCAGCTTGTTGTTTACATGATGCCCTAGTGAGCCTTGAGAGGTAAGAGACTTTTCTATATACTCTTAAAACACTACACACCTTGCTTCTGACCAGATTTAGGACTTGTCTTCAGGCCTTTTAAAGATGCATTTATATGGATTGACATTAAAATAAGAATATAGGGATGATGATAAAAGTTTCATGACTGTCTGTGTACAAAAAATATATTACAGGTTAAATATTTACAGCAGTGTTTTGGGATATTTCTGAATGACTTTTCTGGAAATGGTTTTGCTAACAACATTGGATATATTTACTTTGGACATCGTAGTCCTTTTCACCCACAGACAGAATAATAAATTCAGTCCACATACAATCTGTATGGCTGTCTTGTGTTTTCAGTTCAGAGATCACTGTATTGTTCTTCAACATTACTTTGGCTCCTCTCATAGTAACAGTTGCAATGTCCTCTCTCAAGGCCTTTTGCCAGATCAGTGACATTTCTACCTTGTTGACCAGCCAAAGCCTGTCATCCTTTTCCTTTCACCCAGAAACATTCATCTGTGATGTTTGTGCAAATTCTTTTGTCTCAGTAAGCATCAGACCTGAGATCCTTCTCTACGTTGCTGTTCTGAAGGGTGTTATACGCACAGTTTTCTTTTCCCCTCTCACTTCCTTCTTCTTTCCATTCTTTTGTTCCATTTTGTACATAGATTTTTTTGTCCCCAGAGCTTTCCTTATCTGGAGCTGGATCCTTGTTTTCTGCCCTGAGCAGCTGCTGTGACTGCATAAGGAACTAATCAGTCCAGCATCCTGCAGTATGGAAGGACAAGTCAGATGGAAACTTACTACTTGCAGCTATTTTACCATTCTGCATACAGCCACACAAGCGTATTCTGTTTGATCAGCATTTGGAGATGAAACCTCAGTTTGGCAGGATATAGTATAAGTAATTTATTGGAAAGAAAAGCAGATGTTTATTTTTGTTATAACACAGTAGTACTTTTTGTAGGAATGCATACGTGAGCCCAATCTCTGGGTCAAAATTCTAGCTCAGGTCACTCTATTCCACCTATCTTCTGTTGTATGTTAAATAATATGTTACCCTAGATCACTGTACAGTATTTTGTTTGCTTCTAAGCAGTGGATACCTGATAGAAAGTGGAGGTTGAATTTCAGTTTAAATGTTTTGATTCTGAACTTTGTTTCTTGCCTACAGTTGATATAAAATGTAAACACTTTTTAATATGTTTGTAGAAATATGAATGTATACAGAACACTGCAAAAGCAAAAATTGTTATTAGTGTCCACAGACTGAACATACAATGTGTTCTTCACATTCATTGTTTTCTGCCTTCCTTAGTATCTTCCCAGTTAACTAAGCAGAAGTATGGGAAAGTTTAAAACACAGCTTTAACTTTTAAGGCTTTTTTTTGTAGGAGGCAGGAAGAGCGATGTTGTCAAAAATACCAGGCTTTGAAACAATTGAAGTATTTCAGAAGAGTCATGGAAAGAATAAGACAGCTGGGCATGAGAGCCGAAAGAGAACATGATGAAGATGGACTAAACTGGTAAGGAGGCACAGAAACCCTCAGTTCAAGTGAGACGGTCAGGGTCCCGGAGTTCTGTCTTTAGTACAAAAGCTTTTTTTCTTTTCTTCTTTACTCCCCAAAGCAAAGTATCACTAGAAACCATTGAATCAGTTGCTGGGAAATGCAGGCTTTTCAAATGAGTAGCAACAAAAATACAGATATGATCTCTAGGAGCAGATCTCAGTCTGCTCAGCAAATAGGTTAACTGGAAATGGTAAGAAAGGGGATAATGAAGAGTTTCTTTCCAGTGATATTGGGCAAAAAGCACTCAGTCCTTGCATTCGCATACCCTCCCCAGCATGCAGCTTTGTAGCAGACTTCTTCCACCAGGAAGTATGTAAAACACACTGTACCCTGCAGATGAGAGCTACTGTATAAATGTACATGGGTTAGATTCACAACTTATTACTGAACTGAACATTCACAGTACTAAAACTGATGGCAAAGGAGACTTTGACTCTAGCTGTCCATCCATCTTAAAAAGAAGAATATTTCCCTGCCAATGTTTAAACTGCACATGGATAATACTGCAACACTTACAAGGGCAAGTAGAGTAATCGCCTAAATGCTTCCCAGTACAGCAATTCTGCAGATGACTAGTGGTTTATGTTTGAAAGCATATTGGCTGTATCCAGTGGTCAGCTTCCAGATACACACTAGAAATAGCCTACCAGAATACCTCAGCAAGCTCACAGCATGTTCCCTACTGCCCTGTCCATGAGAACTCCTTGGACATGGGGTTACAGAGTATGTAAACTGCATGGAATGGGGTTTTTTTCAGCCTGCCCTCTTTTGCTCTCCTTGCTAGTAAGCCTTCTGGCCTTCACAATTTGAGAGAACGAAAAGTCCATTTCTAATCTCGGGTCCAAAATGCAGGTGGCCCAGGACACATCAGGAACACATCAGTCATGCATTAATGAATAAACCTAGTCTTGGCCTATCTAGCAGAACTCTGGTTTTAATTGTCAAACATATATGCTCCAGCTGTCCCCCAAATTTAAGATCTGGCATGTAAATAAGCCCTGAAACTGGAGTGGATGAGGTTTTGCTTTTATACTTAGTTCTGTTAGAAGAAGCCTTAATTTGGACAAAGCTCCATGAGTATAAAGGAGACTATACCAATATGGCTTTTTACTTTTCCCGCTATGCAAGAGTAATACTACAAGTCTGGTGTTCCTTCATATGAAAATCGTGCTTCCATAGTGAGGAGGCCGTCTTGCTCTGACTATGCCAGCATAGTTAGATGAGTATAGCTTTCTTTGCCAGGCCTGTTCTGCAAAGTGCTATCCATGAGGGGTATGAAGAGTGAAATCTCTGACAAGGCTGGTCAACCCCCTTGTGGAGACACAAGTCATGACAGAGAAATTGCTTTCACCATACCACTTGTTTCATTTACAATAGGGCTGTTTTTCCCATACTCTTGCAAACACTGCCTTGCCAAGAAAGCTGAATCACACTAGGAACACTTTACTAGTATATGCTGTCAGTCTAGTTGTCTTATCTCTCTCATGAAGTGAGAAAAAACAAAAATAATACAAAATATGAACAGTGTGATGTAAGAGTACACTAAACATAGCTTCCTTTTTCAAATAAAATAACTTAATGCATGGATGGGTTATAAAAGGCCTGTGTGACACAATTACGGTAACCTGGGTAATCTAGCCAGTGCTAGTAAGGAGTTGGCTATACAGTCATACCCATACCAGCAGTGTACTACTGAGTGTAGAACTGGCCCTAGTGAAGACGAGAACCTACATGTTTCCTTTTTTACTGGTTTAAGGAGGAAATTCCTCACCCCTCTCCTGCTGTCCCAGTAACATGTATCCTAAACTGGAGGGAGGCAGCACTTCCTGCTGGTGTGTTGCCAAATCCTCAGCCCTTTGCAATGAAAGCCACAGCACATCCCAGTCATGCAGTCTAGAAAGGTTTGGAACATCTGTCTCCAGGACTGTCAAAGCAGCACTGCAGAATTTATACACAACATTAAAAAAAAAAAGGCAGTCTTTTCACAAGAGTTTTATTTTTATTGTAATGTGTAATTCTCCTTCTGAATCTCTATATTCAGAGTGAAATGGTAAAGACTGCGTGTTACCGTGCACTTACATCTGTGAGATTTATGTCAGCACACAGAGAGAGGAAAATGATGATAGCACAGGGAAAAGGGATAGTAAAGAGAATCAGAAAGTGTGTCAGATCAGGCACTGATTGCACTGGAAAATCCGTAGAGGCTAAACAAAATAAATAGAGAAAAGATGAAGAGGACAAATCTGTAGTAAAATGGAAACATTTGTTAGGATTTTATTATTTCCTTTCATACCGAAGTTTGTCATCCAAAATTTAAATGAACAATGAAGAAGCATCTATTTCAATGCCCTGCAAAGGGAATTGGTGCACAAGTCCAATAAAGTAAAGCTCTTCCGCATTATTCACTGGGACTTACACTGAGTATTGCGTTCCCCAAAGAGACATTTTTTCCGTGGAAGTTACGGAGGTGGAGAAGTGGGAGAAATGCCAGGCAAATGCAGAGTTATTAATCAGATAGGCATTTGTTCCCATGGCTTCTCTTTTATTGCTGTTCTTCTTTCTGCTAAAGGTTTCCTGTATTGCTTGCCAGACTCCCAGAGTCTGTGAAGAGTGACCGTTATGTACAGAACATCTTAAAGAAACTGGAAAAATATGGCAAGACTCCTGACTTGAAAATTCATCCAGACACCTTTCTTAAGGCTCTGGCTGATCTACAGGTGTGGGAGCTGTGTTCTCCAGAAATTGCTGCAGCTGTGGAGGTGAGATGAGTCCAGTTCTTGATTCTCTGTGTGGTGAGGGTGGGGAGAGCAGGCACCTGCGGGTGAAATTCATGCAGTGGAAAGTTACCAGGTGAAGTCATTTAGGATCTCACTAAATGAAGATGCTACTATTCACCTTTTACAAGGCACTTTGAACTCCTCAGAAGAAAGATGTTATGACAAGCATTGGATTATTAATCAGTATCATTTTATTATTATGTCATTGATTTATTTACCGCCACAGTGAAAGTGACATCTGTCATACATTGTTAGGACACTTGAGGAGAAACATTAAGTTGTTGTGCGCTGAAAAGGCCTGTCATTCCCAGTAGTTACATCCATGAGCTATGCAAGTAATGTATTACGTCACTGATCCAGGAACTCTGCAGATATCTTTGTTTTGCTTCAGGAACATAAAAAAAAAAAAAAATCAAACTACTTTTCAAGATCTTAAGTTGAGCTCAACTCTTGTAGTTCTAGAAGCAATTGGCAGAAGAGGAAGGACACAAGAAAGGGAAGAGAATACATTTAGAATGTATACCGCTATGTAGTCTAACCAGTGAACTAACTTAGAAAAAGCGGCAATGGTGCCACCTTGTGTGTTTTGCTCTCATCACAGTTATTTCCCCTAATCTACAAGACCAACAGAAATCTCTGAGAGGCAGCAGGTTACTGCGCATCTTACATATATTGAGTGTTATCATGCCTTACAAAGGCAAAGGTTTAGTACCCAACATGTCGAGATCAGACTACCTGTATTTTCTTGATGTCTTATAAAAATAGCCATTTTGTCTTGTGCCCTGATTTGCATAGTCACTATCCAGAGAAGCAGCCTTGCCTTAATGTTCAATATATAAGTCTCTGTTGCTTGCTGGTTTTAGATCTATTTCTTTACTGTTTCCATTCTGTTCCCTTTGCATTTTGATCCCTCATATTAGTGCAATAGTAATAGAGAAAAACATGTGAGCATAGCTGAATCTCCTATCTGTTTATTTATACGGCTTTCAAAAATAGCCACAGAGGAAGGAGGACCTTGGTGCTCCTTCTGACTGGAATAGATAAACTGTCGCATTTTAGGAGCAAGAGCAGCATCACTGAATATGACCTGGCTGATACAGACAGAGATTCCAGATGAAGTTATTTAACTTCAAGTTGCTTTAATGTATGTACTGCAATGGTAGGTAGAAGACAGCTGCAAGTTTAAAACACAAAGACTTGACTTGGAAGGATTCAGGATATAAATTGCAATAAAGATTGTAGAGTTTTCCTTTTAATTCATTTTATAGCATATCCAGCTGTTCTGAAAGTTGCGTTAAAAATGTTTTGGTGATATAAAGCTCTATACTAACCGTTTGCAGAAGCCACTACATTTGTTCTGTTGTCACAATTGTTCAAATTTTCCCACATTATCTCTTTTATACATAAATCAAAAGGTCAGGAAAGAACCTTGTTCTGTTTCAGTTTGTACGTGAAAGTATTGTGCAGATGCCAGAAGAGGATTTCAGCGAGTGGTTTCAGACAAGAGTAGCCCTCCTCAGTGCACAGTCCTCCACCTTTTAATCAAACAGCCAGATGAGATGGTTTTCCAGCTACAACTGTCTTCAAGCAGAAAACTACTGCCTGTTGAGATCTGCCTCAAGGAAGACTGGGGAAGGGGAGTTAACTTCAGGAAATCCCACTGACCACTCTTGCACAACTGAAATTTGTCCCTCTACAGTGCTCCGCGGGCTGTAGTCGGCCATAGAAAATAAAAGCTAAATACTGTTGCTCCTTGCTGTATGATGTCTTGGACACACCATCAAATTTCAGCCTCATCTAACCATGTGGGATGAAGACTGAGTTTCTAATCACAGGTCAGGTCATTTCTTCAGACATTCCTCTAACGATACCTACTGTATAACAAGCATCTACTCAGTACAGATATACTGATTTCCATATCTAAAGAGCATTGTCTCTGCTCTTCATTTTAGCTCTCCTTTATAAAAAATATCCCAAGCACAGGTGTCCTGGTTTCGGCTGGGATAGAGTTAATTTTCTTCCTAGTAGCTGGTATAGTGCAGTGTTTTGGATTTAGTATGAGAATAATGTTGATAACACACTGATGTTTTTAGTTATTGCTATGTAGTGTTTATACTAAGTCAAGGATTTTTCAGCTTCTCTTACCTAGCCAGCAAGAAGGCTGGAGGGGCACAAGAGGTTGGGAGGGGACGCAGCCAGGACAGCTGACCCAAACTGGCCAAAGGGATGTTCCATACCATATGACATCATGCCCAGTATATAAACTGGGGGAGTTGGCCAGGAGGGGTGGATCGCTGCTTGGGAACTAACTGGGCATCAGTCGGCGAGTGGTGAGCAATTGCATTGTGCATCACTTGTTTTGTATATTCTAATTCTTTTAGTATTATTATTGTCACTTTATTATTATCATTATTATTATTTTCTTCCTTTCTGTTCTATTAAACTGTCTTTATCTCAACCCACAAGTTTTTGGGTTTTTTCCAATTCTCTCCCCCATCCCACTGGGTGGGGGGAGTAAGCGAGCAGCTGCGTGGTGCTTAGTTGCTGGCTGAGGTTAAACCATGACAGCAGGGTAGTTGTAAGCTTTAAGACAATTCTTTTTTTGCATTAATTCTTTTTTTTTTTAATTCAGATGTTTTATTTTTGCATTGAGTTTATTCTGTGATTATGGATTAACTCTTGCCTTATTAAAATCAGTATTGAAAAACCAAGCATCCTTAGATGCATTTCCCAGGTTTTCACCTGAAGATATGTTTTCCCCTGATTACCTTTGCATATGTTTGCCCTTTCTGTGCTGGGTAAGACAGTAGAATGACACCCCTGAACTCGCAGACAGTGATAAATACATGACCTTTGTGAACCTGTCTGGGCTTAACCATTTATTTCGTGGTGAGTCACAATTGCTGGGTGATGGAATCAGTAACCCAGTGACCTTCTAAGCTGATGATCTTAATGAGCTGCTTACCTGCCTGTCAAAACTTCCAGCAGACCCACTGGGGAGAAATGCTGGTGATACTTCAGCTGCAATAAGGGGAAACAATGCCAGCTTAGGGTCCAGGTGAGGACAGTGACCACTGATGTGTAATATGTTATTGCTTAATGGCCTTATTTTGTCCCCTCCTCGTTATCAAGAGATAAATGTTTTTTCAAGGAGAAGAGCCAAGAACACAGATTTCTTTGATTTACAGCCATCAGAGACAAGTAAGCTCTTAAAGTTCTGTTATACTCCCACTTTTCTCATTCTATATGTGATGGTGATAAGCTAGCATTTGTACAGGTAGTGAAGCCATATTTTCCCCTGTCCATGCTTTTCTTTCCCTCCCTCTCAAAATCCAGTGGCAAACTTCCCTCCAAAACTCTGTAGAACTGATGTAGTGCCCAGTGAAATTGGTGGCAGTGCTTCTGCCAGATAAGCAGGATGAGGTCTCATTCTGACCTGTGAGACCCCAATGCCACTGTTCACTGTATTCTTCCATTTCTTTTAACTTCCTTGTAGCCCTCCATGGGTTTTGAGAAACCCCAATTCTGCTGTTCTTTTGGGATCATTTCAGCATGACCTGAGTCAAGTTTCATTGTCAGTGCTGTTGTGTTACCCTGTGACAAACAAAAAGAAATCTTAATTTAGCAGCTTGGGACCTCTTGGTTGAACTGTGGTTACACAACATGAAACCTTCATCTTGGTCCTTCCTCACTATATGGAACTACGGATATAAGGTTGTGAGTTTTCCTTACATATAAGAAATGGAAACAAAGGGGCTTGTCCTCAGCTGGAGCACATGAGCCATGCTGCTGAAATCAAAACTTTACACCAGCTGAGCACGTGACCTAATGTGTCTGCCTGCATGTAAGATGAGATGATTGTGCCAAATGTAATTAGCTAATGTCTGAGCAGCTCTGAGCTCCTGAAGTAGGGTGCCAATGCTGAATGTTAGGAATCTCTAATGTTTTTGTGGGATTATGAAATATCTTACGTATGCTTTTGTTTGACAATGGCTCTTCTCTCTCCTGTTGCCACCAGGTAACAAAAGGGACTCCTCCTCTAGACTGTCTTTTCTCCTCCTCCAGTACCAGCCTAATGAAAAATTTTCTGCTTCTTTTACTCTGAGATGCAGAAGAGCTCCTCTGGAGCAAAATAGCAGCTTCCCTTTTCCTGCTTCCTGACAAACTTACAGTTTCCTCGGGCAAGATCCTCAACCCTACTCAAGTCTTTGTCTGCCAATTTAAAGGACTGAAACAATACAAAGAGGTTAGAGGTCCATACCCAGATAAAAGAAGACTTGGGCTTTTTAAACTTTGGGGTTTTTTTCCTGCAGGTATCTTGGATTCTCCCAAATACTTCCATGAACAATCTCACAATGTTCGACTCACTGCTTCAGTAGACCCTTGCAAGGCAGGTTCAAAGTAACCCATTTAACACATTGGAGATGGATGCACCAAGTGTCCAAGCAATTTGCTAAAGGTCAACAAGAGCGTGTGGTAGAGCTGCTTGGATTAGCGTTCTGTCCGCTTATCCTTCCTCCCATTCTGTTCTGGTCCTTTACAATTTCAGCTAATGGGCCGGTCATTCACAAATTCCATCAGCCAAAACAAACTGTGCAAGCTTGGGTTGGTCACTTGCTTCATGCACTGGAGGGGGATGTCTGGGGGATCCAGGCACTGAACTCACAGTGAAAGTTGATCCTGTTTCTTGCTGCCTGATGTGTTCCCAGGGTCATCCAAACCCCACCCTCCTCAGATTACACCTCTGTGAAACTGAAATAAGAACATTTTCCTGGGTCTCACTAGTGGCAGGGCAGAAAGTTGTTGTTGCATGAGAATTGCTTGGATATTAGGCTGACAAGTGTTACAGGAAAACTCATCAATTAAAATGGTAAGTAATGCCTCTTTCACCATTTCCCCCTTCCCTTCTGCTTCACAATGGTTTTGAAATTGTCATCTCTACTCTTTTTTCATAGGAAGGATTTCACCATGGTAGAAAAGAAGCCAACCATCCTATTATATCAACAACAATACTCCCACTGTGTTTTATATTGGACATAAAAAGCAGCATCTTATAAACACGGATTATAAGATAAACATCTCTATCTTTCTTGGAGATAGGCTGTTTTATTGTAAGTAAATGTCACAGTCATTGTAGGGGTATTCAGAAATCAGGGTACATCTTTCTCATTGGAATTTCAGCTTTATGTATCACCACTATTCTGCTGTCTTGTAGATTAATGGCACCATGCCAGCATGTTAGAGATGCAACTATATTTGGCCTCACACATTAATAACAGCAATTCTTTTTGCTAAGTTTTAATAAATATCACTGTTGTAACATTGCAGAAGATAAAAGCTCAGGCTAACAAACCCCAGGATATTTGAGACGAGCTCCAGCTCCTATTAAGGTCAATGGAAAGGTTCTTATTGACCCTGTTGAGTACTGATTACTGAAAAATCAGAATAGGTTGTTATGACAAGTGCAACGGCTGATCCTGTAACCAGCAGCTCAAACTCTTATTCAAGGCACTAACTGAGTGTTTGTAGCCATACTTTTTGCTATGCAGCAAGCCTACACAAAGCAAAATAAAAATACATTTCCTGGTAGGAAAGCTGACCAACCACCAAAAGAAAGTGATCAAAGAGAAAAAAAGATGTGACAGAAGGAATGCAGCTGGGAGGAATTCTCAGATACCCCAACCTTAATTTCCTACCTCCGGTGAGATTTCTTCTCATGTGCCTAAAAGCAACTTCCAAAGAAGGACGAGTGCTGGACTTGTACCAAGGGCATGAAGTCATTGATCTGGACAAATCCTTCAGCTGTTCAGTGGCAGAGAGGTCTCTGTACAGACCTATTCTTCTTGCTGAAGTCCCTATCCTACTTCTCTATCTACAGACTTCCAAAGACTTGATTTCCTCTTTCTGGATGCTAAAAGGTTCAGAGGCCTCTTCAAGGGGCATTTTTCTGGGAAGCATGTCTCAGTAATGATTTAATGATTTAGTACTATTAAGGGCTGGTTTATGGAAAAGAATATCAGAGCTGTTTTGAATCATCAGAGTAGAAATAATGACACCGAATGTATATGCAGATAGGACAGTTCTTCATCCACTGCCTGGAGTGCAATGAGCAGAAGTCAAGCGTAATCTTTCCCACTTTGGCTGGAACTGAATTGCACCTTTGAAAGTAACAGCAGGCTCTGTATCAGGGAAGATTACCTTAGCCAGCCCACCAGGCTCATCATCTAGAGAAGCTGGAAGAACAGTTCTTGGAAGTAGACATCTTCCCCTCTCCATTTCTGTTATAACCCACACAAGGGTTGGCACGGTTTGTTCCATCCCACCCCTCAGTTATTCTGGGTAGAAATGTAATTTCCTCCTGTTTTTAAATTTGCAGCCCTGTATTTGGGTGGGCTTTTTCTTTAGCAAAACCTTGGCTTCCTTGGTTTAACTGACTATTGGCTGAAAGAAATCAATGTCTGACCTCCTCCTGAAAAGATCATAAACAGCTGATCGTGAGAAGCTGGGAGGACATACCAGGGCCTGAAACACCCTGAAATTGCCCTGTTTCTTGTACTCTTCTTAATCGTCTGTCATTGGCCAATGTCAGAGATGGGATGCAGATGCATTTTGTTCTACCTGATGCTTGCGTTTTATGACAAAATTGGAGAGGGAGGGAAAAGTTGAGACTGTTGGGTAACAGTCCAACATACCGGTGCCACTGTAGCATGTTTGAAGTTGTATTTATCTATTCATCATTGTAACAGGAGGCAGAAAGGATATTCATTCAGGAGCCCTTTCAACAGTGAGAAGCGAGGAATGCTCTTTTGCTGCTATGCCAGAAGGGCAGGGAAACGGCAGCGTTCATCCCATTGAACCAGCCACTGAGTTCCATGTTTTGAGGATGCCACCACAGCTGACTGTGACTCTCTTTCTCTTTGTGGTAAGTGGCTATTTCCATACTAAAGTGCAGTCTTAAGGAATAAAAGGCAGATCCTAGATTATTCTGCAGTTGAGAAGGGAAATAAAGGGCGTATTCTATTGGAAGGGAAAGAATTTGCTCTTGCACAAAGCAGAGCAACCTCAAAGCTAACTCTTTCCCATCAGAATATGCCTTCCAAAGGAGCTGGCATGCTATAGCTACACAAATCTCCTGCAGGCTTTAGACTGATTACTGCATCAGCCCCATACAATTACATTATTTTCGGTGGTGTCAGTCCTGATTAACAATGTTAGTTTTCAAGATTCTGATTTTCCATTGTTGAACTAGACTTTTGCAGTGCACTTCACAGGGGCAGGATTAGACCCTAAAGTAGGGAAAGGCTGCAAATGAAAGCCTTTTCTCTTTGTTGACATGTCTTTCCTTTTTTTTTCCTGGCAAATGGTTGTTTCTTTTCTATGTGATTTATATAGCTTTTTATTAGGGTGGCTATATTTTAGTACATTGCATTGTAAATTACACCCAACTATATATGATGGGTTTAGTCATTGTGCTATAAATTGTAGTGGATTTTTAAAAGAACCCATCGTGGTTGACAACTAGGGCATCTAATTTATTTCTAGTGCCAGATTACTATAACAGTCATCAAAACATTGTCTTGCGCAGATAGTTTATTAGAACATTTCTCAGAATATTCTAACAAATACTTGCCTTTAAGAGGCTGCTTCCTACCTATGGTTCTTCAAACCATGTTTACAAAGTGGGGCAGGTTGCAGCTAAGGGAAGCACGTATGGTCTGTAATGAAAACTCCACACAAAAAGTGTGAGGGAAGATTACAATGTCCAACTGTTCCCATGTGTTGTAAGAAAAGAGGGGGAACTGTGACCCGTGTAATCTAAGTGGCTGAGACAAAAATGACAAAAAAGCAAGCTTTTGCTCTTGAAAAAAAAATAGACTTGATTACTGCGGGCTTGTAAAAATAATCCAGGACATTAGCAAGGACTGAACATTGTTGAACTTTTAAAAAGTCCTCTCCAAATTCCACAAGAGAATTACCAGATTTTCTCATGCATGAATTGTAAAAAGAAAATACTGGAATTATTAAACAAAACAATCATTTTGTATGGAAACTGTGTGGGGACGAGCAATGGGCAATCAGACTCCTCAGTCATAGGCAAGGAACATTAGCTAGCTAGTCTTTCTCTACTGTTACAGCCCCCTCTGTAGCTAAAGGCGACAAGAAGCCCTTCACCCACACAAGTTAGTGTAGGTACTCTGGATTCTGGTCATTTCTGGAGAAGCAGTTCTCTCACTGTTAGCTATAGAGGGGGCTAAGAGAAATCACCTGGCAAGAAGTATAGGGCTAAAGCTCAGTTTTCTGAGTAGCCCTCCAAGGAGCATTTTTTCTGTGATAGTATTGCATCTGGATTTTTGACAGCCATGGAGCATAGCATGGCAATTCTGTCCCAGAGTAGAATGTTTGCATATTTATCAGTCTGATGTGCTGATGTCTACCCAATCAGTAGCTTTATCTGTACTGCAACTTGACTTGGCATCACAGGACAAAAGCGAACACTGAGTTTATACATTCGAACAGGTTTTTTGGAATTGTGATAAATATAATGTATAAATTAGGAAAAAGAATCACGTCCTGTTATGTCTACTTCCTGGTGGGTTCCATATCCCAGAAACAGTGTCTCAGTTGCTTTTTTCCCATTAAATGATCTCCTGATGTAATAGTTAAATGAGTTCTGGGCCATGTTCACCAGTGTGCTCTAGGCTGCTGCAATTACATTGAAATAAAGCTGGAGTGGCATTGATCAGTCAGATCCAAATTTGATTACTGTTCTAATTACTGTATTTGGGAATCCTTAATGAAAGAAGAGTACATGTGTATATGTGTGAGAGAAGGAGAGATGGTTCCTATGGGATGCTACACAATGGAAAAGTGCTAAGTATATTATTTATAGAACAATTAGTATTCCGCTTATCCCACAAGCTCAGATCTGAGTCCAGATCCAAACTTTCCCTAATGGGTGCATTTAGCCTTTTGGTTCAAGTGCTACCCTACTTGTAAGTAACATAACTGACCTAGTCCAGCCACAGAACAATATGCATAGCAATGCCTGTGTTTTGCTCTTGTTTGTCTTGTGTGAAACTGGACCTGATCCAGAGAAGTCTATGAAGAGATTCCAGACTGACTGTGGGGTGAGTGAGAGCTAATTAAATTCATTGTCTGCATCAAATGCCTTAATTAATAGAATATGACATAATCTTAAATAATCCTGAAACACTTTCATAAAAATTTGAATTCATGAAAATTATTTAAAACATGTATTTTCAGTTATTTGCTAGTACAAATTAGTCTGCAATTTCTTTGATAATACAAATACTACTCAAGTTGGCAAAATTGTTCAAATTCTTAAACTAATGGGTCTGTTATAAATGTTTTCAGGAACTCCTAGAAAATAAATGTTCATTAATATTTCTAAAAGGCTGAATTTACAGCACTGCATTGCACAGCCATGTCTGAAATGAATTCTCATAGCAGGAAATCTGAAAAATTAGGTATCCAGTTTAAAAGAAAGATAGATATAATTGAGAAGATATCTGCTATTAAACCCCCTAGTAGTAACTATTCCTAGAAGAAAACAGGTAAAATTAGATTTAACGTAGTATAGGCTGTCTACACACAGTGACAGAGAAAGAAATATGCTTTATTTATGATGCATTTTAAATAAATGCTATATCAACATTGTTTTTAATTAGATTACATAAATGATAGACTACAGAAACTAGCACTCAGACCTCCAATGTGATAACATTCTTAGCAGATGAAGGTCTAAATTTGAAAAAACACTACACTTCTCAGCTGTAGAAAAGTTTCAAAACATAACAGTCTAACATATTCCAAATACATTCAACTGAACTGCTAATATTTCAGTCCCTTGCAAAACATGAGCAGAGCACAATCAAACTTACATAAGTATATCTAAGAGTTTTAATAACTGCTAACTCTAAGCAGCAAATCCAAATGTGAATTCAGTCAGGCAATAAGTACGCGCTAAAGTCTGTGGGGTTTTTTCTGAAAAAAAAGTCTCACTATTGCCAATGTGTAAGGAAGAGGACAGGGTGAGAGCTGGATTCAAAGCAATTAAGTCAACACCAGCAATTAAGTTAATGCCACTTGGGTACATCCCTGAATGTAATCTCTCTTTGGTCAAAAAGCATGTCCCAGTCCCTGATCAGTCAAACTTAACAGTACGATGATGCTTTTTGGTCTTTGCCTAGCTGTCAAATAGCAGGTGTCAATCAATACACAAGTGCACTGGCTGCACCCAGTCATCCTGTATCCCAGACAGGCCCACAGTAACCAGGGTCAAGCCTGCCTGAGGAATAGCCACTTGGCCCAAGAAGAAAGGTAGTGAGGACATGTAGGACATGTATGTTAGACTCCTTCATTAGAGGAGAGGCTTGAATGTTGTTTTTGCAAGGGCTCAGCCTCTGCAACTGCTTCTATTCAGCACAGCCTAAATTTTCTAGCTCTTTAGGCATGCTACAGAAGGCAGCTGCTAAGAACACTTCTTAGCATGGTAATGGACTCAAAATGTGCTTTAGAAGTGACTTATAAGCAAAATTTCTGCCTGGGATTCATCTCCCCTAACTTTTAATCCTAAGGCATGCAAGCTCACTTCGGGTGCGTTCTTCTCCACATGGATTCTAAAGGAAATTTGACTTAGCTGAGCTGTGATGCTTTGTTTTCAGATGGTTAAGGTGAGGTAAGATAAATCCTGCCATTTCAGTGCTACAAAGGGACTGCTACAACAGACTGTCTTGTCAGTCACAAGGAGGAAAACTTCCAGGAACGTGAACTCATTTGCAGGGAAATGGAACACTGAGATAAAACAAGGGCTCCTCGCAGCACAACACAGGTCACCCACAGCACTGAGCAAATGCCCATTGCTGTCTGAGCTGGCATAACAGATTCTTTAATGTGACTAAATCAGACAGGTCAGAAGCCAGGAGATAGAATGGAAACGGATAGATCAGGAAAAACATATAAAGACATCTTCACATGTGTTTTAAGCGCTAGCAGGTTTGCACAGTCAACTTATTTATTGGCTTCAAATTATGATAGTACTTCAGAACGTTATCAGTGAATGAAAAAACAATCTCAGACTGTGAAGAAAACTTTCATTTTTATCTGAACTTTTCCCTGTTCACATATTTATTTACGATGAATAATTTACCAAAGTTAACAGCTCATCACAGACCTTTGATGTTTGCAAAGCCACAGCCCAGTTATAGTCCACAATGAAAAATAAGAGTATACAGCTGCAAGGGTAAAATTGCAAAGTTATGTTTAAACTAAGAAAGACATTTCTCTCACAATACCTGTCACAGCATCAGCGTACACTAATCCCAGTGGTAGAATAATGCATCAGCCCCACAGACACTGCTGACTCAGTAATACCCACAGAAACACAATAGCAAAAAGAGTCCTGATCCACCATTTTTAAGGAAGGGAACATGCATCCTTCCAGCCATTACACTTTCTACTATTTAATATGCCACATACTAAACTCTGTCTACTTCAAAAGCAGAAAAAATGAGACATGCCCCTGTTGTGCCCTAACTGGTGTTATACTAGAAGAAATAATGACAGTGATATGAACAGACTTAGGGAAAGGTCTAAATTGATTCTTGAAGTGCAATGTAATGCAAATATATGCAAGCTGGCAAAAAAAAAAGGCCAACAGGAATTTAGCCTTTGATTCCTGAATGTTCTCATTTATTTATGGCAGAGAGTTAAAGGGCAGATAGACCTCTTGATTCAACATTTGTGCCATGCACAGATATTGACTTATCTATTTCTCATGGAAAAGAAATAATTTTCAGACAAGTTGTCTCTGTCTTCTTTATAAGTCCACCCACTACTGTGCCTTCCATGAGAAATCACCATCAAAATTATTCTTGTAACTCCTTGACTCTACAGTATTCAGTTAAATAATACAGCAGTTCCTTGTCTTAGGAAAAGTATAACTGTGTGAATTTTTAATATGTATGAAAACCAGTAAACTGTACCTGTCTGATTCAACCTCATAAATTAATAACACCTTTGCTAGGCTCCCACTGAATCAAATGGAATTTAAGGGCCATCAAGTAAGCTTAGTTTCTGTCTCCTGGATAGAGTTTTTAGTTTGTCATTATCCAGCACTGCCTGAATGGAATTTATGAACGTTCTGTGATACTGTCAATAGAGAAACTTGCTTCAGAGCTAGGAACAACTGTCTTTATGATAGCTTATTACAACAATTTCCTTTGCGTAGTGTTGACAGAGTTTGATCCAAATATTTATTTTGACTCACTAAATGATAGGTAGCAGTAAGCAGCCTTAAGCAGCCTCCCAAATCTCTCCCTTCTCACTTCTTTTCATGCTTAAGTAAGTTTAGTGCTTTCAACATGCCTGTACAAATTGCTTCTATCTACAAGCTCCACAATACAAACAACATAATCACCCAAACAGCAGCTAGGACATACCAAAACATCTAAAACCAAAAGCATAATGGCTACTTCCCAAAGCCTGCCAGTAAACCTTCATGGTACAGCTATGTTGGGGTCAACGCAATGAATTACAATAGACTTTTCTTTTTGCACTTCTTGAAACTAATAGTCTCGCATTCCTTAGTACTGCTTAGTCATCTGCCGTACCTGTTTTAGTCATTAACATAATCTCCATTTTTATCCACATTTTCTGTTGGTTAATAGTAGTATATTCACTGCCATCACACTGAGGTTACTTCTTTATTCCTTATTCTGAGTTACTGTATTCCTTGTTCTGAGTCCAGGACGAAACGTCACACTCCCATAAGCATTCTGTATTTGTAATAAGAAGTTTTCTAGGAGCCAACCAAATAAGATTAGAAAGGATTATCTGAAGGTCAGTAACAACCAGGGCAGCTCTTCTCTTATATCTCACCCCATTCAAGATTCTCTGTAACTTCTATTCAACTCTAACTGCAATATAGAATCAAAAATACGGCTTCTCTCTTAACGATAAGCAGCAGGCACAGAGTTCTGGTCCAAAACTTGAAAACCACAAACTATGGAAGTATTTGGATTTAAGGCCTCAAAAAAAAAAAAAAAAAAAAAAAAAAAAAAAAAAGGATAGAATGTTTTCTGCAGCTTGAAGTTCAGGCAGAAGTAAAAAAGACAGTTCACCTCAGTTCACTATAAATAGAGGCTTCTAAGCAAAGACCTATTGGTGCAAAGCAAATTTGGACACTGAAATGTACAAAATGTACAGAAGAAAGGACTGATTTAGCAGTAAGCCTGCAAAGAGGAAAAGCTGGAGACCCTGGTTCATTTGGTGTTGCTGACTGAGAACAGACAGGGAGTCATTTCCCTCCAATAGCTGCTTGGGTGACGCAGGTGTCTCTATAACTTACTAGCAACAAGAACCAATAATGCAGTTCTGTCTTTGTTCCTTCATAGCCACGGTCTCTGAGTTTGTGAAGTGTTGCTAAATGGCCTGACAATCATGAGAATGAACAGCAAGCAAAGAAGGGATGTTCCCACATACTTGTCAAGACCAGAATGACCAGATACAGAATTGTCTTTAAAAATAAAAGGGTGGATTAGTTTTCCCCTGCTCCCCTGTAAAAGAATACTTCTGTACAAACAGTTATTAAAACAAGCTGAAATACTACATTTCGGAATACGGGAGGCCTCCATCCAATCTCATGTGTCCAATCTCCAGGTGATCCCCCTTTTGGGGGAGGGAGGGAGTCAGAGCATTGAGCTACATGACAGAAGTACCAGCCCTGCTGTGTATCCATAGCCTTAATCCCCATGGGCTTGCTTGTTCCATTTGTAAAACAGGGATGGTTTTTACTATCATGAGATAGTGATGAAGTATATGAAGAATTTTAAATTACTGTGCAACCGATACAGTATGAGAATTTTAGACATTGAATTACTTAATTTCCAGTTTATAGTTTTCTGTTCCCTTGGGATTACAAGGTAGCCAGGTTTACTGTTCTCTCAGGAAGGATAAAGTATGGCTAAATGTTGGAAGATGCTTGGGAGGATTTTTTCTTCAGATAAGTAGAACTCAGCTTGGAGGCTTACGTGGCCATTGACTATTACTGTGACCTCCTTCCCTGAAAGCTGTTTTTAACTCTGGGTGGAGAAAGGTTCCTGCAAACATCTTGTCTGCTGTATTCGGAAAGGCTTGAGTCCATGATGTAGCCAGAGAACAACAGTTCTTTGGAAAAGTATAAAAGTGTTGCTCACAGGTCTCCTTTATTATTTCTGTAGTCCTTTTTTCTGCTTAATAACCCAGAAGGGTTGGAAATAGAGGCAATGAGTGGTAGGCAGCTGTGTGACCACACTGAGAAATAACAGATAGTTTGTTTTAGAAAGACACTGTTTGCATTACTGTCAGGTTACTATTCCTCTGTTGGGCACACTGCACTCTCTTAAAAATTTTCAGTTACTCTCTTTTTTCCTAAGAGTAATTGGGAAAGAGCAACGTGCTCATTTTTGCCATAGGAGAGCAGAGAGCATGATCTGAAATTAGGTTTGTTGAACATCACCAGCTCTGCTGCATAGGGATTGACTGTGCTAATCAAACACAGTGCCATGTAAGGCCAGTTTGGTGGCACATTGTTCCAGCAAGAACTGTGATCTGGAAATGCCTCCCTCACCATACACCAAGCTAGGAAAGCCTAGCCCGTCTGACCAGTCTCTCAGGCCAGTACAAGTTCCCACCAGCTCCTTCTGGCGTGACTCTACAGTTGAGAACAGTTCATAGTGCTCAGGATTTGCAGAGACTCTGCTCTCTTAGTGCTGTGGAGAACCAATGAGGAAGCTCCTTGTATCATGTTATCTGGACATACATGTTAGTCCCAAACAACCTCTGAGTGTTAAACTACCATTTTTGACCTTTATGTGGACTTTGACTTGTGTGTGCAGACACTAGAACTTCTTTCCAGAACGACTGCGAGCCATGAACATGCCTTTGAGGAGAGTCTTACCAGCCAGCAATACAGCAAAGTGTGGTGGAGAGACCATATTCTGCCTTACGACAAATCCTGCTGTCAAGCTATAGCACCCTCTGAAATCAGGGGAAGAAGACCTTTAAAAGAAAAAAAATCTTGAAACTGTCATGTCTCTAGCCCATCTGCTTTGCCCATCATGATAAGCAATTTATCCAGCATCTTGCCTTACTCATATCACTGGGAAAATCTCTGCTCTGTGCAGAGTGATCAGTTTCTTTTTCAAGACTCAGCTTGAAGTGCAAGGCTGTAAGCAAGAATATTGGGTACTCTGACTCATTCTCTTGGAGGGCTATTTTTATGATTGTTCTCCATGGAACTACATCTTAAAACTCTCAGTTAATGTTCTTAAATAATTTTCACAGCTTTCTGCTGAGCTATCTCAGCACAGTGGTTCTTCCCTATGAGGTAAGAGCCTTTCCCAGGTTCTTGGGAATATAACTACCCTCCACCACTGCAGTCTGTGAAACCAAACTATTGGCTGAATACCTCCTTCTTTTTCTTTACCTCAGTAAGTGGCTACAAGTCAGTGCCATTTAAAATTTAATCAATCTTGTCCTAACAGGATATACTTCTTGGATTTTAACCTATCTTCTACATAGAACAAACCACTAAATTCAGTTACAATAACTGCCTCATGACAGAACCTTTGTCTCAAGAACCTCTTAATGAGCTCTAATTATCACAAATTGCCCCTGAATATCTAGAATATCTTTTGTAGCTCCACACACCTCACCACTTCCTGTCTCCTGCTTTCTTTACAATCCATTAGCATCCCTTAGCAGCCTTATTTGAACAATTAAACTTTACTGTTTCTAGAAACGCAGAAGGAACCCCAGGTTCTACTACTAGGACTGTGTCTTTGAGAGACCTGGGAAGGGATTCATGTGGTCCAGCTCAACAGAGCCCAGATTCCTCCTACTGTTCATGGTCCTCAGAGAAATATTTAGTGCAGGTTGTTGGCCTGATGTGAATGGTAACTCCACCAGTCTCTGAATCACTGTCTTGGAGGTCCCCCATAAAGGCGCTTAAACTAAATATCTGATGTTAGTAAGAATCTACATCCTTTCCTCATACCCCAATTTCAAGTCTCCCTGGCTAATCCCTGTACACAACTTTGCCTTCTCTATAGAGCTGATGTGCCAGCAGCTTTTTGTTGTGCTTGTTTGTGTTCAACATGAATGGCTCAAACTGCCCCATGTGAGCTGGATGTTCTCATTCACATGCCTGGTGATAGGTTCTTAGTTACCTGGGGGTGTTTCAACTGCAAGCAGACAAACTCAAACTCATTAAGCCATTACAATGTTCCCCTGAAAGTGTTCTCATGGATTAAAGGCTTGAGTGGCCCTGGAAGATGCTGATCCCTTGCAGAGAGTAAGTCCATGGCCTCCATCCCTACTGAAATCAATTCTAAAAGTAATTGTGTGGTGTGATGCGAACTGTTTTCTGAGCTTGTCTGGTGACTGTGTTTAAAGTCCCCTGAGAACAAACATATCAGAGATTTTACAGCTACAAAGAGCTTGTGCCTGAACACTAATGGGTACATTGGCAAGCAGATGTAACATTGGTATTTCTTACTCTTTCCTAAAGATATAGAATCTTTTCTTCTGACATTTTGATAGATCAGCAGATGCTCATTCCATGCTATATTCCAGGCATGCAGCTGAGAGATGATTAATGTCTATGAAAGTAAAAATACTGCACCTATATTTCCTATGTCTTTACTGTGTTGACTGCATTTTATCTTGTAGGATGACATCTAGAAAGAGGAAACCGTGGCTCCATTCAAGTCAATTGCAAAACTCCCAGTGACAAAAGCAGCTCATTCATAAAGCTCTAAACACACCTTACTGTTTTCTGTAACTTTAATTAATGAAATACTCTCAGGGGGAGCCAGACAGAGCAAAATCTCAACTCCAGACTTCATCTGATCAGAAGTATCTCCATTTTGCTGAAGCTCCATGCAGGTATAAAGTTCTTTTTTTCTTGTATCACATGGCAGAAACAGAGCCTGTTCCTTTCTGGGTGCAGGCTGTCATGTTTTTCCTCACCAACTTCAAAACTCTGATGGAAACAGATCTTTATTTTCTTGTTTTGTGGGATTTTTTTTTTTTTTTGCATACGTTAGGATTTGGAAATAATATTGATTCATTTCCTTGCTCCCCCTCTTGCATCCCCCAAAGTGGATTTCACCTTACAGATGTTATGTTCATGAAGGACTGAATCACCAGCTAAAAATTGGCCAAAATACTCTGGCCCTGAGCCACCAAAATGCTTTAAGTTGGTTATTTTCTGCCAATCTTCAATGTTTTTGCTAAGTTTAGCAAGTTACTGGAGTTGGGAGATGACAAATTCAGCCCAGATCAAAGGAAGTGCTTTTGCAGACTTTACGCCACTTGCTGATGGAGCTTACTGACGCTAGAAATGAGAGTCGAAGAACACAGCGAAGTTCTCCCCGGGGGTCATGCAAACTCAGTTAAAGTCGTTTAACTGCAAACAGTTAAAAAGTTTCGGAAAAGACCGGAACAGCCGAAGGCCGTGTGGCTCCGGACCCCGCTGTGCCGCCGGCGGCGCGGCGGGGGAGGCTGCTAGGAGCAGGAGAGGGATAGCCCGGGGAACCCCCGCCCGTCTCCGGCCAGCCGCAGCTGGGACACGGTGCTGGAAACCCTCGACGGCTTTTGCTTCAGTTTCTTTTTTTTTTTTCCGATTCCTCCCGTGAATTTACTCCCGGGTTGAAAGATTTCGCGGAAGAGGAGCGGTCGGCCGGCCGGCAGCCCCCCGCCCCGCAGCGCTGCCGCCTGCACGTCCCGGGGAGGCGCCGCGCCGCGCCGGGCGGCTCCCTTGGCTCGGCGCCGCGGCGGGGTCACGCCTGCCCGGTGCGCGGCGCTGGGCTTTTCGAGCCAGCCGCCCGCCCGCCGCACCGCAGCCCCATGTCCGCGCTCCCCGCCGGTGCCGACATCAAGAGGGCTCTGGAGAACAGCCCCGAGACCAACATCGAGGATGAGCTGCCCGACGAGCCGCCGCAGCCGCGGCCCAAGAACTACCTGCTCCTCAGCATCCTCGCCTGCTTCTGTCCTGCCTATCCCGTCAACATCGTCGCCTTCGTCTTCGCCGTCATGGTGAGTAGCGCCCCGCCGGGTGCCCAAGCGACCTTCGGCTTGGGGTTGGGTGTTTGGCGGGGCGACCTCTGGTTCTCCGCGCCGGCCCGGCCGCAGCCGCGGCGCTCCCGCCCTGGACCGGCGGGGGCAAAGCGGGGCTGGAGGAGCCGTCAGGGTAACGGGCATCCAGCCGCCTGTTTAACCACTTGTCCCTGGGGCGCGTGGACAAAGTTAGGTGAGGCAGCGAGCCCGAGAGCATCAGCGGCTTCGTCAGGGTGTCCGTTTAGCTATCCTAGCAGCAGATATAAAATGTGGAATGAAAGGCAATTCAAATCAAGTTTTCAATATTGGGCTATATAAGGGGATAGCCCAATTAATGGGTTTTGTTACATCAACTAACTTGCACGCTGAATTGGGTATAGTATCTATGTGTGAAAGTGGCAATGGGGGAACAGAAATCAGATTTGCAAAGGAACAGATGTGGTTTCTACTTCAGCTAATCAAATGCGATAGAAGTGCCTTTTTTTCCAGTAAACAGGTTCTTTAGCCTGATAGTATTTGCAGGGATAATACACACAACAATAACGATTGTAGGTTGTTGACAAAAACTCTTATAAAATTGAGTATTGAGTACGCTGAGAGAACAGCCTTACTCCTACAACCCGTAACTGATTTGCATAGTCCTTAATAATCCAGCAATCCCATTAACTTCAAAAGGATTGTTAGAACAGAATCTTCTTCTCTGAGTTAAAAGTTGCAGAGTCAGATCCAGACTTTTCTAATAGGATACATCATCAGTGTAATCAGTAATACTGCAATGTATTTCTGTTGTTTAGGAGCTGAAAAGGGTTTAAAACACGTTGTGTGTTTTCATCCTTTTCTCTGACAGCCAGGCTGAAAAGGTAAGTAAAAATATAGTTGTTTCTTTTTGCAATTAAGTATAAGAATAATCACCTATATCTAAAATATACTAAAGCACAGATTCATCAGAAATCACATTGCTTAAGCTTGAAAATTACTTAAAGGAGCTATTCCAAAGCCATCTTCACAACCTTTTTTGTCCAGATAAGTATTAGCTGACTTTTTTTTTCTGTTTATTTTCTCTGTTGTTAACTTAACTATACAATACGCTCTTCTCCTTGATTTGAGAAGATGTGGTTCTGCTGGTACCCAGCATCCTTTCTGTCTGTGGACACTTAGGGTGCTATATAAAGTAATGAGAGCTGATGATGTGGGGCTGTGAGCATCTGTTCGCTGTGACAGTACTTTTACTAAAGCACTGGGGCTGCACAGAAGTTAACTGTCAAGGACAGAATTTGGCCTCTAAAGATTCTTGCACCCCATATGGAGAAATCTCCACCTACGCCCTAGTTGAAGTTCATGCAGGCTTTTGGAGTCAGGCTTAAGTAACTGTCACCAGGGGATATGTAGAAACCAGGGTGGGAAGAGCGCTTCCTGAATGCTAAACAGTCTGTGCAGGTCTCAGCTGCCCACTCCCTTAAAGGGGGGGAAACAAAAACCAAACCAATAACCTCCACTGTATGTGAATCCCTTCTGTTTCAACATCATTCTTACCTAAAACCTCTCCTTTTCCATGAAAATAACATGTCCAACTTCTTTTCCACAGCCTGATTCCCCTGCCTTCTAGAGCTGCAACCTGTAACTGCTCCATTAACCTCAACTCCAGGGTCTGTATTTTAACCTGTGCTGGTTTTATTTCCACTTCTGCTGGGATCTACATCCTCCCTCTCTTTCTCAGTTTGTTTCCTAGTGTTGCTAAGGGTTAACACTGAGATACAAGAGTGGGTTATTTTCTTTTCTTACAGAAGATACCTTTATAGTCTGCAGAGCTTGCCTCAGATCTCATGTCAGAAGAGATACAGACCTTTAAAAGTGGAGTTCTCTATAAATTTCCACTGCCTAGAATGGGCCTGGAAGGAAAAGTCCTGTTGGCTTCTAGAGGAGCATGGTTCAGCACCCTGTTTGACTGTGTCATGTCCTCCTTAAGTGCTCTCAGTTCAGACAATGTTTCCACTCTAAAAGTAGAGTCTGGGCTCTCACACCCCGAAATTAAATGACAGATTTGTCTTCAGTCTCTTCTGTCTCTTCTGCTGCCCCATTTACAGCTCCAGCACTGGTTTCCTCACTTCTTTCTCGCCTTTGGGGGCACAAACCTTACCATTTCAGATCTTACCTCCTTGACTATATTTTTAGAATCAACCTCTCCCAAGTTCTCCCTATTGTGATAATAACCTTTTCTTGTTCCTCATCTCCTTTGTGAAAGAAATCTATTTCTCATGACAGGGGTGAGAGGATAGCTAGTAGAATGGACACTTAGTGGCATCAGTGTGTTGATATATTGGCATTACAAGAGCAGCCCCATCAAACTAGTTGCTGGTCACTTGCAGGTGTGAGGGTTGCTTGGCAGTTTTAACAAATGGAGATCTGTTTTCCCCAGGGTCCTGGCCAGGACTCCTGGCTGTAGGATTACTGTTCTCAGTACTCTTCTGCAGTTCCAGCCAGATGCCGTCAGTTCTCCTGCTTCTTGTTGCTTCCAGCGGCTATGTCGTGTTGCTGTACCATTAGTTGGCTCACTCAACCCCAGAGGTGCCTCACTCAGACTTTGCCTATTCTTTCTCACATAGGTGAGACCACAGGCGTCGGGGCAGGAGTGTGGGGGCAGGTACCAAGTCAGGAGGTTCATGTGACAGAAGAGACTTCTCTGGTACAAGGCAGTGTGTCACTGAGCTCTTTGGTTCCTTATCTGCGGTGGTGTCTTTTCCCCCAAAGAGAACTTAGCTGGCAGTGAACTGCCAGTTGTGTCTGAGAACTGGCTCAGGTGAATGGGCTGTATCTGACTCATGGAATCAGAGCTAGAGGGAGGCTGTGGAACAACTCTGAAAAACGAATCAGTTGGATATTTCTAATAACAGCATTGAGGTCTGATGGTTAAACAAACTTTGTTAGCCTTTCTCAGTACAGCACCTTCAGTTGTCTTTACTTCAAAGATCTATATGTCAGACTAGTCATCTAATTCCATAGGGCCTTAGATTTGTAAGAACTTCAAAACAGTCTCTCAAAAGCTATTTCTCCCTGACTGTCTGCTCCTAACTCCCTCTCTATGTTGACACATTTCTGTTTAATCATCTTCATGTTTCAAACAACGTGTGTGATCAAGCTGTAACAATCTTGGCTTATCTGCCTCTGATAGTAACAAGTTTTTTGACTGTATTTGTTACCCTTGAATTCAGATGCCTTGTCTGTATATTAGTTTCCCTAAGCAGAGACAACAAGCGAGAGGGTGGTATAAGTCACAGGACAACAAAGGATGGAACTTGCTTTCTGAGGGGGTCACCTCTTCTAATTGAGATCCTAACGATCCATGTACAGTGTATTGGCTTTGGTCAGGTCAGTGACTAGCACTGTGACCAGTGTTCCTGTACGGCTGTACTGCTCTTTAGTCAGAAAGTTTATTTGGAAAGTTTATTGTTAATACAGCTTTTTTTAAGTAGCTTCTAGGCACCTGGACATCTAACACCATATGGGACAGCCTGTACCTACTTCAGGAGTACTAAACAACAAGGCTCAGCAGCTGTTCTTAAGCATTTTTGCATGGCCCTTGTCTTTGCAAACTGGTAAGCTTTTCCTCTGCAACAACACTTTCAACCTGTCTGTCCCCAGAGACACAGAAGTCCAGCGTTTGTTTGCATGCTGCTATACAGCCTGCAGAGCAAGCTCCCCTTTCATTGTGTTCTGCTCATCACCTGCCTGTTTCATTTGCCAAAAAGCAGAGATCAAGCTTGGTTCTGAATTGCTCTCCAAGTCCCCCCTCTTCTTTCTCCTTCCCTGTAAGTTGTTCACAATGAGGAGTCATACTGAGCCAGCATGTCTCATTCTTCCTTTGATCTGGAGAGAGTATCTCATTTCCAGGCACAGCCAAATAAGATTTGTTATAGCCTGGCTCATGGAAAGCATAGAAAACATTGATCAGAGAACCTCAATCTGGTCTGCCCAGATTTGTAAGAGCTCTAGAGGAGGATTTCTGAAGTAATTCAGTATTCTTTCTGCTTTTGCCATAAACGGTGCTCTGGTAATGTAGAACAGAAAATGCACATTAAAAGGGATTAATAGTTTGTAGCTAATTCAGCAAATTTCTGTTCATATGAGGTTAAGTTTGCTTCATTGTTGAACTGAGAATATCTTTTATAAATAGATGTGTGTGAACCTGGTGAAGTCACTGAGATTGCTCAAGTAAATAAGCAGCTGCGGAACTGTGGCTTTAATTTAGTTTATGACTTCATAGTGAGCGAGGTAGCAGAAACCTGAGAAATCATATGGTATTAGGTTGAAAATGGCTGAAATTTGTTTTAAAAGTTGGACAGACCAAATGTTGCACGCAGATGCTGTATTCTGTATATATTGCCTAGGTCTTGGAAATAAACAGATGTAATGTTTAAGGATTTAACAGTTAATGTTGTCTATGTCTAACGTTGAAAACTGGAAGCTTGATCCAAGGGCCCTTTGAAGCAGACAGAAGTAAATTAATTTCAAAGAGCTTTGCATCAAACCCCACCCACTCCCCCAAACCTCTTATTGTTTCTTGAATGCTGTCTAAGTTATGCCATTTAATTTAAACCTCTTAATAAAGCAACTTTTGTCTCCTTCCTGTCTCTCCCAAATCCTCTTCTTTATCATTAATGCTGTTTTCCTCCTCTTCATTGTGGATTTGTATTAAAATGACATTATTTATTAAAGTGCACAGGGTGAATTATTTATGTGGTACCTGCAGAAATCACATGGACATTCTCCGGACTTCCTAAACACATTAGTAAAATTGCACAGAACTGCAAGCTGGTGCTGCCATGTCTTGCTTACAACTCTGTCTCAGTCTTGAGACCGCATATATGGGGAACTGAGTTTAGAGTGTTTGCAGGACCACTCTCTAGATGTCATGGAAAGTGAGTCCTTTGGGTGGGGAGAAAAAAGTCAGGGCTGGGGCATCGGTGATGCTTCTCCACGTTTCTCCCTGTAGCCACAGTCACGTTCATAGTTGCTGACAGAGGCAGGAGGAGAAGTTAGCCCGGTCAAGACCACACCAAGCCACGTTTCTCCTGCTACTCCTTTTATTGACCTTCCCGAATGTATTTTCAGAAAACCTAAGAAAGCTCTTCTCCTGTAGACAGGACTGCTGAAAACAGAGGAGTAACTTAGGTGAGAGGAACAGTACTAGCCACCCTTTGTAACAGGAGGCTGCACTGGTGGAGAATCAGAGGTGCCTGTGCCTCAGCACAGCTGCTGTTTTTCTGCCTGAATGATCAGGTGCGGCTAGCCTGATACCTAAGGAAACAAGGCTTGGGCAGTCATCCTATTTGACTATGTGTTTGTGTCCATCTCTCATTTCCATCTCTTCCCTCTTTTCCCACTATATCCTTTAAGTCCACTAGCCAACCTCAATGAAATTTGACAGCAGAGGAGAGGTATTAGTGATATTCTTTAGGGAAATAAAATAAAGAAATGTTTAGGCATTTGGCTTCCAGGAAGAGAAGAAATGTATCAGTGCTCTCTTTAAGGGCAAGAGTGCATGAGCAGCTCAGCCTTTCTTAGACACCAGAGAATAAGTACCTGCACTTATCCTTGAGATGCAATTCTAGGAATATAGGCTTCGTTGCTTTGGGACTCTCTTGGCACAAGCGATCTTACTGCATTGCTAACACCAAGGATGCATCTAGCCCATTAACTTCTGTGTGCTCACTAATCGACAGAACACACACAGATAATGCCCCTAATTATTTTTCTGCTTGGGAAAAAAGGCTCTACAAGAATGCTTCGTATCCTCTGAAGTTCATTCCTTTCCTACTCTCTGCGGTCTCAAATCTTCACTCTGTTGAATTAGCTGTTGTTCTGTCTTTGCTACAAAAAGTGATTCGTAACTAAAGCACTTTCGTAATAGCACTTGGTGATACCTCATGCAGTCATTTTCTAAAGACAACCTGAGTTATTTAGTCCACAGAACTGTTCATTTGATCGGGTCCCCATATTTCTCCCCCCGCACCTCCCATTTCTGGGATACATCCTGGAATACTTATGAGATACTAAAGAACAGGTTATGACTAACCTGATTCCCCGAGGAAGTATGCTGAGATAGTTCTGATAAAGAAATCTGGACTCGATGTCGTGATTTATGAACTCAAACTCTCCTGATCTTACAAAATAATTCTTAGAAATAATACTCTTTTAATATTATTTGATAGCATCTTATTCTTGGGAAAAAGTTACTACAAAATGTGTTAGACTCGTGTACTAGAATACTTCAGTGTCCTTCACTGAATCTTTTCTTTTAAAAATATGGTCTGGTTAAAAATTAATTCAGAAAATCCTACAGCATGTCTCACAAAAGACTAGAAGATCAGAGTGGTCCTATCACACCTTGCAATCTCTGCATGTAATGAATATAAAGCATCTGCCAAATCATGAGTGGATACAGATGAACTCAAGTCTGTTGAGATAATATCAGTATGTCTGATGCGTACCTCAGCATGTATATGGTAATAATTATCAGTGTGTTCCAAAAATGCAAAGGGACAGAATTTCTAGCCCATGAAGATGACACTCAGATGTTTTGTTCAGATGATCTATATTTCTTTGTTTTTTTTTTTCCACCACCAGCAAACTGCCTATTAATTCTTCAAACTTTGTTTTGAAAAGTAAAAAATTGGAAAAATAGGAAAATAGTAAGCTTTTTTTAAGAAGTTTTCCTGAAGTTTTCAGTAAAAATGCAGCCTATTTATGCTTCTTTTCATGCTTATGGTCCTATATTTCACTGCTAGTCAAGTGGCCAACTACCAGTTCACATACACTACAAAAATATTTCCAGAGGTAAAAGCCACTGATTTATCCAAGTGGGTGGATTAGAGTTGATTTGACAGCTTTTATGCTGGTGTGTACAAGAAAACTCATCATACGAATATAGCCTCACCACTGAACATAAAAGAGCTGTAGTTGCAATGAAATGTACTGAAAATGAGTGGAACAGAACTGGACTCCCTGCTTACCTTGGACTGTTGGTAGTGGATGTTTATTTTTACAAAGCAAATCACCATTTTCTGAAGTCCTTTCTACAGTACCAGTGTGCACAGAACTTACTGTTAGTTCAAAGCAGTCAGATTGGTTTGTGTACAGATTTCTGTTTAAAAAAAAGTCACAAACTCTCTGTTTCTCTTCTACAGGCTTTAAACAGTTATAATCAAGGAGACATAGAGGGGTCAAAAAGACTGGGCCGCAATGCACTCTGGGTTGCCGTTGCATCAATTATCATTGGCCTTGTCATCATTGGAATCTATTGTGTAGTTCATTTCACAACGGTAAGCAAAATGCTACTAGTTCCAATGCAAGCAATTCTTCTCTGTGCGTGGTCTTCAGAATAAGAAACTAAAGATTGTCAGAATTATCTACTAACGTTAAAATTTAGGGATGCATGCATGTTTTCCAAAAGAGCAATTTTTACTTATTTTGCAATTTAGAAAATTCTGTTGTCTGTGGTTAAATGCAAACAACTGTGTCTTAGCAGCAGTGGATTTTCTAGAAATTCTTGCAGCTCCCATAGGTTTTTCCAATTTAGGCTAGTTGCTCTTTGTTTTTTCTGCCCCTCGGTTTCACCATCTGCAAGGCCAAGTGCATAGAGGTCCTTAGATTTCAGGTAATAGAGTCCCTAGGTGCTAATTTTCAGTCTCATAATCTGTCCAACATATCTTTTAACTTTGCAAGGAGAGGACGACAGTCAATTACTATTTTACTGTTTGATATTAAGGTGATCATAACTATATCAAAAGTGATCGCAAATGTAATTTTGACTTGGCTTGCTGTGGGATAAGGTCGTTCACTCTCAGTGCTGTGTAACTGACCTGTCTTCGTACACCTGGAACAATAGTGAAGAAGCTCAACAAACAAATCTCTGTATACACAGTGGTTACCCAGATGGTTTATAAGCTTATTTGGAAAATAAGACAAAAGTAATTAGGGTATTGATATCCTTTCTTAAGGTTGTGCAACAATATGTTCTTTTCTCCATAGTAATGTACACTTCCCATTAAAATAACCAATTTAAATCAATTTCTTATTGGCTGTTTTGGTTGGAGAGCCTTTCAGTGCACTGTACAAACTTATGTATAAACTATAAACAGAGATCACCTCATCCACCACTGAAATGCAGACGTCTCCGGGGAGTGGAATGGAGTAGCTGGTTAAACGTACAACATTTTCAGACAAAAACTTGAAGCACGCCATATCGAACTGCAGGGAAGTTAGTGGAGATGGGGTCCATTTCTGTAGGATATTAGTGGATGGTGCCACAGAATCAGAAGCTTACTGTATGTTCATTAATTTCCCATGCATTTTGCAAGCATGAATCTCTCTTTGGTTCAGCTTGTGTTCAGTTTGTTCAGCCCTCACAGATTTAAAACCAAGTCACTTTAGGTGGGGTGTGCCAAGTTTTGTAATTGACAGCAGCAGTAAATTCCTCTGTTCGCTTCTACTACCTTACTCATCATTTCTCAGACAAGGATAGCAGCTCAATAATTTTTTTTTTAAGTAGAAGGAGAGAAGGGCAGCATGAGGAGTGGTAGACAACACTGACTGGAAGCATTCACATTAACTAGGGCACACTACCTACATTTAGTTACAGTCAACATTTCACTTCCGCTACGGTAGGACCCTGTGTGCTGAATGTGTGAATGCTTCTTTGTGCCTATTGCCAGATACTAGCGGTAGTTAGCACTTTACATCTAGCTAGTATTTGTAAGCACCTCTCTCTCCTACCCTCAAGGAAGTAAGCAGCAGTAAATCAGTATAATACGACTTCATGGTTTTTTCTTAAGCTTTGTCTTTTGAGGATTTCTTTAAAATTCATCTTGGGTTTTTTTACGAGAAAAATCTCTGTGTTAGATGGAAGCATTGCCAGGTGCCTGGGAACCCTCAGCACACTGCTGGGATATTAATTTCTGTATTCAGTGAATAGTTTCCATAGAGGTCTCTTGGCCAAATGGTACCTTGAGTTTTATGAGGACTCATGGTTTACTAGATTCACCCTGCTCTCTGGCTTTCCAGTCTCTTTACTGCTCCCCTTCTCCCTCTCACCTGTCACCCTCCAAAGAGCCCTTGCTTCTAAGAAAGTGTTTGATGGGAGCAACAATCTTCTTTATTCTTCTGATGTGAAAATGAGTGAACAGGAGCACCCAACTGGCCTTTCCACCCTACAGGCTTACCTGAGTCCCCTTTGTTGTCTTACTCTTGGACACTTATATTTTATACTAAATTGTCTTTCAGTTTGACATGCCGCTGGTGTGGATGGCATTGCATGCTCTATGCAGTTATCTCACATCCGTTTGTACCTTGGTCATGATTATTTACTAACAGCCACTTTGCACTCTGCTAATGTGAAGTGATTGTAAACTACTTCTATGCTAACTTTAATATACATGCTTCAGTATTAGTAAGATAGTACAAAATAGCCTTAATAGAATAACATGACGGTCAGCCCTGTAACTGATCTATTTGATTACCATTAGGCACAGATTTGATGTTTCCATGCATTTTTCCTGAAAGTTAATTTAGACTTCAGCAACATGTATGAAAAGTTTGACCCTTCCAGGATTCATTACTGTGTGTTTTATCCACATGATATTCATCAGCTACCATATTACCCAGTTGTTCCTGCTGACGTTCCTTGTGGCTTCTTTTGGTCTTCAAAGGATAACAAGTCTCATTGCAAATTACCATTGGGAGTACCCCCTTGTATTCTCCTTCCATATTCTTGCGTATCTCTCCCTAGAGCTTGTTGTTTACCATCCTACCATCCCATTTCTAATCTGTGTTAGTACTTTATCTGTTCTCTCATGACTGCTAGAGCTTCTCACAGAGGGTGTTACTTGAGTGTTCATAAACCCTTTGATAAATTTCACTAGCTCATTCCGATTCTGCTGACAGTATCAAAGATGCAAGGTGTAATGAGTTTGAGGGCTGGATGAGCCTCGGGAGTTCTTCCACAACATCCCAAGTCTGAGCTTCTGGAAAGCAGCAAACTTGAGACATCCAAGTCAGGTTGGCAGGAGGGGATCTCTATCAATTTTTACACAACTTTTCCTCTTGGTACAGAAACTTGGTTGAGACTTAGCTGGCTCTAAAGTCTCCTTCAAAACAACTCCTCACCTCCTCCCAGGGGGCTGGCTACACGTGTCCTGGAGGGTCTGCAGGCCAAGAAGGAACCTTCCTTCTCCTGCCAAAAGTCACAAACTTCAGGCCTTCTCCATCATGGAGGTCTGTATTCAGCTCTTGTTCAAGTCTTTAGTTGTTCATCCTGTTCATCCTTTAGTTGTTCATCTTTAGTTGTTCATCCTTTGTTTTGTGGAGCTCAGGCACTCTCCTCTGCAGAGTCTCTGTGAAGAGACTGTTGTTCTCCTGTTTTGTACACCCTGATGGTCTGCAGCCTGCTCACCTCCTCCTGAAGCCCTCTTCCCTGGAGACTCGGTGCTTCAGCCAGAGCACAGCTCCCACCAGAGAGGCCACCAATGTCCCAGCCCCAAAGACAGGCAGCAGTCACTTCCCCGCAGCTGCAACCTGGACAGCTACATCCTCCTTCCGAAGATCCATCTGGGTCAAGGCATCTGATATGCCAGGCAGTCGCTCCAGTGGTATTGGGGACGGTGCCCTGTGGCTTATCACCACCACTGTTGCACAGTCCCAAGCAGTGCCTTGCTGTCTTCAACAGTTTCTGGGTCTCCTTTTGTGCAAACTCAGAGCTTAATTGCTGGGTCTCTTTGCCACTCTTGAGCATCTCTCATTGAAACCACTGTGAATTGAGCACTGAAATACTTCTCCATCTCTGGAAGCAGATTCCTTCCGCCTTCACTGGAAAGTAATTTCCTCTCTGTGAATGGTATTTCTAGAAGACCAGTTCAATGAGGTCGGTGCCTAAATTGCTGAATTTCAGTAGCCTCTTGAGTATCAAAACCCACGTGGCCTATTAAAAATTCCAACCAAAGTTATCCATTTGTTCCCACATCTTCTCTTCTGGCTTTTCAGTACCCAAACCTACTATCTGTGCCATCTTGCTTAGGAAAGGGGTTAAGTCCTGTGCTTTAAGCAGAGCTGAGGAGGGCTCCCATGGTACTGCACATGCCTTAGCCAGGAGAAAAACATCTGATCGGGGTGTTGAGGGTAGAAATGGTAGAAGCTGCAGAGAGAGGAAGTGCAAGAAATTCCTGCTTTGAACAAACAGTGGCGTTATACCCCCAACAATACCCCCAATTATATCCCCAATAATACTGGTAGACTCAGGAAGCGCGAGACCCTTTCACTTTTCAGAAAATTCCTACCTCTGAGCCCCGAGCTTCCTTGCATGCCTTCTTTGGTTTATTCAGTTGCAGAGCAACGGTAGCACAGGAAAAACAGCAGGCGACACCTATGTCTGCGTGGAAGAAACAGCCTTGACTTTTCATTTTGAAGATTTACTTGGTGCTAAGCCAACTTGGGGCTTCTACTGCTGCCTTGGAGAGCCTCATTTGTCTTTAACACTGGCAAGTTATCTTTAGCAAACATGCATTAAGATATATAGTGATACATATATATATATATAGCCTGGAACAAGACCCACCCAACAGTTGGGAACCATCTACCTTCTGCAGTCATGACCCTGAATGTAGACAAGGGGAAGCTGTCGCTTGCATCACTGGAGTTAACAGCCCAGGAATAAAACTTGTCTATCTTGAGGAGCACACCAGTTTACATTGATGGTTATGCTGAGGAATCACTGAGTGTTAAGCTGCCGTGTGTACTGAATCAGGGCTGTCCCTCATTCCACACCAGGCCAAATTTATTCTTACTCCATTCTGTAACTTTTACCCTCTCCTGTCAGCTTCTCCTGCATTCCTACCTTGCCAGTCCTGATTGCTGAATTACATACGCTTCTACTGCTTGCTCAGGTGTAACTTAAACCGGTATTTGTGTCACCACTGAGTCTAGCCCTGCATATGTGCCCATAGGCATGTTGTCTGTCACGAACTGCAGTTAGAAAAGGGACGTATTTGTCTTCCATAAGGAGACATCACTACGAACTGAAACAGTGCAGAGCTGTGTGCCATAGCCTGCATGTGGCCTTAATCTGCTGTAATATGCCCAGTTAGAGAGTGAATGGCAAGATACATAATGACAGGCAACACTCAGCTGTGAACCATATCCTGAATCCTGCCTCTAGTTCTGATGTCCTTGTCTTAAGAAAGATGTGGTATACACACACATGCACACACACACACAAAAAAAAAGAAACCCCACCAAAAGAGAAGGGCTGCAAGGTATGAAAAAACCTTTATGTGTGGACCAACAAAATAGACACAATCTCTTTGGCTTGGGAAAGAAAGACATAGGAATTGGTAAAGGCAGCGAAATAAAGAGTGATTATTTGTTGTCTGTTGCGAATGAGATGAAGGGGCATCAGAGGAAAGCAGCTTTAAACAAGAAGGAGGTACTTTTCCATGTGACATACAATGCAGCTGTGGGACTTACTCCTTCTGGTTGCTATGGATACAAAAAATACAAATGATTTGAAACAGCAATGAGTGAAGTTACAAAAAAAAGCTTCAATGCGAAGATGCAGATATAATCTCAGAAAGATTAGAGAAACTCTCAGAAAGTTTCTGAGCTGCAGATTGCCAGAGCTGGAAGGCAGTAAAGGGAGAAATATCACCCTGGACGTAGCCTTTTCTTATACAGTCCCTTTAGGCATTTGTAACATGTCACTGTCGGAGATGGGATGCTGCAAAGATGGCTGTTTGCTCTGACCCAGTACCACTATTCTTATGCTCCTTCATGAAGCTGTTAGTAGCCTTTCCACTGACTTGAATGGATTTGGAGTCAGCCTTCCTGTCTCTTCCTAAGTATTTTGATCAGCAAAAGCTAATAATTTTGTCAGTGAATGAGGGCTCTCCAGTAGTTCACGATCTGTGTTTTCAGAGCAGTCTCCAAATTTTTGGAGGAGATTCCAAATTCGGTTTTGTTTTGCTTTTTGATAACACAAGACATTTGGTGTCTTTGGATTTCATTTGAGTCCTACTGGCAGGATTTAGGGAAACATAATCCTGGGCTGGAACCTCCTTACTTAAGTGAAGGAGACCCCAGGTATCCCAAACCCTTTCCTTAACTGGATCTCAACATGTCATATTCTACTTCATGCTGCCATGGGAATCATGCATTCTTATGCCGTTGCTGGGTTTGCTGCATAGCCTGTTAGTAGTCTGAAACAATATGCAGCTGCTTACAGCACATACTTTTAGACTATCTCTAGTGTCTGAGTGACGCTTGACTGCTGCTCAGGGCAGAACTAGAGCTCACGTGAGTTTTGCTTCCCAATTGAGCCACAAAGCAATATCATATAAAGCCCATGTCTTTTGTGCACCTCTCTGGTAGTTCTCTGCAGTCTAGGCAAGTAGGAGTGAGTCAAGTAGAAATGTGGAGAACTAGTAAGAGGTGTTAGAGTGAAGTAAAGACACAAGCTTTTCTGTAGAGCTCTGACTGAGATAGCAACAGTTTTTGGTATGAGGAAGGGTAGCCAAAGTACTGAAGGAAAGGAATGCAAGAAACTCCTGCCAATAGAGCAGTGTCCAAGACTTTTAATTCACATCAGAAGTTCATTGTCTTTGTTTATCTTGAACCCTAAGGCCACAGGCAGGGTAGAATTATCTTCTGGTAATAACTTATATGAGAAGTGTAGTCGTGTTCGGTGACTTTGGAATTTCATGCAAACCATTATGATATTTTAATGCTTTCGTAGAGGAGTGTGAACTTCTGACCCCTTCTTTAATCTCACTTGATTTAGAACGTCACCCCAAGGAAGTCACAGAAATACCACCTGTCAGCATGGCTTCGAAGGAAGACAGAGAGACAGCTAGGCTGTGCAGAAAGTACTAGCTTATACTGTTTCATAATCAGTAGGGTCTTAATCAAGCATATGTGCAGTAATGCAACATTAGTAATTACTGATAGAAGGAAAAGGAGTAAGCATTTAGACTGCACCGGGGACAGACGTACACATACGTTTTTCTTACTAACTTAGAAATAATTCTTCAGGGAAAAAAGGCATGCAAGATTATTTTTAATATCTCTGCTGTACCCTTCCTGGGGCTCTCAAAAGCCTTTGCAGCCATTTCACTGAGTGACTGTCTGTCTTTCAGAGACAGAATAAACTGAGGGCCGGTAAGATGACAGGAATTACACAGCCAGCATCCAGATCTTTACATTGCCAATCCTGTTCTCTGTACCTTACCATAGAGTCAAGGAAGACTACCTGTCTTTCACTGCAGGGATTGACCTGCCAGTAACTGATAGAGCACAAAGTCTGAACTCAGGGCATTCCTGTGGCCTTTTACCCACGTTAATTCTTGGTGTCCACCTAGTCAGTGAGCTCATACTGCTGCTTTTTTATCGGTAGGGGCACTAACTGGTTATCTCCTTGATACGCTACTTCTTTTTACTGGATTTGTAAAAATGTAAGAGCTTAAAGTCCTCTACCTGTCTATCAAATGTGTTCAGTCAGCTCAGAGGCTGAGTAGTGGGCAGACATACATAGATGCACAGAGGCAATGTGATTACATCAGCCTCATTTCCTTAGCAAACCACATTAAAAATTCTTGTCCAGTTGTTTCATCTGTGCATGGAGGAAATGTCCACAATAGATTCTGCCCATTGGAGTCCTGAGTAGCATCCAAGAGACAAACAACAAAGGAGTTAATGCTGTCTGCAGGATATATGTACTGTTTAGTGCCTCATGTCCTAGATCTCTCTTTAAGGAGCTGCTAAAAGGTAGCTGCTTGATGGAGAAGATATCTCAGACTCCAGCAGAGAGCCCAGCATCCAGGGACAAGCTAGTGAGATCAGTACATCCCTGGGTAATGTCTGAGACCTACCCCCAACACAAGAATTTGAGGGAACTTCTCAGATCTTTCCTCTCCTAATGCAGATGCACAAGAGAGGTTACCCACACCTTTTAAAACGTCTGTCATGTATTGCTGTTGTATTTACCAACTTGTCTACTGCGGAAAGTAGTTCTTGCCTGACTGTTTTATGTACCACTTCAACGAAGCAGAGATGCTGTTGACCTCATGAAACTTTGTCAAATAAGAGCCCATTTCCTGGCAATGAAAGATCCTAACTTGCATTGATTCAGGTAACCCAGTTTAAAAATTCAGTTCAGATTGACAGATGACCGGTGCCATTAGAAACTTAGCTCTTTGATTCAAAACTGTATTGAACCACTAATCTAGAGGGATGTTTGTTAAGAGAACAAGTGCCACTAATGTGGCATAATGTATCCATTAAATCTGTAGAATTAATAATTTAAACTCACAAGGCAAACTCTCTGTCTTTTCCTCCTTTAAAAATACATATTTCTGTGTCCTTGCAGCATGCTATCTGAAGACCAGGACTGCACTTGGAGGCTATCATCATGTAAATCTCGGGAGGGGAAAAAGAAGAGGAGAAGGAAACCCTTCATTCCAGACTGTTAGATTTGACCCTACAAGTCTGCAGAGGCATGTTGCTGGTGGATGAACTGATAGTCCAGTTAGTTAATCAGCATGGCGTGACCAGGTTTTCAAAGTTATTTATTTATAAGAAATCTCAGTATAAAGCAGCATTTTCTCTTTTATCCTAATGTATAATGAGATCTTGCCCTAACAACTCCCTTTTCTTTCTCATTTACATGGAATGTATGCTGCATCCATGATGTTCCCTGGCTGACCCTAGCCAGACAAAGCCAACATATCTAGACTGTTTATAGTGCACAATGTGAGATCTGATGTACAGCCCACTGAAGCTAGTAGAAGAACTCCTGTTGCCTCCAGTGGGGTTTGGATCAGGTCATTAAGGATCTATTACTTTAAAATAGTCTCAACATAACACAATCATAACCATGGGTTTGTGATTTCATCCTGCTACGTGATTTTATAATGCCGTGGGCGTACTCTTGACTCAGCGGCTGCTTTCTTCTGTCATCCTCAGCTTTTAGATCTTTACCTTGGATTTTTAACTACCTGGGACCGACTTCAGTCACTTGATTATTAAGAGACACTCTTCTTCCATAGCATCCATATTTTTCTTAATGATTTATTTTTGTTCTGTTGTCTTTCATTGTTGAACTCCCTTGACTTAGCTCCAGTCCTGCATTAAAGTTGCACTGATCATATTTTCCTCTTTAAACTTCACGTATGTAAAAAGTTCCTATTTTTTTATCTGACAAAAGATCTTCTTTTTAAATAGATGTTCTTCTTCATCCCTTTGTTATTGTTCCTCTAGCAAGTCACATAGTTTCATTGTGTTCTGCTTTGCTCATGTGGTTTTTTGTTTAGTTCATCCTCTCATCTTGCTATGAATAGTCTATATATCAATGCAGTTAAAGATGGACAGACTTTTGTACCCTTATATAGACTCTTACATAGACTCTTGCTGATCCTAAGATATTACTCAGTGAACGGCCTTAGGTTACAGAATTGATGGCCTATAAATTACTGCAGTTTCTTGATACCTTAGCATGGGACAGCTGTTTTTTATTAGCTGAAACGTGTTTGAAAGAATATATTTGTTTTGTCATGTTAAAAGGAGTAAGCTCTGGTGAGCATTAAGACAGATGGCTACATCTTCAGCGGTTGTTGCTCCATTTTCTTTAACTGTTACTACATCTTCGAGCAAGCTATGCCAACTTAACTTACTGTCCTTGCACTAACGTAAATCTGGACTGACTACCCAGAAATGCATGGGAGTTTTGCAGGTGCAAGTGAGAAAAGAATCATGCCTGGCAGGAGTACCACTACCTATTAAAAAAAAATAATAATCTCCCAGAAACCTTTACCTGTTAAAGCATATGCCTGGAAGTAACATGTGTTTTCTGTGCCTTGATATTATACTTTTAATGTGCTTTTTCGCTTTTCTTTCTGCCAAATTCTGTTTTTCATTGAAGTCAGTGATGCATCGCCTATCCTTAATTACTCCACTATAAAACTTCATGAACACTGGTGAAATCAGTTGATTTTTTCAGCATTTACACTGATCAAATTTGTCCATGTGGGAATCTTGCTACTGATTTTGATGATCCCAAGAATTGGCTGTTCTGTGAACTCCTCTTTGGTTTTTGAATACTATCTCAATGGTCTGATATGTCTTGTGGGACTTTTAGTAGCTTGCCTTATTATCAGATATGATAGAACTGTCGTTGAAGTGGAATAAAAATACTTTTAATTCATGTCCATTCTGGTATGTGGGAAGTGTCTTTCCTAAGTTTTGTTGCCTCTTCTATTTTAAAGAGTAATATCCCTTTTTCTAACCCCTTGGACAGCTTCAGAATAAAGTGAAGCAAAGCAAAAACAGGATTCCTGGCCTACATGATACTATACAACCAGTCTGTACTGTAGCTAGTACATTCAGAAGTTGCTAGAGATCAGTTAATGCTCAAAATATCAGCAAGGCAGGCTCTTTGCTTCATTTTCAAAACAGCATCCAGAAGGAGTGTTGAGGCCTTTTCAGAATGGTCCCTCGGTGGTCTCTTTGGGGCTTTCCTACCATGAGGGGAAAGTGGTCAAATGAGGTCACCAAAGGAGGTCTCTCAGCAGGTAACAGAGGTCAGATTTCCACCACCTTGAATTGCTGGCTTCAAAGTAAACACCATTGCATTGCTGTGGTAATAGTTTTCTACGTCAGTGTACTAAAAATCAAAGTGCGTACAGAAAGTTTCATCCTTCTGCGAAATATTAAACTCCAGTACTGTAAACTAAACCACAGCTAGTGGTGTGAGAGGGGAGAAAGATTTCCAAAGTTATTTGGGCACTAGAGGATAGGGATAGGCAACTTGAAGTATTTTTTGAAAGTGCCTAACAAGGATTTAGATCAATAGGAGATAGACACCTGACTTGTTCAGATGCTTTTGAAAACCATACTGGAAATCTAACTTGCATCTTGATGCTCATAAATATCTTTGAAGTCTTGCTCTTAATATAATTGAGAATTGAGCCATTATATCTTCAGTGCTTCTGAAGATAAATGTTGCTACCTTACAGTGCTATTGATTGGTATAAAAATAAAGGCTTTATATTAAACCACTTAATGTGACAGAGAGGGGAAAATGCAGCAATTCCTCTAATGTCCTTTAGTGCTTCTATGTCATAGGTAGTCTTATTTTTGCTTTGCTAATGTACTGGTATGAGTTCTCTTCATTTATTTATGTTTACATAAATTTTCAACCATGTTTGAGAAATGCAGTCAAACACAGCTTGTGCTAGAAATGAATATGGTCCTTGTACAACTAAATCATTCTGCTGTAGGTGTGACAGACCCATACGACGTGAGGTATCAAACATAGGGAAGCTAAATGACATTTTACTGCCCAAATCAGCAAGACCCCTGGTGACAGCAGTGGATGTGAAAGGGCAGAATGCAGTTGTCTGACTGAGGAATTAGTGCCTGCTTTATATTTTGAGGGGCATATAAACAAATTTCATTATCTATGACAGGCTCTGGAAATTACCTGTTCTTCATCATCATGCATCTAGATTTGGATTTAGCCCATTATTATTCTGCATTGCACCTACCATTTTTTGGTAAAAAAAAAAAAAAAAAAAAAAGCTCTCATATGTATGCACTGAATGATGCTATTTCATGAAATGGGGGAGGGAAAGTGGTAAAACGTATTTGAACTCAACATCTCTGTCCTGGGCAGGTGAACAGAGTCTTGCTTCCACAAAGCTGCTTCAGGCTTCCATTTTTTGATGCAGTCTTCCTGCATGCTGAAGGCACCAACTAATGCCTGAAGTCCAGCTCTCTTTTCCTTCCTGCATGTGTTACAGGCAGAGACAGATGGAAACTTGAAATTGCTGGCCTCAGCTCCTGGATCATGTTAGCATCTTTCGCTTCTTACAGGGCAGCTGCATTCTGCAAAACAGCAGTGTGCATGTATCTTGATATGTAACCCTAGAAGAGGGCTTCTAAATATAAGAAGATTTTCTTTGCTGCCATATGAAGGGGGTCAGCCAGGCGCTTAAACAACACGCGGTGTACGTTTCATCTGATTGCACAGCAAAAAAAAATCAAGGAGACAATATGAAATTAAATTCTTAGGGTGCCTCCCTGCAGGCACACCCAGCAGTGTACAGCTTGTGACTTGAAGATCAGCACGGGCTCTTCAATTTATGTGGTTGCAGCCACAATCCGTGAACAGTGTGGCTCGAGGCTCCAGAAGCTGTTGCTTTTGTACCTGTATCTTTGGATATGTGCTCACAGTGTGAACTGTGTTCTGCCTCTCAACCTGGAGATAGGTTGTATCTGATTGCTACCACAGTGTCCATCACTCTCAGAATCGGTCCAGATGCATCTGCTGGAACAGTGGGCAAGCGTCTGTCTCTAGGCTCATTTCCTTACCTGGACCCTAACTTTGTCTACCAGTTATTTAAGATGGATTTTGTTACTGATTTGCATCAGTAGCGGGGAGACTGGGTCATCTTTCCAGTTAGTTTTTACTTTGTGTGCATTGTGTGTGCACACATGCACAAGAGGATGCATTTGAAGGACTGGATTCCCCAAGGTAACTAAGATTTAAATACAAAGAAAGTCACTGGATTGATTTGGGACCAAGCTGGTAAGCCACATCCTGGTTACCTGACAGCTGTTCAGGAGCCTTTATAGAATGTGTTGTTTTGTGGAGGGAAGAGTCCATATCACCAAACCTTCACTCCTGATAATGGGGTAAATCAAGAGGAAGTTGAATAGATGTGGTACCTACCCTGACTCCGGAGGAGATACCTCCAGGCAAGGTCAGAGACGCAGAAGGCTTGTGCAGGGTAGTCTGCATGGCTGCTGCCTAACCTGCAGCTCTTCTGAGACTGAGCCCTCAGTCTTTCATGGGCAGTACCTTCAGGCTGAAACACTACTTGGATGTTGGTTTCCTCTTACTATTCTCCTATCTCCAACCTCATTTTTAATTAGTAGGTCTCTGAAGGTGTGCAGTGTTGTGTTGGAGTAGAGGAGTTGAGAAGGGATGCAATGGTCTATGAGTGATTTTTACGTGTGCTCACAATTTTCCGCTTCCCAAGCACAACGGCATGTTCTGCATGCACAGCAACGGCATGTGTCCCTGAAATGTGAGTGAGCCTTTAAGGAGGCTGCCCAACTTCCTCTGTATCACTCCCTGGCAGCCTGGCAAAACGGGCTAAATTCAGAAGTGACCTAAAAGGAGGAGGGGGTTTGGAAATAGATCACTCAGCCAATGTGAAGATGGAGGAACAAACTTGGGAGCCCAAGGTAGAAAGGAAGGTTATAGTAAGAAATTTAACCGGAAGATTTCTGCAGTTAAATTTATCCTATCTTGAATTCTAGGATAAGGTCTGCTGCTGCTACCACCTAACTCACTCTCCACGGCACAGAAGCTACAAGAAGCACTTGCTCATGTGTCCTTTATAATGTGATTTATGGTATGTCTGAATTTGATCTACCAGCTCATGACTGAGGATGGCTCTTCTGTTTTTGTTGTATCTAGCTGTAGGGCTGAGTCAGCTTCCACTTTGCTTGCAGTGACTTCTCTTTGGCTAAATAAGGTTGCATCATGTCAAGGAAAAAGAACTTTGCCAGATATCAGCGGACTCATCAGGACTTTAAACTGCACAGTCTGTGCAGTTAGGCCATTGCATTTTGTTTTGCAACACATACTCTGGGGTAAGAGAGGGGGAAACTCCACTGAAATTAAGGGATGCACACCAGGGCAGGCTGTGTGGTAATGGTGAGCCGTGGCAGCCTCATATGCACATATCTCAACCAGTGTTCAATGGGGGCTTAATTGCCTTTTGATTTTAACCAACTCCAGGAGATAATCCAAACGGTGAAAATGAGATTCTGGCCTAGAGCACAAGTGGCTGGTGAGTGCCATCCCTTCCTTGGGGCTAGCTCAAGAGTTTAGCTTTGACTTTTTGTGCCTGAAAGGCTTGTAAGGCCCTTCACCCCATTTAATCAAAGACATACATTCCCCTAACACAGGTCTCTGCTGACCTCAGCTCTATCCTCTTTGGTCCTTATTTTCTTTAAAAATGAGTCAGCTGATGAAGAAAGACGGTAAGTGATATCTCCAAGGGGGTAGAATGACTCAGTAGTAAAGATGTCACTTTACTTGACCCCTCAGCCTGTACAGCACCGAAAGTGCTCTGTCATGAGTGTTAGAACTTTGACAGCCTGCTGAGTCTCATGATCTTAGGAGCCAAGAACCAAAATGCCTTAAAATTAATTTCTGAATAAGATGCTCTGTGTGAGTTTTAATAGTCAGGCCAGGCATAGTTCATGTTTGCTAAAGAAGATAGATGTGAATAAAGGAAAAAGGAGCTGACCTTTGCTTGTGGCTAGTGACATGGTAAATAACACAGAGATCATGTGGCTCTTCGTATCCTGCAGGTGTTTTACAAGCATCTCCTTTTAAAACCTCACATTGCCCTATGAGGTGGTGTAGCACAGTCAAGACACCTGATAAAGCATTTAATCAATTACTTTTATCTTGTTTTATGGGTTGTGGACAGTCTGAAAGTGGACTGTGCTTTTTTTTCCAAGGGAATTTTTTACTCAGAATTATTCAGTTACATTTTCCCCTGATCCTTTTACCCTCCAGCCTGCCATCTGCAATTCAAACTGTTGTGATTCACCATACAATTTCCATGATACCCCTTCTTTTTCCTGAGCAGGCAACCATAAATCCTAGGGCATTCACATTGTTGGTGTGGTTGCTAATACCAGAATTTCGTATTTGTTTTTGTGATGTCTAAATTCAGTGTTTACTTAAGGTGAGTATATGTTTCGTGGAAATGTGGTAGTGAACACAAGCAGAATACACCAGAACAAAATAATCTGCAGTTCTGAATTTGTATTTAACTAAAAGATTTTGCAATATTAACCCAACCTAGCATCACCTTCCTTTGGCTGATGGAAAGCTAATAGCTAAAGGCAAAAGTGATTAAGAGTCTTCTTGAAGGTCGTGCTGGCAGTTAGTGTCAGAGGCAAGAAGGAGATTTTTATCTAATTCTTTCTCTCCTCCTCAGTGAAAATGCTTACGGTCACTATTCTTGGGCATCCCCCAAAATTGTAAGGCGATGTATGCAGCTAAACAGCTAAGGAACAAATTATTCTGGTACTGATGTCAGGAGTGCTTAGCGTGGGCTAAGCATAAGTGGCCTGTTGCGGTGTCCCCTGTCTGAGAGAGATGGCAGTTTAGAAAACTGGAGAGAGTTGTCGTGATAAATGACTTCAATGGCAAGTGACACCTCTGACATTCTCACTAGGGAAGTTAACGAGGAACCAGGAACCTAGTTTGTGACACATGGAAGTCTTGATGGAAGAATGTGAACCAGCTCCCCATCTGTTACATCCTCATCTGGCAGTAAGAAAAAGAAGGTTAAGACAGGTATGTAAAGGGGCAGAAGTAGAAAAGGTATTTTGTAGTCTTCCTTTGGAATGTGGAGGTTGGTCCTGGATGGAGTGGAAGAGGGGGATTTTTTATGCCCTTCAGGTTGGAGAGCATGGAAGGAGGCAAAAAGTCACAAATGCTGTTAAAGGGAGGAGCAAAGCTCCAGAGTTCCAGAAAATCAGTGAGTGGATGAGCTCTGCCAGGCCCTTGCGGCATGTCTTCAGCTAATCTCTCGCTTCCCACATCTCCTGCATTAACAGCTGTGAGGGAACTGGGCTCCCACTCAAGCTAATAGGAGAAAACAATACTCCAGTGCATGTGAGGACCATGCATACAGACATGCCCATGAGGAGGTAGGGCGATGATTTAGTGGGCAGCAGTGGTAAGCCCCCCATGTAAGACTTATGGCATAATGTCATCCAGCTCTCGTAATTCATGTGGACCAGGCACCTCACAAAAAAGAGTTACAGGCTCTAGGGCTGTGCTACACCCACCTGTCACGACTGACAGTGAGGGAAGACAAGAATCAGGGTTGAAGAGGGAGCAGTCACGGAGAAAAGAGGGAGGAGAAGGCAGCAACAGTGAAGCCCAACCACCAAGAGGTTGAGATGCATGTGTCCATTGCCTCTGTCCTGTCCACAGGCCAGTAACTCCCAAAGGCTTTGGCATGTAGCACACCATGGATGGGTGGTTCATTACTGTGTAGGGAACAACCATCACATTTTAATACCAGAACTTTGAATAATGCTTGGACCTACCCAGACTAGTTCCCACAGCCTCATGAGCTATTAGCAGTCCTTACCCTGCAGTTTATTACTTAACTGTGATTCTTAGAAGTAAGAAAAACCATTGCAAAGAAGTGAGGATGGGCCCCCAAAGCTGGCCAAAAAAGAACTGGGGAGAACAGAACAATCGGGTTTGGAGACAAAGAGTTGAGGAGTGCTAAGCTGTGTGAAATATCAAAATAACAACAGCTGCATTTTATAGCAGGGTAACTGTTCTGCAGGGGGCTGCCCACACAGATTCCCCTCACAGCCCCTCTGGCAGGCTGTCCCGTGCCGAGGTATTCTACCCATGAAAGACAAACTAGGAGCAGCTGTTCCTCAAAACATACTGCGGGAGCCAGCCATGCACTCGCGATTAGGCATGGTGAATCTGTCTATCCCAGCAGAATTCTTCCCACAACGTAACAGCATGCCACAAGGACACACTTGGATTTGGTAGGAATCGTTCTGTCTGTTTGCAGGTTGCTTTGGTTGGTTAAGAAAAAAACAACTACTTCCTTGGAAAGGTAAAGAGAACTGCCGACCCAGGAACCTGCAGTCCTCACAGCTTTATGCCTGTTAGAAAAGTAGAAGAAAGACAGCAACAGCTGATGAAGAGCAGAGGGTAAAATGAGATAGTATAATTGGAAATGCTTAGAGAAATATGTTATAGATGAGTGTAATTTAATTTGGGAAACATTTATCAGTTAAGGACTTAAATTTCCATCTGTGCTTCCTCAGAGGAAAGAGAGCCGTGTGCTGGTGGTTTCACAGGCTGCCTTGACCACCTAATGGTCAGCATCCATTCAGCTGGCTCTTGCTCCAGTTTCACGAAGAGGGGAAATGCATTTATTGCTTAGTTCCAGCGTCCTGGTGCTCACTCATCTGCAATTCCTCTACAGATCCAAAACCTCCTTGTGGTGATGATTTGGGGAAAACGGCTCTGAGAGGCAGGTAAAGAGCCATCGCGCTTCAGCACTGACCTCGTACCTACGGCACCAGTTTAGCAGTCATATTAAGTAGGTATGGGATAGCCCTGGTGGGATAGTCGGCATAGAGCCTGGCGTCCGGGGCCTGATGGAGGCTGCCCGGTAAAGGGTCTTGGCTGCTGCAGGGCCTGAGGGCCGCCTGCCTGGGGCGGGGGCCGGCGCCGGAACCTGCGCGCCGGGCTCGGGTTCTCCCCGGGGCGGCAGCCCGGGAACGCGGCCGGACGGAAGCGGAAGCGCCTCGGCGGCGGTGAGGGTACAGCGGCGGGCTCTGAAGGCGGGAGGTGGGTTCCCTCGGCCGGGCATGGCCGGGCCGGGCGGTGCGGGAAGCTCCGGGGCAGCCGGCCGGGAGTGGGGTCGGGGGGAGAGGGGGGGTCCTGGCGGTTGCTATGCGGTTGGTTGCTATGGGGACGGTTGCTACGGGGACGGTGGGGCCGCGGCGGGTTGGTGCCCCGGTGCCGCTGCCCCGGTGCCCCTCGGCTGCAAGGCCCGGGTTTTGCCGTCCGTGCGAGGAGCGAGCGGTCCGTGGCCCGCGGTGGGCGCCCGGTGCGCGGGGATGCCGGGGTGCCGTGCGGGTGCGGCCCCGGCGGCCTTTGTAACGGCCTCCTGGGCGCTTGCGGGGAACCGTGCCGTCTGTCGGTGTGTTCGGCGGGGCCGGGGAGGGGTGGGTGGCGGAGGCAGTGACTGCCCGGCTGCCCGCGTCGGGGCGTGAATCGGCTCAGCAGATGGAATATACGGGTGTGTTTGCTGATGAGAACTTCAGAAGAAGATACAGAACGCTCAAAGCTGTTGCAGTTTCACATAGCTAGTTAACACCTGCACGTACATGTATTTTTTTATTGTACCATTTAAATTATTTGTTTAGTTGCTTATTTACTTAAGCCATGCATGCTGAGACTGGTTTCAGGTCGTGACCGAGATGAGATCTGTACAGTTAGAAGTTGGGCAATGTCTGTAATTTGAGCTTACAGGAAACAGGGCAATATCCCATACACGTACTTGTACCCTGCTGGGCGCTCTGCAAGGCCTTGTTTGTACAAGTCCAAGGCCCTGTGGCTGTGGTTCCACAGCCCTGTTTGTACGGTTCCACACGGCCCCCGTGGCCACCTCTAAGTTGCTGCTCTTCACCTGTAGGTAGTCTTTCAGATAAGATGTGGCATGCGCATCCAGTCTCATTCCTTCTGCCCGTGGATGTGGCCACCAGGGCTGTGGAGCCGGAGGAAGAGTTGTGTTTCTTGCACGGCAGGCCCCTGCCTCTCCCAGAGAAAAGCAGAGACTGGAGGAAGCCTCCCGTGGAGCACCAGCAGGACTGTGCTGTTTGTGCTTTAGAGCTGCAGCTGGCCACTATAGCGGTCCTTAGCAGGTTGCCACCTGAGATAACTTTATTTTCTAGTGAAGTCACCTTTCTAGTAGGCTGTTTTTGAAGCATTCTGACAGAAAGTTCTACTGATGTTTCAACTGATGTGGTAGAACATTGTATGTGTGGGTATTCAGAAGAGAGAAGAACAAGCACTGAGCTTGGGAATACCAGTGTGCTGCAGTGACAGATACCTGCTTGGTCAACTTTTAGAGTGGCTGAGTCTTGCAGAGATGCTAGGATATTGAACTGTAGCACATTATTAAGAATAGCTAAAAGTTGTCATTTAGTGTTCTATGATAAAATTTTAAGATGCTAGCGTTTTGGGTTAATCAAGTTTCTTAGACTCTTCAACTCAGAAACAGAGCCCAGGTCTACTGATGAGCCTGCTTTCCTGCCTACTGGTGTTTTGGCTTCAAAAGTACCTGTGCTTATCTGGCTTTTCCTGCTCTTTTAGGTCCTTAAAAATGGGGAACACAAGCAGCGAGCGAGCTGGATTGGAGCGTCATGGGCATAAGGCATCCCGAGGTGACAACTCAGGAGGAGCCATCAGTACAAAAGAGGGTGATAGACCAAAAATTTTAATGGACAGTCCTGAAGATGCCGACTTGTTCCATTCAGAGGAAATGAAGGTATTGCTGGTTTGTTCTTGTTTTCTAACATTACTGGCTTGGGGATGCTGTCCAGTTGTGGTGCTGTTAGCAACCTTCAGTAATTCTGTCATTGAGTTTACACACGAAACTGACTGTGTCCATTGCTTCCTACGCCAAGGAGAGATATTGCATTGATGTTCAAGCAGATACAGCGAGTGTAACGTCATGGTTTCCAGCAAGAATTAATTGTAGAAAAACTAAAATGTAATTGGCTCAAAGCTCTTCCCCAGTTCTAGGTACAGTTCCCCACCTTCCTTCGGATCCTTAAGGCTTTTGCAGCCACCAGTCATATTTTACCTGTCTATTATTTTCCATATTAAAAGATCTGTTAATGGGATTTTTGCTCAGTATTAGATGGATTGTTAGAAATGTCTTGCTATGTATCATGTTTCATAAGAATATCTAACAGAAAATTACTTAGATTTTGACTGTTGGACAGAGCTGTTTCCTGTAGACAACTCATAATCTTTTTGCCAACTAGAAGTTTTATGCCTATGGTATTTGTATAATCTAAATGCTTCTTAAGCGTATTTCTTCTTAAGTATTTTTCTCCCTCCTCTTATATCTATGTATTTTGAAAACTCTTGTGAGCTCAAGTCATTTCTTTCTAACCTAATTTAGGCTGCAGGGAGGGAGATTATTTTGCCTTCCACTCTTTCTGCACATTTGGAAGGCTTTAACATCTTTGCAGAATTTGTGCAAATGAATTCGTGAACAGCACCTAGAAATGCACAGTTTCTAATCTCCATCTGACAAAAACTGCTTGTAGACTCGTACCTTAGAGAATCGTGCCTAAGCGCAAAAATGCCTTCAGTAAAGTATAGGTTGTCTATGTCTGCTAGGAAAGAATTCCTTTTGATTAAGACATTGTGTTTGTAGGCTCCGTTGGAGAAAGAAGAATTCCTAGCTTGGCAACAAGATCTGGAAGTGAATGATAAAACTCCCACTCAAGCTCGACCAACAGTCTTTCGCTGGACTGGAGGAGGGAAAGAAGTTTATTTATCTGGATCCTTCAACAACTGGAGTAAAATTCCTCTGACAAGGAGGTAATAACTGCTGCTGCTGTATCGGTGATATTCTCCATGGACTGGGAATGCTTAGTGCAGTGAGAAAGGTGGTCAGCTGATAGATTGGTATTGTGCTTGGATTTACCACTGTCCTGCTTCTCTTGTCAAGCCCTTGATGAGAATCTGGCTTTTTGATTCTTGGATGGCACAGCTGTGCATCAATTTTGAAGGGGTGATCTGTTCACTAGGCACGGTGCATGAATGACCCAAAACAATCCTTGTTGTGCAGTCTGCTACCTAGGGTGGAGTTGGGGTACGTAAGGTGAAGTTGGTTTTAAGCATAGTGTCTTTGATGGCACCTGTACTTTCTTGCCATATCATTGGCTTTTGCCCAGCTCAAAGGGTCCAGATTCTGCTTAGGAAACTCTGAGCCTGGGATACCTGCTGGTAAACTACATGAACAAGAGAATAAATCTGTGTTCAGGTACCAAGTCCTTTTTCCTGCCAGAGAGCTCTGGAGCTCTGCTTAATTCTGTACCTGAGTAATTATTTCATTTAAACCAACGTTTTTTCAAAAATTTAAGACTTAGTGGATGGCGGAGAGTCTGAATTTAACTGTTGATCTGAGCCCTGTTGTCTGTCAACGATGACACATCCATGAAAGATTGGTCTCCTGCCAGTTTCTGGTGTTTCTTATCTCAGTGAGTGGCTACCTCCATTGTCATTGTTGCAGAAGTGTCTTAATTTTTTAGGAAACTTGAGGGAGGAGCATAGCGGCCTGATGAAATGGTATGGGAGGATTGTTCTGTGCGTGAACAATGTGAAATAAATTATCAAGACAGGAGCTGGAAAAAAAGGCCAGTGCAACATCAGTATTACTGTCATACTCTAAGTAGAAAGCCTGGGAGACGGGAAATGGTGAAATGAATCTGGAAGAATGACAAAAATGTCTCTTAACCAAAAAAAAAGACAGGTTTGTCTCTTGTCAGATTAGGTATTCTGCAAAAGGAGATATTTGTACCTCCTTAGAGGCTGGATAAAATCATGTTACTGAATCAAATACGCTCAAGTTCATTATTTCAAACTGAAATTTCAAATCCAGCTCTGTGATGATATGCTTGCGCTCCTTACATGAGAAGAAGTAGAGAGAAATACTGGCACTGTGTGGCCTGTTTGAGTTGTTCACATAGCATCAACTGTTTCTCAGCTTCTTTGAGATGCTGGTAAAGACTTCTGAAGAATCAGGAAGTTCACAGGATAGGAGTATCAAAATTGCCAAGCAGCAGCTATTCAGACCCAAAGTAACTCAGAAGTATTGAGTCGCTGCTTTCATCTTCCAGTCATTGTTCATTCATTTCATAGGCATTTGTGAAATGCAATTTATGATGGCAAATACTGAAAGGCAAGGAAATAGGAGTAAGCTGATCTTGTTCCATCAACAGGAGTCTCGCAGATAAAATGAGATCTCCCGTACTAACAAGTAACGCGAAGATGTGAGGATGACTTTACAAAAGCTCAGTGCTAATTCCTTGATGCCAGGAATGCGGATGCTGGTTTTGAATGTGTAGGGACTTACTGTCACGGAGGAAATTATCATTAACATTAACCTTAGTTTGATTCTGTACCTATAGATTGCATGAGATTCTCTTAAATGTGGCGCTGCCTTTTTAAGTTTTTGCATGTTAAGGAGGCTTGTATTCTGTGTTACAGTGTTTGTCACAGTTTATAGATTGATGTACTTTTCAGAATATTTCAAGGCTGATTGTTTGTCTTAAATTCCAGTCACAATAACTTTGTGGCAATCCTGGACCTGCCAGAAGGAGAGCACCAATACAAGTTCTTTGTGGATGGGCAGTGGACGCACGATCCTTCAGAGGTAACCTTTTCTTCAATTCACTGTATGTATTCCTTGAGGCACCTGAAGATGAGAAACTGGCTGGTTTCTCTACCAATAGCTGGCCTTTTCAGAGAGAAGGTATTGGTTGACAACAGAAACTGACTGGTTAACCTGGTGAGAGAGAGAGAGGTTTCTGATCCCAGCTGGCCTAGGTGGCAGCATCAGACTGACGCCCTCAAAGGACAGGAGATTTTGTAAAAAACAGGTGACAAGGTCTCTTGGGTATTGGTTTATAAGAGGTGCTGAGCTTTTCTTGTCTAGTGCCAAACTGTCTTTTAAAGCACTGTAGCATTGCTGACGGCCCAAATCTCTCTGTGCTGTACTTGCTATCTGTGCCAGAACGTTGCTATTGCTGCTCTAGATCTTTTCATAGTCCAGTAGTTGTGCCAAAATCTACCAGGCCTTTTCTTCCTCCTCTGTTATAAAATGAGCTTTAACCCTAGCCCGCCCAGCAGTCCCTACCTGCTTCAGAACTAGTCATTCACAGCTGCTGGTTCCAGTCTTCTTGCTGTCTTGGCAAACCTTGCAGAACCTCGCAGAATTTACCTTGCAGTAAGTTTAGCTCTTTGAACCCTCTGCCTTGAACTCCGGTCTTAGCTTTGGTAGTAAACCAGCAATACCAGCCATACTCTGTCCTGCATCAGGCTGTGCAGATCTTAGCCTGGCTCTGAAAGCCCCGTAAAAGCTAGAAGGAAAGCTTAGCTCCTTGTGTCGTCCCTGTTAACTTTAGCCCAAACCTAATCCCAGCCTTATCTATAGCCCAAGAATTTATCGAGTACTGTGGACCTAGCAGGTTCAACTGACGTGCATCCCCCTCAGTCCTAAATCCTGCACTTGCTCTTAACCTAACACTAACTGAGCAATGGTGAGCTCTTTTCATATCTGGTACTAGCATATTTTAAAAGCAATATATCTCATTCTTGGTAATGCTGATTGTGTAGTTTGAGACTCTAATAATCCTGCAAGCTTTTTTATTCTGACTTTTGTATCTGGTTTCTTCCCAGCCAGTAGTAACCAGCCAGCTCGGTACCGTCAACAACATCATACAGGTGAAGAAAACTGACTTTGAAGTATTTGATGCTTTGATGGTGGACTCTCAGAAGTGTTCAGACATGTCTGGTATGGGCTTACTGGTAATTTTATATCATACTTTTTAGATCTGTTAAAAATTCTATGTTCCTTTTCATCTGGGGTTAAAGCTCCAGTATAGATTAACCTCCACTTTTGTCAGGCTCTGTGGACGTGTGCAGGAATCACAAATGCACAAAGGAAGAATGTGGAATGCATAAAGGAGGAAGCCTCTTACAGAGCAACACAGGTCACTGTAGATCTGATTAGGAGGAGGTCGTGGGTGTTTAATAGCTGTTTGTTTGCCTGTGCGATGTGAAATGGCTGGTTTTGGTGCACTCGGTGGATCAGTCTCTACCTTACAACATCAAACCAATGTTGACAGCCTACGCTGCTCCTAATACCATCTTTCTCTGTTAAGAAGATGGGTTGAGGAGGCCAGAAGTTGCACATTAAGAGGTAGAAATTAGGTGCATCTTAGTAGTGCTAACACAGGCTCAGGGATATGTCACATCCTCTCAGTTTAGTGTAAGTGATCTACATCTTAGAATAATACAAAAATGATATTTTTGCCTTAAGTTTCACATTCTAGTGTAAGAGAAGAGAGGTAAGATTTAGCTTGAGTCATCTCTGAGATCAGCCTTGCCACCTGTTCTTTGTAGACCTTTGTAGGGATGGAGACCATGGTTGAAATAGTGCCTTAAATCCTCCTTCAGAAGACCTGTCCTTTGAATCTGAGGCAGAAGGTGCGTTTGGTTGGTTTTTGCTCTATGCAACTTTCCCCTGGAGAAAGCCTTTTTGGAGAAAGGGTGTGATTTGTGAGACTTGGACGCTGCAAGAAGCCAGGAGGAGATTCTAGATGCTTCCCCCCCACGTGCTGTAACAACCTTTCATTGTATTGCTTTAGACTCTGAAGAGCCCTTTCTATTACCCTGACCCCACACGGGAATAATACCTGCCTTTTATATGTGTGTACCATGTCTTTAGTGCTTCCCTTGGAGGTAACGTTGTAGAGCAATGTTTACTATTAGGTGTTTGCTGGAGAAGTGGTGGGCAGAGATGACAGCGAAGTTCTGGAGTGCAGTAGGGCCCTCAGAACTCTGCCCCCCACATCTTCACAGCTAGTCTCAAGTCAGACAGACTTTGGACATCTTAAATCACTTCTTGGGCAGCGACTGATCCTCTGGCACTGCATCAGCTGCTGCAGTTCTTGTACTTACATGCCATTGATTTCTTTTGGCCGCGTGTTTCTGGATGTGAAAATCGACTTGGAGTACCGGTAAAAACGTACCTATAAAGAGCAGATATTCTTACAGCCTATTTAAGAATAAATATTTAACATCTCTCTGGCAGAGTTGTCAAGTTCACCCCCAGGACCGTACCACCAGGAGCCTTATGTTTGTAAGGCAGAGGAGCGCTTTAAATCGCCACCTATTCTTCCCCCCCACCTGTTGCAGGTCATCCTGAATAAGGACACAGGCATTTCTGTGAGTACATTACCTTGTTTTGCTGAGTAATGGCCTTGAGGGTGTGAACAGATGGGGAAAGAATCTGGGTACAGACAGGAGACAGGCAAGGAAAAACCTTAGAATAGTTGCCATGTTGGTAAATTCCTTATTACATGTGTCTAGATGGATCCATCTGAAGTAAATTTATTTTTCTGCTTGACTCTCTTCAATATTGAAAAGAAAACTAGATTGCTATCTTACTCCCAGAAACCCTAATCTTCCTACTGCAGCACTATTAAAATGTCAGAAGCACGTAAGAAATAACTGAGGTCTGTTTCACGATCGCAGTGAGGATGCAGAGGTTTTCACCCTGGAGGGATCTTGGATTGTTCTGAAACTTTGTCCACGTTTGTTGATGGACTCAGCGTAAGAAGCAGTGTGATGTATTTGAGGGTATGGCTAGTTACAGGCAGTGTTTATCACCCATCAGCTGTGATGAGTAAACTGTGAGTTCTGTTATTTTCACACTGTCTCACTTTCTCTTTTTTCCAGTGCGATCCTGCTCTACTCCCTGAACCCAACCATGTCATGTTGAACCACCTCTACGCACTTTCTATCAAGGTGAGAGGCCAGGGCACGTTTTTCACACTTGCAGCTTGTAGATAACCGTGTAATATGCTCACTTGTTTTCCATCTCCTGTAGGATGGAGTGATGGTGCTTAGCGCTACACATCGTTACAAGAAGAAATATGTGACTACTTTGCTGTACAAGCCAATATGAACATCATGGTAGTTTGTGACCAATTGTTCTGGGCTAGTGCAGTCTCAGAAAAAAAATTCCTCTTTTAACCAAATGTACTCCTGCTCTGTGCTGTAGCAAATGAATTCTGATTTCATATTGTTTCTGAGACTTCCAAGTTCTCCTATATTTGCCTTATTTTCCTAGTCCCACCTTGGAAGTTCTTGGAGATGGCAGCTTCATGGCAACTAGACAGATGGCAAAGGTGTCAGTGCCCATTGTCAGCTCAGTTAAATACCCAGCAATTTAATTAGGCTGAAAAATGTGAGGGCAGCAACAGATTGAAGACCTTTAGCAGTGAGGCAGACTGTAAGTAATAAACAAGCCAGCCCAAAGTCTAGAAAGTTCAGGATTCTTGTGGAATCTTATTTGAGCTCGACACTCAGCAAAAGCAAGCCCGTTACTGCTTTCATAACTCACGAAACACGCAAGTATTTCAGTAGCAAGTTCCAAACTTGCATGGCTGAAATAAGTGTGAATATTGATGGTCTTTTTGTAGCAGCCTTTTCTAGGCAAAATCAGCGACACAGTCACCAAAAAGCTCATTTTTATTTTACAGTAGACTGGGGTGCACTGTTTCTGCTGTGAATAGCTCTGTAGTTTTTCTCTTCATGAGAACTGAAATACAACTTTTCCCCTGTGGAATTTCTGGTAAAGACAATTGTTTTTAATGGCTGGATTTTTCTGTAAATCATAAATGTGTCTTGCAGTAATCTGCTTTTTGAAACCAATTTCTCTTGCTGTCACTGATAAGGACTTCCTTAAGCTGGGATAGGTAGCTGTAAGGAAATCGATGCATTCAGTTTAGGGATTAGCTCTTCAGTAACAGCCTGAAGGTGACTGTAAGTCACCTGTATCCCAGTGGCCAAACTCGCCCCTTGGCGTAAGCAGTTGCAGCATGCTGGATACGGCAGCACTGCTCCCTCCTGTGCCCAGGGCTGGAGCTGGGCCTCCGCTCCAGGTTGCAGCGTTGACTGTGGGTATAAAATCCCTGGTGCTTCTGCAGCCAGGGCTGTGGGGATCTCTGCAACTTTTTATTCTATTTATATTTTCTAAGTGATTATAGTAACACCAGCTTGCCTGTACGTGGTACTCGCAGCCTGGTTTATCCCAAAACAAATGCAACATTAATGCAAAACTGCCTGCCAGCGTGCCTCGGGCCTGCTCTGGAGGAACCAGCTCAGGAGGTGACCTGCTGGGTCCTTGCCTCTGTTTGGTTTTTGGTGCCTGAGAGCGCCAGTGACTGTGCCAACGATAACCAGCCCCCGCCCGACCGTGGGGAAGAGCGCATTGCACAAATCCGTAAGGAGTCTGAGTGGAGACAAACGCTGCAGCAGCCAGCGTTCAGTGGAACCGGCCACAGTGGAAGGGTGGTTTGCCATCCTTGGATCTGTTCACTAGCCTTGTTGCAGTGTTGTGAGTAGCTGAGTAGATCTGGGTCTAGTGCAATGGTTTTCTCTGAAAACTCTTTCTTCATTCTGGGCTATGGATAGTATTTGGTATTCTGAAATACGGAATTGCTTTTGTTCTCAGCCTCTTTAGAAACAAATAAAACATTTTCAAGAAAAGTGGGTGACTTGCTTTGTTATTGTCCTTCCCATCTTTGGTAACTTCAGCTTCCTTGAGCTGTTGTTACTGTTTTTATAACCTGTGATTGCCTGATTGCAGTTTTATGCCTTGGTGGATTGTGCAAGCTTTTCATTCATAGATGCAGCTTGAAACGCTTTGTCCGCTTGCAGTTAATCAGTAAAGAAGAGGAGGGAGGTGTTAGTGTGTATTTGTGATGTAAAGTTTACAGGAAGAACAAGAGTCCAATTACTTCCAAGCTCCAGCGATCAGTTCCTTAGGGCTGAAAAGCTTGGTATTGGCCTTAAGCCTCCCGTCGGCTTCTCTGTGTTCCAGCCAGCCACTCTTCAAGCGGACCTTTTTCCCCAAGCCTTTCTCCTTGACAGCGTGTGATTGCAGGTCGGATATGGTTTGTGGTGTCACAGGCACGTGTATGGCATTGGAGCAGGCTGCACCGTGGGACAGCTGGCACCCTCTGTAGTATTTATTAGCACCAGAAAACGCTGACTTGTGAGGAGGTCAGGGGAGAGGCTGTGGGATGTGGGGTCAGTGCTGGTACCTGCAGGGCAGCACATACCGCAGGGAGGCCTGGGCGCTTTGCCGGGGGCGGGGGAGGTAGAGGTTCCTTTTAGCTTGGGCAGTAAACAAAGATGCATCAATAGCAGAGCAGGGAGAGCAGGTTGGAACAGGTCCAGTAAACTAATTTAATAGGACTGCCTTTTGTTGAAATGTAAACTCACTCGGTCAAAACACCTAGATGTTTAAATGCTGGTATATGCTGGTAGATCGATGTGTGACCGCAGCCGTTCTTTGTCAGTTCCCTGCCTGATGATGCTGTCGTTAAATAATGGTCTCTCCTTCCGCAGCAGCGTGAGCAAAGGTGTGCTAGTGCCCGATGTCTTTGTAGCGCAACGGAGTGATTGCACGGAAGCGGCGTGGTGGGGGTCTCTGGTGACGTGCTCTGCTGTCGGCATAATAGAAGCGGTCATGGTCTGTTATGTGAGCTCTGAACTGAACTGAACTGAACGAGGGCTCGCAGCCTGCAGCTTGAGGAGTTGTGGGCAAGCGAGCTCTGGTACCTGGCTGTGCTCATGTCTTTGCTTGGCGGATCTGCCACAGCTAAGGCGTGTGTGCAGTGGGCTGGGAGTGCTTGGCCGGACACGGTGGGCCGAGGCACCAGCAGTAAATGCTCCTGGGTCTCGTGATGGGGCTGAGCTGTGCGCTGCAGGACGTACCTACAGGTTACATGCTATGGAAGCAAACTAGGTGAAGGTGTTTGTGCAGAACTGAGTCTGTGTGGTAGGATAAGCGTCAGCAGAGGAGAGGCAAGTGTTGGAAGGAATTTTTTTCAGCTGTGTTCAAAGAAAAGTAGATGTGAGTGCATATTGGCAGACAGAAGTCACGCAGTGAGACCTCTTGAATGCTTTTAGTGCCAGCAGGGGAGTGATACCACAAGTTTCTTATTTGAATGACCTAGAATTAATTTTTTTGCTAGAAATAAAGAGGAACTTAGAGGTAGCTTAATAAGTTTGGTTTGTTGTTTGTTGGTTTGTTTTTTTTTTTCCCCAGTTGCAAAACAAATTTTTCACAAGTCAAAGACTAAAGAAGCTGAAACTTTGAGAAACGGAGGACAGAAAGGAAGGTGAAAGTATGCAAGACTTAACAGTATTAATGGACTCGGTCTCATTAGTTATTGCTAAGCTTTGTGGATTTTTTTTCCCAATTACATCTATGCATGACTCACTCCAGGCTTTTCATCAGTGCTGGTATGGTGGAACCACAGGACAGAACCAATTATTTTATAGAAAGCTTTTTTTTTTTTTTAAAAACTTTGCAGCCTATAGCCATGTCTCAGCTGGTAGAGCACTTGGTACGCGGTCTGCACCATTAGCTTTTGCAGCCCAAAAAAAGCTTTGTTGGTTTGCCTCAGAAACCAGGGTGAGGGGCCCCGGCTTTGTGACCAGCCGGGGTGCACACCACCCGAGGGCTTGCGAGAGCAGTTATGCTGCGATCACCTCCACCTTGCTCTGCTTGTTTGGGTGCGGGAGTGCAGCTGCCCACGGGCCTCTCCCAGAGAGGGGCAGGGCAAGGTGCCGGAGGTGTGGTGTTCATCTCCCAGGAGCAACAACCTTCCTCCAGGTAAGCCACAGCGGCCCCTCAAATCCCTTTCTCTTCAGCAGGAGCATCTGCGGGAGGGCTGGCTCCTGGCAGGGCAGGGGGCTGATGAAGGAAGAGGTAGGCTGGTGGGTTTGGGTTTTGCTGTGGGGTGGGTTTTGGGGTGGGGTCTTTTTATTTTTTTTTCTAGGTTGTTTTCTGCTTGGCAGATGAATGAGTTAGCTTAATCACACTGTGTTCCCTTATTGTACCGGGATGAATCAAATCCCTCCAAAGGCAAAAGCTGGATGAAGAGTTGGATTTATTAGCTCACTTACGTTCCCCACCCACCTCTCACAGTCTGTGCTGTTATGTTTATTCTTGGCTGTTGCTAGGAGAGCACTTTTTTTTTTTTTTAAGGTAGATGCAGAGACTTTTGTTACAGTCGTGTTTGGGACTCTTGAGAAAGCCGTTACATTCTGTGTCTACGGCAGAAATAACAAGAGTTCCCTGCCCTCCCCGACCCCCTAAATTTCAGCACAGTGTGTGGTGGTCAAGCTGACAGTGGATTTGTGCAGGGTTCTTGGTAATCAAAAGGCTCAATAAATAATTTTTTTTTTACTCCACCAGTTTCTGGATTATTTTAGTTTTGTTACAATTCTGATCATGCATCATAGGACTGCAACAATGAGCTTTAAATAAGTATTCTTTGTGCACAGTAAAATAGAAATAAAGGAACATTTAACAAGTTAGCATTTCATCATATACATCAGATAGTAGGCACAATAGATAAATCAAGCAGCTTGGTTTTTATGTAGCGCATTTTCATGTAGAATGTCATGTAGACCAAAATGTAAGAGGAGCTATTAGTAACCCACCCCCACACCCTCCAACAAGCCCTTTATTGGGGGTAAGGGGGCGGTTATGTGCACAGAACCAAAAACACTGAACAGTAGGAGGACAAATTAAGTTACTGTAGGCAGCAGTGTGAATATTAAAAACCTCTTCCTGTGAAAGAATACTTCAGACCCTGTAAAAACTGGTTCAGTTAAAAATAGATGTATTTACATTTAAGTCTGATCTAGCAAGTTTTCCCAGCAGGTGTAAGTTAAGATGTACAGTAACTCTGCAGGTTGTACTCAATCTGACTTGATTTGTGAATGTTGTTTTTTTTTTTTTTTAAAGTTGCAGCTATTAGGCCTTAAAGCACCAGCATATTACAGCGGTGGGATGAGTAACTGTCTCCGTCCGCTTTGCTACCAGTACACTGCTGGGATAAATCCCAAACCTGTCATTAGATCACACTATTGTGAATTCAGATGTTTTTTTCCAGCTCAAGATGCGTGGGTCATTTACCAGGGCGAGATTGTTTTCCCAGATACTCACACGTGTCTTACCTCTACCCGTATCACTGGTTAAGTATGTGAGGGCAGGGTTTAGCTGTAGGTGTTTGCAGCTGACTGCTGCTCTAGTACCATATTTGGACAAATCCACCTGTGTTAGTTCATATGAACATGCTTTGTTTTTGTGAAGCCACTTATGCTACTTGTTCGGGGAATAACAACTATTAAAATGCTAAATATTGTCAAGGTTAGCTCTTTGGTAAGCTTTGACACCTATAGATTACACAGCCTCTAATGCTGGGTGCAATGGTAGGATGGCTCAGTGTTACTCTATATAGAAGGAAGCGTTCATTTCACCATGCCAGTCAAGATAGTTATTTGTTTTATTTGGTTATTGTTCAACAACAAAGTTCAATACTTTCCAGGTGGAGCTTTGAACTGTCCCTCTGGTTCCCTCCCTTGTCAATAATAAAAAGGTAATGAAGAAAAATCCTGTACTTTTAGAGACCTAAAACCTCATTTATGCTAACAAGCTTCAATTGCAATTTAATGTTACAATATTTCTTCATGGGAGCGAGGAGGACTAAGCTGAGGCCCCTCCAGTGTCTGAAGATGGCTGTCCACAACCACCATTAAAACAAAAAGCTAGTGTTGAAAAACGCACAGTTTACAATAAAAAAGTAGAAACCAATTCAATTCCCTTTTGTTACGAATATAAAGTTTCTTGTAAATATGTACAGTCCTTTGAGCTATTTCTATAGCAGGAAGCATTTCACGAACAAGACACAAGATATACACTTTCAGGACTCAACAAGCCCATTTCTGAGGTCTTGAAGATCTTCCATGAGATGCAAAGATTTAAAGACTGATCTCGGGGACCCTTCAAAATATTCAGACCAGGAGACAAAAACTTTCAGCAAGTTTCCTGCCAAATCATCCGACCTAAAGTAACCCAACAGACAAGAGAACGGAATACAATATTCATGAAACTCGCCAAAGGACACTGACAAGGCAATTGGATTTTTATGGGTTTCTAGAACAGGTTAGCACAGGCTTGCAAGGGACTAGCAGAAGTTTAAGAGTGTGGCCAAGGGAAGATTGGATGCAGTTTTGCTCTTTCCAGTTGTAAAGAACGTGGTTGTTCACTTAGAATGTTGCTATTGCAGATTGAACGGTCAAAACCTGCTTTGAAAAATCATTTGCTCTCTGCTTCATGTTCACAGCAAAAGAGAATAGAAAGCAATAAATGGCTCGAGGTTAGATACGCGGAAGCAAAGGCGAAGGTGTGTTCAGTAACCGCTAAAGCTGTTCATTGTGAGTATCCTCTTGTGCCATGACGTTTGGTTCTTATTGTACGACAAGTTACAGATCACAGGAAGAGCCAGCCCTGGGCTGCTCTTCTCTCTGGGGAACGTGAGACTGTCAGGACTGCGGTGTCATTTCTGAAGGGAGCATGTTCAATGCTGAGAGGAGAACGCAAGTGTGACTGTAATTCTTGTCATAGAATAAGGCTTGTTAACTCTTCGTTGCCAAATTTCCAGAGTAATTAACGGTTATTTTGCAGCATAATCTAAAGGTTTCAGTTAATTTACAAGTGAGGTACAATACACTACTCAGCAAAGCAACCTAAAAGGAGAGAGCAGCCAGTGATGGTGCAGCAGCATGCAGTGAACTGTCATGCAGAAGACCTGGATAAAGTCTTACACCCCAGTAGCTTATAGGTAACGCACTTTGTCTCAGGGCTGGGCACATGGGATCGTTTAAAGCAGGGTTCTTCCCTCCCCATCAGAGCTGCTCTAGAGCAATTTTAGTGAGAACAAAATAACTTTCAGAAGTGGCAGGTGAACAGACTAATCAGAAGTAATTTTTCTTGTGTTCTGTAGAGAACATCCAGCTACACCTTCTATTGAAAGACTCACTCACCTTGGCCCTTCTGTTTCCAGGCCATCAGGAATTCCCAGCGTGTCTCAGAACTATGATCAATTACCTGGTAAGGGGTGCTAACCACATTAAAGACCTGGGGTGGGACCCTAGTCCCGCTTAATTTCCTTGATGAACTACTAGGGACTAAAGTGAATACAAAAAGTTCATGAACTGCTTGAAAGAGTAACAGTAGTACAAAGTGCAAAAACAGGAGTGCAGGAAAGTGCAGAGAAATTAACTGAGATGCAAACAATCTTCAAAAGCGTCACGTCTCCCGATGCGGAGCGAGCTTGCGCCCAGGAATGCTGTTTTGGTAACTGGGCAGCGGACGTATGGAGTGCATATACTCAGTATATTTCCTTTCTTTTCCTGCAGGTCAAGATGAGTAACTTTGTCTAGCTGAGACTTACACTGAAGACTGGTCCCAGACCTGGCAGGGAAATAAAATGACAGTTACAAGTCGCACATATTTTTCTCACATACGCACAAGTGCCAGCAGCAGTACATCACCTAACTACTGCTGCTACCGCTGAGCGAGTGCTGTATGCCTGCTTGCTTCTAGGTGGCATAATTCTTAAACCACTGACAAAGGCAAGTACTATCAATCAGCATCACTCTGAACACAGCAGGCTCCCACGTTCCTGTCTCCAGACATTGTTCCCCTTCAAGTCCTCAATAACTTCATTTCTGTTGGTAATGCACCTTTGCTTTCCGAGCGGGAGGACTTCAGCCTGTTCCAGACTCAAGCTGCTTTTGCAGTTACAGAACTAGCGCAAGGGAAGGTGTTCACAGGGCCAGCAAGTTACACCGTATGCGCTCTGCTTTAATAGAAGTTGAGGGGCGGGGCGGGGGTGAGATTTGATTTGCTCTTGTGCTTTACAGTACCACCACCCTTCTGCAGGATGTGCCTTTTCCTGAGAACAGGGGAGTGCTCCAGGCTCCTGACTGACTTACCTTATTGACTTGAGCAAGAGGAGTTCTGGCACCACTCACAGGCATTCGTCCTCGGCTGCTCTCTTCAAACAGTCTTCCAGGGGACCTTTCTCTGCGGGTGCTCAGAAGCCGGCCTGGAGATTTCTCCCTCTCCAGCGGTCGCCCAGGTGACTTGTCCCTCCGCAGCTCTGTCCTTCCCTCGCGGTACCGATGTGGTGTGCTTGGTTCTCGAGGGTGGCTTGGACCTTCCGGTGGTCCTGGGCTTGATGCTACCCGCTTGGTTATGTGCTCGTTGTATGTGGGCGGACCTCTCTTGTTAGGGCTACTGTCATTCAAAAATAATGGACGCGAACAGCTGAGCGACAAAAACCTCACGTTACATTTTCTTTTAGCAAAAATGTAACTTTCCCCAAACACCCAGCAGCATTTAGGTGAAAAAGCATCAGACCTCCCGAGCCAGGATGAAAAGTGCAAAGATATTTCGATAGCTGAGTCTTCATTACATTAGCCACACTAGTAAAGTGCCTTAATGAATTGCTAATGTAAGTCATGTCTGTGTAACAGGCCGCATAAGTACACATTTTCATACACTTCAGCAGTATCCTTTTCCATATAAAAGTACACTAAAATTTGATATATGCCTTTTCACATACAAAATTTTCAGTAGCTCCAGGATGTTCAGGCCGGGTTCGGATGAGCGACAAGCCTCAATTTCTCAGTTTCCAAAGCAGAGCGCACCTATCAGCCGCAGTATTTATTCACCTGTCTGAAGTATCGCTGTTCTGCTGAACAGAACACGATCATATCACAACTTCCCAACGCTGTCTCCCTAAGGCATACTCATTATTTAAGAGGAAGGGGCTCTTGCTTTAGAGATTGTTACAGTCAATTGATGTTTAGTGTCATATCAATAGCATCAAAGCTCACCAAGCTTTGAAGTCACAGCTATATCAACATAAACCAGCTGAAGATCACAAAGCATTTGTGGAGGAGATGATTACCCACGTATTCCTACAGAGTTAATGTTTCTTTGCCTTCTGGATTCTAAAACATCAGCGACTCGACTCCTTGTTCCATTCCAGCATTACAATAACTGGCTAACACCAGCCTCTGTCTCTAAGAATGGAACAAGGGCATCCCACAACATCAGGCGGGAAAAGCCATCTAGAGCAAAGTTTGCTTACGAGGTGCACAAGGACCATAACGCGCTGACTTCATCATACCTGCGCGTAGCAGAAGATCCTCTGTGGTGCTGCTCGTTGTTGGTCTCCTTCACTAGATTGCCCTTACAGCAAATCACCCTTAATTTGTCTTGGTAGGAGGAGGCCAAGTAGATAGCTCCAGATGAAATTGCAGGCCCTAGATAGCGCGGATTTGGTATCTCCAAGTGGGCTCGTGCAGGAGTTCTGGGTAAAATTGCAGGAAGAAGTCTTTACAATGACAACACTGTACCTTCTCCTGGCAAGTACACGTACTGTTGCAGCACGTGCTGTTCAAAGTAATGAAAAGAGAACAACTTACCCTAGAGAAGCTCGTGCCTGAATCTCGATCACTTCAAGGGAATTGAAGTGGGTCACAAACAGATAGGGCTCCCTGTAGGCTGAAGGAGCATCACAAAGGCAGGAAAAACACAAAATTCTCTATTAAAAACTTCTAAAAAGCATCAGTGAGCACAACAGAGCCTCACAGCCCCTTGGGAGAACTAAGGGAATACATTTCCTGTAACAAGACATAGACACTATTACTAAGTAGGGAGATGCAAGCTTAAAGAACTGTTGCTTTGAAACTCTCTGTATCTCAAGAATTTTACTAACCAAAGTATCATGAAAAAGGCATTAAAAACAGACTATTAACTGAACAAAATCCCATTAGGTAGTGCAAAAGGCCTGAGGGAACCACACTGACATGATATATTCTGGACTATTTCAGAAACTTCCAAGCATTAAAAATTCCACTAGCCAGTTCAGTCACTGTCAGACTAGGAACATTAAGGAAATATAACTTTGGTTTAGTTTTCCTCAAATTGTTGATACTTCAGAAGGTTTGCCATTTCGATTTATAATGATCTTAAATCATGGGAAAATCTCCATAGTTTCTGGGAGAGCTGGGAGAGAGAAGAGGAAATGGAAACGCTGAGTGAAGAATACCTGTCCCACAAGGATGCTTCCCGGTTTCAATAATTTCCATAAGCCAAGTGAATGTCCCTCAACACCTACCAAAAGCTAAGGGCAAGCGATTCCATTTCAGGTCATCTGTCCTACTGCGTCTTCCATAGGAATCCACAAAGACACCAAACTCTGCCAAGAAAAGTAATGTCATGTCATGAGCATGCACCTGAATTTTATTCATTTATTTTTGAAGGGACAAAGGCAATTGACCCTGGGCTTTTTAGCAGGGACAGGGTTGCTTACTATCTTGCAAATCCTAGGGTGCCGTGAATTACTCTAATTGACGTTGAATTGCCTAGATGTAGGAGTACTTTCAGTGTCAAAAGGTACTGCAATTCTAGGTGTCTCTGTATCAATTAAGGTAAGATTATTTAATCTACAGTTGGGAAGACTATGAGACTCCTACTGTTACTCACCCAAAATTACTGCTAGTGGGCTTTTGAAGATGTCCCATGCATTTCCATGACCCTATCCTAGAAGGCCAACAAAAGCAGCTACACAAAAAAATAACATCCTCTTTTATTTCATCACAAGAAGATGAAAAAGTCTCATCTGTCTGTATGGAAACCAGACAAGAAAGCCAAAGTTTGAAAACCCCTTACCATTTTATCAGGATAATCAAACATCTGTTTGCACTCAACATTGACTACAATCCCTTCCCTTCAGGCACAGAAGCCTACGCGTGGCAACCGATCCACAGGCACAGAGAACTTTCAAAGCCGGAAGCAAGCTGACCAAAAGGACCTCAGCAGACTGGATCGGCAAGTGCTATTTAACACCAACGCCCTGTGCATCTTGCTGTTTAAACCACCAGCCACAACTCTTCCAGGGCTTTTAGAGTCACAGGCTTCAACAACTCTTCGTTACCAGGTACTAGAAAGCCAACTCTGTTCAGCTTTCCTTTACGACAGTACTCGGGTACCTTCTGACAGTTCACGTATCAAAGAAAGAGAGCAGTTGTAGTGCAACAGCTGCACAACCATACCCCACGCTTACCATGGAAACACAGCAGATACTCCTCCCTCTGCCCTGTTGGGTTCACTTGGATGATACTGACTGGAAAACTGTTGGTAGAAGCAGCAAACACAGCAGAGGCCAAAGTGTGGTCATTTTTATCCAGAAACTCTGCAAAGAGAGTGGAGAAAAACAGCTTGATCAGCACCAACTTTTTTCCTAAACTGCTTTAGAAAAGCCCCACCAAAAGAATCTGTGGAGCCACTTGGTGCGTTCCTCAGGAAGTGTCTCCTACCCTCCAGCGTATACTGCTTCATCTCAATTTCATAGAACTTGTTGGTTCCAATGATGATGCTGTAAGTGGTCAAATGGATGCAGCTGCAAGGCTCAGAGGTTTCAATCTCCTGGAAAAGAGGAAAGTATGGACCAATATTAGTTCCCTAGAGCAGCTTACAGATTTTGCTTCTTCTGGAAGATTATATATTACCACATCTATCTTCATAAAAGGGAGAGACAGCAACCTAAAAGTCACTAACAGTCTCTCAAAAGCATATGGAAAAGTACTCTTGCTAGAAGAAAAAGTTTTGTTTTGTTGGAAGTGATACTTGCTTGAATATAGACTTGCATATCAACTCAACTCCAGGTGCTAACCCTAATAAGAGCCTCTTTTGGAAGAATACGCTATTCTGGAAGACATTCTTCTGCTCTGCAGCTCAGTTTTCTGGAGCAGTAGGGAGTGGCCAATGACTGCATGTCCGAACAGTGTCTGGAGATGACATAAGACCAGGACTGAGCAGTTAGGGTTGAATGACAGACTTGTCACTAGGAAGCCTATCAGTCAAAGCTGCCCCAGCTCCAGAGTAGCTGTGCTAGAACAATCACTTCCTAGCCTGGAAGTCACCAGGAATCAGGGCAGCTGCTAGACAGGCAGACAGAAGATCCTAAGACAACTGCAGCAGGATTGACTGCAGTCAAGTCCCAAACTCTTCCTAACCCACAGAGCAAAACTCTTGTCAGTAGGCATGTCCATCACTGTGAGATTCTCCCAACAGAAAGAATCAATCAGCTCGCTAAAGCATCTCTGCTGTTAACGCTTAAGAAATTAGCTTGATGGCTCCTTAAGCAAAAGGAAGACAAACACACATACACAATCTTCCTTCCTTCTTTGTACAATGTAACACAGATACGTTGTCCACCAAGATTTGCGCTGTGATTCAATGGCTAGGACAGCTCTGCAGGTTAGCCTGACAACACACAGATCCCCAGATCTTCTGAGGACAAGATTCCTTGCATAGTTCCTAGTTTATCTGGAAATTTAGTTGGCAGAACAGAAGAGCATATTCTGGGCGTGCTGCCATCTTGTTAGGATCTAAATTCAGTTGTCTGGATTGGTGAAGATAAGGAAAACCTGCCTTCTAAAACACGCCTTTGCATGTTTTGCATGCAAGCCCTTGTCAAGGCACTTGGCACTACGGAGGTGAATGGCAGCACGAACAGAGGACGGTGACTGTACATCTTCAGTGTTTCCTGCCGGCTGCTGCTCCATTGCGAGCAGGAGTTGATATCAGCTACAGTGCTTGTAGATGTTCCAGGTTTGCTGGCATCCACATTGTTTGTGCCAAGATCTTCTCCATCAAACATGTCTTTACTTCCAAGGAGGCCAGCATCTGAATTACTGTGCCGACTCTGCTTCCTTACAGCAGTGCCAGTGTAGCGCTCAGTGGGCATGAAAGCCTCAGTCGAGCTGTAAATTGAACTGGTGCCTTCAAAGTAACCTGCAGAAGCTCGCAGGGATACGTAGTTTGACCTGAACATCCCTTAATTTGTGAATTGGAGAGGACATGAGTTTCTGGGTACCGGCCCATTTTAAGGCGGGCAGTGTTTAAACTCTGTGTTCTGAGGAGAGATCCCTGTTATTTTGTTTTTTTTCTGGATGTGTATGAGCATATAAAATTTATTCATGACAATTCATTGGACTTGTCTTCGAGAGGAATAGTGGGTTAGATGCTCGGAGTATTATCTGCCTGCAACTGGCTGTCTGAAGAAGAGTTGCAGTAGTTCTGCTTTTCATACCCACGCATGGCAGAAGGAAGTGATACGTGTACCAGTGCCATACCAGTACCTTACAGTACTGGTGTTGCAGGTAGACAGGGTTACATACAGAGGAGGTGGATACACAGCCATGTGAGATCCATACCTTACTGCCTTGTTTGCTGGCCAGGAGAAAGTACACGTATATCAGGGTAAGTATGGGAAACAGCTGCCTATCCTGTGATGGAATAATACCAAATACCCTTTGATTTTCACTGGTACAATAAACAAAGTCAGATACCCATTGCTTCCTTAATTGCAAGGAAGAGAGAAGTCACTTGTTATGGATTTCTCCAAAGACAACAGAGGTGAGGGAACACTGCTGGATAATTGAGAAGAAAGCCTTTTTTGGGTGAATAAGCAAGGGTGTGATTACAGCTGAGTCCAGTTTCTCAAAAAATCACAGTTCTGTTCTGCATCTCTCCAAATATGCCAACCCTTATTAAAGGAAATTGCTGCCTACTCCAATTTTAGTCAGTGCACGTTGCAGTTTGTTATCCTTTTAGCTGGCAAACAAATGTTCTTATGCATGCAAAAAGGTTCAAGATGTTTGCTCCAAAGCAAAGTCTTAGTGTAATATGTGAATTACCGTAGCTACTGAAGGGAATTACTGAGCTTACCTTTCTGATACAGAACTTGCTCAAGCTCTCATTGTATCGCAGAACAACCACTTTATTGGGCATGGCTGCACAGATACAAAGACCATTCTCAACCTGTAAGGAAGATTACAAGTATAGTTATGGATGGTAATACAGAGTAAATCCTAATGCTGAGCGTGTGAAACAGATCTGAGGACCTCTTGCCACAAAAAGAACTTTGCAGAGACAAGCAAGTACATTTTTAATAGGGTAGTTATTGTGAATTAGTGAAATAATGAAAAGAGTCTTCACATTCTCAAAAAAGAACGTGTATTTGAACTGCTTCTATGATTTCTTTTATACTTGAAAGAAGTTAATAAAAAATCAGAAGGTTTTCCACAGAAAAATGTTTCGTTAAAGGGATAAGAAATTCAAATAGGTTAGGTTCTAAATTTTAACCCCTGACACTGTTATCTTAAACATCATTTTGAAATGAATGATGTTCAGTTTGTTATCAAAGTAGTCCGTAGAAGTAATTGTTAATGAGAATTTTTGCTGTGGCTAAATGTTCCATGCTAAAACTGGGAATTAATGTAAATATCAAGAGTTACCAAGTGATGCAAACACCTAGGTAAATTTGCTACCCTGGAAACTGTTACATGACATTCAAGAACAAACAGTGGATGGAATTCACTAATTATAAATCTCAAAACTGAAGTCAGCTGCGAGGAGGCAGTTATACTATCCTATGCTGTATTTCTTATTATGTAGCAGTTTGGGCTATACCGTCATGTCATCCTGACTGAATTTATTCATACTAGTAGTAGGTCCTCCATACTGCCTCCAGCTCAGCCTCTCTTCAGCCCCTATAGTCGTCTTATTTGAAGAAAAAGATTTAAAACAGGATATAGACCTTGGATTTGTTGCCAGTGAAATAAAGATGCTGATTTGATTAATATTAAACTCAGTGCAGTCTAAAGGGTGGGCTGGGGGCACGAGGGAGCTGTATCCTACCTTGCCAGCAGCAAAAAGGTGACATCCTTTGACGGCCTCAAAGACATTTGGTGAGACATCAGGCTGGGCTGGGAGGTGAGACTGGGCTAGAGATTGCTTCACTTTCTTTACATCAACAAGACACAGAGCCCTTTCTTCTCCTGGAAACAAAAATGGTTACATCTCGTCAAGGGAAAACTCCCTATTCTCTACAAAAGTCTGTTCTGTTACCTAAGCAGCAGCTTATCATTACAGGCTGTTACTGTGGTAACAGTCACAACGTACTACGTAGAATTCATTCCATATTATTCCTATTAAAAGTGAAACAGAAAACTTACAAAAACCCAACCACACAACAGGCAGTAAATCAGCTGGGAGAACAACCATTCTCTCCGTGGATTATTACTGTTGCTAAGGTCTAGTGGATCACAATAACAGTGGCCTCATTAGGACACTATTCAAAATTAGCCAGGAATTTTATTTTACCCTTCAGAACTTCTTAAAGTAAAAGGTGCTTTAGCCTCTCTGTGCCAACAGAACCGGCACTGGATTTCCCAGAAGCACCCTAATAAATTGCATTGTAGACCAAGCCCAATTCCTCTCAGAAGCCTACCAATACAGTAACATAGCCCTCTCCTAATTTTGTGTGAGATTTTCTTTTTCCAATTGTTTTTTTTATCTACCACCCTGAAACAAATAAAGCATGGAGAGCTTAAATCTTCACAAGGGGAAAAGTGCAGAACAAACAGAACAAGAGAGAGAATTTGGTTTTCATTCCCTACAAACATCATAGAGACACTTGATAATTTGGGCTTTCAGATGAAGATACACCCTAATGTTCAGCATGCCTACATCAGTGTAGGAAGGATTATCTCTGGAAAACCATAGATGGAGAGATTAAAGCTGGTGTTCCTTTCGTAAGGGAATCTTAAACCATGAAAGAAGTCCCAATTTTGTTACATGGATTAGTGTTTAGAGCAATAGAGGTTAAGAGTTGTTGGCCCTAGGCCACAGTGATCACATCATGGTCCTCAAAGGGTTAACTACATTAAAAAGAACGGTTATGTAGTGATTAGGAAGAGAGATGCTCACTGATCAGCTCAACAGTTTTTAAACTGAACTTAAAATGACTACTAACCCCTAAGCTGGAAATGTTTTGTCTCTGCTTCCTCCTTCCCTCAGCTTCAGAAACTGAGAAATCACTTTCTCACGAAGATTAAACTGAGCCTTCATTCACATATTCATTTACAAGAAAGCCTCAGACAATACTGTGTTAACCACAGTCACTGATTCCTGACAATATACTGATAAGAAAAAGAAAAAAGCCTGTAATGAAGCTAAAGGAAAGCCCGGCTCTTTGGCACAGCAGTACTCCTAGCAGTACAAAGCAATTACCATATATTTACTGCAGGACAAATGGTAACATATAGCCCCCTACCTGCTATCATGAGTAGCTTCTCCAGATCCTTGATGAGGTGAATTTGGAAGACAGCACCCATTCCTGGGATGTGCGTTAAGGAATTCTTCAGTACATTCAGGGCATAGAGACCTTCTTCTGCACCCACCAGTACTACCTACAGTGACAACAGGAAAAAAATAAAAACAGCACTACATGAGGAGAACAAGGAATGCTCCAAGAGCAAACTTGGACGACACTGTTTACCAGTGAAGAGAAAAAACAAACCAACAAACAAGTATATAATGACACATATTGCCGTTAAGATACCGTTTCCATGAATGAAATATCCAATGCTCAGAAAGGCCCAACTGAGCGTTATCATTACCTGGTCACTGAAGGGCATTGTGCAATTTATATCCAAACGGTCTTCACCCTCTAGCTTCAGCAGGGAGTTTCCCAGCAATTTCTGCAAATGACAAAAAGATTTATTTTTTGTTGAGTTAATCTTTATCTCTTTCTCTGTTAGTATTTTACAATGTACGGTCATCATTTCAGACAGGCAAAAAGCTTGGCACAGATTTCTTTTTCTCAGAAAGCTAAAAGTTGCAGGGATACCTCCTACAAAAGAATTAGTAAACTTTTATCCACTTGAAACACAGTCAGGCAAACTGATTAGAATTAACCTAAACTCAGACAGAGCCTGTTCTTGTCCCTATTCTTTCCATTTCCCCCAATCTCCTGCAATGGAGCAGTGACATTTTCCTAGGGGAAGGATTAAAAAAAAGTCCAAATGTTGGTGGGAGCATGTATTTTTCTCAGAGACAAAAGGAACGCTAGCATGAGAAAAGAGATGATTTCCTGCTAGTCAGATATTCCCTACCTCCAGAGCTAACATTCTAACAGGCAATGCCATAGAATCAAATCTCCCTTTATCAGAAAATAGAGAGTTATCAGTGCAACAACGATGAAAAAGGCTATCCAAAACCAAAACAAATCCATTTAACCTCTTATCAGGAATAAAACTTAAACTAAAAACCACACATGCACACCCCTCCCCCCCAAAAAATAAAAAAACCCGACTCCGTAAGAATGGGAGAGGAGAGAGCTTTTGCTTGTTCCTTTCTTTCTTTCTTTTAAGGTTTGCTCATTCCATGTGGTACATTATGAGATTGGATGTCAGCCATGTCCTAACTGCTCTTTCTTCCTTTTCTGTTTGCTGGAATTAGAGGTCTAATTTTGGGATCCTCTTAATACGTTCCCCAAGTCTAAAGAAGGGTATTGTAATATAAAGCATCAGTCTCACAATGAACTAGTTCCTGGTACTCATGTTGTACATCATAAGGCAGAAGTAATAACTTACCTTCAGTTAAACCTCAGCATGTCAAATACCGAAAAAATATTTTTCAAAACTCTGCTCCCTCCCAGAATATTTTATTATTAAATGAAACTTTTATACTCACAGCATCAGCCTCAGCTTTTTCTCTGGAAACTCTCCCACCTGCCACTATTGATTCCAGTGCTGTGACCCAGCGCTGTTTGTCAGGGAAGCTGGGTGCTAACAGGTAGAGTGTTCTACCAGGCCAGCAAGTGGTGTGTGGATGAGACTCCAATTTTAGGATATATGGCACATCTGAGATGTTATATAGATAGAATAAGACTTAGATTAGTTTTTGGAATATTGTCAGTGGACTTAAAATCAACACCTTTCAGCCTCATTGGAGAGAAGTTGTATTTATCATGACGTGTTACCATGGCAATTTATACATAGGTTTCTCCTTTACAGGTCCTGCATAAGACTAGCTACTTAAAACTAAACATTAGCTGGATGTATGCAATCCATACATACAATGCTGTCTTTACTAAATAAAAATAATTTCTTGCCTTTTATTCAAAAGAGAAAGAAATTCCATTGTGAAAAAAAAAGTACAAAACCAGCCACTTGACTAAAGTTTTCCCTGTACTGGTCAAGAAAAATCTGTAAAAATTGGTTATGGAAACCTTTGTTTTTAACAATCTGTATCCTTTAATGTTAAAGTCAAGACATACATAACCTTTTCATCAGTTCTATTCAATACATACAAATCAGAACATCGACATTTTTTCATAATAAGAGACTGTATACACCCCACAGTATTTCTAAGTTGTTGACTTTCTGGTTAGAGCACAATGGTGGCATGAATTGTGACGCTTCACACTTGATAGAAAGCATTGAGAGAAGAAATTTAAATAAACCGAGTGCTTTTAAGTATGTTACAAAACTCTTAAAATTTACTTCCATTTGGCTTGATGATGATACTATTCGCAGTTCAACTACCATAACAGAAGCAACAGCCTATGTGTAACTAAATCTAGATGACTGACCTATTCACCTAATTCAAATAGAAGTAATCTCAAAATTACACAGTTACAGAATAAAAGTTAAAATGGAGGAAATTCTACTCAGCCAAACAGAATGCCAACTGATGGCAAGCCAGATGAAATCCATTTGACCTCATCTACATAAGATTCTCACCTGTCTTTGCTGTATTGGTAAGTTCAGTAGCTCCTACAGCTCCGTGAACAGTTACATCACCATCAGGAAGGCAGAGCTCAAATTCCTCCAGAGGCCTCTGTCCAGCTGCAGGGAGAACGGGGAGACAAGTTAAGAAAGAACAAACAAGTAAGTAGCAAGAAAATAATTGTGATAGCAAAAAGAAGTGGATACACACTGGGTGTTTCACAGCCGGGTTATTACGACATACCAGCTAATAAAACTGTTAAGGATCTAGAAAAACAACAATGTTGCCTTATTACAGAAGATTTAGCTAAATTAGGTATGGCCACAGCAAACAGTAACAATATTTAAGCCTCTCAACTCACCAAACAATATCTGAAGGTTAAAAAATATGTTCTTCCTAGAAATGCTAAGTTACCTTCTCTTGCTTCTGCATCATAAATGAGCACTTTTGTTCCTTCCAGGACAATATACTTCCTGTCCCAGCCCTGTTGCCCACGTTTATTATTCCTGAAGAAAATAAGCACAAAGCCATGTTGGATTTTCTGCTTGGATTCTGAATAAAACAAGCATGCAACTCCTAGAAAGATGAATTTCAGTGGTAGGAAGTAATTGTAATGGGCATGTACCAATCATCACATTGTAAGAGCCAGGATAATATAAGGAACTGTTCCAAGTATTTCAGCACCTGATATGGCACCAAGATTCATGTTTATACCTTGGCACTTTCATCCATCCTTCAAGACGCAGACTGCTGCTTGGCTCCTTCAGCTGCAGACCGGGAGAATTCATTTTATCCCGGCAGAATGCTTCAGAGAAGTGCGTGGCATATTCTGCTGGCAGTCCACAAGTAGCTGGCAAGCAAGTTGAGCATTTTGGGTGACACATCACCTGGCATTCTGACAAAAGGACAGAGAAAAACTTCTGTTAAATGGCAAAAAAATCATGACACAGCTGCCTCAACTTCTAACGCACAAACCCCAGCTTTTCCAAGAATCTCCTTCTACTCTAAACCGTCAGATGTTTTCTAATGTAGAATGTTTGCACCAACTAGTTTCCAAGTCTTCACACTTGGTCCTTTCTTCAGCTTTCACTGAAAATCTGTTCTAGACGGCTGATGCTTTTTCATTCTACCGTCCAGTTACACTTCGTTTATGCACACACTCTGCTCTTACCAAGACATTTAGATGCTTGCCGTCCAAAGTGCACGGTATCCAGACACACTGCACATTTTGTTGCTCTCATATTCAGCCCCACGTTAAAACGATGCGGGATATTATGATGCATTCGCTCTTTCAGGCGTCGGCTGTACTCTGGAAGGGACAAAATTTATTATCAGGATGAAAACTGTGATAGGGATGAAAATTACAGTAGGTTTTGGCATTTTAAGGGCCAGGTAATAAAAAGTGACTACATCTCTCTAACAAAGCCCTGCTGAACATAGACACTATTTTCCTTTGCAATCTGCAAATCTTAAGCTACGTTACCACCTCAGTAATTACCTTATACAGATGCATAGAATGTGCTGCTTGAGAACAGACTGTAGAACTGAAATGGCTAATGTTTGGTGTAGCAAGATTATGTCAATCAAACCATCTAAATTTCAAGTCTGCACTCAGCTCCAATTCTTACGATGTGCTAAACTAGTCTCTCAATTTTGCTTATAGCTAACAAACCCTTCAACACCTATACTGTTGTAATCAATACACAGGAGGCCTTCTTCATACAGCCTTCATGCTAACCATCAGTGCCAGCATATCTTAAAGCATACCTAAAATCCCTGTTAGTGGATCTATATTGAGCAAAGTTTATCCTTCAAGGCATGGTCTTTTACTGATGAACGTGATTCTCTTCCCTGCCCATGATCTGCCTCTGAGGACATCTTCCCGTGCCAATGTTACCCATCCTCATAGCACCCTGTGCCTCCCCAGCTATCTGTGATGGCTGGACCAGTGGCTTCTGGCTTTTTCCAGCTCAAAGCTGGAGGTTTTAGTTCAGAGTCTCAGAGTTCAACATTCACTCTGGAATACTGGTTAACTAAGTATAAATGACCAGAGCCCTCAATCCTTTAATTTTGTCTGATGATCCTCTCCCCTACATTCTCAAGGATACAGAAGGGGAGAGGATCATCCTCTAGATCATCCACTAGATGATCATCCACTAGAACTTCTTCTAGTTAATAGGATATTAATATCGTCTTTGACCTGGTATCTTCCTTTTATGCCTAACCGAAGTCTTTTCCCTTTAGCAAACATCTTGATAGAATCTTTCTGCTCAGATCTGCAGTTTAGACAAGTGAAAATGTTAACTGCTAAGGAAACAGCCATAAATCCTTTTGATCAATGCAGAGAGTAGTACAGAAAACATACTCCTTTGAAAAAAACATGCTCTTAAAACAATTCATGCTAATAATTACTTTATTGCTGAAGTTTTCAGAAATAAAGTCTATAATCCAAATAGAGAATTTTAAACCAAAAACGAAAGCAAAACTTACCATCTAATATTCCTATCATGAAAAAAATCTGGTTTTGAAATAAAAAAAAAAAAGATAGCATTGCAATAGTAGACAGAAAAATAGTAACAGAAAAGTTCACCAAGAACCTACCCTCTGGCGTGGAAGATTCCTTCCTGCGACTGGAGGGTGGAGCTAGCAAACTGATCGGAGTAGGCTGATGCTCTGGTGAGCGGACTATGGCAGACATGATGATCTGCTGCCTGGCTGTGGCTGGAGTAGATGGATGAGGGTGGTCTGATATTTTCCGATGAGCAGCTATAGACGAGATAAATGCCACTCATTAACACAACCAATATGAAACACTAGTTCATAGCAGTGGTTCTGTGTAACCATTCAGTGGTTACAACCCGCAGAAAAAAGTGCAGCCTTATTGTATCTTCACAGCAGTAGATAAGAATTAAACAACATATGTTACTGCTATAATGGCACACAATTAAAGGCACGTTTTCAGACCAAAAACGTGCGTCTCCTTCCAGATTCACCTTTTCTGTCAACCCCTACCTTCTTCACGAGCAGATCTGAGTTCAATGCGTGTTTTCTGTAGAGCCTCCTCCAGCTCAGCAGAACGAGCCTTCTCCTTCTCCAGTGCCACTTTCAGCTCATTGTATTGCAGGGGAACCTGTGTGGGTAAAGAAGGGTCCTCTTTCCGCCGACTAAACAGGCCCTAGCAACAGAAACACACAGACAACTCCTAACTCCTAGTAAGAGATGGCTTAAACTAGGCAAAGTGAAACTAGCTAGTGGCAGTCCGGCCAGAGGGCCTAACGGTAATTCTGATATGCGTAAGGATGGATTTTTAGTTCATATTGGCACTGGAGAGAAAACGTTGAGATATGGATTAATTTAAAGAGGGACGTACGTTACCTGTTAGTACTCACACCTTGAGCTTCCGAAAGCATCTAAACAGAGGATCTCAAAATACGTGGTTAAAATTAAATTTCTTAATTCAAAATGACAGAACGGCTTATGACGAAGATGCGACACAAGTCACATTGCCTGACTAATCAATCCTATGCTGTAACTACAAGACAACCACTCTAGATACACAGTATGTTCGTACACACATACATACTTACCGTTAAAAAAAAAAAGCATGGTTAAAATTCTGCATTCCTACAGCCTCACTGAGGTGTAGCTACTGGGTTGTAACCTAAGAATTGCAGGAATAACAAAATACTGGAAAAGCCACAAAGAACACATTCTGCCTAGTAAAGTTTGCGTTCAGCAACTCAGAATGTTCTTAAATGAGGACACATTTGTGTTAAAGAAAGATAAAACAGAGTATTATGAATACACAGCACGTAACTAATCACAAACCCATCATTTAATTCCATGCCTCTCAAACCTTTTTCACCCACCTTTTTCTTTTTCGCTGGTTGGTCCATCTTTGCCTGCAGGAAATCAATGAGTTTGGTTTGCTGAGAAATAGTGCCCTCCATTTTCACTTTTTCATGGGAATAGAGAACCTGTAAACCACACACACACAAGAAATTTCATCTTAACAGAAGAAACAAACAGATAACAGCAGAACAGAGCTAAAAAATAGTATAAGGAAAGTGTCACACAGAAAGCCTAGACCACATCCTAAAACCCCACAGGGAGTGGGATTTTAGGATGGGGAGCACAGAGTCCTGCCCACTGTTTCCTCACCCTCACCTGAATGTTTTCCAGCTGATATTCCAGGTCACTTCTTTCAGTCTTCAGAAGATCTGCTCGATCTAGAGCCTCTTGCAGACCTTGAGTTAGGCGGAAGATGTGATTCTTTTGCAGATCCATTTGCTGCTGCAGTTTTGCCTGCTGTTAACAGGAAAACAAAGGCCAGTGTTTTGGTTTTGTTGTTTGCTTGTTTTTAAATAACAGATATTAAATGTTATCACTCCTTGTAAAATAAGCATCATTGCAGAACTTAAAAGTAAACAGACAATTCTTTAAAAGCTGGAAAATTACAATATTCTAGAAGTTTTCATTCCTTTCAGACTAAATAAGCATTTTTATGTAGTGTATTTATATTAATCTGTAGCAACACCATTTCTTTCAACTGCATGTTCAAGTTATTTGCTTTTTTAAGCATTTAAAATCTTGTAATTGTTAATAAGACTGCACATACATGAAGAATTTCTCGATGCCATTTTCTCAAGCTCTCTATACAAAAACAAACTCCCCAACTTCATTAACCTCCCCAGTTATATAGAAGAAGGATGGATGTGTAACACTGCTATTCACATAACTTCGCCCTCTCAAGATGTGGAACCACCTTCTGAAGTTATAACATGAATTTCCAAGGTTACCTCCTCCAGAAGTCTCTGCTTGAGCTCCCTTTCTGTCTCAAGCTTCTGTTGTAAACTGCGTGCATTCATCTCCAACATAGCATGCTTCTTCTCCAGGTCATTAAGCTAGGCGTGTGGGATAGATAGTCAGAATAACATTGAACACTAATAAATACAGCGTTCCACAATCTTAAAATCCAACTTCACCAAGCACGCACTAAAGAAAAACGATACAATTATCGTTTAATTACTATAAGGGGGAAAGCAAAACAAACATTTTGGTGCGCCATTGCTCAAATGCAGCTATCAAGTTATTGAAGGACTTCACTGCAGGCATCATAGGCTGCCTTCTGCTTTAATCTTTTCCAAAAGGAAACCCGAGGTCTTTGGCTTGAAGATAAAATTCTATTCTATGACCTCCAGTCTTTTTAATTTGCTCTAACATCTTGGAAAAGCTGCTCAAGACCACATTTCTACAAGTAATATCTCTAGAAAAGTATCTCATCTAATGATGAAAGTCTAGGGTTGAAAGTTACTTACCTTATCAGAAAGGCTCTCAGCTTTGAGTTTTTGTTCCTTTAGTGCTTGCTGGAGGGCCAGAATCTCTGCCTTGTGTTCTTTGACAGCTAGTTCTACCACCTGGCGAGATTCAGTAATACGCTGATCTGCTCTCACTCTGTATTAAAATGGAAAATAATGTTACCTAACTCCTTTCTGGGCTTGAACTCTTCCTAGCATGCAGTGGCATCAATAACTCTTTCAGGGGGTTGCCTCAAATTCAAGATGTTACTTTATAAAGCCAGACTGCTGCAACACTTTTATATTATATAACCCTGCTCCTGCCCCTGCTAGAACTACAGCCTGAAAATTTCAAGACCCCACAGGAACAGTTAGGAGCAAAGACTATTTTTCCATATAATAAAGTAGAAAATAATAAATCAAGACATTTTATAAATTACAATGATAAATACCACTCCCCACGAAATTGCTCACTTGCAAAGAAACAAAAGGAACAGTATCACTGGTGAATGACTGTTAACTAATAAACCATTTTTAGAACTACCTCACAAGATTTTATATTTAGTTCCAACTCCCATATCCTATTCTAAATATAATTTTTATACTAGCTTCTATAGAGCATTTTCATAAAAGTTAATAAAAGAGGGAGGAGGGGAGAGAGACCTGCTCTGTTTCTCAGTATCCAGCATCCTCTGCAACTCTCTAACTCGACATTCAAACTGGGACTTCTCATCCCCTAGGACACTTCTCCATGCTTCCCACTGACGCTCTTTCTCCAAGAGTTCATCATTCAGGGCCTCCAAGTCCATTACTTGCTCTTCCAGCATTGTACATGTTGTCTTCAAGGCCTCCATAGTCTAAAAATAAATCCTCCTATCAATTCTCACATCCCACTTCAAGCGTGCACTTTAAGCTTCAGCCTTACCATTTAAATTACAGTACATGCAAATTGGCAGCAAACATAAGCTGGTAAATCACAACCCATTTATTTCAAGGCTTCCATACATTCACTTGCGATTGCTGTTAATGTCAGTTCTACCTCATGATGAAAATTTTGAAATTTCCAGGGTCACAAAATTAAAATGAGTAATTCTAAATTACAATATCTTCAGAGTGCAAAATTTCTAAATAAAATTGCACAAAAATAGAATGGGAAATACCAGAAATTTCCATTCACTCAACTACTCTGGGAAGGAAGGCTTAAATGCCATTGCCTCTGGAAGCATATTCATTCCTTATAGGTTTCCAGATTTAAAAGAATTTTTTGCCTTTCAGATAATTAGCTAGCTATCACAAAGAGATTGTGATCCAGACTTATAAAGCCTTACTTGTTTCTGACTGGTAAGCTGCATCTCTCTCTCAGTAATCTCTCGACGGAGATGGTCCACTTCACTTCGCAACTGGACAACCTCATCGTTGGCCCCTGAGGCCTCATCAAGTTGTTTGGACAGGAAGAAATTCTGATTGTTCAGTTCTGCATTGTCTTCACTGAGCTGGTTCAGCTGCTCTTCCAAATCCGTAATCACCTAGAAAGAAAAATAAATTAAATTACATGTCAGCGAGTACAGTTTTTTTGAAAAAGTGTTCTCCTCTCAGAACCATTTATTGCCAAGCAAGAAAACAACCTGGCTTTTAAATTTTTTCAAATTTAAACAAAAGCAATATTGTAATGGTAATTTTTATGCACAGGAGTGTACTTCGATTAGGAATAGAGTTTTGTTTCTTACAGCAAATAGCTTGGGTTTTTTTAATTTGGCTTAGAGTATAAATATGCTGCAATGCAATTTATTATTTGAGAGAGAACTGTCACATCTAAAGCACTGGACTGGGAGTCAGAAGTTCTGGTTGTATTCTCAGATCTGCTGCTGACTTACAGTGTGCCTTTGCCAAAGCACTTTACCTTTTTTTGCCTCAATTTCCCCTTAAGTGAAATGAGGCTAATACCTCTCAGAGAGGCTTTCGAAGTGTGATATTTAAGAAAACTGAACAAGAGGTGCAATGGAGGCAGTACAATCTGATGAATCTCCCTAGCAATTGCTTATATTACTATACGTAACACTGTATGTAACCAGGAAAAGAAGAACAATTTTAAGAAATATATTCTATCAAAGTAACAGCATTATGGATGGCAGCACGGGATATACGAAGAAAGAAAAAAGTGTGGCAACACAACAGACTAACAGAAAATCAGTGAAAAGCAAAAACTCAACAAGGACAATAGCCTTGCCTTTAATGAAGTGGGAGCGTCCATTTGTTTAATCAGAATAGCATTATACTATATGCTTTAAACCACATTCCCCTTCAATTTAAAGAAAAATATGAACAACGGTGGGCCATTTTCACAGTCCCATTCGATTTTTATGAATGAAAGGCCATGAACACTGGATGGATGAATACCTGTACCTCCTCCTAACAAAAACAACATCATCACAACAGAAGAGAAAGAAACCTCAGTACAATCTTGAAATCAGCTTAATAAAAAGAATTTCAGAAACTGGTAAACCTATACAATTCATATTCAACTCTTACAAATATGTTCTAGAGGCATTTTTGCCTAGATATCAAAGAAAAGTGAATAAGATACTCCATTAAATGGGAAAAATTAAAATCCCAGAGCACAGTTGGCATCACATTCAAATTTAAATGTTCCAATTTCCTACACAAGCCAAGGACTTAAATATCTAAAGCAGTAGAGCATAGAGCATACAGCTCTTCTCAGCTATCTGGAAAGATGACAACCATTTCTTTTTGAAGAATCTGTAACACAGCTTTTGGCAGCCTTTTACCATGCCTCTTCTAGATCTAAATTAACAGTATTTGATTTTTAAACTGTCAGCAGAAAAAGTCCAACTGACATTACTCCCTGCTGGGTGAAGGGGAGTTCCTGCTACCCATGTGTTCAGGGTCAAATCAAAATGATTCATACTTTAAAACACAACATTTCTAATGAAAATCTGATCGTGTGGTTGTTTTCTTGAGCACTCTTACTGCCCCATTCAAAATATATATTTTATTCTGTATTGTATACGTCAAGTTTTCAAAGAACACAGACTGTGTCATAAGTATGTGTTAGTGTCTATATTGCTGTAGGGATAAGAACTTAGAAAGGTATTTATACAAACAAAAAGGAACAAAAGAACATTTGTTTTTACAGTGTTTTACCTACCATTCTTACAAGTAACATCTGAGATTTCTACTATCTGCCAGATAAGATAATCTCTCTTTTTCTTCTACTTGTTTTTATTCTTACTTTTAACCACACCACATATCTACGCAGTTTTAAGATATATTTTATACATCCATGGTTTCTTCCACATATATTTTATATATTAATACAAGTACTTTCTATAAAAATTATTAAACTAGTTTTGAAGTACAAGAAAGCAGAGATGGGGGAAACACGAAATGGATAAGGTGACATGCAGAGTTAATGTGTCAAACTACTTAATTTTTTAAAACTGGCTGTATTTCAAGTTGATTTTATCCCTTAATGGCTGGAAGTTAAGCTCCCGTTCACCTTTCTTCTATGTTCTGAGATTTTTATTTCTTTCCCTGAATATAGCTAAAATTAAACCAGACCATTTTGTATTTCACTGTTACATTTTATCTAGTAGGATATTTCTGGAAAACTTAAGACAAATAACAAAGCAGTTAAGAAAGAAGAGTTCCAGCAGAAATGACGTGATCTCCTTTCTTGAATATTTTCCTAGCAGTATATTTATTGACAATTCAAAAATGGCTTGGCTTAAATTCCAAATATATTATAACCTATATAATGTAATCTATATAGATTGATAGGTTTTAATTTTTTTAAAGAGAAAATACGTTCTTCTCAGTACAATTCTCCTTTTTTCATGGGGAAAGGGGAAATTTGTTAACAAATCCAATTTTGAAAAGCTATCTGCAGCTATGTATAACCCAATAGGGTTACAGAGTTTATAAATACTATAAAGCCTAAATAGTAATGGGTAATACTGACATAGGAAAATGGGACATGGTGTGATATAAATGCCTGTCCTGGGAACCAAGAAGAAAGAAAACACAGATCAAAAGACCACATTTGATAGGAAATGTTGTCTTAGGCATACATACATACAACCAACCTATGCCAGAATCCTGTACCTGAAGAGTTAATAGCTTTAGGTATTTTTCTTTTCAGTTAAGGAAATCCCCAGGCAAAAAAAAGCATGTCAACCAACCAACCAACCCACCCTGAGCTATTCTAGAGCTAAATTTGAAGTATATTAAAAGAAAGTTTGTAAGATAACGCTATTTTATCCTTTAGAAACCCATAATATAATTACAAAAATCTTCAAATTTAAAGTTTATAAAACAACCAAACACTTGAAAGCTTGGAAAAGCAATTCTAGACAATCTAGGCAGCCACTGTATCTGTGCCACTGTATCATCACTCACAGAGCAACTGAAATTTTCTCTTCAATCTATGCACATCTTCATCACAACTAATCCATAAAATAGAGATACAATCTAACTACACCACACGAATCTTGGCAGATTGTTCACTACATGCCACATCTAAGTGCACAAATTATCTTTATACTGATACAGAAGACTGTATCTCATTTTTAAATATTACAGAGCAACCCAAGCATAACAGCTCTTCAGCAAAAGTGACCATATTCAGCACAATTCCCTCCCCATTGCATAGTTTCAGAAAAGCAAAGTGTTTCTGTATTGTGAGATTGCGCAGATTCACAGCTATTATACCTGGCCCTACAAACTTTTCCAGGCATGGATCATAAATTTAATATCATAGCAACAAGCAGTTCCGGGCCATGATGATTAGGTTTGCATATCAGACACAATGTACAAAATTTAATCCATATGCTCCATGTATCAAAACCACAGGCAAAATAATGAGGGAAAGAAGAAAAGGAAGCAGTTTTAGAATAATACTAACTGCAATTTGCAAACTTCTCCATAACCTTACTCCTTCACGAAGACATCTCAGTTCTCAGATGCCACCAACAAACATGCAGGAAAATGCTAGGACACATCAAGGTAAACTGTTTCAGGATGCTATCAGCAGCGTGTTATTTGGAGTTTAATGCAATTCTTCGTACAACCTTAATTCAGAACTTCCAGACTAATGCACAGTTTTACTCTATCCATTTCCACTCCTCCCCACCCCCACTAATCTTTACCAGAAGCTAGCTGTCAGAAGCAAATAGGCAAAAAGAAAAAGCTATCTCAGCCCCAAATTATTGTGAGAAGGAATCAAGAGCGGGCATCAGACTCGCTTCGTCTTAACCTACTCACATTTGGATCTGAGAGACAAAGCTTTTCTAGCAGAGAAATACCAAGCGTTGTAGTGGAGCAGAATACCAAGCCTCTTAGTGAACACAGCTGCAGAGAAATACCAGTCTTGTATCTCTACCTGTTTGATCAATATATAACAATGAACTGACTTTCTTCCCCTGTCCATAGTCAGACAACATCTGTGACTTGAAACATACCTTACATGGAGATCTCAGCCTCCAAAAACTCATCATGGCTTAGCTTGAGGTACATTGCTCTTGTTAGTAGCTGCAGAGTAGTAGGACATTGCACGGTCTGCATTCCTCTCCTTCCCACACCAACCCATTATTAAAACATACAGTCTCCTGTACTACTCTATCCTAGTTCCCAGAAGACGAGCTGCCTCTACCAACCATGAGCCTCATCCTCAAATGATGATGATGTCATCGTCCACGGTGAAGGTCCCATTTCCAGAAGCCTCTTTCACAGCAACACCACATCAACACCCGAGAAGTCTCTGACTTTTTGTCAGGCTACAAAAACTACAAAGCTCCATTTTTGCCTATAACTGGCATCTGCCATCACATTTTCTGTGAAATGAGAATCAGGGATAACCCCTCCCACGCAACAGCCAATTTTTTTTTTTTTTTTTATAAATTTAACAAAGCCATATAAAAGTTTTTGCCTGGGTATTAGCCTTGTTACAGTGGGCAAGATCCCTTTACTCTGAAACATAAATTAGCATCAAAGTATATAACATCTTTAGACATAATTTTGGAAGTTCTCAAGAACACAGATTATTCTTGTATGTCAACTTATTGATTGAGCCAATGTGGAATCAGGATCTTAGATCGAAGTGAGCAGGACTTTATGCATGACTAAAATCATACATGTGCCTAACGGGCTTGCAGATTTAATGCCTCAATATCCAATCTCATAGACAAGTGCAGAATCAAGCCTGTTAATGCTTAAGATAGGAAAACAAGATGATGACAAAAGAACCTCAAGGAGGGAATATAAACCTTGTTTTATTGGAGAAATCTTGAATAAATGGAAATGCAATATCCAATTAGTATTAAGAAATGCCATTCTCCTTGCTAGAGTAAAAGCAACAGCCTGTACCTGAAAAAAACTAGGAGATTCAGATGGTGGTTCCCTGGAATAGCAATAGTATTTTACTAAGCTGAGTGTAAATACTTTATAGGATTCTTTTCTTCTAAATATTTATAGACTTTACCGCCTGCTTACTGAATGTTTTCTTTTTGAAACAATTCTACTATTATTTAGATAACTTAGTTGTATTTTTAACTTCAAATGTGTTGATGATTCAACAACAAGCCATAATTAAGAGGCAATTGGAAACAACTGACAAATACGTAAACTTTCCTATGTAAGAAAATGCCTTTTATTTCTAGATCTTTTTCTGATTGCCTGGAAAACACTTTTAATACTCAAATGGATCATATTTTTGATAGAATAATTCTTTAAATGTAGGGAACTAGTCCTTCTCCCTCAACAGATTTGCCGGATGAACTATCATTGTGAGAAGATTATGATAAAATATTGCTCTTTGTGTGTGCCCACATGCATCTGTGTGTGTGTACAGCAGGTACTACAATTTACAATTTTTATTGTAATTATGTATCCTATTATTTCTTGCACAATTGAGAGACAGAGAAAGCAAATGCTAGCATTTTCTTTTTGACCTCCAGTAGTAAAAGAGAGATGTCACAAGGTGAAACAATGCAGAGCTATCAGAGCAACTGAATATAAATTCACAAACAAGGCAGAAATTACAACCAACAACATAGCAATGGTCTCTATGTACGCACCCCAAAACACAGCAGATTTTAAATGAACAAATAGGAGAACCTAAAAAAAGTCTACTTGGTCAGAGACCTCAGCAAAAGGAAGAACAAGAGTGCAATGAGGGTACAAGGAAAGCAGACACACATTTGAGGTGTAAGCCTTCTCTACAATCGGAAGCTGTGACCTTTGTGAAGCTAGAGAAACAGAAGAAATACCAAAGAAAGCAGATTAAGTATTTTTATTTATCTTTTGCATACTACGAAAGCACTGAAGTAATTCAATCTTTCTTTTTTTTTTTCCGTCTAATCTTATTTTCATAATTCTTATGCTATTTTGGGCTTCGCAATAAGATTAAATAAAAAATAACTCCATACCAAAGTTTGCCAGACTAGTTCAAGGAGTTTGTTTCAGCTTAAAAGGGATATCTTTTGAAAACTTGCTAAAAGAATAAACCATTATCATACTGCGTAAGTAGCAGCATATTACAATTATTCCCTTGAAGTGTTATCTTATGTTAAAAGGAGTATAAATTCTAATCACCTTCAAGTAGAATCACATGGTCACCAAAAAGCAAAGCCTGCATCATACTGGTCACAATCAGATAAAAATGAGGTTGAAACATCTGGTGAAGGCACCACAGTAAACGTTCCCTGATCCCTCACTGTCAATAGAAGATTGTCCTATATTTTCTCTCCGTGCTCCTCAGTAGACAGGATGGACAGCTGGAACTACTCATAACACAGAACAAGAAAGTTTCTATCCATGGTCAATTAAATTATACATGCATTCTCCTGGGCTGGAAAGAGAATGTATGATGAGCATGTATTATTCATTTAGGAACTATTTAATTAATTTCTTATTGATGAGGATGTCTGATCCCACTTATCCCACTGAAGGGCCTTACAATGCACAACACTTTTAGAAATCCTTTCATGCAGAACCTTTGAAGCTCTCAACATTCTTGAAATGTTATGGGTCACTCTTCACTGCTGGAGATTGTTCACACTTACAGAGCCAAAGTGCTACTAGATAATGAGTTACAATCTCTGAAAGGCAGCCTACCATGCAGTGAAGAGAAGCTACAGATTTTCCACAACTGGTTTTTGCCTGCATGGAGATCACGTAATCATTTTCATAGAAAGCTGTCATTCTGTATGAAGGGCAAGATAGAACAAAAGAAGATAGCTATGGATGTAAGATACATGATAGCACATATAGAGCTAGAGGATCAATCTAAGTAAACGAAGAAGGGAACAAAAAGTAGTTTCTTGTGCAGGATTTCTTTTAGATCGAGGTTAACACGCTCTGGTAAGCTCTACTTCCTCATTTCTTCATATCCATATATTCTACGAACAGAATAGAAGAATCCCCTTGCTTAGTGCTAAAGAGCAACTGAGGAAAACAGAATAGTTCTTGTCCTGAAAAGATATTTTTGAAAGATGAAAACTTATACATTAGATACTTAGTCCTACAGCATGAAAAATTAAGTTTGAGGAAGTAGGGAAACAATCAAAATAAAAAAAAAAAAAACGCAATTAAGCCCTGCTTACAGGGTGCAGTAAAGAGAAAAAGCCTAGAAAGCTGCTCTCCATCAGCCATCATAAACAAGTTTGAAGATAGTGTTAATCTGCAAGAATCCCTACTGACAGACAAACCCTCGGACATCTGTCCTGGACTGATGAAATGAATCTAAAAACATGTCAAAAGACCTCAAGCAACAGAAGGTGCAAATTAAGATCCTAGGGTCCTCTCTGCTCTTTGAGCAGATGACTACATGTCAATGTATTATTTGGAACCATAACATTTCTTGCCTCTTCAAACAGTGTTAAAGTCCTCCTTAAAACCCAGAGTAGCATGAAGACTCTTCCACTCTGGCCTAGATCTACAATGCAGCTCAGGATTTGGACAGGTAGATCTTTTCTTCTTGTGAGCAGAAAAGATCTTCACCTACAATCATTTTTTGCAGCTGCTGCACCATTCTTATTAGCTGCACTGCAATGAGATATTTTAATTTACTTTCTTCTCCAAAAAGAAGAATAGTGTCAATTTCATGATCAGACTAAAACCTCAAAATTGAGGTTTACCTGAAACCTAAAAGAAATCAAATCCAATCCGTCTAGCTCCTACTAACACCTTGAAGCCAGAAGTCCACATTAGGAACTAGTGTCATCAAGGATTAAATAAGTAAATTGTTTGTTTCCTTATCCTTAATTTCAAAATAATTCAATGATCTGTATTTAATACTCACTGTGCAGCTATTACGAAGGGCTTCAAATTTACGCTGGATTTCATCTCTATGTGCCTAAAGGAGGTAAGAAGTTAATTATCAATTTTTCATACATTAGAATTCGAATCCAACAGCTGTTGCTAAACAAACTGCAGAACAATCTACCAGCAAGCAAAGTTTGGAAGGCAGATGCTGCAGGCTATGAAAGCACTCCGTAGTGGCAAAGAACTGATTAGCAAAAGTCACATCCTACTTAATCAAAATACACTTATGCTCCCAATTCTGAACTACTACAGAAAAATGTACAAACTTGAGACCTGAATTATGTAAAAGGTTCCATCTGAAATGGTCACCAGAAGATATGTCGATTCCACGTTAAGTTTGTACATTCTTGACATTTAAATTTGAGTTGGTTTTACTTCCATATCCAGATTGGTATTTCATATAAAATAAATACTGCATAGAATTTAACGCTTGCAAAGAAAAACTATAATGAAGTATTATGCAAGCTATCCCAAACAGCTCTGCCAATCTACCTGAATCCTACCATAAAGTACCATTTAATCCTGAGCCTCTCTAAAAAGCAGTGATGAAACATAATAATCAATTCTTTGGAAGACAGCATCCAAAGTATGGAAAAGTGCAAACACTTATTTTAACGAATGCAGTATTGCATGCACCATTTTACCTCCTAATTTACAAGCAAAGCATGACAAAGCAAAAGTTCTTGTTTCAGCCTCATGGCCTCTCTCAAAATTCATCAAACTGATTCAACAAGTGTCTAATGTCATATGCTATCTGAAAACTTAACAAATGAAAGGTTAGTGCACTAGCACATCCAGCCACCTTTCTTCATTCGGAACATTTTCCTTAGAGCCAAGAGACTAAACAGGAAAAAACTGTTCAGCAGAAGTCAAATATGAGAGCTAAAAAGCTATCATACCACCACAGGCAATGTGAAAAAGAAAAAAAGTATATTAAAAAATCCATAATAGAAATACTCCCAAGCCCACCCAACTGGACTATCTTACAACAGCTGGTCCAAAAGCACTACCATTTTGCCAAATTAACTGAAGCAATAACTGAGTGAACACAGGTCATAAGTATTCATCTGTTTCACTGGTGGTGTAGGGTAAAGATATCAAGCACATTGCCATCCCATTGGCAGTGATATTAGTTGTTATGCAAAGCTTTCAGCTGGGAGGGACCACCTCAGTTTTGAGCAAAAAAGAAACTGATGCCATGTTCTATTCAGTTTTTCTTAAGCCTTGATGTTGTTGCTGTACTTTCCCAGCATGTACCCGCTTTAGAACAACTCTGAACGGTTCTCCCATTCATCTACCCAAAGCATCAACATAATACAAGCACATATCTCAGCTGAGCCCACCATCCCTTCTGAAAAATAGCAATGGCAGAAATATTCAGAACAGTTCTTTGATCAAATGCCACTGGAGCAAGAGAATGCACATTTTCAACGCTTCAAAATAACTGGATTTGAAGGTCATTAAAGACTGCTGCTCAATGGGGGTTAGCTGGTAGCAGGTCATATACTTCTCCACTCTCTCCCCCCACAGCCCTGGGAATCTTTTATGAAGGAAATATTTCTTAAAATCAAGCAGTTTGAAAGCATCTTTTTGTACTCAAGAGACAGCAACCAGCAGCATATAATTTAGAATTCCATTTACTGGGGAAAAAAAGGGGGGTGGGAATTGAACTTTTTTTTTCCTTTTTATCATTCACACACCTCACCAGAGACTGCAAGACACACGCAACAATTTTTAACAAAATAAGCACTGGAATAAAATTATGTGCTAACAACGCTATTTTCCTAGGAATTTGTTTGGGTTTTTTCCCCGAATAAGTATCCTCAAAGCAGGGTAACTGATAGGAAAAAAAAAAAAAACAAAACATCAAAACATTTCTGATCATCAAGTACTTTCAAACTCATGAGATATTATTTAAGTAAATCACAGAGTAAAACTCCTAACAATAACAATTTCATATGCAACTTTCACCTCATCACAAAAGTAATAATGTTCTTACAAACAATCAATCAGTTTTGGCAGCAATGAACCACTACTAGGAAGCATTCATATGGTTAAAGATAATAAGACAGACAAAATCTGACATTTGAGCCATTCCTGCCTCTATCAACACAAGGCACAATTCATAACCTGTTCTGAAAATTAAAAATTAAATAGTATAAATTCATTTTAACCTCTTTATGAAACACGCACCTACATAATTCTAATTGTATATATAGCTCATAGTACAAATTTTAGGGCTCACCGTGAGAGCTTGAATCTCTTCCTCTGCCTCAGCTGTAGTCTCCTCTAGTTCAGTCTTGGCTTCGCGGAGCTGATTCTCCAGGGCTGTCCGTGCAGCCTGCAGCCCAGTAATTTGAGATTCCCGCTCCTGGAGTGTCAGCTGCAATTCTGTCAACTGCCTTTTCAGTTCCAGCTTTTGTTCTTCATGCTCTAGACTAACCTGAAGAAAGAAGTAGCATCCCAATGTAAGTTACTAACAAAGAAAATATAGGCAATGTAATCTCATTTCAGACCTCACTTTAAGATGCCATTGCCATGTCTATCCCAAAAATCACATCTTGACAGATTGCTTAAGTCACTGAGAAGTCAAGGACACAGCTTTGTCTACTACCTAAAAACTACTGGTTTGCTTTGAAAAAGGTTAAAAGCAACCTGGCATTTTGAAACAACAACAAGGGCACAAGAATAGTTCCAGCTGTGACTCAAATATCACATATCAAATGTTGACATAAAAAGCATAAAAGTTCAGGTAGTTTGTGATGAACTTTCTTCACTGAAATTGAGAATCTTTATGAATCTTTATTTGAGAATCTTTAGGCATAAACATCAATACTAATCTTTATCTGTATGTAAACATTACATACATTTTGCAATTGACTTTCATATTTCATTTTCCCTTCAGATTCTTTTTAAAGAAACCAACCAGATCATCTGGTTCTGAGTTTATTTGAATGGCTTCTGTTGAAGGTTTTCTTGAGGCATACTCAGGGATAAACATGTCATTTCCAGAAATGGATAAGAAATGAACAAGCAGCAGAACAGATCTCAGTGCTCAAAATCAATTCCAAACCTTAGCACCTTCTTCAGGCTGTCTGCTATCCCAAGTGAATCTGTCTGTTGTGCTGTAGATGCGCGACAAGCCTGCCAGAAATCTTACACTGGTCCCAACCAACTTCCGGTCAAACAAGGACATGTGTTGGTCGTCCAACCCTCTTAGCTAAAGGCAAGATTTCAGTCTTAGCTGAAAATTAGTGGAGTGAGACTGGAGAAGGTAAAAGAAGATTTGAAGTGGATCCAAACTAGTTGATACAAAACTAAAAATGAAGCACAGCTCACAAATCTTTAAAAATGCATATTTTCATATTACTGTTAGGTTTCCTTTCCAGAAAACTTCTGAAAAATGTGCGTGAAGCAACAGGTCTCCTGTTTTCTTACAGCAATTCTGTTGTGTCCTTTGCTTTCTATTCTGTAGACTCTAAGGCTATGGTTAAGCTAGTCATTGTACATAGCTAAGCTTTTATTCTCTACCCTATAACCACTCTAGCTGGACAACATTATACGGATATTGTACAAAAAACAAATATAATTCTAAGAAAGCAAGATGATCTAAAAGCTCAGATTGAGTTAGGTCTAAGAATGACAAGTCATTAATACTTACTTTTATCTCCTTCTAATGAGCAATTTTTAAATTTTTTTTCCTACTCCTAGGGAAAAAAAAGTACTGCTAGACCAAACTAAATTAATACACCTTAAAATACCATTTTTTATGACACATAGAACTAAAACAACTTAATTCTAGTTCTCACTATAATACTCAAAATGGGGTACATTCAAGTAAGTTTGTTTGGAGGGATTAAACCCAAGTTTTCACCTCTCGCAGCCTAGTCTCTAACTCCAGCAGGCGGTTCTTGTCAGTGTGATCTTGGTGACTCATCTTTTCCAATTGTTCTTCTAATTTTCGATTCTGGGCCTCTAACTTTCCAGCTTGCGTTTCCAAGTAGAACTTCTGTTGCCTGAGCTCTGAAATCATCTCCTCTTGGGCTTTCCTGATAGGAGAAAAGCACAAGCAACAAACCCAAAATGTCCTTAACATATGTCCTTTCACTGGGGTGAAGTAAGGAAGAATATACTACAAGTTTCCTGTTAAGTAGAATAGTTAAGTTCATAGGTTAAATTCTACATCCCAACTAAAAAAAAAAAAAAAAAAGTCATCTCTTTATTCCTGTCTGCAAAAGATCCATGTACTAGTGTATTCATCAACATATGCCCAGAGCACTAAAATTCCATGTTTGCAAGTTGCACAGAAAAATTAATCCTGTACATGGTAATCTACAACAATATTTAAGGTACAGTTCATTCTTCTCATTTCACCAATTCCTTGTTATATGGTTTTCAATACAGAAAAAATAAATGCTAAGAATAGTTGCTTTCACACAATATATTTCCATGAGATAAGGATAAGAGAAACCCTATGATTTAGGGTTTGGGGGGGTTGTGTGTTGTGGGTTGTTTGGTTGGGGTTTTTTTAAGTTGTAATGGACCTACAACTTGACCTACATTGAAGCGAAGCTTTGTTGTCGCTGATCAAAGTCTTAATCTACAAAGTGAACAAAAATAATTACTTGTGCTCATAAGAATTTTGAGAGCTGCAATGATTAATTATTACCATAAGAATTTGAAATGGATACCCTCGTAAAAAAAAAAAAAAAAAAAGAAAAAAAAGGCCTTTCTACATTATTTACAATTCCTGGAATCATTTTATCATGCGTTGGAAAATTCTGCCTCATAGTGTGCTTTCTACTTCGAAGTCTCACAAAGCTCTACATATATTAATGAATTAATATTTTAAGAAGTTCACTGTGAGATAAGCTGTTATTAATCCTATCCCAGAGAAATTATGTGGGTTGCCCAAGATCAAATAGGAAGACTTAACAAAACTAAAAATAGAACTTGTCTTCTGACTCACATTTCTGTGCATTGCACGCAAAACCACCCTTTCATCCTTTCTCTTTTTTAAATTTACCTCTACAGATTACTGCCAGCCAGAACTGTCAAATGGTGTTATTTCACTTCCTACTGTTTACTGGGCTATCTTCTCAGGAACCTGATAATCGTTAGTTTCCTCAGATACTGATGGAACAAAAGCTAGCAGAGTTCCCCTCTCCTCTGAAGGGTTTAATCACTAGTTCTCCTCTTCAAACATGCTCAGATTAGCTGTAGCTTTTGTGGATTCAAAATACAGTCCAACAACTGATTTATACATTTTCACCACCACAATTCACAAACTAAGCACAAATTCATTAGCTATCTGTGTGCATAATACAGCAATTTTCTATGAAAATGTTGTTAATTCTGTACTATCTTCTACCAATCCTGCAAAATTACGTTACTCGACAATATGTCTCTCAATAATCTATTCTAAGTCGTATGCTAAAACATTATTATATTTTTTCTTTTTTCTCTATGGATCTCCAGTCAAGTATCCTGCTCTCAGAGGATGCATCTAGCTCAGCTAAGTTCTTACACTCAGTTCAGCACCAATGACTGTGACACTAGACCTTGCATATGCTTCCCAGGTACACGTTGAGACAATACTTCTGTTTTATTTCAGACTGAAGGTAAGTTATGGCTTTTGCTGCCTCAACAGACTTCCTGGGTGATTAACTGGAGGTCATCTGGAGCATAAAGCAACGCAATTAAATTTCTCAGTTATTTCTGTGAATATTTTTGGCTGCTCAGGCTAAAATAACTTGCCAGATATTTGAAATACAACAAAAATTGGAGCCATTACATATCTGGAGGCATAATAACCACCGAAAAGGGAAAAAGCCCAAAGCAACTCTTTGCCAAAATTCATCCTTGACTCTATTCAATATTATAGATGAATCTATCCACGCGCTTCCCACAGAGACACTACCTGACATTGCGTCCAGCAGTTGATGGACACTGAAAAGCTTTCTGCAGACAGCCAAAGTTGATGAATCTCTTAACTCAGTAAGAGCATATACAACTTTAGCCCTGCCTTGCAGGACATATCAAACAATCCGCGCTTTTTCCTGTACTTGAAGTAGAATGCCTTTAAGTCATTTGTGAAGGAAAAACATCATTATAAGGACAAGGAATCTCAGCTAAAATCCAAAGCAAAATAAAGTTCAGGCAGACAAAAAGATCTGACACAGAAGATTTCCTCTGTGTTTAATAGGAATTGACCACAAGAACAATTGCTGATGACAGTGATTCCAGATGACATTAGAACTTGACCAGTAGTATACCCCAAAACCACTGAACTGACTATTACACCAGTCATTGATGAGAACTAAAGAGAAGCTGAAGCCGAGAAGGTAATAGAGGTATATGCAAGTGCTATCTGGGTTAGGAAGAAAACAAAATTAATTGAAGCAGCATTCTGAAGCTGAAGCTGGGGTATCTCCTACTTCACGTTACTTCTGCCCATTTCAGTAACAAAGTGTCTCTTGCAATCAGCAATTCAAAAACATGCAGAAAAACTCTTGACTTAAAAATCTAGTTTTCTTACTTGTCTTCTCACCTATCAGGGCAGGATGGAATGTTTGTGAAAGGAAGGTGTTTAATGTTTTCAATTTCAACATCATGTAACTGTCACAGGAACCAAGGAAAATACAAATCTATTAGCAATATGTATGTTCAAAAAAAGGCATATATGCTTCTCCAGAGGTATTTTAGACATTAAAATTATTAGTATTCATGTACCATGTTTGGTAAACCTGCACAAAGCACCAGCCTTAGGAAAGGCTCCAAAGTAAACATTGTAATACAAACCAATTTTCCTAGTCATGTTTGAGGTAACACAAAATACGCAGTGAACCACAACTATTTGAAGAACAAGCGTATTTTTGCATCACTGAAAAACAAGCAGAAAGCACAGCAGGCCTGCAAAAAAGAACCACTTTTACATTAAGAGAACAGATCTTACTGAGAACTGTTCAGTAGTGACCAGTATGATAGCAGTTGCTATACTTACATGTTCCTCTGGGTAAAAAGGCTGCTATTTGCTGCCAGTTTATTGGCCTCAGACAATTCCACTATTCTCTGCTCCAGTGATCTAATCTTCGAATCCATTGCATTGATCATCTGAAACAGAGCAATGTGCCTTTGAGACTGCACAACAGAAGTGATTATAAAAACAATGTTTAAAAAAAGTCTGAACTTTTTCCAGAAACAAAAAGAAGTAAAAGAAAACCGATCAAATGGCCAGAAGAGCATCACGGATGCAATTACTGGAGCTATTTACAACTGCTTTCTACTGCTTTAATATTAGGAGAAAGCAGCCATTATATTCTCAATGCACAAAATGATGGGTGCACAGCAAGCTACGTGGCTACTTTTAAGGAAATATTCTTGAAGATACCTTGAATTAAAAAAATGTTTCTTTTAAAATCAGTATTAATCAGTGGATTTCCTTCAAAATCGCTCAGCAGCACTACAAAACCTCAAACAAGATTATCTTGCTTGAAATCAGAGTCTCAGAAAGCTACTCTTACAATGCTTTGATTTCCAATTCAACTATACATACCGCCTTCTGTTCAGCCAGGACTTTACATTTCTCACGTGCTTCTTCTTCATGTCTTCTGAGCAGATTCTCAAGTGCTTCCTTATCTGCAAGATCTTTCTTCATCTGATTTTCCAACACCTAAATGAACACATTTCTTTTGTCTAAATTATATCTGTTTCACTGGTCAAAGGGCAAGCAGAAAGAAAATCATCAAGAAAGACAGAATTTTTTTTAAGCAATTGATCATATCTCAAGCAAGATTAAACCCAAGATGCAATTGCATGAAATCCATGGAAGAGCAAACTCCAAAAAAGAGCACTCCTTCAGTTATCTCTGAAGACTGAATTTAATGATGGAATTTTATGAAGACATGGAGATACTGTAGATTTTTTTAATTATTATTTTAAGTCATATAAACTGTGTTCAAGAAATATTCCAGACTGATGCAAGAGAAAACAGAAAAACTCTATACCCCAATATGTATAGCAGAGGAAGTAAGGAAGTGCACATCCTTTGGCTGCCCTACCAATATGGCTCAGAAGTAATTTGTAAGTTCCGTAAGTATGCAAGAGAAGGCAACTGAGACCCCATGAATTCTTCAAGTCGGAGACTCCAAATGAAACAGCTAAGTAAAAGACTTCTTTTTGTGGCATGAATACCTGTCATTAGGAACAGGACTAAAGTAACTAATTGTTACATTTTTTAAAAAATGCATGTTATGTATGTATGTCCAGAGCTTTAAATCAGTTGTTAAACTGAAGGTCATTTCCTTCAAAGACAAGTTTTCAAAGGCACAAAGTCTGGACACCACAGGATATTTTTTACTGTTCCAGTTACAAACATCCCATGTCCTCTCTCATCCCTTTGAACCTTTTTCACCTGGCTTCTTGATTCCTCCTACTAAATCCTATATCATATGTCCCCGTAATACACTAGCTCTCTTTTTCTTTTATTTCTTTTTCCAATTCCTATCCTCTTTTCCAGTTTTTATGTCACCACTTCTCCTTTCCCAACATCTACCTCTGATCTTCCTGCTTTCTATCACTCTCCTCTCATTACTGATTACCACATGCTCTGGTCTGCCAGGAAACCTTCTTACTTCTCTTTTTTCCCTTCATATTTCTCCCATAGAAATTTCTTCTCTCCTCTTAAATATTACATCCTCTCACATTTAAGCTGAAATGTGGAATTAATTGTACATTGTAAAATGTACAATTAAATGTAGAATCCTAGGTAAATGTACTAGATAAAGATTGCTGAAAACAGATTAAGCTTAGTAGAAACAAAGATTCTTACAAAATGCATTTACTGGCTGACGTACTGCAGGTTCTTTAGAAAAATCCTTAGCCAGTGCACATACTTCTATTTCCCAATTTGTTTTTCCTAATTTTAGATGGTGTCTATGATTCTATTTCTAACTGTTTGTTAAAGTCTTATGCTACCCTGGAAAAGACAAAAACAAAGTGGGTGGTTTCTGTGGCTTCTTGGCAGATGTTACAGCTCCAAGAAGATGGAATTTCAGAAACACACTAGTATTTGCTGAATTTAAAACTTGCAGGTATGCTGTGTGAATACTCACAGAAAATCATCAGTAGGAACTGAAAGCTTTTTCAGTATGTGAGATCTGATAGCATTAAGTAAGTATTATTTAGTCAGCAATAGTCAAATTACAATCAACAACTGCCTGCCTATAGTTCTGACTTCAAATGCCACCTGTTTTAATGCAGTGCTAAAGACAGATAAGGTACAATGGCATGGACTAGAAGAAAAACTTATTCAGATTCCACTAAGCTCTCTGAACATTTCAGTAGTGGTAAGCAAAAAGGCAACTTACAAGACAAAGCAATCAAAGCCTAAAGGCAACTGTTTTTCCCTGAACTCATTCTACCCACAAAAGCTTGTAGAAAAACAAGAAGATATTTTTACTTTGAGTTTTTCCTCATAGAATTGTTCCTTCTGTTTCAGCTGCAACTCCAGATGTTGTGCTGCGATCTGAGCCTCACGATGCTTTTCTTCCAGCTCCTAAAAGCAGCAGAGATTCATGTTCAGACACAAAGAAATAATAGGTGCTGTGTGTATGTGTTACACAGGTATCAAACATTCATTCATTCTCTTTTTTAATGCTTCACACTATAAAAATCCCAATAGCAGAGCTGTCATAGTAAAAACATTGAGAGCTGCACGTTATCAGTTTTAAGCTTTGCGTATTGCTGCTGACCCATCTACTGCAGAGCAGATATACTGCTAAAGACGAAGATTTCTACTTCCACGGTAAGAATCTTCATTTCCCAGTAAAATATTCCCAAAGATGGGCCAAGGATGTTTTGTGAAAACAAGCAGTTATAAACACTTTATAGCTGCAGTGGCATCGCAGGAAGTTCAGATCTATTTTTAACAAGGTGTCTCACTTGTTTTCTCACAGAAGACCTCAATAATGGGGCACTGCTGTCTATGCTTTTCATTCTACATTCATAGAGTGGGAATAGTATTTACTTTGCTATATTCCTCAGACAAATGTTGTCAGAATAACTATTTATAAATTGCTTGGAAAATGAAAAGTGCAGGATGCAATATATATGGTAGAACATACCAGAATATTTTTAACCTCTTTACTTCACACCAGATAGTTTGAACCATGCACAGTAAGGACTTAAATAATTTTGTATCTCAGAAGTTAGCTGTTTCTGCTATCTGACTATATTATTCAGGATCATATAATCACCTTTCAACAGGACACCTTGCAAGAGTTGAGCTTAGAACTTTATGCTCATTCATTTTCATATTTGCCATTCCAACAATTTCCTTAGAACAAGAGGCAGATCCAGGTCTGTCATTCACTACCACTGGGTTGACTCTTGCATAGGCAAATTCAGGTTTTGGGATGCATCCAGGTCTCCTGTCTGCCTTCATTACTGCATAGCACAGGAAAAATTCCTGATATTTCTACTTTAGCTCTTTTCATAGTCTCTTTTCTGATCTTCCTCATCTTGAAAACATACAAAGACTTTTTTGCTCCAGTAATTGCAATAGACCTCTTCTTCCAGAAGTGAGAATCAAAGAGGAGGTTCACCAAAAGTAGGTCATCTACAGTGCCTAGTACCCAACACTTCTGCAAGGAATGGAGATTGCTGCTTTTTGCAATTGAAATACGTCTCCCAGCAACAAGAGGGACAACTCACCTCCCCCAGAAGCCCACACGTTTCAGGTCCTGGCAGAGAATCAGACAACCAGATCAGCAGCAGCTTCAAAGCTACCAGCATCAGATTGCTCATATTGTAGCAGAAGCTTCACCAGTTTCTGCAGTGGCACTTAACAGCCAGTGTGTGCTTAAAAAGGTAATCTCTTACCATTCCAGTTCTCACTTACTATTCTCTATGTAGCGCTAACTTTGTTATTAGCATCATAGCAATGATCTACACTTTCAAGCAGTAATAAGTATCTTCTCTAACTTGTTTCTTACTTCTTCTTGTTCAATTCTCTACAGGCAGATCAGCAGGTACTTCTCAGGTACTGCTAGATGAGCGTACATGAAACCAATGCCTTTATTCAACTCATTCTATGCAATTCTGTGTCTTCAGCTCCCTTCCTACCTTTCTATACTTTCTATACCAGGAAAAGTCAAAAGTGTTTGAAGAGATCAACTTGAGGGAAGGAACAGGGTAGAAGTGGAGAAAAAAGAAAACTATTACCCTGTGCTCCCAGATCAGAGCTGCAAGGGACCAGGAAAGACTCTGTAGGATTACTTCTTCAACATCTGTTTGACTTTTTTATAAAATACTTTTGTGTCTCTCCAACATTCTGTCAGAACTCCATGGAAACTATCTATAAGAAGAGCTAAACATATCCCATGGTGTAAAACAATTAGTCGATATTTCTGCATTCCCTTCCAGATTTTCCCTCCACAGGGAACGTAATCAAAACCAAGGAACAATTCCCAAATATACACAAGAGGCTTATGAAACAATTCGAAGTTTTACACTATTTCTAAACTTAAAGCTGGCTCTGTGCCCAGCAAAACCATAGTCTCCCACTTACCATGCACTCATGTTATCAAAACAATTTGAAAGAAACAGCACTACTAAAGAACTGATTCTACCTTTTTCTGAGAGCACTCAGGCGTTCTGATGCTAAAGTCTACATATGCAGCTATTACCCAGAACAAGTACGGGTCATCTGTTGACTCCAAATACGGTTATTTATACATTTCCATTTGGCCTTTCTCAGGTGTGTCTATGCTCAGGATTGCTACCAATAAAACATAATCTTTGTTTCCTTGTCATATTGGCAACACAGAAAGAGAACTCATGAGAAACACAAAATTAATTTAATTATTCCACTATAAAATTATGCTTCCTGTCCCAGGGAAGTAAAAGTATTAGAAACACTCTCTGCTTTGTTCACTGTAGACTGATGTACCAACTTGCTATAAAGATTTAATAGGTTTAACAAGGAGAGAAACAAAAAATTGCCAACAGAGAAGGTATGTGGGTGAAAATGGATTCCTGACAAATATTATCTTTGGACATGAACAGTTTAGATGACTAATTTCTCTCTGCTTCAAAATGTAAGCATTTCAAGTAGATCTGACCTCTAAATTCCTTCGCAATTTAGTTTAAAAGCTAAATATCAATGTTTTTATTGTTGCAGTATCCTGTCCTGAGAATGTTTTACTTCTGAAACAATCGTTTGGTAATTAATTTAAATATTACTAAGTTGACTTAAAAGTGCTCCCACTGAGACAACTAGAATTTTAAAGTAGTATTAAGACTAAAGGTACAGGAGTGAGTTTGTAACTAAAGGTGCAAATAGTATTTGAGCGCTTAAGCTTTCTCCAGTATGAAACAAATCCCTTTATTCAACAATTTCCACCTTATTCAGTGCAATTCTGTCTTCCATTCCTTTCCTACCCCTTTCTTACAAACTCTTACCCTTTATCTTTCATTTTCACCTCTGCTCACCAGAATTTTTTCTGCCATCTGTTGAATCTGTTGAGATTTAGTTTGAATATCTTCCTTTAGACGGTTTTCTCTTCTTTCCACAGTCTCTAATCTCTTCACTTGATTCTCCAGAGAATGGCGTCGTTCCTGCAGAGCAATTAAAAACTGCCATTTAGGCTAACCAACTCTGCATTATCACAAAGCAATGAGTAGTTTCTAGAAAAAGTCAGCTGAAGCAGTCAATATATCGTTGTCTTTTATATTTTAAATCCTCATCATGCCTCAAATCCCGTATGCTAACCACATGTCCTTATTGACTCCTCACTGAAAATAAAAAGCCTTTCTGTTTTCTTCAAATAAATATATGCTTTTTAATTAAAAATGGATTAATTTCCAACATCACTTTCCCAAGAACAGTCACTACAGGAATACAAGCTGTTCATAGTCATCCAGATGAGGGTTCCTAAACTGAGACACATCCCAATAACTAATTTACTCTAGACAGACATTCTCCACTCACCTCCGCTTCAAGCAATTTCTTCTTCATGCTTTCATTAGAATCTTCCCGATTCTGCAGTTTCTCTAACTCCTTCTCAGCTCTCTCCTTTGCTTGACGGATATTTTGAAGAAGTTCAGTTGCCTCTGAGCTAGCTTTCACAGCCTAAAGGTCCAAAGGAAGGAAAAAAAAAAAGTTATTGTAAGAAAAACACACACACAAAAACTTGGTATGTGAAAAGTTCATAACCTCGAGATGGTCAACATTCTGAATAAAATTGCTACAGAACTTTGGCCTAGCAGTCCAAAATTAAGATAAACCACAAACACGTGCAGGAACCTAAATTCTAACTTGTTACATAATTCTTTTCTGTTTCACAAAAAACTGAAGATCCAGGAGATCTATATGTGTGTTTTGCTGTACTGCAAGTTTCTAATTGTCTCTATGTACTAAAAGTAAAGTCTACCCCCAAATCCAGCTCAAGTTCTTGGAAAGAACTCACAAAATACTCTTACTAAGACTAGGAGAATAACCTGTTGGCCTACAGATAATTCCTTAGAATTAATGAAAGGAGAAAAGGGGAGGGGGGATTAAAACATGACTGTTTTGAAATATTAGAAGTACTATTTCTACATAGTTTTGGCCTCCTGTTTATATTCTAGATCACTAACCCTTGAAAAAGCCCTCTCTCAGCAGGGGCCAAGTTTGAAAAGCTCTCTCAGTGGATTATTATGACAATCCCTTTCTTTTCTGCTGAAAGATCCCCATAAGAGAAGTTCCCCTACTGTTCTTACAGTGCCTTAAGTGACAGACTGACCACAACCGCAAACATTAGGTGTTATGTACTTCCTTCAGCTTACATTGCTAAGGGATTTTAATTCTGTTGTGAATCGTTATCATGCAACTTTTTTACTGTGAATAACTGAACTGGAAAGTGATTTTGCAATTAAAACAGAGTATACCGGGAGACTAAACCAAGTCCAACATGTATTTTACTAGTGAGCTAAAAACATCTGAACCCTGTCTTCAGAAGCAAGGGACCAGTGCACTGCATACAGCATACCCAAACTGGCCTTTTAAATTAGAATTTCTCTACACTACTCCAGTTCTGACTCAGCTTCATTTGTAAAAATAAACACTGCTGACATGTCTCAAGAGCCGAAAGCATGTTGAGAACACCAATGATTTCAGATACCAGTTCCCACCCCCTTTTCCTTATCGTCCCCCATGCTGTGACTAATTCTATTTTTGAGGGTAAAACAAAGTGCATCCCTCCTCTGCATTAAGGTTTCACTGGAAAATCTTGTGGAAAATTCACTTTCACCACCCAGACATTACCTTTGTCAGCTTTTCCTGCAGCTCCTGGATTTTGGCCTGCTGCTCTGTATTGATCTACGGTTAAATAAAAAGATGGGGGGAAAGAGTGTCGTAAAACCAAAAAGGAAAACATGCTCTCTACTTATGATACCATATTTATTTTAACTCACTTCCCAAAATCTTTGTTGCTCCCTATAAATTCCAACACACCAAAATGCTCCTTGGCAAATCTACTCCCATTTTACTAACTTCTGGTTGATTTCATATTTTGGTCACCAAGTAGATTGTTCAAGTGCGAGAATACTCAGAATTCTTTTTATTTTTCATTTGCTATTCTTTATTCATAAAGAAAACCCTTATGTATCACTAACCTAACTCTAAGCTCAGATTACACATAATGGCCTGTCTTTGCCTAGCTGCTGAACACAATCCATTAGGAACAGGATATCCAGACACAGCTTTATATCAAATCAGAAAGAACAGTGAATCACACCAAGAAAAAGACTTAAAAAAAAAATAAAATAAAATAGGGACGGATGTGAGGCTGTGCATGCCACTGACTAGCCAAAGACACTCTTGGTTTTTGTGCATAATATGAAAGACCAGGAAGCAAACTCCAGGACACTGAAATAGCATACCTTCTCCAATTTGGAATACAACTCTCCTGCTTCATTTTTTCCTTGATCTTTAACCTGTAACTTAAATATAAAATATATAAAAGTCTCAGGAAAAGTTGTAGTACACTGGTCTTCTATCCAGTCATCACCTCATGCAATTTAAACACAAGCAGTTACACAAAGTATAAATTACATTATTTCAAGTCTACAATTGAAAGACATTTTGTATTAGTTGTACAAACCACACTAATCTTTAGAGATTGTGTGTGTGTAAAACAGCACTAGAAATTCAAGCAAGCATCAACCCCCTCTCCTATGAAGCCTAAACTACCTTTTGCAATTTGTTGTGACATTCAGTAGCTTTACGTTTGAATTCCTCAGCTGCCAGTCGGGACTCTCTCAACTCCGATTCATAAAGATCACTACGTCTGCGAGCTGAAATCAGATCCTCTTCTAATTGATTCATCATCAACCTCATTTCTTCTACTTGAGCTTGATATTCCTGTAGTTGTGGTGGAAGGGAAGGAAAAGGTATTACATTTTAGAGGCAAGAGCATAAATCTTGGAGCAGCAGATCCCAGAATACTGATTGCAGGCAAGAGGCGCATTTAAGAATATGTGGAAGAAAAGTAAAGTACAAAATAAAACAATAAAAGCTAAATAAAATAACATATCCATGGTGTTCTGGTTTGACTCTTGCCATTTTCAAGTCAATACCTCATAAAGTCAAAACATTGACTTTTTGAGAGTGGCTTCACTGCAGAAACACATACATACATCTACATACAAATGATAAAAATTACTTACATTTCTAATTTCTGAAACAGAAATGTGCCTTTGAGTTGACGTCTCTACTAAATGCCCAGATGCTCCCTCAAGATATATTTTCTCAGGCTGATAACATGACAATTACCACAGATCTGCACAGCTTGGGTAAAAGGAAAGAAGGAGAAGCAGAGGGGTAGCATACTGTGGCTTCTAGCCGCCAGTTATTTTCTCTTGACAGAGTTAAAAAGGATCATATTGCTCTGTATGGGAGACAACCTAAAATCAAATATTAACTTATAAAAACTGTCTAAAAATCACATTGCCAATAGAAGATATTTGCCTATATAGGCAGAAATATTGATTCTCCATGCAGGACACTACAACATAGGGCATTTGGATGGGGAAGGTGGGAGAAGAAAAGAACATTTGAATCGACTATCTCAGTGAGACTGGGTACTCAAACTGAGACTAGCTTGTGAGATTGCTTCTTGTATCTTCACTGGAAAAAAAGAATTTAATTACGTTTATTTAAAATTTACTAAGTCCTGTAAGTATACATTTTATAAAATTAGTCTTAACAAAAAACAAACCAAAACCCAAGTATTTTTTATGAAGCTGAGAACAAGTAGAAAACATGCACATGAAGAGCTAGGAAAAAAGATTAGGAAGGACTGACAGTGGGGGAGTCTATCTTTCTTTCCATTTTAATATCTTAGAATACGCCTGACTACCCCCATATTCAAAAGAGTAACTGTCTCATGACAAAATCAGGTTTGTCATCACTCCTTCCAGCCAGCCAGCTGTCTTTAGTTAGACAAGTGATTGCATGAACACTGACCCTAATGTCAGCCTGTGATTCTCCAGCAACATGGAGAGATTATGCAGATATTTAAGGAAGCTGGGCCTTTAACAGATTGCTTTACTTTCTGTTGCCGGGGCATGGCAGAATGGCTCTTTGGTTTGTAATCCACAAATCGCTTCTCCAGTTTGTAAGGCAGACAGGGGACCTAGTCTTTCCAGTTAGTTTCTCTATGGATGATCTTATTTTCTTGCTGAAAAGAATTAGAGCCTTTTTATAATAAGTGAGGATACATTAACTCAAATATTTGTTTCATACAAATACATTTGTGAATAAAAAAGGCAGAATGGTTTGAAGGAATACATGTTCTGCTCAGAAATCATAACTTGTTAAGACTTCCTAAAATGCTCGGGTTTTATATCAGCAAACACTTGACCAAAGAATTACAGGTATGACTACAGTTGCCACTGTGAAAATGAGTGTTTGGGAAGGGAGGAGAATGGGGAGGGAGAAAAGGAAGAAGAGCAGATAATTAGTAATATTTCAGTTTTTCTTGTTTCTTCACGTTTGCAAGACTATCTTTGAATAGATCTCATGGTCAGGTCAGAAGAACAGGCCACATCACTCAAGGCGACACAGAACAATACCTCTTGCATATACACTGGTCATAGTTTAAAAACCATCAAGATGTACTTAAGCGCATATTAATGGACAGGCAAAGCTCAGGGCATATACCTGAAGCAAATCACATCAGGGTAGCTACATACGAATGAGTGGGCCTTTCAAAAAATATAGATTCTGATTTGTTGCAAGTTCATCCATTCATATGGGTCTTCATCAAGTAACGACCAGAACACAGGTTTAGTTAAAAAAAAAAACAAAACAAAACTAAACAAAAAAACAAACACACACCCCAAACAAAAAAAAAAAAAAAAAAACCACAAACCCACCACGCTCTTCTATTCAAGTACCTGGGGTTAAGTTGAACCTACAGTCTTGCCCTGAAAATACCAAATGCCTAATTACTGAGTTTGAAGATTCTGATTTGCTGTTAATTTTACTCGTTCTCTCTCAAGCTTCAGTTTTTCAACAGCAAAACTCTAAAGGACTCTTCCATCTCACCTCCCAGTTCCCTCTGACTTAAAAATAATGATCCAAGTCTTTAATGGCTAAGATCCACCTGCTGGTATGAGTCAGCAAAAACATCTCTGCGTATTTTGTTTGCACATGGGTTTCAGATCGGTCAGAAGACCACCCCAGATATGAAAGTCTGCAGGATATTACAGATTCATTTGTTGACCTAAGCAGCATTTTTATGTCATCATGAATCTTCACAAGCCAAATTAAGAGATTCTGGGACAAAATATTTGATTAAAAATTACTTGCATTATTTTTCCTCTGTTACATGCGTCTGTACTGCCTAAGAATCTATTGATATTTATCATCACCAACAATGTTCCACATTTCAATCTTTAAAGCAACTCTGCTAACAAAGCACCAGAACACAGAGTAATGAGCTTTAAATCTCTTGTATTACATAAAACAACCATCCAGAAGAATGCTGTAGAAGTCTATGGAGGCCTGCTACATCCAGAGGGTTGTTTTTGCATTTCATTACTTTTTACATAAGAGCTGCTCATATCTGGAGAATTATTACCAAGGTTTCTGGGCTTCCTTGTCTCAAACACTATGAAATTAGTCATTTAATGTTTGTAAAGTGCTTTGAAGATGAAAAACAACAGATAATTGCAAAGAATTGTTTGAACGCCAAAGCAAATTTCAATTTCGTTTTCTCAATACAGTATGTTGCTATTAATTCATAAAACTGAATGGGTTCTGTCTTCTAGACCATTTTAAATCCTAAAAATGTCCACATTTGTCACCATATTTTCATTTAATTTTGACATTTTTTTCCTTATGAACAAAATTAAGGCTAGCTCAGTTCTCTCCCAGGTGAAGATTCATTAACTTGTGAATTTTGTATAGCTTGACCATATAAAATGGATAGTTCATTGCTAATGCAGCATATTACTAAAGCATTGCAACTTTCTCCTAAGCTGGTTTTATAGACAAAGTACTTTCAGGACTAGGAAAAGAAAAACTTGAAGTTTGCAGTTTGTGCTTACTTGCAATATACACAAAAGTGTAATTTTGTTGCTTCCCATTTTGTTTAAGAAACCATGTGAAAACACACAGATTGGGAGTCATCACAGCCTACCAACTTAAAATGTAATCCTGGCAACAGAGCTAGAATATGCCAAGAATGCCTATTTGTAGATAGCCACTCTGCTCCCCAAAGAAGCAGGTATACCTGTTCTTTGATCTCTTGCAGTTTTCGGCTTTGCTCTCTGATATCATGAAGTAGCTGTAGTGCCTTATCATCTTCCTGAGACACCTCCATCCGTGCCTGCTCCAGGCTTCGCTTTAAGCTCTGCAGAAAGCAAAATGTTCAATACATAGTCTTTGGTTTTTCAGATGGCTGTATAGTAAAGATCTTTAGCTATACAAATGCCTCCTTGACTGCAGCAAGGCATCAAAAAAATCAAGGCACCAATGATGGAACTCTAAAGAAATTCATGGCCAGTGCTGCTTCTATCTGGATAGAAGCAGTCCATTTTACAAACGCTGTTTACTACACTTAAATCTTAGTTCAAATCTCTACTTCCTCACATCAGGTTTAGAGACAAAAACCAGAGATCACAAAAGGCATCCATTATTGACAGCATTTATCTATATTTTATCTAGCACTATTAATTCACAGCCTAGATACAATCCTTCAACTTCATGTTACTAACAAGCCTATTAATTTTTCTTGTTGCTGTTAAGTGAGTTAAATCTTTTAATCATCGTTAAACTTCTACAAAGAACAGACGAGCTCCTTCTGTATCTCATCGCATACCTTACCTGCAAATTTTGACAGACCAGTGGTCCTCCTATCAACTGTGTATTATTCTTCAATAGAAAGATACAAACTGAATTTTATTTATTTACCTAGTAGCATTTGGTATAGGAAAATCACTCAGCCCCGTTTTAAGATATGCTTCCCAAAAAACAAACCCATCAGAAATGCTTTTCAATTCTCTGAAAGAGAGTATTATCTGGATTTTTGTTCTTGGTACAAGAGAGGAAACAGAATATTATATTCAACTGAAAATACAGAGGCTATTAACTAGAATGAAAATATCCTCACTGGAATCTTGCCAGGACAATTGGGCAGACATTCCAGCTCCCATGAAAAATGCCAAATGATCTTTGAAGACATGGGTTTGCAGCCTCATTTTTATGTTCTACCTGAAAATAGCACCTGTCCTAGCATCATCCCTGACATTACGCTGGGGAACTGGATCAGTCTGAACTCAGAATACCACAGATAGAGGCAATACCATTGTTTTCTAATCCTCTTATTTGTCCTTGAAGATTTCTGTCTAGTAACTGATTGGGCCCCATCCTCTTCTGGCTAAGAAACCTGCAAGAAGTCAAATCCAAGCATGTTCTAGCACAGCCAGTAAGACAAACATCACAAATAGTTTCAGCAAGACCAGGACAGTAGTTATTCCTGTATGTTCTAAGCACATGACCATGAAACAAAGTTTGAATAAAACTATCAAGCAAGCCTCTGCAAACAATTCAGGGCTCCATGTTCAACAGATACCCTCTCACATATTATTTTCTCTCCATCAAGTACCCCACTGAAACCATGATGGAAGAGAAAGGCAAAGACCACCAGATTTCAGGCCTTCAGAGCTGAAAGGACTGGTGTAAGGGCTCACACTGCATTCTGTGATATAGGTGGCCAGGTCCTGCTCCAGGAGGGATCGCTGGGTCTCAGAGGCTTTCAGTTCCACCTCCTTTTGGCTAAGTACAGCCTCCACCTCTGACACTCTCCGGTGCAACCGCGTCATTTCCTGCTCCATCTGCAATAAATATCAAGAGGTTATAAAGGGGGCTTCAAAAGCTTTGTTAACTGCTACTTTCAGAGCTCTGTTTGTAAGGAATTTGTCTCCAAGAGACTTCTAGCTAGACTCCAAATGGTGTTTAAATTCCAATACCATTGTCTCTGCTCCAGGAATGCACAGTTCTTCTTAAGGACAAGTAGTAAGTCTAAGTCACCCCATTCATTCAAGCTGCTTGTTCATATTCAGTCATTCTTCGAACCCCAGTTAGCAAAGAAGACACAATCATTTTTCACCTGACTTGCAGAGATGGGTCACTTTAACCTTATCCCAAATCCATGCTGGACCAGAAGATGGTTTTCCCCCATCTCCTTGTCAGGAGCAAATGGTCAAATCCAGAACAGAGCAGGGAGAAAAGTAATTGAACTCTCATAAAAGTCTCAAATAAGCAGCAAGTTTTAAAAGACTCCACCGGGTTCCCTTTATTGGAGGACAGCAACTGTTACAAGATGTTCACCACAACCAGTGACGTGACAACAGTTATGTAAGTAGAAGCTGATGAGTTAGGAAGAGAACCTCAGAACAATACTGCTGTAATTGTGCGTATGATGAAGAGGCACGGCCTGCAGGAAGAAGCAGTCGTCTGTGTCACGCTGAGAAAAGGACTGTTTAAAATCCAGAGCCGTTTCTTGTTAAGATAAAAGTATCTAGAGCAACAGCATGGCCTAAATTCATCTCCCTTTGTATTGGACAGGAAGCCACCTCACTGAAGGAAAAGCACTTTGCCCACCACGAGTCTGGATGATCAGCAGCATCTGACAGATCCCTGGACATACAGTGGTTGCAGATTCCTGGAGCAATGGAGATGGCCAATCGCATAAATAAATACCTTGTGACACTGGTCCTGGGCGTCTTGGAGTTCTTTGCTCTTGAGAAGAAGTTTCTTTTCCATGGAGCTGACCTTGACTGGAGAATCCACACTTGAAAAAACAGATCTAAAAGAGCAAAGCCAAACAGCACGTGAATATAGGCAAAAGGTACAGAAATCTGCATTTATGCAGCCTTGGTAAAGTCATTGGGTACTTACTTATACCAGGATAAAAGAAAGGTGCAGCAATCACAGTCTAACAGCCATCATTTCAGATCAAACATACCATAAAACCTGATGACAGTGTATCATTATAAAATAATCCATGTGTACTTCTAGTTACAATATTAATATTTTACATCAGTGACTTTTATGTCAGAGTGCAAAACAATACATCACAGCAACATTTTTGCATAACTTGTACAGATTTATAAGTGTAACAAAAACAAAGCATAAAGTCAACATAACCATTTGGAAAGATAACAAATTTTCAGAGAATTGCTTTTCATTTTGTGCTTTATTTTTAAACAGGTTTTAAAATTATCATCGAAGTACAAAAGCCCTAAAAACTTCAACATGTCATAATCTGCACCACAGAAAGAAGAATTTAATATCCTTAGTTACCTTCTGTGAATCAAAATTGAACTGAAACTTTCCTAACCCAATTCATATGACCCCTATGAACTCAATCAATATCAATATGATTAGTCACACTGCAGAACTTCAGAGTTCCACTTACAAGTAATTTTTTTTTTTTTGTGAGACACAACTTAACTGTAGTATTCAAAACAATTTAACTCCAGAAACCTGGGGAAAATATTTACATGTTCTTAAGCTTTCTGTCTAATTGGGACTCAACATTTAAGAAGTTTACCATTTCTGTTAGTCTAAATTCTTTCTAGAAAAGGATGGGAAGCCGCTCAATGTTTTGGAGCATATTTTTAGTGCTTTGCAGTCTTAAATATGTAATTTGCAACCAAAAAATTAAGTACACACATCAAAACATAATTTTAAAAATCACATTCTCCCTCGCATAAAATGATTCAAACTAGATATTTAAGCAGTTAATGATGGAACCAGTGTTAACTGATAGATGAAAACACAGAAGTACAATGAAGATGCTAATAAAAGATCATACAGTCTGCCCACACATTGCTTTCTGCTTCTCCCGGCCACAGTTTGGTATGCAGCCAGTTATCCCCATGGAGAGAAATGAGCTTTGAGCAGCTCTCTGCATATAGCCATACACCCACACACAGCAGCACAGTCTCTTCTTAACACCAAGGAAAGTTTCATTCCATCACCACCATTTTCTGAGAAAAATCTACTCCTTAATCCAAATAGATATGCAGGATAGTCACAAAAAAAGATACAAGGATTTTTATGAAAATGCTGCAGCAACATATCTGTATCAAAATAGATCTTCAGTACCACCACCTTAAGCAGTCATTAGGAAACACTGTTTTGATATTAGCAAACAAACATAGCAAAATCCACCAATTCTGCCTTGAAAGATCAAATATTAATATTTCTTCAGAAACCTGATGTGGAAAAACTTAGAAGAAAGAATCCTGCACGTGAACAATATAGATATGATCAGGACTTAATAAAAAACAAATGTTAAAAGTGAATGCTTTTGTAAAGCATTCCTTTAGTCCTGATCCAATCAATCCAATCCATCAGATTATCATATTTAAAAATCAATTTATAAAGTGTGTCTATACTCCTACAGAGAAAAGGCAACCATCTGAGAAAGATGCATATTAAATCCCATAACAGCTGGGTGTACAAACAAGGCTAAAAATGAATAGTTGAGAAAAGCAGTCTAAAAATACAAATTAAAGCTCACATTAACTAAAAAAGACACTAAGGAATCTGCTTTAAAATGTTAATCAAATATATGTAAATAGCTGCAAACTGAGACAAGTCTGAAAATCTTTTTATAATAAAAATTTAGCTTTATAGGTCTGAATTGTACTGGCTAAAGCAATTTTTTTTTTAATTATAATTTCAACATTAGCCATCACCTTTTTACTTTTATTCTTTTCAAATCTGAGACTTTACCTAAGAAAAGTCTAGCCAGTTCTCACAGACCTGTTTTATTTGCTGCTTCTAGTTCACCTCCCTAAAGGGGCTGATTTTATTTGTTATTTTTGCTTATTTATTTTATTTGCTGTTAAAAGAATCAGAGTCTAATATTACAGACACCATTTTGCATTTCAAAAATTTCTCCTAGCAAGCCAGCTTAAAGCATCCATATGCACTGCAACACAGGAAGTAACAGGACAGATTCAGGCAAGAGGATACAGAGCTCTGCAAAGACACGTTGTTCAGCCAGGAGTGATGGGATGGGACAGAGCACAGGAGACTCGCACTGACCGAAGTTTGAATTTCATTAGGTGACTGTAGAGGGAGCTGCTCCTCAGGGTTGGTGTCAGTTTTGTAAAGAGAGAGAAGGCTACAAACTAGAACTACAATCTTTCTTCCTCATCCCTGTGCAAAGGGAGGAAGAAATTCCTTAAAATATATGTCCTGGTGACACGACGATTTTCCTGCCATAGAAACAGTACATCCTATCCCCAAGTGAAGCTGATTTCAGTTAGCACTGGACACACAGTTTTTGAGAGACATCCTTTCCCAGTAATTCTTTCCTGTGTACAAATTATATTAGAACAACTTCATGAACATCCATACAACCTTCAAAGTATCAGAAAGGGGGCAGACAGAGGAAATCAAGAGAAATGGAATACTGACTAATCTAATAAGCCTTGTCATGGTGATATAAGCTCTCAACACAGCATGACAAGGTGGAAAATACCCACATTGCTGGGGCACTTATATTCTTCCTCAGTCAGCATCATCTCAGAAATTAAACACATACAATCCAACATCAAAAGCCATGATGCAAAGCTATCGTTCAGACTGCTACCATCTCAGAATATTTCATTTAATTAACTGCTACATCTGGATCAATTCTCTTAGCACAACAGAGCAGTTTCTGCTGTTTCCTCTGAAGTGTGGAAAAAAAAGATTAACAAAAGGTAACCAGCATACATCAACAAGAAAATTGCAATAAAAGATTAAAAAAACCCAAAGTCAAGCCTATAGTACCAAGTGCTGATAGCACTAGCTGTGCCAATTTACTTTCAAAAGAAGCACTGCCTGCATGACTAAAAAACAAGTTAACTTACAGCTGACTACCTAGTGATTTCACAGCTAGATCACCAACAGCCTCAACCAGCAGAACTATCAGAAATGGTGCTAGTTGTGTTAAAGCTCCTCTGGTCTTAACATGGCTGAGACGAAGAAGGAAAAAGTATTAGCATAGGAAAAGCTGTAAGATGATTCTGGGGTATCGAGCTCATACCTTAACCTCTCTTGTGCATCATACCTCATACCTTCCTTTGTCCTTTTATGCCACTCTCATAAACCCCCAACTCACCTGTGCTTCTTCCTTCTCACAACGATTGAAACCATCTGTCCTAATCCTGGCCCCCACACAACATGCCTATAATCTCATCCCCCGTCCCTCATGCTCTATTCTTTTTAGCATTATACTCATCTGTACCTTCCACCCCCTCGTAAATGCTTGCTCAGGCCTAAAAAAAACCAACCAAAACCAAACAGTGATACCATCAATCTGTGAATAGAGCTAGCTGAAGCAAAGCTTATTTTTGGTATGCTCATCCTGTGCTTCCTCTTTAATCTATCTTTGGTGAAAGAGTTTACCAGAACCCAACAAACTGTTGGAAGAAACCAGTAGTCCTTCTTTTTGGAAGAATGGCCCATTTTAACTCTCAGTATTTCATAATGACAATCACGAATCCGTATCAAATTTTAAAATTAAAAAAAAAAAAAAAGAAATCTTGAAAAATAGCACTTCTTAGGAACTTACAGAAAAGATTTGGACCATCTACCAAAGCCTCACAGACCACAATTCAAGAATTACTAGGATTACATTTATTATATTCTGATAATTAAAAAAAATAAAACCCTACATCAGCAACTGAGATTAGGTCCTATTCCCACTGTCAGCCTTGCCTGTGAATATATCTCTAGGTTCTGGTTTAGCAAGTATTTTGTATTAACGTAAGTTTTGTACCATAAGTAGTCGGGCCCTTTTAGCTCCTCACTCCAGTCTAAGAGAGGACAGAGGCAGGCAAAAATTTATATCATAAACTATTTTTTTAATTAGGAATTTTTTTATTAGGTATTTTGGTATATTTTATTAGATATTTTGGTATAATTGGTTAGCCCTGGATTTATAATCTATTTATTTTATGCCTTAGGGCTTCTGCTAGTTACCTGCAAAGGACAAGAACAATTTTCTTTCACCACTTGATGCATATTTCTGGCATCTAAGGGTTTTTCTCACTTGTTCTAAGCACTGGAGATCAGCCACAGTTAGGGACAGGAAGTAAGGTGGGGCTGGCTTTTAATGGAATTAAACTCTCAGTTGCCTGTTACCTTGTCACAGTCACATGCTCACAGCCAAACCAGCAGCCAGATTTGCAGTCAGACATGCATTTCTCCCCCAATTCAGAGGCAATGATGGGAGAAGGAGTTAACTGGTCCTTCTCTGCAGCCTGATCCCAGTTCTTAGAATCATATAGGAGATTTATTTAACAAACACTTTGCTAGTACAGGAACCTATGACATAAGCAATGCCCTTGATTTCTCCTGATTGCTTCCTACGACACATTATTGTCATGCCTTTTGCTCTTTTGTTAAATCTTACATTTGCTATAGGGTCACAAATTCTTCCCAAAACTTATGGTATGGGGCAACACACAGAACATTTTAATTCAATGGACGCTTCTAAACTATACACCAACCATATAATTTCTGGCAACAGGTCTAAGTGACTTAGGTGAACCCTTCTAAGCCTAAGTGGTTGGGAGAAAGAGGAGAATGGAAAAGAGAACTTCTTTTATCCTTCTTCTGTCCAATTTTTTTTTAACTGCCTTTTCTCTGAAGTATTTGAAATTCCTAGCTCAGCTATGGCTTCTTACTGTCCAGTGAACAAGGGCAAGAGTATAACCCTAAACTTCGTAACTTGACAGCCCTCAAATTAAAAGCAATGAAAGTTTCAAGGACCTTGTTAATGGCACTCTGCAGTTGCCTGGCCTAACTGTGAGCAGCACTAGAGGCATTAGAGCTATCATGCTGCAGACACCGGAAAACAGATCTGCATCACTTAGCAACCATAAGGGTTAGACTTTTGGAGGAAAGATTTTAAGAAGAAAAATTCTGGACTGATAAACTTGATGACTTAGGACCTTCCAGAGACGACATCCCAAAATTCACAACAGATAAGCCTACCCCCCATTTACGGTTCTCTTCCCCATCTAGAATTTGATATTCAAGCTAGTCTGGACAGAAACAGTACTTTATTTCCTCAACTAAAACATACACCACACAGTATGTTATAAGTAAGAAGTTATCGTTATGACCCAGTGTTGCAGTGATACTGAGAATAAAGTAGTCACTGCATTTTTTAAATACAGATATTGTCAAGTCTCCATACACTCTTTGCCATATTTAAATCACTTTCTTAGAACAAAATGCAAGTATTTACTGCTAAAAATACCAAAGTGCATTTATCGACATCTCATTCAAAAAAAGAAACCACTAAGATCTACTTATATTAAAATTATTTGGGGGAAAATTAAGTACATGATGTCTTTCTGTTCCAGCTCAGGAAAAAACAGGCCACACCAAGCAGAAATTTTACTTCAGTCAAAATTTCTCCAGAGCACATTAATCTCTATATTCTTTTGCTATACCCCTTCTCATCTATTACCAAAATTCAAATATAACTTCAATACGCATTTTCAGTACTAGCTCCACAAAGAAAGCATATCAATCAATCTGCTATATCTATATTACTTTTCAGGCTTCAACGTCCAGCACAGTTACACCACTGTTCTAAGACTTTACCTCACGCTTCTCTTCAGTTCCAGTCCTGGGCCCCAATTACATATACATTTTTAACATACATATATGGTCACTGTTGAGCCTCTTGTGACTGTTATATGAATAGTCATGTAGCCTTGATAGATGGATTGCAGTTACCCAGGCAGAAAAGATAACACCATAAGTTATTTCACTTCTAAATCAAGATAGATTTTAACCCCAGGTATCTACAGATATTCCATTTTTCTAATTCTGCTGACAATATTAATCATTTCACAAAAAGAATACTTTTTTGGTTGTTATGTCCTTTCTCTTCCTTCCTCTTTTGTCATAAAAGCAACTCTGCTGAGGAGGGACCGTCAAAGATTCCCTTTTTATTACTGGCATAACCATGATATAACCTTGATTCACGATGTGGGCAAGATCAAAGATGTCAACAGTATCACCAGATTTGGTTACACACTTACCGCAGAGCAACTATCACAACCAATATGACAAAAAAATGAAAACTTGATTAAGACAGATTGACAACGAAGTCCCTTAAGGGAACTAACTAGCAGCAATGAACGACGGTTGACACGAAAACACAGTGCCTTAGTGCATTGAGTCACTAACCCAGCTAAAACCATTGCATTCCGGAGAGGCCTCATGATACTGAGGTAAGGACTTCTCAACTTAACGTACTGCACTAATACTTTTTCAATAGCCCTGTCATCAGAAACTAACCACCCACCACACCAAATGGTTTATACCATACTATTTATATTCTTCTTTTTCTCCGACTCCATTCTCTCAGAAAGCATGTTTTCTTTCAATTGAAAACCATTTTTTCTAGATCTTTACCTCCCTCCACAAACACATACCCTGCATACTTCATCTGAATCTCCAGTCTCTTAACACACAATACAGCAATGTCCAGTCTTCGTATTTAACTTGACCCAACAGCACACAGTCAGCTGCCATGAAGCTGCTTCTCTTGTTCACTGACCCATCACTGCACATTCCCAGATTAATGGAGCTCCTTTTCTGTGGATCACTGATTCAGCCTTACACATCCCCAGCACTTGGTGCCCACTCTCTGACCCAATAAAATAACACACCCCCCTTTTCCATCTCTGAACTCCTCAGTATTCTCCTTCTTTCAGGGATCTGCAATACCAGAAATGCAATCACCTACTGCTCCCTGGTTAACAGCAACAACTAATTCAAAGTATTTGAACAACAATTTTAACAATAACTGTTTTAGATTCAGTCTTTCCATTCCCTTCCCTCCCCCTCATCCCAGAAATTATCACAGAACGGTAGGACATACACAAGCCACAGCAGCAACAGATAAAGCCAGAATCTGGCAGCTTCCCTAAAGCAGAGTACAGGCCAGTTAAAACAGCTTTTCCCCACGCACACCATCTTCACTGTAACAAACCTTTGCATTTTTCCAATGGTCCTATCCACCTAAGCAATAATTCCTACTTACTCTGATCTGAGGATCCCTAATGCCTTGATGAATGAAAACCCCACAAACGGCAAATCTTCACCCGAGAAGCCTGCTGGGTTCAACTGGCGCGTAGAGGATAAAACCCGCGAATTCTTCTCTGCTTCATCAAAATTTGAGGTGTCATCATCAGACTTGAGAGTAGGAACGAAGGGGGGAGGAGCTGGTGAAAAAAGCAAGAAGAAAAGACAAAATTCAGCTACAGTTCACTCTGCAACAGTCCCACTCATTCAGTGCTTGCAACGGCACTGCAGCTCCTGCTTTTAATCTTGCTAACACAAGCAGACTGAGCTGCTGCTCTCAAATCGTATTACAGCAACAAGAGATTAACCCTTAAGCTACCAACATGGCTACCACTCTGCAGGCAGAATGTCTCCCACACTGATTAAACTGGGTTTTAGGTTGGGGATTTGAGATTGTTGGGTTTGGGGTTTTTTTTTCAGGTTAGGGTTTTTTTTTTAAACACATACATTGAATCAAATCAAAGCACCAGGCTAAGAAAATCATTACTGTAATATAGCTAAAAGTAATTCAATTCTGATTCATCTAGATAAAGAAAATGTCTCCAACCCATCCAATTAGTGACACTACATGAGAATGTAGCCTGATCCTTTGCTAGTCAGCTAAGGGATATATCTACCCTTTAATACGACCAAGAATCTTCCCAGCATGGGCTTCTAATCAATAGCAAACTGGTCTTTCTCCTGGAAGATTCTAATAAGCTATAGCTACTAGAAGCTAATAGGTCTTTAGGAAGGGAAGAAATATCAGTAAGATTTTATTTCCCTAAAAGAGCTTGCTAAAGATCTGGAACTCTTGTCGGGACACCACTGCAGTCTGGCTCTGATACAATCAGCTCTGAAAAGAGGTATAAATAGCAGGAATTACAATGTATTTCTTACTATAATTTCTAAATTGGTACCACTTAACTTGTTAAGCAGTTGTTTAATTTCAGCTGATTTTCTCGTGTTTGCTTCAGTTTAATTAACCACCAGAACAAAAGAACAAGTTCTTCTCAATGATGTGCAGCACCCAAGCTACCTGCTGGCTTGGCTACCTGTGTGAAAGGAATGAATGCAAAAGCCTGCTGTGCAATTCCTACCTCATTAAATCACGTTTTCTAAGTTTTTTTTTTTTTAATTTATTTCATGACTCAGGTCCTCACTCACTGCAAATCTACTAATCTCTTTTTTGCTCTATAAAGGAGACAGCTCTTCAGTCAGCAACTAGAACACAGCCCATTGTCACAAGCTGAAGGAAGTGTAGTGTGCTAAAACCGTTACCATGGATCCAGTATAGATCTCCTGTAGCTGAAGGGCTGATGAGAATTGAAGAACTGGGAACAAACATTACAACCCCTGCAGTGCAGGCTCCCTGCTCCTCACTCTCTGCATGCTCGGAGTTTAACCCTACCTGCCTGCATTCGTGACAGATGCTGATGCTTATCTGACTGACACAGGCAGAATGAGTCACGGCTGGAGCTTGCTAGCTCCCTCTAGGTTGCCAAAGCCTTTCACAGCCCACTTTTTAACTCTTCATTCTCTAGACAAACGTACGCTTAAACTACCCACCAGACCAGCATTAATAGCCAAAAAAAAAAAAAAAAACTGTCTGTATAAACTGCCAAATCACAACTACACATTCAGGCTTTGTTAGCAGCTCCCCAAGGAGCCATTCTGACGCTGCTCCCAAGCAGGGAAGTGAGAAGAAATTCCATGAAGTAGATAGGATGCTGCTCACGTACAGTAGTTCCAAGTACATTAGAATGAGATAAATGGGGAAAATATACAAATTAAATAGGTTCTGTAGTAAGTAGTTTTACTTAGTGGCTCCAGAATATTTAAATTTTCTGTCAATATCATGAATTTATTAATTTCTGCTATTTTATTGGTTATAATATAAATTTAGATCCAATATAATGCTGACATTTATGTACTGTAAACATAATTTTGGAATACAGATTGTTGATTAGGATCTGTATTTTTTTAACAATTCACTTAACGTCAGGATAATGTCCAGCTACTTTTTCATATGCTCTTAATGATGAAAAACAGAGAAGCAACAGAAAACCATTTGTAAGTATATAATCTTTAATGCAAATATAAGCCCAAAGTTACAGTTAATTCATAGCAGAGGAGGATAAGTTCAGGAACTAATATTTTTTAGTTTAGGACCTCTGCTGAAAGAACTTTGCACATCCTCTTACAGGAAGGGGTTGCTGTGGGGTTTTTAACATTGTCTTTGAAGACAGATACTGTCTATGAGGAAAATAATAAAGAAAACAGCAAACTATTCACTTCGTCTGGGGAAGTCTAGAATCTTTCTTAAAGAGGTAGCAAAAAACAACATAGCTGCCTTTTTATAATGGTATAACAACACTGTTATACCCTCAGAGTTTGGCAGATAACTTCATCTTTGAAAGAGATCTAGTGCCTTACTTCTCACCAGAAATTAGCTAAGATCTTGAGTCATCTTCAAGCCCTTGCAATTAAAAAGAAAGTCTTTCCTCTTACCAACAATAAGAATTCCTAGTCAAACCACATGCATAAAAGAAAATAAGATTTAAATATGCCTAAGATCAGTATGCACATAAAAAGATGAAAAGCAGTCAATAGGGGAACAATGGATGCAAAAAGATAAAACTGAATGCGAGACAGAGCAAACCTTTGGGGCTGGTGGGAAACTAGTTTAAAGAGCACAATGTTTTACAGTTTCCTCTAACGTTTAATAAAAAAATGTGAACAAAGAAGAGAAATTGTGAACACTAGATTAAAAAATAATGAAAAAATCATTTGCCTTCTATTTTGCATTCACTAAAAATCCATGACAAACAGTCCAAAAACTCTGCAACTTTGCAGTATAACCTTGTTACAATATTTGTATCAAGAAATAGTAGCAACTAAAAAGAAAACTTACAAAGAACAGTCATGCAACAAAAACACCTCTAGATGTTAAGTAGTTCTGAACTGTCAACAGTGACTGAAAATGAGAAGCAGAACTTCTTCAGAAGTTTCAGGACACTGGAGAAAAACTCACTTAGGAGTAAGAGGGAGTATCTTTAAGGGAAAAAAAAGCTAGATCCACTCTGTCTGATTTTGTTAATTATTTGGTAGCTTCTTCATAGTCCTTTATTCCTAAAACTAAGGAGTCGTTTGTCTGATGTCCAAAATATCTACAGAATAAATGGAGTAGTCTTGTAAAAACAAGCTATTTTGTTCTCAAATGTGGGTCACATGGTGACATAATCTCTAGTTAAATTATTATTTCTTGCTTAAAATCAGAGGACTGTCACACAACTACAGTATTTTCAGAACAAGGTGAAGATTGGTGAATGCAAATATATTGATGTGCTTATCAGTTGCTTCTTTAAAGGGAAAAATCCTTTAGTAGAGGTCAGGATAAGCTTCTGAGAACTAAATGTTAAAACCACGCCATCGCATCTGACAAGGTGAAAAATTTGCACTTTTTTCAGGCTCACCCAAAAGGAAGGCAAAACTATTACTCAAAAAGACAGTAAACCCGATGCTTCTCCTCTTACGAACTGGTTGGGTATAAAGATTTCTTTTTGTCTCCGACATGTTACAAACAAACGTACATGTTCTGTTTACCGTTTAAAGTATCTTGTAGAGAACTGCATGTTTTAAAAAAGCCAATTGCTTGCCTAGATACCTCCCCACTTGTGGAAGGATGTAACCCTCTTCCATCTGTTCCAAAGAATGACTTTCAGAGGAAAAGGGGGTGTTGTAGGTTGCTAAGTTTAAAAAAAAAGAAAAAAAGAAAAAACCAAAACCACCACACATACACTGCAGTACTTTAACCAGTTTATCATTAAGATTAGATAAAATATCTCTTATGGAAAGAAGCTTTTTTTTTATTTTATTTTTTTAAAAACTCTGCACTAGTGTGTGTATTTATGACTAGGTCAAGGAACATTGCCTTAATCAGGTCTTTACATCCTTTCAAAATATTTTCATGTAAATTCAGAAAAGAGATACTACATTTCCCCTGGGACAGTGAAAGACTTAACTGAAATAGGAAATTTAAAGGAAATACAGAATGTTTCTTAAGAATAACAATGTGTCTTTTCTTGATCTACAAGGTGATCTATATATGCTTTCTGAGGAAAAGCATCCACACAGCCTTTTTAAGTAGATTAGGCATTACTCTTCCTCAGGCTTTAAGAGGCCTATTTGAGTAAACTGTTATGGAAGAAAAATAGAAAATAGAAAGTCCAAATGATGTAATTTAAGGATGTTTTCTCTAAGACCACTTAAAAAAAAAGGCATTATACTAGTTCTAACCAATCTATACAATATTATCTTAACAGCTTTACTGTTCTGTCAAGACAATGATCCAACACATACATTTCTGTTAATAAAAGTGATCTTCAAACTGACATGAAAGTGATCTCCACTTAGAGAAACAAGTCAACACATTTTTCTGAAGGCAAGCATTTAAATGAAACATCACAATGTTTAACTGTGAACATACTGAATGGGTTCATAAGGATAAGGAAGAGTCTTGGACTTATGAACAATGAGATTTGGGTTCCTGCCTGTTCAATAGCAGAAGACAGCCTAAAAATCAGTCTTCAACACTTTCTCAAGTTCTTCTGTTTGCACAAGACATTAATTCTTTTCTTCCCATATATATAGCTTCCTCATGCAAGTCCAAATATGCCATTCCTTTTTAAGACCTCTTGGACTGCAGTTACAAAACAATTCTTAAAATGAAAGATTCTTTATGCTATACATATGTATCACTTACATGACACTAAGTCTTCTGACCATCTCTCAGCTAGACTTCAGCAGGCAGATTTTTGGTTCCAAATTAAACAGCTGATGTAATTCATGAATTTCAAATAACAAAAGGTGATTAACAAAATCCCCGAATTATATAGAATGCAACCTTGTTGCCAATAACTCAAGTATGTCATCCCCCCATTCTCTACCTCTGATTTTAGATACTCATCAAGTACTGAAATAGTTCTGTTATCAACTTTCCAGTTACAATCCTGATCAATTAGCTGAAAGACAGATAGAAATATGTTTATTGTAGGTAAAAAAAATTTCCAAAATATTTTCAGAAAATTCTGTCAAGTAAATCAACACAATCTTTCAAAAGTTTTGGTTTGTTTTCTTTTGTTTGGGGGGATGTGGTGGTGTCTGGTTTTGGGGGTTTTTTTTAGAAGCTTTAGAAGTCATTAAGTAGCAGAAATCAACAAATACAGAGAGCAGAATCTATAAATATGTTTCAGTACAATATTCCAAGGAAGGGGAAAATTACCTGTGGAGACAGATTGAGTTAAACCTGACCTTAGATTTAATGGCTGGATTCTGTTTCTGTAACTTAAGAGCTGCTTCCACAGACACTTGCTACTTGAACCCAAGGAAGTTGGGAGCTTTTTTAGAGGCAACTATCTTTCGGGAAGGGTTTTACTGAAAAGTCAAGTATTTCATAGGTTACCATAACAACAAAATGTAACACTGAAAAACCCCTTAATGACACATTCTTAACCAAAATCGGTGCATTAAGAATGGTTATCCTGGAGCTTCCAGCATGATAATTTAAATACCTGCAAGGCAAGGATAGCAATTTTTTCCCTACCTTTCTCAGTCTGAAATAGAAATAACATCGTTGCTTTTATAGACTAGAGGAAAGTCTAACTGTGCTGACACAGAATTTATTTCACAATCATAGAATCATAGAATCGTTTAGGTTGAAAAAGACCTTTAGGATCATCAAGTCCAACATTCCACACCCCCAAAATCTTTGACCAGATTAACCTGAGGGAGTGACATTGTTTAACCTAAATCTAAATCCTGTAACCTCTTCCAGCACTCACTAGTTTCCTAATTCTCTCAGGCTGCCATTGCTCCAGTTAAACACCACTATCAACAGAGGTCAAGATAAGAAAAAAACCTTTAGCTTTTAGATAGCCCGGGTCAAACCTGACAAGGGTTTTGAATAGAATGACAGCGACACTGCCCTGAATAAATGAGCAAATGGAGAACCACTGCAGAGAGCAAAGCAATAGGTGATACATTGAATCTGCTACTAAAAGCAAGAAGACTGCTGTGTTTTGTGCTAGTTACAGTAGGGTTTTATGAAGTATGAGACATAACAACGAAGTCAGGGGTCAAAACTGCATGAATCTTCACAGTAGATAGGTCCGGATATTACAGGGAATGATGCAATCCACTGGCCAGCTGCAGACAGAAATGGGATTTTTAAAATCCCGAACGATTATTTCAACATTGTAACAACATCAGGGCTGCCTACCAGTTTGTCCATCAGTATCACCGTTGTCATGTGAAATGGCAAAACACTCAATTAACTTGTGCAGTTGTGTGAATACTGGACAGACAATTGCCAAGGAAACACCAGAACATATGCTCACATGCCATTTTTTTCCAGATCTGAGATAATATGATACAAATGCAATACAAAAGTTTCAGAAACAGGAACTGGTGGCTTAGGCAGGGCTCTGGGGAAAGAAGGCAGAGTGAGCTGAAGTCTGGGAAATGTATGCTAAAATGATGAAAAAGACTCAAGGCTCAATGGCTCTCAAAGGGCAGAAACAACGGAATTTAACAGAACAGCAGCTTCACAGGTTCAAAATTAATGAATCAACAGAGAAGTGAGTAAACATTCTGTGGGGCTGACAGCTGAAGTGCTGAGATAGTCATCAAAAGTGGAAGCACTGGCTTAGCAATTTATCACGGAAAATGGAGCACAATCATTGCTCTTACAGCGTATTGGATAAAGAATATAAAGCAGACATGTTCCTTGCCCAGATAATCTTACAGCCCAAATAATTTAAAATACTATCCAACACAAGTCAGGCACTCATACATAGATCATTGATGATCTGTGAAATATTTGCTTTTGCCATGGAGCTGGTGCCTCAGTACTTCCAAATACTAAATTCCATTGCTTCCATAGTATTATAAACAATTTTCTGCATAGAAAATTATCTGCTTCACTGGTTTTATTCTATTCCTAGTGGAATGAACAGATTTTTGACAAAAAAATTAGTCATATATTAGCCACATTAACTTTGAGGAAAAACTCCAATGCCCCTATGACCGCTGACATTTTATCACCTACAGGAACTACAAAAAAACCCCAACTTTAAATGAAGTTGGATCACAAGCAATGAAAGAGAGAAAGCTGAAGATACAAGAAAAAATAATGAGATGAAGCCAAAATTAAGCAAATTGAGGTGGAAAAGGCCTGAAAGAACATACTGATGCATTTTTAATCCGAGGAAGGACATGGAAAGGACCATTTTGATTTTCCAGTCTAGTGCCTGCAGTAATATGGCAATTGTGTCAGAAATTCATATAGAAGTGTATTAAACTTCATCTTACCTTACAATTCTCACCTGAGAGATGTTAACATATCCTATCCAAAAACCGAAATGAATTGTTTTGTTAAAAACACCTGCTCCAGTATGCAGTCCTGCTTCATTATGAATAATTATTCAGATCAAACACACTTAAATACTCACATTGTACAAATTTTCACGTTACCCAAAGAAACAGGAATTGTTTATAAATACAGTATTATTCTACTTACAGTTACGGATATTATTCCAGTCAATTTTAGAAAAAAATGGATGGCAGCAGAGTCCCTCATAACCCAGCCTTTCCTTCTGCCCACAAAGCAGGCTCTGGATCAGATCAAGAAATTCACTACTAACTTTCACATCCTCTGGGAACTTCAGAAATCTCTGCATTAGAAAGAAAAGGATTTTTGCTCAGGAAAAGTCTCAGAACAGTAAGATTAAGTTTCATTACTCTGAGATATGTCAGGCACAAAGGATAAATATTTATAGCATACCAATAAAAGTATTGTGCATTTTTTCCAAATAGGTGTTTATATGTATTTACTGCAGTAAAGATAAGAACACAGGAACAACCATTCCCGATCAGACAAATGGCAGTCCCAGATCACCATCTTATGCTGAACAATGCCCAATGGCATACAAAAATGGAAGAGTAAAACAAGACACTTCCCCAGAAAATTCTCCCAAACTTCCAAGGATTTGTGGCTTCGGATTTTCTGAACCAGGGATGATGTCTTTGTATTTGCCAGATCTCAATGGGTTCTTCTGCTATGAATTTTTCTAGTGATTCCTTGAACACATATAAACATTCAGTAGCTGCAAACTTACAGCAAAGAGCTCCCCAGCATGAGAATGTGCTATATGAAGTATCCTTTTTTTGTTTGTAACGTAGTTACTGCTGGCTACTTTCATTTGATGCCCCTAATTCCCATATTAGAGGAGATAATAGGCAACCATTCTTTGTTCACTTCCTCCCAGCTACATATGATTTTTTTTTTTTTCCTTTTTCTTTCCTACTAACTCCTGCCATTCTAAGTGCTGCTTTTTGGACCGTTACTAAGAACTAAACTAGCGAGTTTGCCAACGACACCAAGCTGTGTGGTGCGGTTGACACGCTGGAGGGAAGGGATGCCATCCAGAGGGACCTTGACAGGCTTGAGAGGTGGGCCCATGCAAACGTCATGAAGTTCAACGAGGCCAAGTGCGGGTCCTGCACATGGGTCAGGGCAATCCCAAGCACAAATACAGGCTGGGCAATGAATGGATTGAGAGCATCCCTGCGGAGAACGACTTGAGGGTATTAGTGGATGAAAAACTGAATATGAGCCAGCAATGTGCACTCACAGACCAGAAAGCCAATTGCATCCTGGGCTGCATCAAAAGAAGTGTGGCTAGCAGGTCGAGGGAGGTGATTCTCCCCCTCTACTCCGCTCTCCTGAGACCCCACCTGGAGTACTCTGCTCAGCTCTGGGGCCCCCAGCATCAGAAGGACATAGACCTGCTCGAGCGGGTCCAGAGGAGGGCCATGAAGATGATCAGGGGGCTGGAGCACCTGCCCTGTGAGGACAGGCTAAGAGTGGGGTTGTTCAGGCTGGAGAAGAGAAGGCTCTGGGGAGACCTTATAGTGGCCTTCCATTACCTAAAGGGGGCCTACAGGAAAGCTGGAGAGGGACTTTTTATCAGGGAGTGTAGTGATAGGGCAAGGGATAACAGTTTTAAACTAAAAGAGGGTAGATTTAGATTGGACGTAAGGAAGAAATTCCTCACTATGAAGGTGGTGAGGCACTGGCACAGGTTGCCCAGAGAGATTGTGGATGCCCCCTCCCTGGAAGTGTTCAAGGCCAGGTTGGATGGGGCTTTGAGCAACCTGGTCTAGTGGAAGGTGTCCCTGCCCATGGCAGGGGGGTTGGAACTAGATGATCTTTACAGTCCCTTCCAACGCAAACCATTCTATGATTGTAACATCAAGCTACTGTTCTTGAGCCCACCACTGGGTAAAGTTGGGATACTTTTCCCTTCATATGCATTGGTTTAAATTTCTTTACACTAAATTTCACATTATGTTTTAATCATGCAGACACTCAATATCCTCAAGTCTTTCTGCAGCTCTTCATAGCTAGCCCTTGCCTTTACTATCCAGAAACACTTAGTAAGATTCAGAAACTTTATCAATTCATCCTTTCAATCCCTTTGCTAGATTATTTTGGAAATGCTGCAATTATAGTTGCCTAAGATGGACAGCTAAATCTTTTTTAATTCATGCACTGCAGATGGTTATTTTTAGACACCTGTTACAAAAAATTAAGTTGATATCTACAATACAGAGACATATAAAAACAATATAAAGCATATATTCTAAATATTTTATGAACATGACAAAGTAAGAGACATCCATAAGCTTCTTTTCTCAACTGTAAAAACATAGTCTTTAGTGACAGCCTTTTTACTCAAGAACATGGAAGGAGTTCTCTCTACCTGGAAGTTCATGATGTTATTGAAAGTTTTTGCTGAAGTCCCTTCAGTGAACGGAGATCTTCCATAAATCATTTCATATGCAATGACTCCTAGGGACCACCAGTCGCATTCTGGACCATAAGAAGCTTTGCCATCCCCATTCAACCCTGTTAGCATTTCTGGTGCCATGTAGTCAGGTGTGCCAACAGGTAGCTTGGCATTTACCTAGAAGCAAAGATACACCAAGTGAAATTACAGCACTTTCTGTTCACTGTGATCTTGGTAATAAAACAAATCTTTCTTCTTTTTCTTTTCTTTTTTTTCTTTTTTTTTAAATGAGAGACAATTTTCAGCCCTCCAAGTGAATTTTAAATAAGTAATTTTAAGCCAGGCTGTTAAGCAAAAAAGTGCAAGGTTAAGGAAACTGCTGATAAATAAACAGAAAGCAAGCTATTTGGTATAAAAAGTCAAATTATCAGAGCTAACTGTTACTAGAAAGTACAAACAGCTAAAGTAGAAAAGCAGCATTCTAAAAAGCACACGATTACTAAACACTGATGTTTTAAGCAGTATACGTACTCTAGCACTACTCCTTCAACTAGTATTAACAGGGACATCATAGCTGAAATTTCAAAAATAGTCAAATTTAGACACATATATTCCCTGCCCTCATTCCATTCTGTGTCATCCCTACCTTTTTACCTTGTGTTCATGATCAGCAAAAGTACTAGTATTTGAATTTCTGAAGTGCTTAGAAAAGGTAATTCAGGAGCCAAAACTGCAATCATTTTTGCACTGAGAGGCAGAAATAACGAAACAAAACAGCAGGCAGACTAACACAAAAATCTGAAGACGACCGAAAAGATAATGTGAAGAAAAAATTTAAAAGAAAAATGCAATGCAGAGAAGCACTGAAAAGGGAAGAACAGGGAAAACAAAATATTAATAGTCACAATACTAAGAAAATGCTATGAAAAATAAAAATTGTAAAACAAGACAGGAATCTGGTCTAGAACTTCATATTCTCGCTTAGATATATTTTAATTTCAAATTATCACTTGAAATTGTATGCAGTTACCTAAATTTACAAGGAACTTATAAAAAACTCAACCGATTCACAGCTTTGAATATAGTGCTTTCTGGTGAGTAAAGCCCAGAACATTGGAATGTGACTCATTTCAGTCAAGAGCTCCCCAGTCTTCAAAACTATGCCACCTCAGTTACAAGGAACACAATTTTCAGTCCAGTTATGAACAATTATAAATCCATGTCCTTCTTTAAACACAGCATCGAACAGTTGTAAGAATCTCTAGAAGTATGATTTTGTATTGCAGTGCAGTACGATGAGAAAGTAGACTTGCCTTTACCTTGTGTATTAAAATTTTAATGAGCAAACATGTATCTACTGAGAGCTGCAAAAGATGCTTGAGCTCATGTTTGAAAAGCCATTCATAAATGGAAAAATATCATTGTGAATAGATTCCATATTGGACAAGAAAGGCAGAAGAACAAGGTGTAATCAAGGAGCAGATATAAAGTTAGTTTTCCCTTTTTGACTGGACTATCCAAACAAGCCATAGACAGAGTTTAAATCCACATTATTACCGTTCTGTTCACTGTCATTTTGGCAGCTGATCCAAAGTCCACCAGTTTAATGTGTCCTGTTCGGTCAATAAGAACATTCTCTGGTTTGATATCTCTGTAAGCAAGAAGAAAGCAATCAGTACCTTTCCATACCATTCCCCACTGTCACATCTAGATAACAGGATATCCCTATTCAGCTACCCTCAACCGTGTGCTCAGTTGCATAAAACCTTAACAAGTGGGAGTCTTATTTCCAACTGTTTTTCTGTTTCCAAGCAAACATGAAAGTAGTAAAGTTCCCCTTATTTCATGGAAAGTTAATAATTATTGACAGAAGATGGAAAGGTGGTTTCGCACCTTGACTACATTGTAACCAAGTTACAGTGAAGTATTTTGTAGCTTTCTTCCCAAATTTCCTCACAACTTATTCTGTACATCTTTCAAATCCAGGCAGCTACCTTGCATTAGAAAGCCACAGCCTATGCTCTAAGTGCAGCCACTGCAGCTGCTTGGAACATAAAATACTTCATAACATTTCCAAAGCCTCAGAATGGAATAAATTTATTAAACACCAATATGATTTGAAAATGCATACAGTTACAGCCTTCAAGCCTTGATATGATCTTTAGAAAACTCTGTGATATTTAACTACTCCAATGTCCTATACTGCCCTGTTCACCAATCAGCACACAAGTTTTAACAATTACACTAATCTCCCGTACTACTTGGTGCTAAAAGCAACAATCTCTGGAAAAGATTTTAATTTTTTATAGTGCAACATTAAGGCTTCTTTTTACTAAGCCTCCAGAAAACATATGTAACAATCCTTTCTTTAGTTTGAACTTTACATCAAAGTTAATGCCTTTAGCTACAATTATAGTTGGAGTCCGATTAATTTTCTAATTTTCTTTTCTGATACAGCATGTGAAATACTGTCCTGAAAGAGGATGGAATACAAAAAAACCAAGAATGCATCATTCCAGAACACTTTTTCTGGAATGATACTGATCAAATATTATGTGCAATGCAAAGCAATCTTTACCTACCGGTGTACATAACCCATCTGATGGACACTGTGAATGGCTAAAACCAACTCTGCAAGATAAAACTGCACCATACTCTCATCTAGTTGGTCCTCATATCGGTTTAAGAGTGACAGTAAGTCCCCTCCAGGCTGATACTCCATAACCTACATAAAATTTTAAAGGAACAGATATAGTTCATATATACAAAAGATATTCCATTCAACTCCTCCATATTACACTGGACATATCAAATAGTGGCAAGTAATGGAGGAAAACTTACAGAAGATGAGCACATTTCAACCATCACATTGTTCTTCAACATAACAATGGCAATAGTGTTCAATAGAGGAGAAAAGAAACAGAGACTAGGCATTACCAAGTAGAGATTTTTCTTGTCTTGAAATGCATATTGTAACTGTGGAATCCATGGACTGGTGCTCTGAGATAATATACTGCGTTCTTCCTCAAAAAATGACACCTACAAAAAAGGAAGCGTTCAGTTATATCATGATGAAAATGAGTTAGAATACATTAGAACCCCCTAGTTTTAGAAAGATTTGAGTCTGTGCCAAAGGAACACAACACAAAAAAATTACACAGAAAATATTAAATGCTATTTGCTTGTGATGTGCACCTTTAAAAAAGTAATTTTACTCCTTTGTGTTTTCCGTTCCCCTTCCACCTTCTGTTGTCTAGCTTGCTTTCAACTGAATAGTGCCTGCAGCAAAGGCAAGCTTCCCTTTCAAACTGGTGAAGCATCTACCAGTCTGGAGTACAATCTTGGTTGACCTCATCTGGACTGGCCGTAATAAAATAAAACTAATCTCAAAAGAAGCAGACAAGCAGAAAAGAAGCTAGAGCAATTATGGGGTATCATCTTACACCTAATTCAGTAATAAATGCATTGTAAGGTATTAAAATACAAGGCTTTCTTGAAATCATCCTCTAGCAACTATTTAATTATTCAGATGTGCAGCCAGACAACAAGAAATTAATTTTATTACAGAGATACTGCAAGTTCATTTAGATCAACATTCCCTACTTTCACTGACCCACACTCAACAAGACTGAGCAAGTGTCATATTGAGGGTAGTATCATACTTTGCTTTCTTGTCAACCTATGCCATAACAAGAGTAATTTTAGTTTATCTTCATTTCTGATAGCCACAAACAATGCTAAGAGATCTCAGGAGCAACGTAACTGCACCATATATTGGGAACAACTGATGCAGATATTGCTGTATAAATTCATAAGGTCTTTCATGGAGTATCTTTGTCCTACTTGTCATCTCATGTCAGTTAAAGATTAACTTCTGTTTCTCACCAAACTATGACAACAACCTCCATTATCCCTTTTTTAAGTTTTCAAGTAACACATTTCTCAAGCTAGTGAGAGGCTCTCCATAAAAATCCAGTCACCACAGTTTGCCTTCACACCCACTCTTGACATTCTATGTCGCTCTTTAAAATAAAAAAAACTTAATGAATAGATTGCCTAAAAATTCAAGCCATCATCAAGCTGATCAATACTGATCCAGTGTTTTCTTCATCTGTTTTTTCTTGTCTTACAATTAGATGGTAAGCTCCTTAAGACAAGGGCCATTTTTTGTTTTGGATGGCACCTCACCCAATAGATACACAGTCTATGACAATGGCTTTTAAACACAGCAAAACTACACACAAATATATTACTTCACTGAAATGTAGGATGATCCTTCTCAAGATACACTTTTAACTTAATTCTAATAGTAATGACAAGAAGGAGATGTTCAACAAATTATAATTTATCATTCTACTGTCATAACACAAAAATATACATACGTGCTCCTGCGCTAACAAGGACTCCTTGCTCATCACCTTCATAGCATATACATCACCAGTAACTTTCTCTCTTACTACTTTTACATCTGCAAAGTGACCACAGCCAACCACACTCTTTACTTCAAAATCCTTCACACTGGGTTGCAGTTCCCTTAATTCAGCTATAGTCTCTGCATCTATAAAAATAAAATACTTATTTTTACATTAGCCAACTGGCATTTCATAACAAACACAACATTAAAAATGGGGAATAAAACAAAAAAATCCAACCATTTAGTTCCAGACTCTCAAGAAATGTTAAATCATTCCAGAATATGCTTCTTAAAAAAACAGTATGCATAAGAACTAGAAAGACTGTATTAATGCATAGTTAAGACTGAAATATGGTACATTCAAAAGAATCAGGAAATGTTAAGACAGTTCCCATAGCAACCATAATTCTGTCCCATTCATAACATCATAGGCTGATAGCCTCTTTTGTTTCTAATTTCTTTCCAACCATCCTTTACCAATACAAAGGGTATTCTCTAAATATGAGGGCTTTATCCAGCCAAGTTCTACAAGTCAAGTGGCAGGGTTTTCTCCTCTGCCTGTGGGAGGCACTAGTCTATTGTCTAACAATTAACCATAGACATTTATTTCAGATATTCAGTTCAAGTTTTCCATTGACTAGTTTCAACCAGCATGCACTGTGATAATCAGTTGCTCATGGTAGACTGTTCTAAAAATTCTTCAGACTAGCAGAAAATTACTCTCCGCTAATAATATCTAGAAACTGTTGGATGGAACTATTATAGAGGGCATGGTAAGTTACTTTTAACCAAATGGCTTTCTAGTATACCTTAATAGAAAAAGAACTTTTTTTTCTTTTCCCAAAAAGAATCTGAGCATGTTATCAGTAAAATATTTACACCATCAGAAATTCTATTTCTGAAGCACAGAATTACTATTTACAAGTTACACATGCAAAATTTGGATAACACATGGAATCCAAAAGTTTATTTAAAGCTGAAAGAGCCAAGGATTACCAAGTTCCTTTCTAGAAATTTTTTTTCTCATACCTCTGGTCACTGTCCTGCTCTCAGCTTCTGACATCCTTCTGTTGTGTGTACCTGGAGCTTTGCTGTATGCAGTACTCAGACACTTTTAAAGAAAGTGCCTCCTCAACTATAAATATAGTACAGACTAAGAAGGATACACATTCAAGTCACAGCACTTCAAAAGCCACTTGCATTTGACCTTTTTGGACCTGAAGAAAGCCTTACTAAGATTGCCAAGATCCCCTTTGCAATGTTGAGTCTGCCCACAAAAAGTCAGATGCTCGAAGTCCTGGGTTACAATTATTAATGAATCAAAGCAACTAAAGCATTATTTAAACATTCAGGTTCTTAAGAACTGTCTTTTAAAATGACACCTGAAAATTAGTCTAAACAAACTTACACTTCTTGACAAAGTTGCCAACATGTTTAATTTTCATTAAAGCTGGGTTTCTGCATTCTTCAAAAAGAACGAATAAAGAATCAAGGATGCCTTCCCGGGAGAGAGGAGACATCTGCTGTTGAGTCACAAAGAGTGGCTTCCCCTGGAAAAAAAAAGAAGCAACAGCAGATGGAGTCTCAGACAACAATGAAAAGCCTCAAATCAATAACATATGTATAGAGCAGATTATATATTATCCATTTAAAAATCACTACTTCAGAAATTAGACAAATGATACAGAAGTGTGAGGTAAATATATCAACTCACTATGTCTATCTGTAATAGCTGTTATAGGTATTTATTTTAGACAAAACAATCCTTTAAAGATTGTTAAAATTCAAATCACAGCTTTCTTGAAACTATCTACAACCTACTGATGACTCTGATCTGACTGGCTTTTTTCTTGACATTGTACCATGTGGGTTTTTTCATGGTACAAATAGTTTAAGCAATCAGTATCAATATTAGCTCTAGAAGGAAAAGCTGCTGAACCTCAGATAATCAAATAGCAGCTGGTTAGGTAAATCCATCTCATGACAAACCCTCAGCTACATCACCCATGAAAAAACTGCGGATTACAGGACACAGAATGCAATATTCCATCTTTATGTGGGAAAATCCACTCAGGCTAAAACATTAACAGATGCACACAAACATAAGACCAGCCACTATCCACTGAACTTTGTGCAAACTAGATACACACTTCGAACTTCAACAAGTTATCCCCTTCTTTTACCCCTTCCTCCAAAGAACCACACAGGCACGCTTTGAGTGTCCACACAAACAAGCAAAACTGTATTTTGATACGCTGCGTATGGACACAGACGAAACTGAGACCAGCTAATCCCAGCCAGATGCTTTTCACCTGAAACAGCAGATTTAGCCGAGAAATACGGCTGGTGATGGGCTCCATTGGTCCTGCCTCTACCGGATTTCGGGCACCGCATTTAAACTTCAACATCTTTACAGATTATCTTGTACAAAAGACCACCTGAAGAAGAGAACAGGGACTCTCAAGCAGAGGCATTTGAATGGGTGACTTTAAATAAAAAAAAAAAGGGATGAGGGGGGTTATAATTTAAGCAACATTTGTATTTCCTTGGAGACAAAATTTATTAAAACTAGCAAGTTTGAACACATCCGAAGTATCACAGCAGCTAACGTGTTTTCGGGAAAGGCGGGGAGAGGGAGAGGCTGCAGAGGGAAAACAAACCCTGACACCGCAGACCCCCCAAACGGCGCCGTTTGTGGCTCACGGAGCCGCTGCCCGCGACGCAAAAGCCCGCGCTCCCACAGCCGCTGCTCCGGCCTCTCCTCAGCGCCCGCGGCGCGAGCCCCGGCCTCCAACCATCCCACAACCCCCCGCGCCGCTCTCCCCACCTGCAGCCCCGCTTTGCCGCCATCCAGGTTTGAACAGGAGCGAAGGGCGTGTCCCGGCGACAATCACTTCCGATGACGGGCACCAAGCGCCCCCGCCTCAGCCAATCCTGAGGCCGGCCTGGAGGAAGCGCAGTCGTCACGAGCCGCAGCGTCCCTAGAGGAGCGGCTGAGGTCCCCGGGGACGTCAGCTGTGCGTCACTCCCCCGAGCGAGGCGGGCGCGGGAGGACGGTTAACGGTTTTAACTGTCCAGGTGGCGGTCTGGCCTGCCTGCCTGCCGCTGAGGGGGCCGGTGCTTGCAGGAGGGCCGGGAGCCGAGGGGCTGCCCCGCTCCGCGCCGGGCCTGGCAGCCGCTGGCTCACTCGGGGCCTGGTGGGAAGCCCGCGAGGGGCCGTGCTGGCTCGGCCGTTGGCGGGGAGGCGGGGGAGGTGAAGGGAAAGGCAGGGCAGGGCCTCCGCAGCCTTCAGCCGGGCATGGGCTGTGCCGGGTGGCGGCCGTCGGATACCGCCCTGTGCTGTCGCTGAGAGGCTGCTCTGCTCTCGTAGGTTTGTTCCTGTAAAGTGTACACCGCCTGTCCTGTATTTTACCTCTTCTTCTTTTTTTTTTTTTCTTTGCCAAGTCTTAAAAGGAAAAAGTGACTCATTCTTAATAGTTCTGACTGGAGCTAGTTCAACCGTAGACTAGATGTCATAGTTGGCAGCAGCTAACTGCCAGGTAGGACAGCCAGAGGGGAAATAAAAATGTTTTCAGAAGCTTTAAATTTTCTTCTGTAAAATGCTTATTTGACCTTTATGTCCTAATTTATTTTTTTTTTTTTTTTTTTTTTTGGTGATATGTGTGCCCATTTTATTCATCTGTACGGTAATTAGCTTTCAAGTGAAGCATTGGTGACAATGTTCCCGCTCGGCATCCCCTCCAAATTGCCAATATGCCATCCATCAAAATGTTAAGTGGAATGCAGCATGACCTTGTTTAACAATGGATCCGTGCAGTGATGTCAGTGGAGAACATCAGCATGAAGCATTGATGCTATCTGCAAACATCACGGTTATGCAAAACACAGGATGCTATTTCAAAGTACAGTTCGTTGTTACACAGTGTCTTGGCAGGATTTAAGCTTGTAACAGAAATCTAGGTGATGGGGCTCCTTAAAAATAATCATGTTGCTCTGTAGTGACATAAAACAAGATGTTTTGCTCTCCAGCAATCATTTTAATTATGCTAATACTGGCTTGGCATCTAGTTGATAAAGTAATGCACTGATGGATTTATTATATTATGACTTTATACAAATCATTTTACAGATTTGTGCTTCCTTCCACCTCTTCCAGTCCACTCCTGGAACGCTGACAAATTTTTGGTGTATTTCTTGTCTCAAACTTGCATATCTGGGTTCATTTCAAGTTATTAAACCTGAAAGAGTTTTTAAAATCTAATTGATTGTCCACCACCTGCACTGCCAATTTGCTTTTTGGATTCCACTCAGGACACCGTCATTGTCTATGTCATCCACAACTGCATTGCACAGGAGAGATCAGCTCTTAAAAGAAGTGCAATAAAGAGCTTCGTTTTCATAAACTGGTCAATTTTCATGCTAGTGCATTTTAGTAAAATACCACATCCTGCCTTGATATTTGGAACCCTATCATGTCTAAGGGTACTCTGTCCTAGATTTTGGACAAGTCTCATTGTCTGCCATCCAAACTAAAAGGAGAACTTAAGGCTCCTCTGCCTTTCCCTTTCTCCAGCCTGCCTTCTCCTGCACGAATGCCAGTAGCGCCCTCTCTTTCAACTGCCAAAATTACTTTAAATATCCACGCTGTTTCTAGTGCCACTTGGGAAATTACCGTATCTGTACATTAGTTTAGATTTAGAAAATGGGGGAAGCAGAAGAGCTGGGTTCTCTTTCTGACTGCTCATTTCCATATTGTGTTCAAATAACAAGGTGTGGCTGATTCCATCTTCTCTGCAGGATGCTGTGGAACAGCTGATCCACAAACTGGATGAGGAGATGGGTCATTAAAGGTTTCATCTCATCTGCAATTAGGCTACCCTTTCCCTTCTACAACATGAACACTAGCTGTGGGTCTCCCACACAATATCCCAAATTTGACCAGCCAGGTGAGCTGCTTAGCTAACAAGTCTGCCTCGGTTGGATAACTGGCCTCTCAACTGCCCAGCAGGTTCAACAATGGTATGAGTTTAGTTGCTACGATTTTAATGTTTATAACTTAATTTTTCCAAATAAAGATTTCTTTGTTTGCATACTGTTGGGTGCTTGCAAGCAAGGAAGCTGGCTGTTAAAAGCATTGTTTGGGACAAATACAGTTTTCGTCATAATTTAGGTGAGGGCTCAAGTTAGATTAGTTCCCCTTAAGAAGGCCCTTAAATACATATTTTGCTAGAAGCAGCCATGTGGTAGAAGATCACTTATTGTTTTTTCTTCTTTGTTGCTGTGTAAAAGACTCACTTAAACAAGAATGTCTAACAGCAAAATGAAATAGTAGCATAAAAATACAGCTGCACCAGAACTGTTCTGAAACATTACGAAAAGAAGCTGCAGTGGCAGATGGAGGGAGTAGAGGAGAGAGGGAAAAGCTGTGCAGTTTCAGCAATAAAACCTCAGGACCCATTTCTGATGTCTCAGGTAAAAAAAATAAATACCTTTTCAGAAGAACGTGTATTTTGTTTTTCTTTAAATTGGTGACCTGAAGTCTTCAGAGTGAAAGTGATGATTCCCTCATACTTTTGATATTTTTATCAAGAGCAATCCTAGTACGCCAGTTCTTTGTCTTTATAACGGTCAAATTATATATCACTTCTTGATCTTGACAGCTACTCCTGTGGATAACCTCACTTAGCTTGAAGGATCATCAGCAGACCTGCAATTGTACAAAACAAGGGCTTATTCCTACTATTAAACCAATAGGTCATTCAAAAGCGTAACAGAATAAATAGCTGTATGATTTTCCCTAAACAGGTCCCAGTATGGTGCTCAAGACGTTTTGACATCTCACCATGCACTGAATTGGTTACCATCTGTTTGGCATTTTTTTATTATAAGAGTAGGGGTTTCCTTTTATTTCCTTGGCCAAAATTCTCCTCCCTCATGCTGTTGTATAGCGCGCCAAGGTGACCGTGTTCCAAAGATTGTTTGTCACTGTAACACCCTTCAGGCTTGCTTGGGGTCTAAGACACTAAGTAAATGTAAAAGTAAAAGATCAGGCATGCAGGTATGCCAACTTTTTGCCAAGAACTTGGCGCTCAGATTCTCATCCAAACTAACGTTGCCATATTTTAATGGGCAGAGAGATGCCAAATCCCCCCTAACACCATCTGGCTGTGAACTTCTGTATTTACAGCAGCATCACTCTTAAATATCTTCATCTTTGGAGCAGCAAGACACTCGTGACTGCTCTCAGGATGCTAACGTCCTGAGATTTACATATGGCTAGAAGGTAATAAAAAAGGCTTGTGCTATCACAATTCTAAGAGCTAAGCATGACCAAAAAACTCCTTTTTTTTGTCGTACCTTGGAAATCTGTTCAGCTCTGTTGTTTCCAAATTTTAATGCTAATCTATTCATGCAGACTGGTAGCAGTTTGCGATCTAGGCTTCCAGAGTATGTGGACCCCAGAAATAAATCGTGTTCTTCAGTGATCTTTTGTTGAATGTTATGGCTGGCCTTTACCATAGCTAATCTATATGCATATGAAAACAAAAAATGAATTATCCCTTATCAGCTCTATCCCTTCCTCTAACTCACCAGTATTTAAAAGATCTTGTAATAAACCAAACTCTTCCATTTTTTTTCCTAGCCCTAACCCTGATCATAGCTGGGTTACCACTTTCTATATCAAAATAAAGGGTTAACCTTGGCTGACTTGAATACTATCATAAACCCTTACTAACCATAGCTCTCACCATTGCTTAATGGGACCTAAACAATCCTAGGCACATTTTTTTCCACTTTCTTTTCCCAAACTATCACAAAATAGCCAACTTGGATGTAATAGTTATGCACACTGTAGGGGACAGAAATATGTGCACAATACATCTCCAGGAATAACAGTTATGGAAGAGGTAAGTAAATTCCTTTTCAGAGAAAGATAGGAAGGCAAAGAGAAATAATTGCCAGGAAAACAATTATACTGTCTTTCCCTCTGCAGTATTTTTAATTTCCTCCTTAGAATTTTTGGAAAAAGACTGCTCTGCAATCATTCTCCAAGGATAAGCTGAAAGGAAATGAAATTTTAAAAGACCTAAATGGCTGTTAGGTGTTTCTTCCATAGACTTCCACTAGAAGTTAGGTACAGAGCTACATCTGATAATATTCTTCAAGGTTATTTTGATTGAAATATTAAAGGCCTTTTTTGTTTGTATTAGCAATATGCTAATAATAGTGTTATATAAGTGCTAGTGTTCACTGGGTTTTTTTTTTAATACATTGCTTTTATTTTCTTTACAGAAGTAAAATCCATTAAAATAGTGTTTTAAATACACATGGTAGCCGCCTTCTTAGATACATAGCCATTATCTATCTTTTTATTTATTTATAAAAATGCAAACAGAGACATGTGATGCTCTTCAGACCTAATCCCAGTTCTGAGGATTCCTCATTCCAGCACACACTGTTCCGTGACTACCCATGTTTTCTTACCAAACTTTCCTAACATATAGCCATATGTTGAATTTCTCTGTAAGCCAAAACATAATCATGCTAAATTTCTGGTGTGACCAAAATGAAATGGTAACTGAATTGGGTCACTAACAATCTTTTTTATATGCGAATTGAGCATTTAACCACATGAAAGTGAAGGGGGTTTTAATCCTAATTATCTTCCACATTTTTTTTTTTTATATTTATCCTAAAACAAATACCTCATTACTTTCTGGAGAAATAATTTACTAACTTTTAGATACAGTGAAAAGCAAATGATATTTTATATATCTCAGCTTCAGGCTTCTTTTGTGCTATCACAGGAACACCCCTGATTCCACAAAAATTATTTTATAGAAAGCAATTTATTAAACCTCACGATCTGTCAAGACACATGAATATTGATGTGTTCACATTAACATCTCCTGGAGCAGCTGAAAACTGAATTTGTCATGACTTAATGGGAATTATATGTTGCAGAGCAACAAGTGACAGGGGTTTAATTAAAGCAAAACTGACAAAGTATCTGAGCGACTATAATAAACGTTTTGTTTTAAATGTAGCTAAAGAACTACTTGCATGTTTTCATTGATGTGGAAAGGAAGGCAATGTTGAACTCTGTTTTAGAAGATAAAATCTAGAATAGGACAGGTGCAGTTTATCATCTAGAAATTGCATATAACAAAATACTCAATTACTCTGGAATTTAGATATGGTAATCATGTAAAAGATGGCCATATCGAATTATATTTTACCTAGATTCCAAAAGAAGATATGAACTGAGATACCTTTATAGTGAAGATACCAAATTCTTTTGAGAGCACAATTAAAACTTATTATTGGAATTTAATCTTATATTGGTCCTCGGATGAATGAATTCTAGACGTTCACAGGACTTTTTTCCTTGCCTTAAATGAACAAGTCCACAGGAAAGACACTCTTTAGTTTACTACAACAATAATTGGCTTGCTTGTGGGATGGTCGTTGGTGCTTCATTGCAATGTATTGGAATTCCATTTAGAAACCTGGCATTCCCCACCCTCCTGTGGGCTGCAGAACATTGTGTATCCTGATTTGTGATGAAAGAATTTCTGACTCAATCCAGTGCACACACTATATTCGGAAACTGGTAATCTGACCATCATCAAGGGAAAGTGCCCAAAAAGATTCATTCTGTCTTAATACAAGTAGTAGGCTCTTAGCTGATCTCTGTCCCTGAGACCAGCCAGAAACAGAGATGTGCCAGACAGACATCTCCCTACCCAATATTGATGAGTCGCAGAGCTATGCATACCCATAAATCTCTTTGGCTGACTGCCAGAAAGGTGTAAGAATGGGAATTAATTTAGGAGTTAGCTAGATGGCGTTGAAAGATACTTATATGTCGCTATACCATTGTGATTTGGGGGAGAACAGGTCTAGTTATTGTTTGGAGTTTTCTGGAATAAATAAGGTTAGATTGATGTTGAAACTACACTATGTAACAAAATGGCAGGCAGCCATCTGGGGAGGGAGGCATCACTGAATCGCTTTTCCACTGGAGTGGAAAACATCCCCCTTTTTGAAACAGGGATGTTTCTTTGTTTTAAAACAGGCCTGTTCAATGCCAGTTGCAAACTACAATTCAGTTGGGAAGAGCCTGCTCATATCAAATCCACACACTGAGACAATTGCTCCAGTCATCTCTGCTGTAGAAATCATTGGGAAGTACGAGGTGCTTTCCTGCAGCCCAGTGTTGGCTGACAGATGTAGCTACAACGTACTACAGAGTTCCAAGATTTGTTATCTAAAAGCAGAATAAAACCACTTGCTCTTACATACAGTTTAGTAAAATAAATGCTGTCAGACTGAAGCATCAAAATTAAGTATTAAAATAGATTAAACAAAATATGTATGTTAAAATTATGTAAGCTCTTTTTAAAAAAAAACCAAAACTTTTTACTAACTGAAATTAGATGATTCTAAGATACAGAGGTAGATGGCTTCTTCCTATAACTGAACTTGAAAGAAATTCTGTCTTTTTTCTTTTGAAGATTTATTCCAAAAGTTCCAGTAAACAATAATCTGTGCACTGCAGCCTTATACGCATGGTGGTGAGAACGAATAGGGTAGAAAAGAACAATAGTAGCACTTTGTTCAGAGTATAAATAAAAGCATCAGATGAGGCAATGACAGCTTTAATGTAGAAGGACTCTTCCAGGTAAGACTAAAAGAAATTTAGATATGATTGCCTGTCTATTTTTTAATTTGGAATCACGATTTGGTACTTTACAGATTTAAGATGTTCTTGCTCTGAGTGGGTGTGTTCATTCCTGTCTTGAAGAACTCAGCAATGACAGCCTACATGTTACTTTATTTAATTCTTCTAGAATTAGTTCTATACTGTTTGCTTGGAGGCCAAGAAATATTTTACAGTGATTATTGTGGGATTCTGATTTTTGAACAGCTTGTCCATGTTAAGAATTGTGATCAATAAGTGATTAAGAGATAACACTGACAAACAGTGAAGTAACTTAATGTTCATATAGGAACTGAATGACAATTTCTGGCGGCTCTGGAGGTCCCTGCATGCTCAGATCGCTCTTTTTGGAGCGCTGTTCACCATTCCTGATGGTGATTGGCCTGGCTCACACTGTTTTCTTACACTTTTAAATTTCCTTTGCTACCTGGAAGGAAAAGGCTACAAAAACAGTATATTCTTCCTCAAACAAAAAAAAGCATGGTGGGAGGTTTTTGCAATGATGCAATGTTCATGATCTGCCAAGGAATTGCATTTAGCCTTTTTTAGCCAAAGGCTGGATACTAAAATACAAGTCTTGAAAGAGGAACGGAAACTCCATGCGAAAGAGTTTCTGTGGAATAAACATTTCCTGGGAAAAAAGGGTTAAGGCTACTTTTCTTTTTTCCTGTGTTTTTGAAGTACTGCAGATGGTCTTAAAGTTTTGAAAATCGCTTTTTAATAAAAGGTGGTTTTATGCTACTGTTTCAAATTCCTCTATAATTGAATGAATTACATAAGTACTAAGGTAGAATATTTTCTACTTTCTGCTCTTCCCATCACTCAGCTATCCAGTTTTCCTCAGAGCAATGAGTCTTGTGCATTGATTCTCTGAAATTTTGAAATGTATCAGATGCAGCATTTATGAATTGTGCCAGTGGATGAAAACAGCTAATAGGAATTACTTTCTTGGAAACAAAGGGAGAGGTGCAGACTTGTTGGGGCATAGTACATATTACGATTCTTAAACCTTTTAAACATGAAGCAGAAAGTAGTCAGCTTTTCATATCAAACAATTATGAGAAAAAGCCTAATAGCCAACCTTAAAATGACAAAAAACAAACAAAAAAAATCTGTGCTAAGTAATTGTTAGTTGCTAACAACCTTTCTAAAGCAGAACATCAGCTACCACTTAAAATCCTCCAGAAGACAGCAGTAAAAGCAGCAGAGGAGGCTGGGTTCTGCATCAACTCAATCCACCATGAACAGATATTAGGAAATAAAGATTTTACATTTTAGAATACAGGATGCTGGAATGAAAAAGTATTTGCACACAAGCTGCATAGTTTGTTGCACCTCTGTCCTCTCTATATTCTCCTGGGTTTCATTCTGATGCCTTTCAGTACCCCAAAATCAAAAGATGATATATCATCTAGTTCCTGTGAATAAAAACAGCTATTTCTCTCTTGAAAAGGGCTTTTTAAATCCTACTGGTTTTCTGTTTTGCCAAGCTGGGATTCTTCAGCACCAAACTGAGCCAGATGCGCAGACAGGCAATGCTGGCAGTGGTGTTCAGCAGCTGTGGAGAGTCTGCTAAAGGATGGCTATTCTAGAACCAGTCTTCCCACCTTATATGTAGCTGCTTGGGGCAATGCCATCCCGACATTCAAAAAGATCCAATAAACAGGCTGATACAAGGTATTTATAAATGATGAAGGTGCAGGAACAAGCCTGTCTCACCACTCTGTTGTCGACTGCCCAGCTGTGGTATGAGCAGGACACACAACTCCCACAGCATGAATCGGGAGTACCAACACATCAGAAAATGGCAACTGCTAAATAACATTTTTCTTTTCATCCCTACAAGTCTTTTGTAAGGGGTCATTTCTGCCCCAGCTGCATATAAATTGTACGTTGTTAGTAGATTGATGCTCTCTCGCTTCACCTGCACAAAGTGCTTAATGCCAAAACCACAAGACTGCAGGACTTTAATCATAAAGAAAAAAATAATCAATAAGTCTGGACAGCTTGTGACGCTTACTGACAGATTTTCACTGCCTATATGGCTATATTTTAATTTAGACAAAAATAGATAACACTGCACTTGCATGCAAAAAGAAGTCATCTGCTTCTTATCTAATGTGTAATTCAATAATTCCTATAATTGATCTTCATTGACAGTTTATGCAAGCTCACTCACCCACACTGCGCATATTGTGCTTCCCGACATAATTCCCAACATAGACTATGATATTTCAACAGAGGAAGCTTGTTAAATCAGGTCAAACAAAATAAAAGAATCCGAATCTGCTGCAAGTCCTTGCAGCTGTCTGTCTTTTCACCCTCCTCGTGCCCTCCCCACCCCCCAAAAGAATCCCAACTATTGGTATTTTTGTAATGGGCTAAAAATACAAAACCCAGTTTTGTTAAATGTTGATAGGCTTCAGAAGAAAAATACATCATCATTTTTTCCCTAGATGCTGGACTGTTACTGTTGATCAGACATAACTGCCAGTCTTTATTGTTTCCATGTGGTTTGATTTTCCCTGGAAGTGCCATACATATTCTCATGATCTGCCGAATTAAAAGAATTCTAAATCAGTTCCCAATTGATGAGATGCTATTTCTGAGGTAGGCCAATAAAGGACATTTTCTCTCATAGACAAAGCAACACAAAAATTATGGAGGTGATAATGGGTCTTCAGGTGTCTGAAAGTGATATGTAATTTCAGAGAAACACAAACAATAGATGCATTTTCCATTTACAGTTATTGTAAATAAAGAGGAACATAGTATTTCTGTTTTATAAACACAATCACTTGCCTAGCCAGCATTCTCCAACCATTTCAAATGACTCTTATTCTCCAAAGAACTGAGATACAGGAAGAGTTTAACAGACTAATGACTAGTAGAGACAATTAATGCTAGCAGAAAGCCAGACAAAGTTAAATAGAAGCATGTTAAAATACTAGACACAAAAGGCTGGAAGATTATTTCCAGAGCATATGCTAGCACAGGGGAACCCCTGGTTTAATTTTCTATAAACAGAAATAAAACTCCAGCTTTTTAAACAAAGCATTATTTGAAGCTCAGAGGGAGGCACTTTTCCAAAGATGTAGATTCCTTTATTACAGATTCTCTTGCCAACTGTAAGACCTAATTCTATAGCAGTTGAGCAAATGATTCCCATAAATAACCTCCTTCACCCACAAGCCTTTTCCCCCATCAGCTGGGGGTAGTCTCTTAGGCTAACTACCAACTGTGCTGCTGAAGGATTTTCCAATTTCTGATGGCTATAGCACTTCAGGTTAGTTTTGCTACACCTTACTGAGCTAGTAAGTCATCAGGAGAAAAAGGGAAGCAACCAAGGGTGACACATGTGCAGACGCAATAAAAATCACAGTAGCCCGCTCTTACCGTTCATGCCCACAGCAAGTTCCTAGGGAGGCTTCTGCACAGGAGAGGGATGTTAGTGTGCTCTGAAGAGTAAGACAATATTTCATGAGCTCTGCAGACATATCATTTTATGTGGAAGCATCTTCTTTTTCCCACAGAGTAACTTCTGAAACACTAAACAAACAAAAACACTTGAAGGGCAAACCCATACATATTTCAGTCATTTGTATATAGGTTACTCTTTTGGCATTACAAAATGGAGTAAAATTGACACAACATGTATCTTACCTGTCACTGACACTGAATAGCACAAAACTGACCCAGGGAGTAGCAAGGATTACTAGCTCTGGGCCAGCCATATAGCCTCTTTTGCAAGGATATTCAATAATGCTTTGGAAGGTAGTTGCTTCCCTCTCTTCTGGCCTTTGCTGAAATTTCTTCACTTAAACGTACATTTGGGGAAGCAATATTCATCTATCTATGCAAAGTCTTTCAATCAAAACACTGAGGGAAAATATAAAAATTAATTAAATTCTTCAAATAAGGCTACATCTGACACTAACCTAAAAGAGGATGATTAAAATAGGCAGAAATTATATTCATTTAAACTAGGATGTTCTTTTAATAGTAAAGTGTGTCTGAAAGAAACCAGATACCCAAATAAGTGGGGAGATAATGCAAACTAGCCCACAGCACTGAAATAATGCACATAAGACTTTTGATGACTCTTCTCTTCCTGCCCAACAAGGCTGATTTCATGTGGTTCAAAAGATCTTGTCAGGCAAAGGTCTGGAAGCATTATAAAACAACCTGACCTCCAAGAGAGAGGAGAATCACAGTCCAAAGCACGACAGGTATGAAAGGGCAATCAGCCAAACTGAGCTCTGCTGGAGAGCCTGAATTGCTGTAGAGTTTTATCATAGTCTCTGCATCTAAGATGAAAGGCCGTCAAGTAAGCAAAATATGCACACGATCTCTATATCCTTTTACAACAGCATGTCAAAATATTCATCAATCCCAATGAATAATATTTGGCTTCACGTTTGTCACATCTCTCGTTTGTCACATTGCAGGTCACGCTGCTTTCACACACCCCATGGGAGAAGTTGACTGTGAACTCAGACTGAGGCTGCACTAAATGTTCATAAATGTCATTTCCGATGAGACTGAGCTTGCCTAGCCTCTGCAGGCATGGAATGCTATAAAGCAAAATTTTAAAACGGGAAACAAGAATAGAAGATATTTTATTAAGGTAATATTCATATCTGAATTTCACCCCCATATAGATCATGTGTGGGTGAATATTAGATTTAAGCAGTTAATTGAATGCTGAATATGTTAGTGACAAATATGGTCTATGCACTTCCTAAAATGTCTAGAAGTATGCAAAGCGATAATATGGGAAAGGCAAGACAGAAAGACAAAGGAAACTTCTAATCTTAAAGTTTATTTTTAGGTCATATATTGAATGAAGGTTTGGCTTTTCCACAGAACACCCACACCCACACAGCAGAGCAAAGATTCTGATGAATGTGATGCCCAGAGTATCACAACTTTCTCCATGATTGTTTTTTTCATATAATGTAGTTAATTAGATCTCCTCTGATCAATCATTGAACTACCGCTTCAAAAGGCATTATGATATGATGAGAGTGCCTCACAGCAGTTAAACACTTCGATTTTTCTGTCCTAACACATTTACAGCTAGTGTGAACTAGGTCCTCCCTGCAGGAATAAAGAAATACTCTTTCTTTTTTAAATTACAAGCACAATTTATCTCACAATTTAAAAACTGACCAGTAAAATTACTGTAATATGGATTCATTCTCTCCCCTTCTCCTTTCTGGTATTTAAGACTAATCATTTTCATGTTTTCCATGTGTCTTATGTTTTGATCTCAAGCTCTTTGGAGCTGCGACCTTCTCTCTTGCTCATGTTCTATTCAGCTCTTTTAATACCATCACTGTTACACATCTGTGACTTTAGCTGTGTTATAGCATCTCCTTCCTTGATCCTCCGGAGTCTGTCTCAAAAACCAAAGAAGTGTAGTCATTAGAGGAAGATACTAACAGGATCTCTTTTGTTTTCCTTTTGAGACTTGGCTCTTGAAAAGAAATTGTGATCTAAGGGTTAAGACTGTAGGTCACAACTTCAACATGAGATTTGTGCATGACCTGGCATTGGAAACTGTTAGCTAGTTACTGCCTTGGCTTCTCTTCATCCCTCTGTGAAAGGGGAACAGTGATTACAGAAGAGCGTTACCCCAAGACTTGCCTCATTATAGTTTCTATGAAGAGTTTTGGACTCCTTGGAAAGCAGGCAGTACGGGAAGAGATGATATGTAGTTTTTGAAAAAGTCTGGTTTTGCTGCCTCTCCAAAAGCAGATGACATTGCATGTGTAATATTCAGGGATCTTTGCATAGTGCTGTACAGAGGAGTTCTTATGCTAGCAGTAAAGCAGACCAATAAAAAAGCTTTCAAAGTTGTGCTTCTGTTAGTGATACAAGTCCCCAAATGGGGAGAAAAGATGCATTATTTTTTTGAGCAGTATAAATGATGGATAATAATTTACTTTTTAATCCTAAAGAAAGACATTTGCCAGATGAAAGAGAGCTGAACTGTAGTATAGGAAGTTCTGCAATTGCCTTTCCAGCAGGATAGTGCAGTCTGCAGGTAATTAAACAACAGAAACCAATACCCATAATTCAACAGTATGTCTTAGCTATTATTTGGCAATTCTTTTTCTCCTGAAAACTCTTATACATAAATATGAGCTTAAAATGGAAATTACTTATAACAAGTTTTATTTCATTGTGAATTGTTCTCATACAGCAATATGCTACCACATTTGTAAAAAAAACAAATCTCTCTTACTGCCAGCCGAAGCTGACCTGCACTCTTACAAAGTCTGCTATTTTGAATTTGAACGTGCTACCTGTTACGTGGGCAGCAGACCCCAGAGAGATGATACACCGGTCTGGCAACTCGCCGTTCTGTGAAGTGGAAAGGTGCTGACAAACTGAAGGGGATTTAGAAACCAGCAACTAGAATGAGAAGACACAGGATTTTCATTTTTCTGGAGAGACTGAGACCTGGGTATTTTTATAGAAAGGTTGATTACAACCCCCAAATGAAACACCACTACTCAGACAGGGAAACAAATAATCATCTGGAAGCTCTTTTCCTAGTACTTGCAGTTTTCCCCATGGCCAGGCTGGCAGAGGAAAGACAGATTTCCAGGTGCCCTGCAGAGCCAAGAGGAGGAGAGGTTCCTGCTCCGGACCACCGTGCAGAGCCACTTTTCCTGGGGCCCGGGGAGGCTGATGTCCCTGTGCAGCCCCTGTCCTGCAGTATTCACAGCCACTACTTCACTGTCCAAAAGCTATTTCAGGAGGAATGGGCATTTCAAATAGAAGCCACTTGGACTTCTCCAAGTTAAATATTAAGAAGTTTTGTTACTTCGTTCATTCCTTTTTTAGTGTTGGTTTGTTTCTGAACACCTGTTTCAACCTAGAGGACATCAGCTAGTATTTAGGAAATACTACAAAGCAGTTTAGTATTTAGTCAATATTAAGAAGCAATACCTGTTTTTTCCAGCTTGAACTGATATGGGCAAGGTGAAAAACAAGAATGTTTCCAAGTACGATCCTGTTACCAGAACGCACACTGATAGACATCTCACCCTGCCTGTCCCCTGCCTGGCCTCTGCATCCGGATGCCAAAAAGATCAGGCATTTAACTTCAGGCTTAAGATAAACATGTGTAAGGTAACAATGCTCTTTTTAGTAACTGAACTGTTTAAAAGAAACAGAAGTAAAGAAACCACAGTTTAAAAGCATGAAAAAGGAGAAGGACACTGGGGAATAGCACTGACTAACTCATGCTAATGCAGGGTCCCTCAACCATGTAGAATGAGCTTCAGCTAACCAGGAGCAACTTAATTACTTCTGTTCAATGGTTTTCCACCTACATGTTTATTGTAGTTCATGCTCTTGAAAAGTGCTGAAGACTGTGCAGTTATACAAATAACTGAAGAAACAGCTCTGGGGATGAAAGGCTGCTGCTCTCGTAGGTAATGGGTGCTGCAAAAACTCTTTCTGAAAGCTTCTGTGCTGCACATATCCAGGATGCCTCCATCCAGGCAGGATTGTCTGGCTCCTAATGATGTGACAGTTCAGGCTCTGTGATTTTTTTCCAGTGCTTGGGATTAGTAAATAAGGGGATCCCTTTGCACCAGTTGAAAGGGTAGGCTTTGTTTGGACAAAATACCCCAAACCAAAAACCCCTCAAGGCTGCCCATTCCTTTACCTTAAGGCAAGAAACTAGCAGTAGATGGGAAGGAAACTCTGTTACACACACAGCCTTTCTGAAATGTTTAAATGATTGAACAGGAGCAAGAGGTTCTTGTATCAGATTATCAGTCTCTTGCAGTGTCCAGTTGCCCATAAATCTTGGTCTCAAAGACAAAAGGACACATCTTTCCTGCCACGGCTACATGCAGCATTGACCACAGTACAGCCAGGGCAAGGTTTTTGGAGCTCATGAGCCCTGCGGATGGAACACAGAAATGGTCTCCAGATCTGGCAAGGTTGGCAGGGGAGTCACGTAAACACAGGCAGGAACAAGCTCATCTTCAGTTGTGGATATCCACTTGTCACACATTCTCTATTGAGGGACCACAACTGACCAGATCCTGCACGGATGCGAAGGTGCTGGTATTTGCACCAAATAGTTAATAGGCCCTAAGGATTAGTAATTACACAAATAAATTTATAGCTAATTAAAAAACTGTTATCCTGTACTTTTTACTTTCAAACTTCTTGTTCCCAAGAAGTGAATCAGGCCTCTCTTCAGATAATTTATAGAATATCAGTTTCCATAACAACGTAATTGCTCAATGAAGCAAAAATACCTGGCAGAGTTGCCATTATCATGAAATAATTGACCACAACAGTGAGTGAAGGAGGCTGCATTAAAACCAAGATTGCTTCATGTCAACATGGTCAATTACAATCCAATAATGCTAGATCAAAGACCATCGTTCCTAACAAGAGTCATTATGAATCACAGCATATCCATAAGAAGCAGAGCAAGATGATAGTGAGCAAATATTTTTCCCCACAACAAAGCACAAAATCATGTCTAATCATTTAATGGTTGCAGAACTCCATGGCCAACACCATGACAGGTAATTTTAGGACCTAATTGTTTCCTATAAAGAAATACAAGCAAGAACATCTCACTCAGTTTGTGTCTTCATATGAGCAAAGGCACAGGCTACTTTTTCTTTTTTAATAGGAGTGTTTGTTCCACAAAGACTTGTCAAACATTGTCATGTTGTAAGATTCAAGAGGGAGTAACTCACACCCACTGCTGAAAACACCTACTTCATTAAAAAAACCAGCCCTAGTCTAGATGTAGATCTACATCTACCCATGGAGCCATTACATCTTTACTCCTTCTGTGGACTGCAGAAGCAGCAAGCCCAGGGCCACGTTTGCGTGGAAGTGCTCAGACCTAACATCTCTCAAGTGGGTGCGCAGTGCCCAGCCTGCATGGCCCCATCCCAGGTGTGCTCTGGACCCTGTTGTGCTCACCATGTCCCCGGGACATTTTTTGTTTCTTTCCAGCTTCTCCAGCTGAGAAAGCTTGAAACAATGAGAAGCGGTGCTGCAGCCGCTCTGAGTAGCATATGTCTGTAACACGATGCTGAAGGCACACGGTGGCAATCCCTGCAGCTGGCGCAAGAGCATGTGAGGATGGGAGCCCTCCTGGGATAAGTGTTGGAAGATTGTCCCAGTAAGAGGGAGCCAGCTTGGACCCTGTCTGTGTCCAGAGTCTACCTGGAACGTGGTAAGTCGAGAAGGAGCCCTAGGTGCAAAGTAGCATGTATGCCACATGGCTGGTCAGGGCCAGGTGTGAAACAAAGTCAAATTGCCGGTGTGGTACCCTGAACAAATCAAGCTGGCCTGAAATATTGGCCGTGTAACTCCACTAGCTCCAGAGTAGTCCTGCTTGTTCCCAGCACTGTCAGCTTTGTTCTGGAGAGACCATTATGGCATGCTTCCAAACTTCACACCCGAAACAGTGACTAAAAGCTGTAGTACAAAGTATTTACGTCTCTAACTCATAGATGTGTCAGCATGATACTCATATGTGCCATATAACAAGTCAAAACTATTACCCTATTCTTTTCCCTTTGCATCCCTCGTTCCTTACACACAGGCAGTAGCATGAGCACAGTATGGTGTCAGCTCTGTCCTTAGGCAGTCCTGAGTCACCCAGGCCATGCTTTATATCCTTAGCAGTCAAGGGATTTTTCCCCTGACTTCACTGTTATGAGTCACCTTGGTGTATGAGTGGTTTTTCTGCTCTAACTGACGTAATATTGGTAACCCTGGAAAACAACAAACTTGCTGGGAACTCCGTGGGGATCTTGAGCCCTGGGAAGAATCAGGATGGTCTTTTATTTCACTACATGTTGCTTGGCTAACACTTATAACAGCTTTCTTTTCCATTCTGTTTAACCAGAAATTTCTGTTCTCCCTTACCAACCTCTGCAAATACACTTTCCCATCTTGTATTTCCTCTACCCAGCACCAGGGAAAACCTGGGCACACACATACCGGATAGCTTTGGACATTACAGAAGCAAAGAGAAAAAAAGGTCACACATGAGTCTTATCTCTGGCTTTGCAGTTCTGGCCTGCTTCGAAGGCAAGGCACGTATTTCCTTTAATTATTCATTTGGGTGACTGCAAACTCTGAGCAAACTCTCTTAGGCTGCCTGCACCTCTTGCTGCCCATCTTGCAGCGGCAGGAGGCTGTGGTACACTGAAACATCATAGCACGGAGGTACACAAACAACCAGAATAACTAAAACATTTGTCAGAAATAAAGTGCAGTAAAGCAAAAAGAAAAATAAAGCAATTAATCATTCAAAAAGATGAGAGAGAAAGAGAGAGCATGGCAAAAAAAATCTGATAGCTTGTGCCGCTCCCCTGGAAGACTGTCAGCCCACTGGCAGGAAGATTAAGGATGCTGATGGGAATTCCTCTCTCACCACAGTCAGCTTTAAAAGCACAGGACAATAATCTACTTTTACAGGTCTGGCTGTGGCTTTCCCGCAACACGTCTTTTTCTCCCCTTACTCTAAATAAAAAAGGATGATCCCCTGCAGTGCTTGTTTTCTGAGTGCTGCCCTCACAGCTGAGGTGAGAGTATTGATTGAAGCACTTGGACATTTATTGGATTTGCAGCTTTTCTGATGTGTGAAAAATGTTTTGTCCTGCTTAACTCGCACAGTCCTACATACTCCAGTATTTGTTGGTGTAACTACCAAAGGTCCAGACCCTCTGCCACGCTTCCTTTGTGAAGAGACCAACCAGTGAAATCCCTGGAAGGCAGAATACTAATTTCAAAGTATCGGCTTTAACGATATACTTGACACTGGGCTTGAAGAGCCTGCAGAGCTTAGAGTTCATTTCTCCTTGACCCTCTGGGGAGGACAATACACATTGCCATATCCATAGCTTAAGCTGGATTGCCTATTTCAGTATCTTGCTCCTTTAGGAACCTGTTTAGCAGAGTGAATTGCACTGGCAGATTGCCCTCAATGGCTCCTTGAGTTAAGTTCTCCAGCCATCCCCATGGCTTATTTACTGAATTGGGTAATCGTGGGATGGGGAAAAGCAAGAAGGGGAAATTACTTAGCGACAAAGTCAGTGCTGTCCTTTTTCCCCATACAGGATAGAACTTTCTGCTGCTTGCTTTTCTTTTACAGCCCTGTAAGTTTTTCACCTGAGCAAGAGAAGAATGATTGCTCCTCTTACAGGCAATCTTACACCACTCTTTTATACCAATGCTTTATTTTCACCCTTATTTCCTAATACTGCAGAGAAGGCCTTCACATGTCCTGGACAAGGTGACATTTTTGTGTTACGTGATGACATCACTTGCATCAGTCACTTGCTCTCAGTTCTCTGTGTGCTTGAATCAGTCTGGCCTTTTTGCATTTTCAGAAAGGATCATCCCTGTGGTGATTTCCCTTGCTGAAAGATAATTTGTGCTGTACACACAGGAACCTTCCACGCTGCGAGAGCATCAGCTCCTGAAATGCTTGATCTAAATCTCCACAAGAACTACCCACTATTTGCAGTTCTTAGTACCTGAGTACTGAAGTCTTGCATCAGACTTGAGCAGTGCAATTAAAAAAACCCTCATTTGACTCGTTTCACTTAACTCATTCTTCTTTTTTCTAGGCTGAGGTTCTCCAAAGGACATAACCAAGCCTAACTACGGCAAGAAGAGCAGGAACAGGAGTCGGGTGTCCACCTATGGACAGCCACTGTCCCAGCTCTCAGCTGAAATACATTTTAGGATCCTAATAGATAATGCCACCATATAACTGTAAAGAAACTGTACTGTTGTATTCTTAATAGTTTTTCATGGATATTTGATTGGGATAACACATACAAGATAAAATACTAGTAAAGTAACACACAAAGGAGTTTTAAAAAACAGTAACCTAATAAATTTCTAAAAAGTCAAATCAATAATTAAATTCACAGGACAATGGATTTTTTTTTTAAGTGGAAGTTAATAACAAGTCGTGCTGTGAACAAAGCTTTAATGCAAGGTTACTCTGGATAACACTGTTATGTTTTGCAGTCAATAGGCCCCAAACGAGCATTAAGCTTGTATAGATGCCTGACTGAGATGGCAGCATATCTACAATACATAGCACTGATCTATATGTGCTTTTTGTCTCCATCCAGGCAATAGCTTTTTTCCCATCCCTATCCTAACAGCTGCAGCTATGGGTTTTGTTTCAGGCTTTGTTTGGGGGATTAAAACCATCTCAGTATAATCTCTTTTTGTTTTATACACTGAAAGAAGCATTAGAGATGAAAATTAATGCCACAATGGATTTCATTAATCACACCAGAAGGCTTGGTTTGCTGTAGTAGGCACTTCCAGCAGAAGGTGCTCACAATCAGTTTAAATATTAAACGCCCTCCTGTGTTTAAATAGCGATCATCAAATCTGTGAAAGCATGGTTCCCGCGTCAGGGCAGGGGGATTCTTTTAAAAGAGCCAATACTGTTCAAATCATCTGGCCTTATGGTAAGTCCCGCTTTCCAGCAATATAAGTGTCAGTTGATTGCAAGGACAAAAGGTCTAGCAAAATCGGTGCCTGGGGAAATTGCTATGAGATAAAGAAGGTGTCACCTCTGGGTCACCAGCGCAAAAGAAATCACGGTCATAATAGCAAACAGTTACCATCATGGGATGGGTGCTGGCAGGCAGCATGGCACGAGGTACCACGTCTCTGCCTGGTTGTTGGAGAGCAGGTGCTCACATTACAAAAAGCACCACTAGCATTAACTGATGCTGCCAGGAAAAGGGCCAAGTATCGACACGTCCTGCTAGCTGGGCTGTTGGGGTGTATCTCCACCAAAGGCTAAGTCCCAGTGGCAGATGGCCAGAGGGAAGTTTGCATTCCCACAATTCATGCTCTACCGTTACGAATAATCAGCAGCTCTCCAGGGCCCTGGGTCTGATGCGAGGCAGGAGCCAGCCCTGCTAGAAAACTGCATCAGCCATCAACTGTCCCAGCCAAAAACATCCTTGGACTGATGTGTTTGGGCAGTTGCATACAGATGACCATGGCCTAAGTGAATCTTCTGCAGGAGGAAGGAAAGCAAGCCCCATGGAAGCAGGGTCTAAAAAGAAAAGCTGTAAAATTCATCATTTCTTTCTGCAGAATCTGGGAGTCAAAAGCACAGAATTCCTTAAAAACGCTTTTGTTCAATCCCTATTAGAGCCTCACTTGAAATTAAAGCATAATCAGAAATTGAGGAAACGCAGTCTTAGCAAACGTGACAACATACAGTTTTACCCCGCCTTACGCTGCCTCAGCCTCCCTCCTGTGGCAAGAAGGAAAGCGATGCCTGGATCTAAGGGGGAAGAAAGTCAACAAAACCAAACCTGAAAACCAACTGGTCCTGCCCCCAATAGAGTCTCCTCCCAGAGAGAAAAGTGCTATGAGCAGAATTGACTACAACTCCCAACGTTCACTAAGGCTGCTTTTAAGACAAATTTTATCCGGGAACATCCTAAACAATCTGAAATTGAAAGCAAGCCCCAGTGGTTGTCGGAAGCTGTAGTCAGCTCTCCAGGGGTGAACTACTGAGTGGAAAGATCCTGAGAGCTGCTCTCGTAACCAAAAGAGCCCAGCTCGAGATCTGGAGGAGCAGGTAGCGAGCAGGAAGAAAGCGCTGTGCCGCTTCGGGGGTGCCAAGCTCCCTCCTTGGGCTTTTCAGGACACCCCAGTGTTTGGGGGGGATTTTTGGCCTGGGCCTGTAGCAGATCAGTGAGACCTGATCGCAGCAGGCGGTTCCAGCAGGCACAGCAGGATCCGTGCACGGCCGAGAAGCACAAACCTACACACACAAACACACCGCGTCCCCCCCGCCGGGCGCTCCCAGCGGCCCCGTCCCTGCGCCGATGAGCGCGGTGCGCGGGCGCTGCCGCCGGCGGGGCCCGGCGCCGGGGGGCGGGGCCGGGGGCGGCGGCGCTCCCCGCCCAGCAGCCGCAGCCGCGGGCCGGGCGCGGGGGGCGCAGCGGAGCGGCGGCGGCGGCGCGCAGGGCCATGTCGGCGCCGTGCCTGCGCCTGCCCGCCGCCGGGTCAGCACCGGCGGAGGCGGACAGCGCCGGCGGCATGGAGCCGCCCGCCGCCGCCGCCGCCGGGGCCGCCGCGGCCGCCGCCCTGGAGCTGGCCCTGGAGGAGGAGCTGGCGCTGCTGGCCGCCGCCGGGGAGCCGCCGGAGCCGCCGCCCGCCGCCGCCGCCCGCGACCCCGAGCTGCTCTCGCTGATTCGGCAGAAGGAGAAGGACCTGGTGCTGGCGGCGCGGCTGGGCAAGGCGCTGCTGGAGCGCAACCAGGACATGAGCCGCCAGTACGAGAGGATGCACAAGGAGCTCACCGACAAGCTGGAGGTGAGGCCCCGCCGCCCTCCTCCCTCCCTCCCCCGGCCCGCAGCGCTCCGCAAGGGCCCCCGCTTCAGGGCCCCGGCCCCCGGGAGCCCCGCGGTCTACTCCCCGCGGAAAGCGGCCCCTTCCCCGACAAATCCCGGGGGCGGCAGGCAGGCACGGGCCCTGCCGGGCAGCCCACGGAACTCCCCGTGGCCGCGATGGGGAAGAAAGGGTCTAAGAAAACCCTCCTAGGCCTGGGGGAGGCAAATCTGCTGTTCTTCCCCCTCCCCAGCTGCGAGCTGGTCTATCGGCCTGGGGACGGGCTGCAGCACCTTGCTTCGAGAGGCTCCTGTGGGCGCTGTTTTGCCCCAGGACCCAGGTACCACCTGGGCGAGGAGATGCGCGCTGTGCTTGTCTCGTCACGGAAATGCCTCAGAAGTTAAATTTATACAGCAGGTACTGAGCTACAGAGCATATGTAACCCTTATGCTTAAGCTGTTGCAGCTAAGGCATTAGGCATGGCAGGAGATAAGCCCTAATGATAAGTCTGTTAGCTGGTTGCTCTGAAAAATACCTACAGGTATCTGGAGACAGCTGTTTGCCAGGAACTCAGTGGATTGAGCTATCTATTGATTTTTAAGGATGAAATAGAGCTATTACAAGGAAAAAGACTTGTGCAGGCAGCTTCTTTTGGAACAACTCTCTTGCACAACTATGTAAGAGAGTCACTATTACCCCCACCCTTTTTCTCGGAGATACTCCTGAAATTTTAATTCTCCCACCAAGTAATACTGCTTAGAAGGCTGAGAAAAAGCCTCTCACCTTTCTGGAGAGAGTTTGAACAGTGCTGGATTAACATTCAAATTTCAAGTCACAGCCCTAGACCAGTTCTTTCTGCACAGTCCTGCATATTCTTGTGTTCTTTCCTCACAGACTTACATCTCTCAAGTTCAAGAGGATTTGTGAAATTACTGTATGGCCTTTGTTTGCCTGACAAAATTCCTCTCTATTATTAAACTTAGCACTTTACCCTAGCTGATCCCTTCCTCTTTGCAGGGAAATCTCTCTGCATTTACTGTTCTGATAGAAACAATAGTGAAGGTGACATTTTCTCAAATTGTTGTTTAGTGGCACTATTTATCAGATTAGAATTTCCCAGAGTATTAAAATTTGCCAGAGCGAATGTTTTCAGGTTGATCTTTAAGCAAGAACAGACGTATGTGGCGTGCTGACGTGGTTTTCCTGATGAGTTGGAGTACTGTTTTCCTACCGTTAAAGGAAAAATGCGCAAGTTTAGGTACTCGCTGAGCTGCCTGTTAGGGAGTTTGGGAGTCTCAAATACCACTCGCTGTTTGCAAAATGTAAAGATGAAAAGGAGAGGGGAAAACTATGGCTTTATCGTACTTTAAATAACATCCCCCAAATGTTTACCTCTGCTCTTACGGGCCCATTCAGAAGGTGAATGAAGAGATGGTAAATGCAACCAATTGTTTACATCTTTTCATCCCATTACTATCGCTCTAACTTTCCAGTTGAATAACAGATTGCTATTTTTCAGGCTACCCGTCTGATAGGAGTTAGTGTTATCTACTTAAGCGTCAGATTTTTTCCGCTGGGTTTGGCAGATCTAAGACGGTGCTACTTCACATGAAAAATCAAATTTGAACATTAATCTTCTACAACACAAGCCTGGTAATCCTAGCCTCTGCAGATTAAATGTTGGCCTCCTCCTGTTGCCAGTGAAGTGAACAAAATTTCACAATAAGCTTTTCAATTTCGGAGGTGCAGGGAGGAAGGACCCACATCTGTTACCTCCTTCCCTGTGCTGAGAACTTTCTGATGATGACCAGAAGCAAAGTCTCAGATGAGATCCTTGGTGACAATTGCACCTGATACAGTGATGTTTAAGTAGCATTTAGGAGGAGAGATTTTTCTCCCAGTTAACAGTTCAAAGTTGGTTACAAGAGCTCAGTGAAGCCTCTCCATTTCCCAATAGCCAATGTGCTGGCCTACTCTTCTGGTGCTTTGCCTCAAGACTAAATATGTTCTAGTTTTGTGGGTTCATTACTGAAGTGCAGCATTCCTGCCATACACCTACTCTGGCAACTCTTTCACTTCACAGCCTGAATTCAAATTAATTTCTAATCATGGAATTGAAGTCCTGTAATAAATTCTGATATGTGATCCTAGTCAGTTTTATCCTCTGTAAGGGATTAAAACAGCTAGTACCTCTGTTCCTCTGACACAGAGAAGCTTGCTGTGTCCAAGCATTTTACAGTATGAACCCTCTTTATCAGCTGGGAAACCCCTCCTTGCTCCCATCGCTTTAAATGAGGACCAGCCCAGCTCAGTGAAGTTGAGAAGCTGTTTTCAGAAGACAACGTCTTCTAGAAAGCAGTTCTGTGTAAAAAATCAGTGAGCAGGTGGATGGAGAGACACTCGGAAAACAAGAAACTCCCCTACTGAGGGCAGCAGTTTGCCCTGTCATCACTACATGCAAAAAAACCCCATCCAGATCTGCAGCCGTGCAGGTGCTGGGGTGAGGGCAGGCGAGGGGAGACGGCTGCTGGGAGAGGAAGAGGCAGGAGGAATCAGTCAGCATGTCCAGTCTGGTTTATCCTCCCTCTTTGCAACAGCCTCTCTGTGCCCCACTGCACTGTTCTGTTTTCTCCATCACAACAGAATAAACTTGATATTCTTCGCCGCCCTCTAACTCCAACCTGTGTGATGGCTGGTTATTAGAGCTGTATGTAGTGTGGATTTTCTTTTGCGGTAAAGAACTAAAGTGGTTTTTAAATGATTGGCAAGGCTTATCTGTGGCTTCTAAATCACATTTGAGTATGTCTGGGGAACTTCGGCTGCAGTGCTGCTCCTCAGCAGGCTGAAGTTTCATCTTCCATTTAGAGAAGGCCCTGGATCTTTCTAAACGTTGCCTAGCAGTGAAGGAGACAGAGCTATAAAAGACAGCATTTTCAGTGTGCTGCTAAAAGTGACATTGTGGCTGCTCCAGCCACACTTAGGCTACAAACAAGATTTCTTTGCAATGGTTGTCATGGGCCTGGTGCTGGGATTTCATGCCTACCTATGGCATTAAAAATAATTATAGTAATACTTAGCTCTCTCATTTGCAAGGGGTGCTCGCTCTTTTAGTGTCTGAAACACAGGAAAATACTTTTGCTTTGGACCAGTGTTTTTAATCAGCCTTCCCTCACATTTGAGGGTTTTCGAGAAAGTCCTGAATTTGCAGAAGGATTCGGAAGGACACAAGCAGGGTGCTGCTACACTGCACTGGAAGAAGCATAGGAAATGATTTGGATATAAGATTGAGAAAGAGAAAACATGCATCTTCTGCAGAGCAAGAGGTGGAAGATTAGTGGTAACGCAGGCCAGAGGGCTGCTGGAGAAGTGGAGAGCTTTGACATTCAGACCTGCTCAGGAAGGTGGCAGAGATCCTGCAAGGGAGGCTGTGTGTCATCAGCAGTAGGCACCCAGGGGAAACAGCCACCTCACAGCCTGTGTTTCTAAAAAGCAATAAAAAGCCACTTCACATAAATGCAGTGCAATTTTCTTTTCCTTCTAGCCAGTTTATTTTCCCCTCCTGTCCTAAGTGCCCTGGGGATTGCTCACTGGGGGATGATACCCTGGGAAAAATGGGCGAGTGCTGCCAGTGCTGGGCCCAGTGGGTGTCTGTTCTTTGCTAAGACACATTCCTAAAAGGCTGGTAAATCCGATAGAGAGTAGCAGCAGGTTATTCTGGGGGACAGAAGACAACGAACAAGGAGAGGGCTCCTGCTCTTCAGGTTTCCCTGCTAATCTTGGGACATGCCCATGTCCCCAGCTTGTGACTGTTCTGCAAGTATGTGCATGCTTCAGTCACCAGGGGAAATTCAAGCTCAGAGTTTCAGAGCAGGGATTCTTTCAAACGGGCACAACATAAGTCTGTTTTGACCTGATTTGCAGCTCTGTTTCAGTCAAGCCCTCATTTAACTGAGCCTGTAAAACATGCAAAAGTTCCACCAGATTCGTGCTGTCCCTCATTTTCCAGCCAGTCTTAAGCAGAGCAGAGTCTCCAGAACTGAGAGTGGTTTCTAAAAAACCTGCAACCCAGAACATGCACGTACGTAACATCTATAGAAACTACTTCATCGCATCTATTGCCATTCCAGAGCGGACTGCATCAAACAATAGAGTTACTGTGCACTATCAAACTACCAGACAACTAATTAGGTCAGGAATAGGAGGAGCAAATGGATAGATGATTCAACTGTTGTTCATAAGCCCCATATGACAAGAAAGATGCCTCATCTAGATTCCTCATCAGCAGTAAGGATACAGTTTGTGTAGTTTTGACTATAAAGGCAATTTTCAAAAGAATTATGCCACTGCCCACTGAAATATTGCTTTGGAGTTAAGCTAGGCTCTGCTAAATCAATTGGCCTGCCTGACCTATATATTCCACCTATTGAAATGCAGCCTGCTTTACTCTTTTGGCAGTTGTTTCAGTAAAAATTGAATGTGCTGATCTCCAGAGGCCAAGGACAGGCCAACAGCTGAAAATGGAAAGCAAGTTTAGTGCCAGTGACCTGCCCTGACATGGGATTGCCACCTCCATAGCATTGTCATGCTTTAGTACCATTCTCTTTCCTGCACAAAAGGTTTCAGCCCTAAGCATAGAGAAGGAAAAGGAGGCAGCGTTCACTTTTTTCCTCCCTTCCTAACCTCTTCTCCCCCCGTTATCTAGCACCTAGAACAAGAGAAACACGAACTAAGGAGGCGATTTGAGAACAGAGAAGGAGAATGGGAAGGAAGGGTGTCTGAACTGGAAAGCGATGTGAAGCAGCTGCAGGATGAGCTGGAGAGGCAGCAGGTTCACCTGCGCGAAGCTGACCGCGAGAAGACGCGGGCTGTCCAGGAACTCTCCGAACAGAACCAAAGACTCCTGGACCAGCTCAGCAGGGTGAGTAACCACGGCACGGTGAGGGCAGGCACCCAGCTGCCTTGGTCATGGGAAAGGCTTGCAGCTCTGCTGTAAACCACCTTTCAGGCAAATGAGCGGGAATGTTTCCTCTTTAAGGAAAAAAAATGGTTCTGCATCTAGTCAGATTACACAGGTGTCCCTATAAAACATGCTGCCTTTAAACCGAATTTTACACCTTTAAGGGGTGCTGCATTTCACTGGCAAAACAGTTATGTTTCTGGGTTGAGTGGTCATTTACTGCACAGATGCCTCTCAACTGTTTTTGTATCTAAAACTGATTTAGAAAATCTGTTTCTAATTTACAAATAGGCTGAACAAATGCAGCACACAAGAAGGCTAATTTGCGACAGCGAGGTGAAAGGCTTTTTGCTGGCCTCCCTTTTTTGACATACATTGGTTATAATGTTGTAGAATTGAACATACCATGTCATTCTAAGATGGTGTGTCCCTACAGATAGCTTTGCCATGGTTAGATGTGTGAGAACCTACTGAAATTTCTTGGAATGGCATGTTTCAGCAAAGAGCTTAACTTGCCTCTGAATGAAAGAGGATTTATAGTGAGGCTGCTACAAATCAGCCTAATTGACTGAATACTTCCAGCATGGGTTTCTTTCTGACAGCAAAAGACTTAACAGTTTCTGCCTCCTCCCCTAGAAGTTAACCTGTCTTCTAGAATTAAGAACCTTGGGTTTTTTCTCCCCACTGGACAGTTAGTACATAATTTTAATGCTTGAGAACACAGTTACTCCGGCAGATGAAAGCATTTTCTTCTCACCAGTTGCTTATCCCCAAAACAGCATAGAACAAAAACACACACCACAGACTCATGCTGAAGAGACCCATCTAATGTTGTAAGAGCACATTTCAGACTCGATTCTGTCAGAGGTGAGTCTCTGGGGCTGACACAGGATTGCCTAAGGGAGGGTCGAAACCTCAACCACAACACTAGGACCAGAAGACCCTGAAACGGGCCAAGTGTACAGATCTCTTCACTTGTCTTCACTCGATCTGGGTATGCAGTTTTCCTGTGCCTCTGAAGGTGAGAAGAGCAGGTCTTGGGTATAACACTGTACTGGCACTTGAGGAAATCATTCCTCGTTCTGCTATAGATTTTCTTGTCAAGTACTAAAAAAGCCACTTAGTCCGTGGATTTGTTTTTTAACTGGCTTTAAAAAAAAAAAAAAACAACAAACAAAAACTCCCCCAACTTCCTTAACTCAGGAACACTGCTAAGTTTATCCATGTTTTTAAAGCAACATCTCCCAAGTGTAGCAGATGAGCTAGTGAAGATCTTTCACCTCTTCTCTGGACAGAGCGTATTTCACGTACAACATGGATGAGAGATTCCATCCAAGCCCTTGCAGAGCTCCTATGTTGTGTCAGGTTTCCTATCCAGGGCTAAGAACTTGGCTCCCATCAGATTTGGTGACCCTCAGTGATTTTCTGTGTATGCATGATTTCCATCACTGGCTGGGAAACATAAGATTTATTATGGTCCCAGTGTAAGCACAAACTGGAAGATCAGTCTAGAAGATAGGAGAGGAAAACCAGACAGCTTGCTTTGGGCTTTAAACCGCATGGGATTATCCTGACGTGACACTTGTGCTACAGGAGCCTCTCACAGCCCAGATGCTCAGAGAGCCGCTCAGCTAAGCCTTGTGCAAAGGAACCACCAAGTTAGGTCTACCAGCACGCAACATCCAAGCATTGGTTTTGTTCCCATAACTCCCTATTACTGCCAGAAAGAGTCTTCATCCACCCACTTCAGAATTGTCACATCCTGGGAAAAAGTTGAGTCTTAGTGCTGCCCTCCCTGCTCCAGCCCAGCCCTGCTCCCAGCTGGGAGAAGAGGACTGCTGTTCTCCAACACAGACAAGGCAGACTGATAGAGACAGCTTACGCTTGCCGAGGCATGATTCGGTGCTCATTGAGTTTGTCACCTGGCCAAAACTTGCTAGTAACTCAAATATAGCAATGGGTATAGCAAGGGTGTAAACAGTCTTCCTAGAGTCATGAGAATCTGGGCAAATTGAAAGAGAGTTGGGAACAGTCTGTTGTCATTCACCCACGGCTTTAGTTGAGGCTTTTTAAAATCTCAGCACTATATTAGCACTTAATTACTAGGTGCTTAGTATTCCACATTTGTTGCTCCATAGGGCAATCGCAGTCTTATTTGTCTGGTCTCTTATTCTGAAGAGGTTATGCACGTAATCCTTGAGGCAGTGGTAGTGCTTAAACCCTGCACCCGCATAGTTCTGGCCCCTGTTACTACTTAGGCTTTCAATAAATAAAAAGGACAAATACAGCTGCATGGATGTGGTTGCCTACAGCCATACTGCCATAGGCTGGAGTCTTGCTAGGGATCATGAACTGAGCACTGGGAGAGGAAAAACCCTACAAAAGTGCTGTTACAGCTTTTGTGAACTTTGAGGTGTTACTGGTATCCTCCTTGCGTTCCTGGTTCTGCGTTTTGCACCTGCACTTTGTGTCACAGTGGGTTGTTTGGGAGGAGAGGGTTATGAGAAGTCTGGGATAAGGCAATGAAAGCCTTATTCAGAGCCTCAACTCTGCCCCATCTGACACTGTATACCCTACTACAGGCTTCACTCACAGGACAGAAAGACAGGTTGCTCTCTGGTATGAGTCATTCTACCCTAGTAGGTACTAGCTCTTTAAATTTGAATTTCTACAGTTCTTCGCAATTAACACCTCATGGCCCAATTTCACAATACTTGAGCATCTCTCTCCTGGGGAAGGTATTCCCTTGGCACTAGGCTCTATATGTCAAGTGACAGTCTCAGCCTCATGAGCTGCCAGCCCGCATGGTCCTGCTTGCTCCTTCTGGAGTCCCTAGGCTTCAGCCTCTTTTACCTCAAAGCAGGGCAGCATCCACCATCTCCTTCATCCTATCCCTCCTCCTTCCTGCTGCTGTGATATTCTTTCACCAACTAATTAAGCTTTAGGACACTTTTTTTAACCCTGCCTTCCCCAGAGATGAAAGGCCAACCCAAGCACATACTTTTTTCATCTAAACCTGGCACAAATGCTAACCAACCAAGCACACAGTCCTGCACACCCACACAAGGATAGCAAAGGGATCTGGAAAGCTCTGTCTTGCAATTAAAGCATGGGACTGAAAAAAACCCATCCTCAATTCTGGCAAGGACTCATAAGGAAAACTCAAGGATAGGGATTTTAAGTCTGTTCCACTCTCTAAATATGGGGATAACTGTCTTGCCTCAGAGTCACCAAGAGGCTAAAATAAGGTCTGTAAAATGATTTGAGGTCTTCAGATGAGATGATGATATAGGAGAACTTTACATATCTAATAATAGTAAGTAGGCTATAAGGAACTTCGCCTCCTCTTGAAATGCAGCCTTTGGTGTGGTTCTCTGCTTTTAGCAGAATGGAGATACTGGCTGGGGTTATAACAGTATTAAACCATGGGGAAATTAGGTGGGCTGGACTGGGAGCTCATAGTGAAAGACATGATTCAGATACCAAAGATCAAGTTTAAGATCTCCACAGTAACCTTATTTTTTAATTTGCTAAGTGATGATTAAAATCCCTTCTGCATGTTGATTTGATTTCCCTCCCCCTGCCTCAGCACAGCAAAGCATGTAGTAACTCTCAGCAGTCTGTCCACACCAAGCTAAATGCCGATTTTACCTAGGAGAACTGCAGAGCACATTGCGAGCAGTATGCCAAGCTACATACCACTCACCATAAGTGCTCAAAGATAAAGTATAGAAGTCAAAATACAGTTTTGCTGAGAAAGTCGAGGCTTGGGAATTATTACATGTTCTGTTTCCAGCTCCTTCAGTCGCTCCCATCTGTTTCAGTTCCCCATTTGAAAAAAAAAATCCTATGCTTTCTGTCCGTTTATGTTATAAAATTGGGAGCGGGTATAGGGAAAGGTCTCCTCTTACATGTGCCCACAGCACCTAACACAGCAAGAGTCCTGTCCCCACCTTTGGGCTTCTAGGAGCTACTAATGCAAATAATAACCAGCACCCCTCTTCCTATAATGAGGCAACATATTACTACTTTGTCAGGAAGTGAATGAAAAAAGACTTTCACACTGTTTCTAAGTGGCTTCACCAGATGGCTTTCCCACACATTTCCTGCTACCAAGCTCTGGGCTCCTGTAGCTGTTTGCTGCATGTAGCTTGGGCAAGGATGTATCCTTCCCAGTTCAGTTAGGCTTCTTTCATGGTACACAGAGCGTAAGGAAGTAATTTCACAATGTCAAGCTCAGGTAGTTTTTGCAATGAAAATCTGTTTTCAGTGGCAGGAAGAAGCATGTCATCTTGCACCGCTGAAATAGCTCTTTGTGTTTAGAGAGGAGCGCTCGGCCGCTGCGGCATCCCTCGGAGGGGCCCTCAATCACCAAGTTCTTATATTCGCTCAGCATCTAGTGCCAACATACTGCTACAAAGAATGAGGTGTTTCAGTCAATCCCTCTGGTACAGGAAGAAAATGATCAGCCAGCCCACAAGTCTCCAAAGGATGTTTTATTTGCTAGCCACAAAACCTTCCTTTCAGTAATATTTCAATTGAAGGAGTTTTGTTTCTAACTTCATGCTGTAACATGCAGCACAGCTTCAGAGGACTGGCAGGCACTGTGTGGCTTTGAGTGAAACATGTTTTTAGTCAAGAATGAGCTGACCATATTATATTCCTCTTTCCAAATCACTTTTACTTTAAATACATCCTTTTGTGGTCAACAACACACAAGAGAGGCGGCTCTGTTGTCAATTACTGATTTGAAGAGATTTTTCTGAATGGTTGTTTGTTGGGTCTATCAGCATAAGAACAATGTTGGTTTTAAGAAATCCAGACTAATCATTTAAAAAAGTTACTGGAACAAGTGTGCTGGGCAAGATTCACTGCTTTTGCAATGCCAGAGATCTGTAGCCATTACACTATGAGTTAGCTTGTCTTTAATTCCTTATTTTATCTGTACAGATGCTTAACACAAGCCTCCTTATGCTTCTTGTTTATTAAGTAGTCTCCAATAGCCCAGCAGGGTATATTGGGAAACTCCATGCTTAGCACAGAGGCAAGTCAGACTGAATTTAAGTATTGCTTAAGGGGTTTTGTTTTTAAACAGAAGAGGATCCTGAGTGGACCTAGGCTCAAGAAGAGTTGCTTTGACTAGCCCCACATTTCAAGGTGCAGATCAGTCACTACACTGAATTCTTTTTCATAAAAAGCCTCTACTTTTCACTGTGGCTCAAAGTGTTTACTGGACCTGTTCAGTAAGGAGTAGCTTACTGTAAGGAACTCCATACTGAGCTACTCAGTAGCGCATGGAGTCCTGCATAGCAAATCTTGATCTACATCACCTCAGAGCAGTCTAAATTCAATGGAGGGGGGAGATTGCACGAGAAAAGGCAGCATCCCTTCCTGCTGAAGGGGCTGAAGTACCTGCATTTCATGGCAGCTTAGGTAGGGCTGCTCGTTCCTTGGGGGTACGCAAACAGCCCTTCCAGCATTGCTTTGTGCCTGGCATAAGGCACACTTATGTTACACATGGTGAGGGAAGAGGAAAGCAGATATCAGCACAAGACAGAGCCAAACACTGAAGCCAGCAAACCTCCCATTAACCACATCAAACACCATCCAGCTCCTTGCCCCTCTGGAGCATCAGCAGATCCCAGCACCACATAACCAGATCCCCCATCACCCAGTGAATACTGATTAGTGCACATGCAGGAAAGGCTCTTTCTCACCAGCTACTTCTCCCCTAGCAGAGAGTACTTTCATGCCACATCAGGACTGGAGTGCTGAGGCTTTCTATGCTAAAGCTGTAAATATAGGACGTGACTGCAGCTGCGTGTTCTCGCCTGCAAAGTCCTTCAATGAAATGATTCAGTGCCCTACAAGGTAATGAAGAAACATCTTGAGGTCACTGCTGAGTGGCATTCACCCACCATCCATCTGGAGGAAGGGAGACAGGCAGGAAGAAAGGCTCAATCCTCTGCTGAGAGTCTGGCCAGGCCTGCAGCACCCATTAACCCCATTTTAGGGCACGCAGAGCTTCAGGAGCCAACTCGAACAGGGCCATCCAGACACTAATGCATAAATGCAGCAAACCCCAAAGAAGTAATTTCAGCAAAGATGTGGGGGGAGGCACCCCTACAGAGTATGCCCAAAGATTTTGCACCCACCCATTTCATGCAAGATTTTTACCCTTGTATCCTTTGGTTTAAATACTGGTGAGCACTGAGGGATGGGCAGAAAGCTGCACACAGAATAAAACAGGGGCACACACTGCTACTGAATGACAGTGCAAAGCCCTCCCTAGGGAAAGGGTTAAAAAATTACTATAAAGGTAAAAAAAAATTGTTACTATTAAGGCAGTGGAACTATACAAATCCCTGCTCATGGGAAAAAGGATAGCATCCATCAGGGCTGGGTGGATCCTCATCCTCCCCCAGGGCAGTGGAGCAGGTACCCCGCCATCCCTGGGGACCCCTTGCTGGTTGCTAGGTGACAGCACACCACGGTCCCAGCTGGTGATGTCGCTGTGGTAACCGGGTGTGATTTCTCTGCTTGTAATGCCATGACAGTCAGCGGACACGCAGGGAGACGCACTTGTGACGTCCGAGGCAGGCAGGCGGGTGGCAGAGGCCCGTCTGCCACCCCTGTGGGCTCGGCTCGCTGCCGGGATGTGTCCCCGGCATCTGCCACTTCATCCCCTCCCCGTTTCCTCCCCTGTTCACGGCAATTTTTTCCCCAAAAATCACCCTGGAGATTTCCCAGCCCAAGGCAGCCTGTTGTCCACATCACCCACAATGAGCTTTTGAGCCTGCTGGGGGAAAGGTAAACATTTTATTTCCTTGGTAAAAAGAGCCCCTTGTGAGCAGGTCAACCAGCCCACACAAGCGTGACTCCACCAGGGCTTGGCACAACACATCTTCCCTGTGAGTGCAGCTCCTGGAGCACAGCACAACAGAAATTATCTGCCAGAGCCACTTAACCTCCACGCTGTGTATGGCTCATCTCGCATCCTCAGAGGCTTGTGGTGCCTGGATGGAGCAGCAGAGACTGGCCCCATGAGACATCCCCAGAGCCCAGACATCCTGCCCCCCACACCCTGGGCAGCACATCAGCAGGGAACGAGTGTCCAGAGCACTATGTAGGACAAATAGACATAAGTGTTAAGCACTTGTCAGCCATACACTGCCCTTTCCTGCGCTTCCGCTGAGCCCAGCTTTCACCTCTAGCAAGTGGTTCTGGAAGAGATTTCAAAAGTTTCTGCAAGGCTTCTGCCTTGAGGCATTAGCAGTACCCCTAAGCTGTGAACATCTGAAAGCAGGAATCCAACATGAAACTGAAGTTGAACTTGTTCTGGGGTGAGGAGATAAAAATCTGAATGAGTCCCTTCCTCCCCTCTTGCACTGCACTAAAAATTTCGAGTGGCTATTTTATTTGCATCCAGGTCTTTATGTTTATAGGAATTGTTTTATTATGCACTAGCTCAGAGGTAGGAACATGTGGGCAGAAGAGATTTTTTCAAAATATTTCTGCTTATTCACACTTGCTGTAAACACTTCCTCCAGGAGATTCTAGAAAGTAGGACACAGAAGGTGTTTTCATCCAGCCACTGCATTACTAGCTAGAACCCGAGCTAAACATGATTGAAGGCTTTGCAAATATCTACATAAGAAAAACCCAATTAAAAGCATTTGATCTTTAAAGAGCCATTCTGGGTTATAAAGTTTGCACACCTTATAATGAAAGTCTTTAAATTCCTTTTTTTTTTTCAAGTAGGATTGCTTTTTCTAAATGCAATTTAGTAGACAATAGCTCAAGAGGGAGGTCTCTTCTACACTGAGGGGTTTTTTGCCAGCTGTACTAGGTGCTCTGATTACCCATGAAATCATAGAGGCCCCTTGCAAAACAGCCTAGAGCTTAATCAACATTTTGTTTAGAATGGCATTTAGCAAAACCCAGTTTATTCTGAGCACAGATATAGGATCAGCAAGACTCTCTTGCTGACTTCTGATTGATGGTGCAAAGCAATACAGAGCTGGCTTATGCTTGGCAGTACCACCCATGGGGATGGGAAATGCCACCATAGATGGGAACAAGAAGCTGTATAGAGGTGAGTACAACAGGAAACAACTGACAGATTAGGACATAAATCAAGTGACCTGCATGACAGAGTGACTGGGGTAAAAGGCTGCTCATAAGTAGGCCAAGAGAGCATTTCATGTGGAGGAGATACAGGTTGGCCTAACAATTTCATTAGGTATCCTCCTGTGGAGGCTCAGTTCTGTAGCTGCAGAGATTTGCACCAGATTTCCTTCACGGACAGGATCCCTGTCAGTGTCTGAGGCAGGGGACTGCCAAGATCAGAAGTGTTGGGAACATTTCCATTAACTGTTCTCACCATCTCCTAACTATTCTTCCCTGGAAGGTTCTAATGTTGAAGCATGTAAAGAACATTTTTAAAAGGAAGAATTACTTGGATAGTTTCAGCTGGGTTATGATTCTACCAAGATTAGCACAGTAAAGCAGATGTGTAATAAATGTAGAGCTATTGCAGAACAGTCACAAGATCTGGGGATATATGGGTACATAAAGCATCCAGCTCTTGAATTTGCCCTTTAAATACCATTTACTAGTTCCACTGTGCAGTTCATCTGAGCTAAAAAAAAAATCTATTGTGTTTTGTCTTCATTGCTTCCCCTTTTGTCCCTCAGTCTTTCTCCCCTCCTGGATGCATCTCAAAAATCAGTTGAGGCTTAAGTTATCACCAGCCTCAGACTGGTAGTTGTCTCTGCAGTTTTGCTCCTTAAGCTGATGTGAGACCATGTTATCCCTCAGTTCCTTTGGGGTTAGCTTGACCTCCACTTTCAATACACCAAGAGGGGAAAATATAGCATTGCGATTCCCTTGTTCTCTACATCCTTGGAAGTCTGTTCCTGAATCCACTTCCAGACTTGGCACAGTTCTGTAGTAACAGGGGTGCTCTTAGAAAGCTATTCCATTTGGCAACTATTTAGCATAAGTTGTTCATGTTTATTTGTTGAACAAAGCACCATTGTATTTGGTTGCCTACAAGCTCGGATCAAGGAAAACTGAAGTCTTCTGCAACTCAAGTATAGACCAGCAGATTTGTTGCTCACACCAGGGCCACGAGGCAGGTACAAACCTTAAGACTTGCTAGAGGGAACGGTCTATACTTACAGAAGAGATCCATAGTCCCAGCAGCTTCTGCAGGTGAAGTGTTTCAGGACCAAGTAAACACAAGTTTTAACAGAACAGGACCTTTCTGAGAAGTACTTAAAGAGTTCTCCTTTGTTTCTTTACTTGGTTAGCAAGTGTTTTGCATAGAATTATTGCAACACCAGAAAACTGAGGCACTGAGAGACTAGGCAATAATTGCCAGTGTAAGCTGACAAACAAGACCCTACTAAAGGAAAAATCTCCTCTCCACTTAGGCAGACTGCACAAGAGTTTGAACATTTCTCTTGATCTTACAGAATGGGGATGAATTGTTTTGGTTTTTTAATTGATTAGGAATTTAGTAAGCTATGTCCCATACTGAAAGTGTACCACCCCAGGAAAAAGCTAGTAGTCCAGACATTACTCCTTTATAGAGTCTAAGCTTTATTCTCCATATCCCTTACATAAAGGACAATGTGTATAAGTTGCAGGATAAGAATTAGACTGGACATGAAGAAAAACATCCTGACTGCAAGGTTAGCTGAGTAGGAGAACAGATGGCCCAGAGATTGTACAAGGTCTCCAAGGGAAGCTTTTGGGAAGTGGCCAAGTAGTCACCAGTCAGGCAGGGCTGGCCAATTTTTGCCTGGGCATAAGAAGAACTAGGCAAAGTTAAGTCTGAAAGAGGCCTTCTGAGGTTTCTCTCTCTTTTATGCAGGCAAGACTTTCAGTAACATCAGGTCAAGTCTTCTTGCTGTATATGAATATTGAAGGAAAGAGGCAGAGAATCCTGAAGGAACACTCACAAGAAATAAGCGATCTCTAAGGCTTTGGAACAGACTTGCATGTTCACTCTACATTGGCATAAAGTAACTGAAGGGTGAAAACAAATGTAAACAGGGGACTATTCAGAGGTAGGTTCCAACCTTTGCTTGAACATGAGCTCTTGAACAGACTCAGATACTGGGGGAGTCACGCTTTCCAGCAGATTTATGTTTAGATGAAGCCAAATGAGAAAGCCTGAAATTACTGTGTTTGTTCAAAAGAGATTGTTTGTAGAATTTAGCAGTGTGATATTTGTCCAAATAACATCTATTGATCAGCTATGAAGTTGCACAGGGATTTGCTAACTCAAATTATTTCTGTAGTTTTTGCCTCTATTACAGAGAGATTTATTTCCCTAGGCTTTACTGGATGTTGTACTTCACTTTGTGCACAAATTCTTCCTAAATGTTGTGCTTCTTACTCTTTCTTTCCCTCTCCACCTTAGCACAAGGGACCAGACATCTTAGTGAAGACTAACTAATAAATATTCAAAGCTTTAAGAGCTTAGGGCAAATGCTTATGAAATTGATGATTTCATTAATACTACCTCTTCCTGGGGCCCTTCTGTGCCTGAAGCACTGGTGCCATGGGCACAGGCCCTCACCCTGCAGAGCTGCAGACAAGGAGGGGTCTTGCAGTCTTGGCCTGCTTTGTCAGCCTCTGCTGCAAGAAACCACTACCCCCAGATCTGCTGAGCTACCCCATATTCAACTCAGTCAAGGCAAGACAGCCCAAAAAGCCACTATTCAACCTGCTCAGGCTCATCTGGCTTGTTTTCATGGTATGGAGGAATGAGCTCAGCCCAGAGGGAGAGGTGGAAAAGGATAATACACACTTGGGAACAGCATTTTGTTTTTTTCCTGCCAGATGCCATTGCATATCACTGGTGCTTTTAAAGCTAAGTAAACACAGGCGCCTCAAGATCTCCCGGGCAGCACCCTGCCTTCACATGGAGCCCATGCTGGACACAGACCCCAAAACAAGCAAATAGAGAATGGTGCCATTTAAGAGCAGAACTGGAAGCAGGCACAAACATTGCTCACAAGCAATTTTCTTGGCTGGCTGGAATAGACAGGCCAAGCACCATTTTACTTTGAACCTCCTGAAGGAGAGGCAGGTGCTACTGCAGAAACCTCTACTGAGATTGTAGCCACTGATTTGTACAATCTAAAACAACTCCTCAAAACCCATCTACAGAGGATTAACAGGTTGATTTCCTTCATTTAAAGAGGCCTCCTCCATTCCAGGCATTATCCAACCCAGCAGCTCAGAGCTGCTTACCGAGATTAACTCTGGCACCACGAGACACAGCCTAGCAGCTGCAGGCTGGCTCTCAGCAGCTCCTTCGTTTCAAAGGAGTCATTTGCATCAGGCTTTCAAAACTTGGGAAATTCCTTCTGTCTTCCCATCCTTCATAATCCTCCATCAAGAGACAGTACCACAGACTAAGAAGGTCAAGTTGGGGGAGAGGGAAGGAGACAGGCAGCCTTTCTCCCTTCATTACAGGTCACTGCCTCACCTCAACAGAGGAAGGGAAGATTTGCCCAGTGTGGGACAGTTCCAGACCACACAGCTTTAGTGCTCTTGGTCCCAGACATGGGCCTCCTCCATCAATCTCTGCCCCTTCTCATGGCCAGGGAGCACACTGCCAAGAAAATATTTTGCTATGTGAAACAGATGACGCAGAAGCCTTTCCAAGCATGAACTTGTTCAAATGTAGATATTAGCTTTCCTGCTTCTTTTAATCTCCCTAAGCAGAGCTATAAGCCACCCCAGGTCAGGGAAAATGGCCTAATTGACCAAAATGCCTGTTCAGACCCACATACTAAGTAGTCCGTGATGTTAACCCTTCCCACGGCTCAGGGAAGGTGACACGAGCACCCAGAGCCAGCTGGCCATGGTGCACCTGGGCTCACCCTGGGGACAGGGAAGGAGGAAACAGCTGGTTATGCTGGAAAGCCATTGCCAAAGCACATATACATCTATGCCTATATATACACATACACACCCCCTCCACTCTTCCTTCCCCTCACATCACTTGGCATACAAGACATTTGCATGAGGCACCTGCTAGTATTTCAAGCACGTGAAGCAGACAGTTTTCATAAAGCCTGTGTCAGCGCCACGGACTGAAATGGCTTGTTTATACTTAGTCTGCTGATGCCGCAGAGTGCAGACAGATGGGCAGCCATCTCACAACACTGCAAAAACCTTGTCGGCCCCTTTGCGCAACAGTGGATAAGGCCACTGCAGGATAAATTGGAAACATCAAGGCCAAGTTACTGCTGCTTTAATATCACAGGGAAGTTTTTTGCTTGTGTAGCAACAGTCTCCCATATTCACCACAGAAGAGGCAGTACTTCAAAGGCACTCAAATAATCACTTTTTGGTGCATTCCACCAGCATCGTTAGGCAAATGTCCATAAATACCCTTCTTACATATCTTGTCTCACTGAGATTATCCTTGTCTCCTTGGCAACTGTCAGATGATGTATAATGCTAGCAGGGATTAGCCCCAATGAGCCTTAACCCTCGTGTAAATTTCTGCTCTATGAAGAGACCTGGCCAAACACTCTTCTTTCCTGGTTATGTTAAAATGTTGCCATAAACAATATTAAATCCAAGAACCTTTCAGTAAACCTGAGTAAGGATGAAAACTAATATGGAGCTTTTTAAGTGGTAGTATTTGTCTTGTCCTCCAAACAAATACATTTGAGACATGTGAATATACTTGGCATTTCACGGCTTGACAAGTAAAGCTGTATTTTGAATCCGTACTTAAGGGAAGGCTTGTGCTGAAAACTTGGGCTCTAATATCTTTATCTCCTTTGTCCCTTGGTGCCAGTGGGGATCACACTGGGAAATTCCAAATCCCCACAAAAGCTTAACAAACTTATGCTACGCTTTAACCTATTAATTTCTGAAAACTAGCCAGGATTCAGGTCAACGCTTGAAATCCACGTGCATACTCTGACACCAGTTGTACTGAAACTTTCTGCCTCTGAGCAAGCAGCTATGGGCTGCACCCTCATGCCCCGCTCCTCCCCGCTGCTCAGACATGACCAAAGCATCAGGTCAAGGAGGTACAGCCCCAACACCCCAAGCCTTCTGCAAGTGGAGCATTTCTCTGCTCCATACCATGTTTGGGCCTGGTGAGGAAGAAGTTGTTTGTCTCTTGGTACCCCATTTGGCCTGCCTGGGCACCCAGAGCAGGCTTTTGCCACACATGGTACTAACATCACACAGCTAAGACCTGTCCCCACGTAGGAAATGCAGAGTATGCCAGTGCAGGGAGCCAAGCAGCACTACATTATACATAAGCGTTAAGGGTCGAAGTATCTAAGTGATAACAAACAGCCTGTGGTGCACAAGTGACACGTTTAAACTACTTGTTCCATCTTTAGTCCATTTGAGTCTTTTTAATGTCCCTGCTTGGGGAGATCTGCTCTAATTCAACAGGACAAAAAAAAAAATCTTTGAGCAGCACCAAGGAAAGAAGGCTAAAAGAAGCACCAGCCACAGCAGCAAAACCAAAACCAGGCACACTACAGCAGAAAAAGTATTTCTGTAATTAAGCAAACAAATCTCTGGCACAGCATTGTGTCTATATATGAATTCAAGAATGTGCCATGGCTGATACATATTAGGCTAATCAACTAGAGAGAGCTGAGAGAAAGGAGGGAAAAAAGGTCTCCAAGATTGCTGCAGGAGGTAGGTCACAAAACAGCCAAGCCGAGGGGTGATGGGGAAGCCAGTGTAGGCAGGATAGTGACAGGCAAAAGAAAATCCAAGTCTTGGCACAAGCTGGTTAGCAATGATGCAACATGATTTCTTCGCATGCTTCTGTGGACCTGTTTGCTCCCCAGCCATCTGCCAACTCCAGCGCACACCTCATCACGTGTGAGACAGGAGGGGGGAAAGGGGTCAGTGGCTTAAGGCAGGTGATTTTTAGCACAGATAGGATAAAAGTCGTCTTAACTCACATGCCTATGTACTAGCAGAAATTTTAAGTGACACCATTTTAGACGCTCCTGCACACAGCAAGCACTCAGTAGATTTAGTATTGCTAACCACAGGCTTCTGCACATAGAAAAATTCAGCTACAGCAGCAGGAGGAATAAAAGCTGCTGGGAGCTGAATACCATGATCTCGTCTGTCACTGATCACATTATTCTTGCTTTTGGGCAGCAAGAGGAAGAGAAAGTTAATCATTTAGAGGCAGTGATGCTAGGGAAGATCCCAGTTTAAAATCCTACTGTAGTAGCATAAGAATTGGAGCAGCAGATCAGCCCATGCTCAAGTGCAGGATAATCCACACACACTCGTGCGAGGCAGCCCTCTCTGTTGAAAATAAAGTGATAAAAGAACATAACTGGAAAGTTGCCACAGTTAAAGTATGAGCACACTCGAACAGGGCTTTCAAAATGAAGCACACTCCAACAATCCAGTAACTTGTCAGGGAGACTTTAAAGCTGAAGAACAGCCACTGCCACACCACTTTTGTTGTGTGTGTCTTGGTGTACTTTAGCTGGTCTCCTGTTACCTAGTTAGGGCCCAGAAAGCACATACACAGGGTACATGACACTCATCAGTACTGACATTTGCTTAAAGGCACCAGAGCCAAAACCAACAGCATTTTCCCAACCCCCTCCCATTTCTCCCAAAGGGCACCTGTAGGCCTTTACACACTCTGCCCTTCCAAGACAAATCACTGAGGGTGAAATGGGGAATTTTGGGGAAGGAAGGAAGCATGCTCCCCTTTCTCTGGTTGTAGCAGCTTTATCAAGGATGCTACATCTTTCCAGACAAAGCTTCAGCCATCAAAACTTCAGCCACCGGAGGAAAAAAAAAAAATCTCAGCATCAGACACACAGGACAGGCTGCTAATTCTCACAGCATCTGTCAGTACAATGTTTCCCAATCTAAGATCTCATGCAGTGCTTACAGGTCTCCACACCCCGGTGTTGGTTTGCAGGCAGCCTCATGGCTTGGTTGCACAGAAACCTGGGCTGCAGATCGCCCCCAGTCCCCATGTCTGCCTGGCACCTGCTCTCTGCTGCATGTCCCAGCCCAGGCTCACCGCAAGCTCGCTGTGTCTGCATGGGGTCAGTTGTCAGAAAGCAACAGCCTCAGCGCCAAAAAAAGCACAGCTTGAATGATTCTTATCCCTCTAAGCAGCATCTCAGACTGCAGGGGAAAGGGCTTTGGATTCAGTGACGCCTGACCTACATTTGCAAAACGTTGGCTATAGGTGCAAGTCTAAGTATAGCATGTGTGTGCCAAATTTGCTGCCCGCAGCCAAGCACAGAGCCTTTGTCTGCAACACTTTCGGTGGACTCTAGTTCACATGCAGTTACTCTTAACACAACTGTTGGGATGTTGCTACAACAGGTTTGGGGTTTTTTTTTCCCTTCTGACAGCACTCCACCTCTCCTCCATCAGAAAAATAACTGAATACATGAAGGGTTTGTGACTGAGGTGGCTTCCCCCATACAGGACCATCCATGCTTTACCTTAAGTGATATTCACAGATGCACCAAATCCTGAAACTCATACAGAGAGAGGCTCTTTTCAGTCCCTGATAATGCATTCCCCTGCATGTGTATGATTTGGCAGAGCATAGCATATCTTATACACCATCCTACAGTATATGCTGCACCCACCTTGTTTTTCAGCTAAGTTTGCTGTCCGCATCTACTTGCTTTATTTTTTATTTTCAAGCACAGCTTTTTGTAGGACTTAAAGTACCAAAATGCCAGTGAGTTTGCCAAAAGCTGTTATTTAAATCAATTCATGCAAGAAGTTTTTAAAAGCTAGATTGTAGGAGGAAAAGGCTCCAAGGAGAGATCCACATTCTTGTTTCTGGACCCTCCCATCATCCAGAGATTCTGGCCACGGCAACACCCATGCAGTCTCTTCAGGGGAGCGCCTCACCTGCCAGGCTGACGCATGCATAAGATCTGACCACTTACAGAAGTGCTCAGCATCTTCCCAAAAGCTGGGTTACAGATGTTGTTTGGAAAACTTACCCTCAACTTTGAATACACCTGCTGTGGCTTAATTTAGCAGCTCTGGCTCATGCTAGAAGTTACTATTGCACACTTGCCACTACATACTGCTGTTGAGGTGCAGACCACTCTGAAGGCCAAGCCCCTGGCCTGAGGATCTACGACTTAAAGACCTAATCCCCTTAGTGCTTACATCTGTGGCACTGCACAAAAAGGTAAATAAGTACTTCTGTGTTCAAGCATCTGCTGCACTGAGTCATAAGCTGAACCTTAGTGGAAACAGAGCAAAGCTGGGCTGAGAGGAGACAAGTGTTCGTGTACTTACTACATATGGTAATGTACAAAGTATAGAACTGTATTCAACTTCAGCAGATCAGAGTGCTCAGATGTTATTACTAACACATTGTAATTATCTTTTGTCAGCAGTCACCAAGAGCAAGGTCTCTCTTGCGCTCGAAGTCTGCTCCAAAGACCTTATGCTCTAAACAGATCTTTTCATGCTGCCAACAAGGGAGAACAATTCAGGAATAGCTGGAGGCTGCTGAAGTACAGGAAGGAGTATTGCCAAGTTAAATGGTATCTCTAGAAGCTTTTTGTCTGCAGGTATCCAGCACAGTTCTGTTGTGTTTAGAATGACAGCTCAAATACTAGCTGACCAAGAAATATTTTTAAGTAAAATGTTACCCAACAGCTCCAGAACGATCCCTCAAGAAAGTAGATTTGGACCTTTTTATTTAAGCATTGGAATTGTGACATGCTGCCATGTGGTTTGGGTTTTTTCCCCCCCAAACTCTGTGGTGTACTTACTCATGTTTATGGCACTCACCTTTCATTTATGACTATTGCACCTATCAGTGATAAAAACATTTAGTGAAGAGAAAGCTTTAATGGAATAGTTTGAAGCTGTAGCTCCCATCCTGGCCAATATTCACTATAGAGTTTGGGTTTCCTTATTTTTCTACAGAAAGCAGCCACATGTTTTACTGCATCAGCTGTGAGAAATAAGCCTTCTGCAGAGAACCTCTTCTATCTTGCTTTAGTCAAGCCAAACTCCAAAAAAAAAAAAGACTTCTTAGCTCTTCCTCCTCTGGATTTTGAAATAAATTTATCAAGTTGTGAAAGAAAAGAGCAAACACATCAGTACTGTTTTTAAGAAATGGCCTGATGGAAGTTATTGGGAGTTAGACTTTGCAGGGATTTAAAAGCTAATAAAACATCTCCCAGGTCAATGTACCATAAAGTTTAAGTATACATCTACGTTTTAGAAAATGTTTTCTCTTCCTGTCTGAAGGCTTCCTGAGAGAAATATATTTTAAGCCAACTCCTTGAATTTTGCCCCATCTTTTTTGGCATCCACTCATTTCACATGTATGGGAATGGACACCAGTATTTTCGTGCACTCAGACATGTTTGTAAGTGCAAGTTTGAGTATCGGGTCTACATACATTGGAAAGCTTTTGATTTACTTTTGATTACTACTAAATCCTAAAAGAGTATATTCTGAGCTTAACAGGGTGTATAGATGAAGATTTCAAGAGAAATTTCAGAGCTGCTAGCCTGCCATCACATATTGGCTATCCCCAATAGAACTCAGTTCATTTTCTTTGAAATAAAGGAGATAGAGTGCTTAAAGCCAGAGTAAGAGACTGCAAGAAGCTTAATTATTGTCTCTTGCTTCCAGGCACAGACATTTGAGTTTGAACACCTCCAGGTTTAAAGTCTTAGACTAAAACAATTTCATAAAAAAAATTCAAGAATGGAGATTGGCTATCCTGACTTCTGGCTACTAGGGGAAGACAGCAAAGCCTTTCAGAGCAGGAGGGTATGTTACATTTCTCTTTGCCTCCACTATCATAAGCTTCTGCTGCTTTCTTCAAAAGGTTTAATGGCCAGGTTAAGTCTTCATGTTTCCAGTTCAGCTATTTCCAAACTAGTCAGGCATTTTGTATTTCATTAGGCTATCACCTGACCCACACTTATGGCTCACTAGAAATTTACTGGAAGAAATATTTTTCATCCTTTAGCTCAAGTAGAAAAGTCAGACTAAGCTCAAAAAATTTGGATTAAAAATCCACATCAAAGGTAACTTGGCCAAAATGTTCTATCAAGATAAAATATGCCTTTTGTCAGGGAAAAATAACTTATTAATGGAAATTAAGCATTAGAAATGCATTAGAAGTTATCTAGGAGAGCAGACCACTGAACTTACTGATGCAAAACACAGACCATCCAGCTTTCAGACTGTACCGGTTCCCTCTGCTAGGCCAAGGCAAAACTTCAGAAACTGCAGTCACACACATAGGTGTGGGGGCATGACAGACTTTTTAACCTGAAGGTCCCAGACCCCCTTGTGACACATGGGACCCAAGCTGTGCTGCACTGAAATTAATGTGGTGGTTCCTGTCAGCTCCACTTTAGCATCACCAGACTTGATTATTTAAGCCATAGGCCTTTCTGCTTCCATTTACAAATTGGTAACTAAAGTGCAGAGGAACAAATGCTTCATTCAAGGTCATGTGCAGCATCTACACAGAACTAGAAGAGCCTGCTAGTGTTACACGTTAGTATCCTATTCCTTCTCAACAACCAGGAGCCAAGTTGTTGCCAATAAGCCCCATATTCAGCTCTCCATTCAGAGCCCTACAACAGACACCAGCCCTGGGAGCCACTGTGCAAAGCTGTCTCATCTCCCACACTTCTTGTGCAAGCAGAATTTGCATACAGAGAGCAAGAGCCACTGCGTGCACTACTTAGCATTGCGTGTCCTCCAGGCACACTTTGTCCTCTGAGTTATCTCCAGTGCTAATTTATTGCAGCATTCAAAGCAGCGGGCCTCCGGCAGTCCCTCCCACAGGAAGCAGGCTGACTCATTTTTCCACACACTGTATTTTCCTCTCCACAAGATCCAAATGCTTAGGTCAAGAATAAACCACAAAAAGGGAGGCTCGTGTTTGAGCACCTCCTAAAACATGTGCACAACCCACATCCACTTGTGAAGCTATTTCTTTCATTCAAACAATGAATCTAGAGACATTACACCCAGCTAGACTTGCCCCCATATGGCACACAACTGTCTTTGCTTCTGCTCTAAAGAGCAGTTCCTAATCCTGTAGGATGATTTAGCCTAAGCTAATGGTTTTTGGCCTCAGCCACAGTTATGAGTACTTACTGAAAAACAAGATGAAGACCACCATTTTGCATTCATTCCCCTAAGCTCTTTGCCAAAGCATTCAGATGCTTGCCTTGCAAACTTGTTCTCATATATCAGCTAACCTTATAGGAAGGAAAAAAAAAAGAATAATTACATTGCCAGGAAAACCCTGACTGACTACTCTTTCACGCTTTGCTTAGTGATGCAGCAAAAGTTCACTATCCCTATTAAAAGGATTTTTCAAGGACATTTGGAAAGAAAAAAGTAGCAGTACCTTAATGTGTCTGAGTATTAACAGCAGTTATCTCCACCAGCACTTCCAGCACTCCAACCATGAGAAACATGGGAAGCAACCAAAGTCAGCCAATGCAAGCACTTCACCCCTCAAAACAGGCAATCCAGCTTCAGGCTGAGCAGGTTCAGGTTTTGTGGAGGTTTCCACCAAGGAGCTAAACATCTTTACTCTGACAACACTTCTGCACCTCAACGAGCAGGTGCAAGCCCAGCCCCACACAGAAAAAAAACATAGCTGCTCCCTGCTCTCTCTTATAGCCAGCTCCCCCACTGGCCTCTGCCTCTCAGGTGTGAGGCATCTGAGCTGATGTGGCATTAACTCATTGCCATCCACAAGAGCCCACTGCATGACTGGGGTGTGTTGAGAGGAAACTACTCACATTCTTCATTTGTTTTATTTTAAAACTCAGGTAAATAGGAGTGAGGTCAAAGGACATGCTAAGGATTTCCTACTTGTCCTACAGAAGGGAAAGGGGAACAGATCTGCAGCAAAGAATTCTCACTTTCACGCAAGCAATAAAGTATCATATCTCCAAAATGTCATGACTGTGGAAGTAGTGCAGATCTTAGCATAAGATGCCACTGCTGTACTTTGTCTCACAGAATCCTCTCAGACTAGGTTTAATGCTACAGCCATGAGGCTTTTCCCATCAGTAATGTGTCCCGAGCCTGATGCTTATAAAAGAGTAATTCCAGTGCCTCTTCTCCATTACTCAGACTCCTTGCTTTGGCAGTTAAGGATCCTCATCCTTTAGATCTTTGATTCTCTTTTTTCTTGATAGGTCCATTTTGTGCTAAAAAAAAGCTCATTTGTTTCTTCTTTTGTCCACCTGCTGTGTTGTCAGTATAGGACCCTCCAACCAATCTAGCTGGCCTGTGCTCTACAACATCAGCCTGTTTCCCACTGAAGGGAAGGCTCATCAGCCTGTACAGCTTTAACAAAGGAGGTCAGGCAGTGTGCCACAAAATCAAACCCTTCTGTCTAAGCAGATACGGATTTATTGGATTCTCTGAATAAGAAGAGAGAGGGAATAACCAGGAGGAGACCTGTAGGGGTGTAAAGACCATTGCAGGTAGCTGAGCGTGAAGGTGTGTGGTACAAAGGCACCAAATGCCAGATACAAAGTAATTTGCCTGAATTGCACTGAAAAAGGTGTCAGCAACACGGAGACAGCGTGCCACATCCAGCTCACAATTTCATGTAGATGTATGACTTCAGTGCCAGGCCCCAGTGAGGACACCACAGGCTGGATGCTGCATGTCCCTACCATGGCCACCTCACAGATCTTACCTAAACAAAGCAGCAATCAGCTGGCGGTCAAAACCAAGAAGAACACTATGGAGTGGGCTGATGGGTGCTATGGCAGGTTGCAGAGATGGTTCCTGAGCAGAAAGAAACCTGTATTAGGAAGTAAATCTTACCTGCAAAAGCTGAGCAGATATACTCACTCTGGCTATTGGAAATATAATAGGTATATATTACATAGCACTATCCTAGCACTTTTACAGTCTTAAAAATCCATTTTTTCTAAAAATATTCCATGGGATCAATGTTAATGGTCTCTGTTGGATGTTTACAACCAAAATATTTTTGAAGTGTTGCAAGCTTCCTGAATTCTCATTTTTCCACACAACTTCTCCAGGCATGACAGCTCTCACACCAGGACCAAGCTGCTGCATACTTTGTGTAGTTAAATATCCCGACACCTGGGCAGTGGCAGACCAAGGGATGAGGCAAGGAGAGGAGGATTCAGCCCCACTACATCATTTGGCAGAGATGGGGACAATGCTGGCCCCAGCCATGATGCACAACACTCCCCAGCTCCAAATGTCCTGCACTGCACTGGAGAGCAGTGGGAAGAAGTCCTCTGGAAAAAGCTTAGCCAGGTCCCCCTCCTCCTCCCCCTCCAACCTGGGTGCTCACGGGGCTGTTTCTCACACTTTTTCCCTCACTCGTCACTGCCAGACAGTGTTTTGTCCTTTCTTAAGTACATTTTTCCAGAGGCGCCACTGGCGTTGCTGACAGGCTCACCTGTGCCCTGCAGTGGAGCTGTTGCGGAACCGGCTGGAACCAGCTGTGTCCAGCATGGGGCAGCCCCAGCCTCTCCTCAGAGAGGTCCCTGCAGCCCTACTGCCAGTACCTGGACACCTAGACCCAATAAATTCCACCCCTTACCTCGGTGAAACGCGTATTTAAGAATTGTCATTAAAATATGCACTCGTCGCACACCCTTCACAAACTTCACTGACAACATCAACCACAAAAAAATCTCCTCACACCAAAATCAGTGGCATCATCACAACACCACGAAGGTGGGCAATATACATAGTCAATACAGCTCCACCCCTCGTCCCTTCACCACTTTACCACAACAAAAAAATCCCCAATATTAATCCAGTCCCTGGCGATGGCCAGTCCGAGCTTTGCCCGTTATGTCTCCCAGTCACTGTTTTTACTGCAAATTCCTCTAATGGTAAATGATCTCCCTGTCTTTATCTCAACCCATGAGCTTTTTCATCTTACTTTCTCCCTGTCTTGTTGAGGAGGGGGATTGAGAGAGCGGCTGGGTGGACATCTGACCAACTCACCACAGTGCCATTGCTCTTCTCCACACGTGCAGCGGCGTTGCTGTAATGGGGCTGAAGGTGCCGCGTCCCAGGGGCCATCCGTCGGGGAATCCCTCCTCTGTGCACGTAAATCAGCAAATGCAAACTGAAACCCTCAAAAGGTGATGAACGGCGAGGGTATTACACAATTACGCTATTACATAAGCACTTTCCTGGATAGAACAATGCTTCAAATAATAACAATTTAAAGTTGACCTGAATTAAAACCTTCGGTAAAAAGTTCTCAAAGATTCCCTAACTGGGCAACCTCCACGTATGCAAAATATAGATGGTTGCTTATGGCACCGGTGTGCCAAGGGCTGGAAAATAGCCATGGCCTCACCGCTTTCTTGGCATGGGTCAGTTAGCCCAGAAAACCAGGCTTCCCACCACTGCCGGCAGGCACCAGGGTGCCGGGGTTGCTGGCTACGGTGGCAGGGCAGCAATCCCAATCCTCCCGGGCTTCCCTCAGCAGCCAGATTAATGTATTTTTTTTTAATTGTTACTCTAAAGCAAGATGTTTATTGTTTCTTCCTTTGCTTGCATTTCAGTAGCCAAATATATTTTCCTCCAAGAGAAGAGCTGGGAATCCAGGAACCTGAAGCCAGGGGAGGCAGTGATTAGTAGTTTGAAGTGTTAATGGTACCACAGTGGGAACGGGGAGTCCCTTGAACTCAGCTATTAGCAAATTAATAAAAGGGGTAACACACTCTCCTGAGTGTTACAAATTTAGCACTAATTAGGACTTCTCTTTCTTAGCTATTTTAGGCAAGAAAATCTTCAATATCCTTTGTTAAATTTGAATCATCTTGTTTGTAAAAGTAAATCATATGGAAACATTGGTTTCTTCACCCAGCTACAGTCTGTTAAACTTCTTCCATTCTCCTTTTCTTTCTGACATGACTTATAGCTGGATATTTTGTATGCAGTTAGTTTTATTTAGCAAACCTTTGCCCAAAAGAGGGTTTTCTTTGAATGAAACTAACCTATAGGCCATTCATTTGTCACAGTCCATCCCAAACATTTCAAAGATCCCCTCTTCACAGGAGCGTCAGTGCTCCAATTTATTTACATTTATTTAATTTATTTATTGCTTGTGTATTCCAGATGTTAAACCTCACAGAGTTATTGTAACTGGTAAGCCATATTTTTCTGCCAAATATCTACACAGTTTTGTGTATTTTAGCACTTCAGAATTAATCACAAGAGAAACACTTAATCAGGTTTGCAATGAAAAAAAGCCCTTAATTAGAGCAGAGGCCAAAATGTCCTCCTGCTCTTCCTTTCTTCTTGCACTGCCCAAATCTCATCTAAACCTTGCCTGAAGTCCAGAAAACAAATCTCACAGCTGACTGAATATATCTAATTGTGAATTGATGTCTACGCTTTTGCAGATATGTTTCAAACTCTGCCTGGTGGCTGTGTTGGCTAATTTGCCTATACCCAGGAAATTAATTCTTTCTTAACTACAGAGCAAAGCTATGATGTTGGGCGATATATGTCTGCCTTTCTGGAAAGAATATTACTTCTCCCTAGCAAAATCAATGCATTGCTAAATGATTGACGTAACCACAAAAGGTTTTAGCTTTTAATGTTTAGGAAAACACTGATGGGGAAGAGAAGGCCCTACAGTTTGCATAATGAGAGTAGAGTCAGACTGGCTGAGGCAGAAGAAACTCGTTTCAATACAACAAAAGCCATAGCTTATTTGAGCAATAAAGGGAAAATGTAGATAGAAGGTTACATCTTCTGATGACACTAAGTAAAAAAGCATGTTAGAAGTAATCAGTAGTGAGCTCATGGTTTAAAACACACATGTATGGCAGTGTGGAGAATCCAAGTAGATGCTGTAGGAAAATACGCCATAAAGCCTGACAAATACTGGACACTGTCAAGGTGGCTTTCCATAAAATAATGCAAATTGATGTTAAAGTCTAGACTTTATAATAAATTAGAAAGGGTAGTTCGGCAGCAGTATTAATAACCTCTGAAACAAATGTAGCATGAAAAGGGGGTTTCCACGATCAGAGCTCAGCTCAGAAGACTTTGTCTCATGTCCATGAAAAATCAGGTCTTTGCAAAGGTGAGACTAAAGGTATCAGCCATTTCCCTATCTAGAAGAACTGGATGAAGACTTTTCCTCATTCTCCTGTGGAGGGAAACACATGATACAATCATTTCTGTTTACTTCTGTTAAACAGCTGGTCAGAGAGAGTATTCTGCACTGTATGAAGCTAAAGAAAGTATTATTTTTACTTTTCCCTACTGCATGAGTTAGGCTGTGAATGGTGTAGGCTGAGGTGACACTGTAACATCCTGTCTGCATTAGGGCCCTAAATGCTAACAATAAGTGAGTCCTCTCTTCCCTCCATGTGGGCTGTAACTGTGGGAATAAGATGTGTGAGCATGTAAGCTGAGCAGCAAGTAGATAAATTCCAGATGATGATTTAAAGCTGGTGAATACAAACCTTACAGTCCTGCAAGCAGTCTAGTACCAGAAAGGACCTTTGAGGTCAATTCATTTCCCTTCTGTCGTAGGCAGCTCTCAGAAAGAAACTGCATGATAAAGTGATCCAGCTCCATCACAAAATTAATTTTTGCCACCATTTCTCCTACTGTAATGGTGCAGGAGGAGGAATCCTACTGCAGCTCCTTGGAAATGTAGAAATCTTCCTATTCCCAGCCTTAATATACTCTTATCCAGTTTATTCACATCATTTTTTCTGCCAAAATTGTGCTTCTGCTTAAATAGCACTTCTCCCTTCTGTGTGCTTATCCGTGATGTATTTATAGGGAGTCCTCTCTCAGCATTCATTGCATGAGATAAAACAAGCCATCCTTTTTTAGTCCCCTTTCATATAACAGACTTTCCACAATCTGGATCACCCTTGCAGCCCATCCCTTCACCTGCTCCAATCTGAGCATGGGGACCAGAACTACCAACAGCAGCAATATATTGTCTTATCAGGGATTTTTACAATGCCATTAACACTCCCTTGTTTCTTGCTGCTATATTGTACATTTACACTGTCTGTACATAGAATTATTCTAGCATATAAATTATGTTATACAGTTAACCATCAAATACTGGTGTGTCATCTCATCTGGTACCGCTTGTGCTCCTTGGGAGTGCGGTCAGCATCTTGCAGGCAAAATCCTTTGGTGCTTTTCATCTGGTGCTTTTTCATCCTTGATAGCTCCTGCAGAGTATTTTAGCATGAAGATGTTTCAGCAGCCTTTACAAAAGCAAGTGAATCATTCAAAAAAAGCACAATCCATCCTTCTTTAGTGTCACCAATTAATAGCTGCTCAGGATGCTTTGAAATCTATAGCTGCTTAAGGGAAGAAAAATAACCAACCCCTTCCTATAGTGCTGTGCTATCATTACATTTTGTGTACTCTGCCTGTGCAAGGAAGCTTTATTATGTGAGGCTTTAAAGAAGGGGAAAAGACCAGTTATGCTAATCCAGGATAAGAAGGGAACTAAAAACCAATTAGTAGACAAGATTATTTCTTATTGTTGGAAACCATTTCTTGTTCCAGAAGGCAGTGGTCAGAGCCTGGCTGATTTCAGTGGCCATGCTTCTGTCTTCTGCTGCCCCTGCAAGCAAGCAGTGTTGGGGCAACCACAGTTTCCTCCACTTGATGGAGCTGGAACAGCCTTTTACCTCTTGCTTCTGATTTGGATTGTTTTGCTGCAGACAGTGCAAAATAAGGGACCATTTTAAAAAAGGGGTTAGTGTTGCCTTTGTGGGCAGCTCAGGCTGGGTCTGTGTGCTTGTTCCTCAGGTCACAAGCTGCTAGAGCAAAGTCATTGCACCCTTTGGTGAAGCTGCTGCCTTGGGCTCCCTGTCAGCCAGAGCACCCTGAGTCAAATCCTGACCCACGTTTGCCAGACATAAGGATGCACTCCCAGACCTGCCCACAGCTGCTGACCCCAGTGTGGGTTTTCTCCTCTTGCCCCCATCCCTCCCTCCCATCTCACCTCTCTGTCTAAGGCGTTGTGGCTGCTGATGGCATTTGCTGTTGGACATACAGCTCTGTCTGTGCCCCGAGCAGGACAGCAGTGCTGCCTCTTGAGGGGGATCAATTCACTTCCAGCTAATCTGCCGGAGAGGGAGGTCTGTGCCTAAGTGTAATGGAACCTGATGGAGGCTAATTAAATAGAAAACCATCCATTTGTGCTGTCTCATTAGGGATTTGTCATAAAAACCTTATGTTCTCTTACAAGCCTAAACAAGTGTGTTCACCATGTAAAAATCAGCCATAAAGCTGTCTGGAGAGTAGTTAACGTGTCTAAGCTGTCATTTATACGGGCTGTCTGCAGCCTGGATCCTGCAGGTAGGAATAGCCTTTCCACTGTCCTCAAACCACCCTGCATAAATGGGGCATCCCTCCTTCGAAATGGGAAAGAGGGCCAAGCCCAGCGATCCTGCACCGACAGTCATGTGGAGCGGATGCTTCTCTGTTCTGGCTCTGACAGGAGCCAGAAATCAGACGCAAAGAGCACTTGTTATTTTAGAGCTGTGCCAAAGATGTTCAGAGGTTTAGAAAGTATAAATCTAATAGTAGTGTTTCCTGGTGGCTGTGGAGATTGGCTCCCCTTGCCTTTGCAAGTGGCCTGGTCTCCTCCTCAACCCCAGCTAGGCTACTATTTTTGAGGAAAACTGAATCTCCTGTAGGACATGGGAGTCATCACGCTATTTCGGAATGGAAGAAAGTTATGGGCTGTGTCCCCTTGGCTGCCCCAAGGGAAAAATCAGCATGGTCTAAATGGCTGCTCTCCTCAATGTCTGTCCAGGAGGAGCTTCTCCCTCACCCAAACTGTGCAGGCTTCAGAGTTTCTGCCAAAACTGGGGCTTGTGCAGAAGTCATATCAGGGCAGATCTTCCCATGGGCAGGAGGAGATAACTGCTTTCTGTCTATGGGACGACCCCCCAGGGTAACGCAAGCTGGTGTCTCCTTGCAGGCGTCGGAGGTGGAGCGGCAGCTCTCCCTGCAGGTCCACACTCTCCGGGAGGACTTTCGGGAAAAGAACTCCTCCAGCAGTCAACACATCGTGCGGCTGGAGAGCCTCCAGGCCGAGGTGAGTCACCTGTGCACCGCCTCACTCCTTCAAAAGGCAGCCAGGGCTGTTGTAACTTGTATAATGAACCCCTCTGAACTGGGTAAACAAAACCTGCTGCTTGGAGCAAACAAAGAGAAGGATGGTAGCTGTGGGGCAAAGGCCTCCCCCAGTGAGGACTTTTGCTGCAACCCAGGGCTGGCTGGGCTGGCACCGGCCAGGTTCCACTGCTGCCTTGGCCACAAGCATGCCTGCAAAATGAACGGATGAGAAGGATCTTCCAGGAGCTAAACCATGGCTGTGCTCTTGCAGGGCTGCTGCCCAGTACAGATTAAACTCTGGGGCATGGTGGGAAGGTCTGCAAGGGGGGAGTTTCTGTTTCCCATGCTTGCAAAGAAAGCAGCAATCCTCTCCTGCTTCTGAGCCACGTATGTGGGAAAGCAAGGAGTCCCTGCCTGTTTTAGCTCTGGTACATTAGCAGGAATGATATTACCTTCCTTCCTCTTCCCTTCCCTGATGGAGGTCACTGGAGACCATGTAGGCAGGAAGCAGAGGGGTAGAAGATGTCCAACTCTACTACCCTACTGCTTTTTTTATTTACAAGCTGTCTGGAAGAGCTTTTCCTAAAATCTCTCAATTTCTTCTTTTCTCCCACTCCCACCTGCTCCCTGCTGGTCCCTCGCCTTTTCTTCCCCTACCCTTGGTGTGGAGCAGCAGGTCCTTGAAGTAAGTATAGAGGCTTGGAAAGGATTTGCCCGCGCATGCATGCCTGTCATCGTGCATGCCTGTCACTGTGCATGCCTGTCACTGTGCATGCCTCACCTTGCCTTTCGCCTCCTTCCTGTCTTTTGCTTTCCAAGTCCCTTTCCCTCTGTGCCTCCCCTATGGCCCAGAGCCCACAGCAGAGCAATGTTTTTTCTGATACACGGTCATTCACAGGGTGTTCATTACTGGTTTGGATACCAAATATGAACTCTTGATGCAATCTCTGTATTATACCTCTTATTTTTCTCGCATCCCTTTTCTCCAGCCCACGCAAATCATGATGGTGGTGGGAAGAGACATCTCAGAAACCATTAGTCACCTAAGAGCAGTTTTCTAATGCCTACAGCAGCCTTTACCCTGCAGAAATAGCAAGTCCACACACTTTGCTAATATTCCTTCATGCAGCCAACTCTTTCCAGCAACCTGGAAAGCAGCAAAGGGACAAGATCCCAAAGAGGCCAAGAAAGCAGTGGGAAGTTGCTGAATTTGTCTATGGTTCGTGAATTCAAAGGAGGCCATAGGGAATATTTAGGGTTATAGTGGACTGGTAAATGGCATACTCAGTCCCCAGAGGTCCTGTATATACTAATCTGGGAAAAGGCTCCTTTTTCATGGTTAAACAAGAAGTGACCTTGGCTAGTGCTGATTCATCCTGTGTACTGTTCCCAGCTAACTGAATCACAGAGGTTTTGCTTGGCACATTGTCCGTCTTCACCTGAAATCGCTGCCCTTGACAATTAAAAGAAATGAACCAATTTTAAAGGCAACCGATTGCTGGGAGACTAAAAATAAGCATGGCACAGAAAGGAGTCTTCACAAGTAAAAAGACAGAAGAATCCCTGGTGAGGAGCTGGCGAACATGCAGCAATTAAGAAAAGCATATGGGCAGTGCTGTGGCACAGCCCTGTGGGGAGCAGGATCCCGCAGGCTCACCCTGTGGTCTCCAGCACCCATACGGGAGAAAATGCCACCATGCTCAGTCGGGAACCAGCCAGGAAAACTAACTAGTTTTGCCCAGTCTTGCAAATTTTAAGGTACAAGGGGTGGGCAGGGGTGGTCTCTGCTTAATCAGTTTGGACATTTCTGCCTGCTCCCTGGCCTCCTGCCAATGCACACCCAACACCTTTGGAGCTGCCCCTGCAGCCTAGGGAAGGAGGAGTTTCCTTTCAGAGCCTTCCTAAGCTTTAAACCACACACAGAGATACAGTTTCTCTCATACAGGTATAGAATATGTATGTGCATACTTTTGCTTTTTGCTGTTACATTTCTCTCTTGGGAATGTGATTTCCCTCCTCTCTGCTCCCTGGAAAGTGTGGGGTAAGACACCGCCTCTCTTTCCTTCACAGATCAAAATGCTGACGGACAGAAAGCGGGAGCTGGAGCATCGCCTTAGTGCCATGATGGAGGAGAACGACCTGCTCCAGGGAACCGTGGAAGAGCTGCAGGACCGAGTCCTCATCCTGGAGAGACAAAGCCATGACAAGGACCTGCAGGTGAGGAGGCACCAATGGGACAGGGAAGAGGGGGGAAATGGAGTAAAAGACATGGTTTGGGGTAAAACTGACCAGGAAGGTAATCAGGAACTGGGAGATAAAACAACTGGAAGAATAAAACGGCTCATGTAAGCATGGCAGCAAGCAAGGTCCTGGGTGTTCCCCATAGGGACAGTTAACAGGACCCACAATGGGGCATCTTGACAGCAAAGAGCAGCTTAGGAGGGAGATCTGAGCAAGGGGTGGGACAGGGTGCTGGGGAAATGAGGTAAATGTAAAAAGAAGCAGAGAACTCTGGTTGCAGTTCATTTTACTTAATTTTTTAATAGTAGAATTGGCTTCAGAAGGGGCTTCTTTAGACCCCGCTGTCCCAGAGGGCAGTAACTGGCCTCATAGCTCTCACTGCTCAGGTGGTTTTCCATCAAGCCCCATGGTGTTAGCAGCCGTGTGTCACCAAACCACTCCCCAGAGAACAAGCTGGCACCTCTGTGGCTTCAGGCATCTTACCAGAGATCAAGATTTTTCCATTTCTCTTCTGTGGGTTGACAACCATTGGATCCCCAGCTCTCCAAAACAGCCCTGAATATTTTTTTCCCTTTTTTTTAATATATATTTGTATTTATATATGTGTATAGATTTTTAAAAAACATGTCTATATTACTTTTCTTTTTGGATTCACTTCCTGCTGTGTTGTTTTCAGCAAATTTTTTTATCTGAGTCCCAACTTCTTCACAATGCTCCTCATTTTAGTACTGATTAACCTGCTATTTTTATCTTTCAGGATATTCTGGCATCTAAACAGTGTCTAATGACATTTGGAGATTATTAAGCTCCAATAAATGGCAATACCAGCCAAGAGTACTTTCCTCCTGGCTGGAAACCCTCTTTCGTGACACCCATTCCTCCTGCACAGCTCTTTCACAAACCAAGAGATTCATCCAGTCCATATCACCTCCACTAATACTTTTTTTTTCCTGCTTTCTTGACGAATTCCTTGATTTTCTTTGCAAGCTGCACCAAAGCCAGCTAGAGCTCCAGGAGGTGCGGCTGTCCTACCGGCAGCTGCAGGGGAAGGTAGAAGAGCTCAGTGAGGAGAGAAGTCTCCAAAATTTCAACACAACCAGCACGTCCCTGCTGTCTGAGATAGAGCAGAGCATGGAGGCAGAGGAGCTGGAACAAGAACGAGAACAGGTATTTGCCCTCCAGCCCCTGGGAAAGCCCATGGACCTCTGTGACCAGTCCCAGAGGGAGAGTGAGTTTAATGCATTTGATCTGGATTTGGAGCTGAACCAAGAGCCAGAAAATTGGGGTTGTGGTCCCAGCTCTGGTATCAACACCCTTTTGACCATATGAAAGTAAATCTCTGCATCCATTTCAAAACCAACATAGCAAGCTAGACAAATATTTGTGAGGTTTGGCTATCACATGCCTCACTTCACCGTGGAAGAAGGATCTCCATGGCCTTGATGTCCCAGGCTAATGTCAGGCTCTCTTGTTCCAGCTGAGGCTGCAGCTCTGGGAAGCATATTGCCAAGTGCGATATCTCTGCTCCCATCTCAGAGGAAATGACAGCGCAGATTCAGCAGTCTCTACAGACTCCTCCATGGATGAGTCCTCAGAAACCTCATCAGCCAAAGATGTCCCAGCCGGCAGCCTACGGGCAGCTCTCAGTGAGCTGAAAAGACTGATACAAAATGTGCTGGATGGTGCAGACTCCACGGTAAGTTGGTGGCACAGAGAGACCTTGGCTTGTGCATGTCCCCTTGCCCAGGTGACAGAGTTTGCTGCAGGTTTCCACTGGATCCTGAAGTCCCCGGTCTCCGAGAAAACCTCTGTGGGCCACAGAGATGGGCTGTCACAGTGCAGAGCCTGCTCCATGTGTCTCAAATGGCCAGCCAAGAGCCAAGCCAGCACATGGGGTTTCAGCCTGCAGTGGTCAGACTGCCATAAGTTTCAAGCTCATGCAACCATCATTGATCCGGGAGTCATTCTGGAAAATTAATGAAAGTAGGCTTTCTTTGAGATTTGCAGTAAGTTAGAGTTTCAACATGGAAATATTGCAGATTGTCTTATACATCACAGTTCAATTATTTCTCTTAGGATTTTCCTAACCTTGCTTTATTAGCAATAGTATCACAAAAACATCGTAACCCCTGTGTGGGTAGGTTCTGCCCCTGCGAATTGACACTAGGTACAAATGTCTTGGCAAGAGCTGCCAGATTCAAATCCATTGACAGGTGAAGGGTTTTGCTGGCGCAAGATGGTGTCTGTGGAACATGGTCCCAGGGCTGCTGGGGAGGAGGGGATGGCATGGAGGACCACTCAGCATCCACAGGAGTGCAGAATTATGAGAAAACACCTCACTTTTTGCAATGGCTCCAATCAGGCCTATTTCCATCACCCACAAGCTGGTTGCATTGCCAGTATAACTTATTTGAGATGCCATGGTGAGGAAGAGGGTGCAGACCCTGCAACTGCAGACCCGCATGGGAGTACTCACCCTCCTCATTTTAGTACCTGCAGCAGCTGGTAAGAAGGCTGAGCATAGAGATGAAGTTGTATTTGTTAAATGAAAAATAGGGAGTCCTGCAAAAGGTCTACAAACACAGAGACTGTAGCCATATGTTCCCAAGTGGTCAGCAGGTCTCTGTAAATGTGGTTTATGCTAAGGTGAGAACATGTCTGCATGCTCTTTTTATCATGGGTAGAAGTATTACCCTTGGCTGAGCGTTTCCACTGTGGAGGTATATGGGAACAAAACTGAAACTCTACCAAAGTCACATTCACACTTTCTTCTTCCTTGTTTAGTACCCCCCCATCCCAAACCAGTATCAAATTAATGCAATTGCCTTTTTTAAAGTGAAATCTGAGCAAGAGATTTCTCTCCCGCTCTCAGAGCTCTCGACGAAGCGACGATGACACCTTAGAGGAACAGATCAGGCGAACAAGCGAGGATTCACGAGCCCTGAGGGAATTAATGGAGGGAGAACGGGGGAAACTGAGGCAGAGTTTGGAGGAGCTGCAGCGACTGCACAGCCAGGTTAGCAATTCCCACACTTTACATGTGGTCTTGTAACACCAGTGTTCATCCTCCAAGACATGCCTTCCACAGAAGAGATCAACATGATAAATAACCCAGTAGGATTTGGGCCAAAACCAGTTATGGTTGGATGAGGGAGACTCTCTTAAACCCAGTGCAGAGGCTTCATGCATTTAGGATCAGAGTTTTTGACAAGTTGTCTGGGGCCCATCCCAGACATCATCTCCAGCAGCCAAACTTCCTTTAAACCTTTCCCCCAATCTGCTTTTCAGCCAACCTGTCTCGCTTAAATTCTTCTCAGCAGAAGACCCCAAAGTACAAGGCTGCTTGATATGGGGTACCGGAAACCCATAGGTATCCAGTCTGACCCGTCTTGCTTGCACTAAGACCACGTAAAGGGTGTATGCAACCACTGGATGGACAAAACAGTGCTGCTCTGCTGTGCATGGCGCAAGGTTCACCCCCTTCCACAGCAGCATCACAAAACCCTCATAAATGCACACCCAGAGAATCTTAATCATGGCCAGCCTGGCACCAGGCAGCACCCCAGGGCCAACAGGGACTGGCTAAGACAATCTCAACAGCAACGAATGATCCAACCCCGAAACAAACGCCACACCCAAAGCACAGAATCACACTGCATCCGCACAGAATGTAGCATCGTCTGTGTCCGAGGTCTTATGCCAAAAGCAACAAATGGATACGGGCACTCAAAGAGATGCTCTGCAATCCCTATCTCTACGGGACAAGTCTCCAAACGCTGGAAGGGATCTGGAGGCTGCAGCAGAAGCAGCCTTTAGCACAGCTGCTTGTACAGCACCAACTGCATTGGAGCAGGGAATGGGATTAACGCCCTTGGCTGGTCTTGCCAGCGGTGCTGTATCACCGCCATACCCTCTTGGAGAAGAGAAGAAAACACATCCCTGTTCAGAAAGTCAGCACAACCTGGGGTCTGACAGCCTTGTGTAAGGCTGTGGGAGCTCCCACCATGGGGCCGAATAAAAAAGAGAGCATCGTTAAATACCCCTGGCAGTGATGGCTGCATGTGTACGAGGATGGGAAATAGACTTGCTGACAAAGCAGCTGATCAGAGGCAGAGTGCAGCGAGGGAGCAGCCCTGGCACCTGTCCTCCCCCGAGGACTGCTCCTCTCAGCGATGTGGCCACCACAAGAGACATCTTTGAGGGTCCAAACTTGTGCCCCCAGTGAGACATGAGCCCAGACGCTCCTCTGGCCATGCTGCCATAGTCCTGTGCTGACAGGGACCATTAGAGGCTTATTCACAGATTCTGAGCGACCATCCGTACACCAGCCTGCTTGTCTGGATGCAGCACCTCCTTACCACTGCTCCAGCACACACAAGGCCTTGACAGGACACCAGGAGGGAGCAGCACTTGGTTGTTCTTTGATGTCGCTGCTCTCCCCAAGCTCCCCAGCCAGGAAGAACCAGAGGACCCGCCCTGGATCACAAGTCTGGACCCCCATCTCTGCTTTTAGGGGTCCCTGACTACCAAAACTCTGAATATTTAGGGAGCAAAGGGAAGACTGCAGTTCTACTTTCTTCTCACACCTCTGTGTTATATGGAGAAAGATGGGGCATAACAGCAAATGCAGCAGACATTGCTCTTGGAGAAGCACTCCAGCCTCACACAGCAAGCACACACCTCCTGCAGCCTTTGCCCATAACCCAGCCTCGCACTTGCTCAAGGGTAATAATTATTCTCACCTCCCATAGTAGAAGCAACATTGTCTTCAGTTCAGTACTTGTCGTGGTTTAACCCCAGCCAGCAACTAAGCACCACGCAGCCACTTCCCCCTTCCCCCCTCCCAGTGGGGTGAGGAGGAGGAAAGAGGGGAAAAAAAGTAAAACTCGTGGGTTGAGATAAGAACAGTTTAATAACTAAAGTAAAATATAATACTAACAATAGTAATAATGAAATATAATAATAATAATAGTAATGAAAAGGAATATAACAAAAAAGGAGGGGGAGGAAGGGAAAACAAACAAACAAACAAAAAAAAAACCACCAGTGATGCACAATGCAATTGCTCACCACCCGCTGACCGATGCCCAGTTAGTTCCCGAGCCACGATCCGCGCCGCCCGGCCAGCTCCCCCTGTTTATATACTGGGCATGACGTTCCATGGTATGGAATACCCCTTTGGCTAGTTCAGGTCAGCTGCCCCGGCTCTGCTCCCTCCCAGCTTCTTGCACACCTGCTTGCTGGCAGAGCATGGGAAACTGAAAAGTCCTTGGCTTAAGATAAGCGCTACTTAGCAACAACCGAAACATCAGTGTGTTATCAACATCATTCTCACACTAAATCCAAAACACAGCACTGTACCAGCTACTAAGAAGAAAATTAACTCTGTCCCAGCCGAAACCAGGACAGTACTAAAGAAAATCAATGCACATGGAAATCTGGTCCACCCCAGACAGCAGTGCTTTGCTGCCTCAGCATCCCTCTGTGCTGTCACTGGTACTGACAGAATAAAAAGGGAACTCCTCCTAAACGGCTTTTGGGACCTCGTAGCACCACACACATTCATTGCTCCTGCCTGAGAGCAAGGTGAGCTGATGGAGACAGGAATCGCCCCTGCCTCTGTCTACACCGGAAAGCAGTTTCACACCTTCTGCCTGGTCTGTTTCCTCCCTCTGTGGCATCCCATTCTTACCTGAAACACAGACAAAAACAGTTAAAACCCCAAACCTATCCCCAAATGCAGGTTTTTGGGCCTCTTTATCCACTGTCCCCCGGGATTTCAGCAGAAGTGCTCAGCACCTTTCACATAGCTCCCACCGCTGCTCTCTGTCACATCATTGCTCTGAGGTGCACCCCATGCCGGGCTGTAGGAGGGCACAGCTCGAGCAGAGCTCCCCAATTCCCTGGCAGCCCCAGCACACAGCGGGGAGCCTCTGCACACAGACAGGGTGCATTCGCACCCTCCTCCCCCCCTGAACCAGCCATGCTGCGCTAACGGCAGATCCTCCCACGCCGTTGATGTGATGAGCCCTTTTTGACTGTCTGCCCTCTATTTAAAGATTTCTTTGAGGATTCAAGCACTACTGAGCTGCATTTAGAGAAAGGAGGTGGGTCAAACGCTGGGTTTCCAGGTGGTGGAGTAGCGTAACAGAGCATGTGTGTGCCCTAGACAAAGAAATTAAACGTGTATGAAATATTGCAAAGCTGTTCTAATGCAATCCTTGCATGATTTCACACCCTATTAACTCACTCTGCACAGGACCAAAACGATAGATCATTTCTCAGACTATTTAAGACTCCGCACATATTTTAAAGTCTAATTAAAATTGTAAGATGTGCCAGTAACACCTTCCATGGCGTGAAAGGGAATTTTCACATCCTTTGTCTTCAGCTTCATACTACTTCAAGAGACATAACGGCTCCCTCCAAAAAATCTTATTTGCTGCTAAATGATGTTTGCAATAATTTAACGCTGGAAAGATCAGAATACAACAGGCAGACTCAGAGGATGCGTGCACAAGATAAACCGCTTGGAGAGGGGCAATATTTCAGTGCTGATGCCATAGTGACAGCAAAGTTGCAGGGGGTCCTGCCCCGCACAGCTGCACAGCTTTCAGTGCTGTTGCTGCATGTTACTGAGGCCGTCCTGGTGACCCATCTTGCTCAGACCGGCACTGCTGGCATCCTGGGGTGAGCTGGCACATTTCATGGGGGGTTGCACCAGCACTAACAGCCCCCTCCCAGCAGACACAGCTTCTCCTACAAGCAGGGGAGCTCAGCCTCCAGGTTGGCCCGTGTGGCTTTTTTTTCCCCCCACTCGTGGTGAATTTGTCTGCGCAACCCTGGGTTTCACGCCCGCCCTCTGCCCACAGGTCATGCTGCTGAGTGTGGAAATGACGACACTGAAGGAGGAACGGGACCGGCTGCGAGGTGCTGCTGAAGACAAGGAGACAAGTGAACAGCTCCTGCAGGCCATCAGGGACCGAGATGAGGCCATTGCCAAGTAAGTGGTATGAACAGCCAAAGCCAGGCTGGGTTAGCAGTTACGGAGTGCCTTAGCAGCAGATGCCTCTAGGGTGGGTTTCTCCCACCCTCCACTAATTTCAGTAGCTGTTACAAAGTGATGGAGCGAGTCTCAGCTTTGCTGGCATTGGAAAATGCTGCCAGGAGCTTGGGAGCAGGGCAGGAGATGCTGATTTCCAGAGCTGCCCCGTGGCAGGATTGGGGCCATTTGGGAGGATGCTGTGAACCATGTTTTTGCCATCCCTAGTGTTGGTCTGAGTCACAGCAAGGAGGAGAGGACTTCAGGGAACCAAATGGAAACACTAGGTCTGCCCTATTTGTCATATTTTTCTTGTTTTGCTCTTCCAGACACACAACCCTGCTTTCCTGCCCATCCCCATTACAGCCCTGCTTGGGCTTCTTCCCTAAACCATTTCTCTGGTCACTCGCTCTCCTTTCCTGTTCCAGGGTCTTTTTTGCATCTCCAGACCTGTAATTCTCTATTTATCCTTTCAGGATTCTCCCACTGTTTTGGCTCTTTATTTTCCCCATCCTCCTTGCAGACCTGTGCAGTTTTGCTACCCCGTACCCCATACCCCACTTCCCTGGCTCTGAGCTTGGGCTTGCCACACTGCCCTGAGCACTCTTTGCCCTGAGGAGGGGGGCAGAAACATTCACCCCCCTGTGCTCTAGATAGAAAGGATACATCTGATAATCTTTTCAATAAGCAGATGGGCCAGGACACCACCAGTCCATCTCCTTGTGGAAACGCCTAATACTCAAGCCCTCGGCAAGAGGAGTAGCACAAGAGCATTGCACCGCTGAGGATGTGGGGAGATAAATCAGCATGCACAATCCCTTCGTCTTTAAGTGACCTGTTCATCTGTGCTGCTCTCGCCCGGGTAGCCGGCTACCAAATTCCCATCCCTGTCCTCTGTAACACCTCCATCTGTTGGCAAAAATCAGGAGCATCCCAACTGCACTGCCGGGTGCAGGGGGTGGTTCTGATATTTCCAGTGCGTGTGGGTTGCTGGTTCTGCTGTGGCTATGGCAACGCGCTGCCGCGGCGATAAATCCCCCGGTAATATCCAAGCAGCAATGGGGAGCTTCACAACAAAAGGCTATTTAAGGTGCTCAAACCCACAGCCGGGAGTGGAAGAGTACAGCTTCTCCACAGCGGTTAATGACCCCGCTGGGACAAAGCACTAATATTTACGGCTGACTGTCCTGCAGCGGCAGGAGCCCAGAGAAAGGGGGACGTGACAAGTGTGCACGGGTGAGTGCCGGGTGATTAATGAGCAGAAAGTGGCTGCAAGTGAAAGCAGACAAGAGCATCTTGTTGCAGGAAATGAAAGCGTGCCTCCACAGACTGACCAGGCTGCTCCCAGGCAGCGAGCCGCCTGGGAGGCTCGCGGTATGCTTCCCACCTCGCACCTCAAGGGTTAAGTCACTTTTTGTTGAAGCCCCCCCCCAAAAAAAGCCCTAACTGAACAGAAATAAAATCACTGCCTGAGGCAGACATCTGGCATGGAAAATTTTTAGCTTGAAGCTGAAGTTTGGCAACACAGGAAGCAATAGGAAAATAGGATCCTATAATAGGAGGTGTTAAGCAACCGCTCCCTGGAATATAAACACAAATTCTCAAATTGCTCTTCTGCAGGGGAGCACAAGGGAGCTATTAGGAGGCGATGAATTAGCTACAGTTAGTAAGATGCAATTATTTCTCCCGAAAATGTTTGCAAGGAAAGATGGTTCCCAGCAAGTCATGTTATGGTTTCCCATCACACAGCAGTTAATTGAAAACTTGAGGTTTGTGCTCACCTCTGTGCTCCCAGCAAGGTGAGCAGCATTTCCCAGCTTGGGCAGCTTAGGAAATTGCTCCTTCCTAGAGGACAATTCCTTTCCGCTAGCCAGGAGCAGCTGGAACATTTCAGCCACTGAGCACCCAGGGCCCTTTGGGCAACCTTGGCCATGGCATCACATACCCGGTGGCCACCACATGCCTCGAAAGAGGTGTTCCCAAGGGCCAGCACAACCCCATTGAAACTGGGAGCTTTCCTTAAAGCATAAAATTTAATTCAAACAATTTTAACAGTTTATAATTCTTAAAAAGCATATGCTGTGATAAACTTTCTTCCTTCATTTCTTCCTTCCTTCAGTCCAAGTCCCAACTGAAAGCAGAGTTGTACAATTTGAGGGGGGTTTTTTGTTTATGTTGCAACTTATTGATCAAGTGATCAGACACAGATCACTTGGTTTTTAGCACATACCATTTCCTTTCTATGCATTAGCAAACAGAAGAAAAGGAAAAAATACGTAGATTCTACCTCGTTTTAGGTCTCCGTTTTTAATGGCAGATCCTGCACGTTGTCCAGGCACACTATATTATCTTACACAGCAGTATATCTGAATATCTTTTTGTATTCTTCATAGTGTGCTTACCAGAAATCTGCTGGTTTTATAGTAATGATGTCTACAGTTCTGTCCCACTCTTCAGATGAATAGATTGTCCAGAATACAGCAGAGGTTAACAGCTTAGGATCTGGGGACTTGCCAATGAAAGAAATTGTTGACTTCTCCTCAAGGATATGTTTCACACTTCCTTTAAAAAAAAAAGTCACATGCCCCAATTTCTCACTCTCCCCCTAGGAAGAACGCGGTGGAGGTGGAGCTGGCCAAGTGCAAGATCGACATGATGTCCCTCAACAGCCAGCTGCTGGACGCCATCCAGCAGAAGGTGAACCTGTCGCAGCAGCTGGAGGCCTGGCAGGTGAGCAGCCCCCGGTCACCGCAGGGCAGGGTCTGGGTGGCACACGGCCCAGGAGGCACCTTTGGGTGACTTTTCCCCCCTCCCTGTGGGTTTGCTGTGTTCTCAGCCCGAGCGTCCATAGATAGGAGCATTTGCTTTTGGCTCTGCAGGAGCCAGTGATGCAGCGGTGCTCAGGGGGGTGAAACACGGCGCTCCCCTGCTCAAAGCCTTTCAGCTGGGAGCTGTTAATTAATTATACAGGAATACCCCTTTAAAATGGAGAAACAAACTGTATCTCATGGCTGCATGCGGCATGGGTAACACACTTTGCAGAGTAAGCTGCTGTGGCCTGGGGAGGGAAGGTGTCCGTGCAGGAGATGTCCCTGGGCAGGCGCAGCCTTGGGGACGTGTGGGCACAGCATGTCCTTGCATTTCCATAACGGAGCAGAAAGGTGGGAGGCAGAGAGGTTGTGGCGGTTGTTTTGCGGTATAGCTGCACTGTTTTCATCAACTCAGAAGATCCGGCAAGATGGAGAAGCTAAAATCCCAGCTCTCTACCAAGGTAAAAAAACCCAAACCCACAGCAGTTCAGCAGCTGCCCTGGAGATGCTCTACTTGGGGTCAGTGGGGAAAACCCCTGTAAAGGCAGAGAGGCCTTGAGAGCAGATAAAGCTGTCTCCTCCCGGAAACTAGCACTGAGGGAGGGCTACTTTAATAGAAAACAAGCAGATACAAGAGAAAAGGTCTGGGCCAGTTATAGTAATCTGTTGCAGACCATGCAAGACCCCGACTCTACTAACAAGCAGCCTGACTGGTAGAAACCTCTCCCGTACAACCTCGCTCCTGTTTCAACTCCACTGTGTTTTCGTTTATCTTTTTTTTTTTTTCTTTTCTTTCTCCTGCTTACAGTTTGCTTCCTCAGGGCTTTTTACTATCTGGCTCCTTTGGTTTCTGATCTAGTGGCCTTTCTCAGTTCCTGTACCAACAGCTTTAGTCGTACACCCCTCCTGCCTTTGAGGTGAGCTCCCCGCACCCTTGCTAAGCACCCGCCATCCGCTCACCTGTTCCATTTGCTGCCACCATAAACTGCATCCGTCTCTGTCCTCACCATCATCTGGCAAGAGGGGCCAGTGAGGCGTCTCCATCACCCACTGATACTCTGCACACACACACCACCCCCACCCCAGCACCAGGCCAGGGCACAAGGGGCAGCATTGTACACCCCACGGTGATGCTTTACCTCGCAGGTCACCACGGGGAAAGCCAGGCTGAGGTGCACATATCGTTAACCCTCTGTATTCGGCATATCTAGTATTTGGAAAACTTCTTGAAATACAGACTGGGATTTTACTTCTCAGCCTCGTTATCTAGTAAGTGACATTCAGTGCTCTGCATAGGAGCTGTCTGTATCCAAGTTCTGCTTCAGTTTGGATGGGTGGTATAAATTGAGACCTACTTACTAGTACACTCAGTATTTAGTGCTGGAATATCCCCAGCTTAGGGTTTTAAGAACAGGCGTTTGCTTTCTCACTTCACACTGTGTCATCCGATTGCAGCAATACAGCAACCCCAGTCCTGTTCCCATCAGCTCTCTGAGATGAGGATCAGGTCCACTAGCACTGCAGAAAGTTGCCTCCAACATACTGACCTAAAGTGTTATTATGCAGTAGCGAAATAGTTTCCAAGCACCTAATGTCCCCAGAACAGAAGCTCAACCACAGAGGCACAAAATAAGTCAGGTGATTTATGTATTTTGGGGACTATTTTGCAAAGCTGAATGCTTCTGATAAAATGGGATGAGATTCTCTGCTTTAGCTGGGCATAAATGGAGGCTTTAATCTGATAAAATTTTGCTTTTGCATACTTCTAGTCTGCATTTTACTAAGGACCATCAACAAGATTACAGTTTTCTGTAAGCACATAATCATACAGGCTATAGTATATGCCACAAGCGAAATCCCACACATCTGAGCCTGGGGCACAGGAGTAGCACAGGAGTGGATGTGCACCTCACATCCATGCCTAATCTGACCCCCACTGGTATTCGTCATTATCTGACTGGGGGCAGGAGGGGCGTTACTGGGAGTAGGGAAGGAATACGGAGCAAACTTGGAAGTGAAGAGGGCTGCTTCTCTGAAATGAGAGCTCAGTGGCTTCAGTGCAATACTGACAGGTGTACCGTTAGTTTAGAAAATGCTGCAATGCCAGAAGAGAGCTGCAGCCTGCATGGCCGCAGCCGCCAGCCTCCGAGGTCGCCTTGGGCAGCTCCAACACTTATCTCATGCAAGGGAGCCCAGCTCCAGCTCATGAAGAGGATACATGCCATTTGCACCTCCTTCAGCCTCACCCCTTCTGCAAAGAGCAGAAACTCCTGCCCAGAACACCCAGAGCACACCGGTACCGTGTTATCCAGCTTTATGGGACTGCTTTATCAGACGGGTCTCATTACCGCTGGTGTTTGTCCTCCCTCCGCGTCCCTGCACACTCGTGTGCCCCTGCCCAGTGCCAAGGCAGGGACCGCAGCTCTGCCCCAGCCTTGCTGCGTACACCTACCCCAAAACTCCACAGCCAAGCGCTGTGCTCTCTCATTCATGCATCGGACAGACAGGGACCCGAATGCAGTGCACTTTCAATAGTGCATACTGTATTTTTATATATATATAATATTTTTGTGTGTATATATATATAAAAAAATATATATAAAAATCATACTCCTCCCTTGTTATGTGGTTAACCAAGGACACAGATCTGCCATGCTGGAGCCTGAGTGCCTACCTCATTTGCTAGAAGAGGTGCCTTCAAAATCCAAGTGCTACACATTTTCACGTGGCAGCTTCACCTCTGGAAACCTGTTCCACCTTAATGCTGATGTTTACCTTAACCTCTTCAACTCTCCCTCTGCCTTTCCCCTTTCCAGCCCTCCTCTAAAAAGATCCAAAGCTTCCCCAGCCCACGTAGCCCTGCACCCTCCTGCTCCCCCAGGGAAAGTCCCCATACTAAATTCAGGTCCAGGCCATGGCTATCAGTCCTTTTCCCGGCAGAAAGTGCTGCAACAAGAGATTAGCCATCGTTCAGGTTTCCAGTCCAAGTTGGCTGTTTTTATTCCACATGGAGCTACAGAGCAGCTGGGGTGCCCGCTAGGTGATGGCAGCACCTTCCCTTCTGTCTCAGTGATGGGCTGCCCTGCACGAGGTGCCGAATGAACAGCACTTCCACCACTACAGCCCATCCAGAGTATCCTTGTTCTCACCAGATAGTGCCCTCAGTCCTAATCAGGGGCCAAACCGCTGGAGAACAGTTGATTTCTCCTGTGGGGCTAGTTTGTGTACACACGTTTTCACTAAGCTACAGTTTAAATATGTAATTATAGCAGAAATAATGGATCTGAAGGTTTAAAATGTGTAAGTTGATAGCCAGGTTTTCAAGGAACGCATTAGCACGTCATTAGCAGGAACAGAACTGACTATTTTGTGTAGAGCAATTTCACTGTGCTGCAAACATGGATGAAACCAGAGCATTTCTGGTACATCCAAAAAAACCACAGGGCAGTTGTTCATGCCAAGCTGTCAGTCAGAGAGCTCCCACCACTCTGCTGGCTCTAGGGGAAGGAGCGGGTCTAAGGGACGAGCGCAGTTCTTTTTGGTAAGTCTGGTGCAAAACCCATGTGGGGTCTGGTGGGCCCACGCCTGGCCCCAGCCCCTCAGCTCCTGGCGGCACCTTCCCCAAAGAAGCCCCACTAACAGTGGCTGCGCAGGCAGCTCTGTCATGCCTGCCTGCCTGCCTGCTCCACGTGGCAAACACATAGACCTGCTCAGGACAGACATCTTTACTTCTTCTGGCATTTGCTTTCAGCTGCATTTGTTCTTTTTTATTTATTTCGCCCTGCAAAGGGGATATCTGCAAGCTGCAGACAGCAGAGAAATATAATTTAGGGGTGTCACAGAGTCCCAAGCAGGCGTGATGCTCCTCTGCAAGACCCCCTGAGCAATTTATCCCTCTGAATTGTGTGATTTACCTTCCTTGCTCACTAAAAAGCCTCACAGCAGCAAGCAAGGCTGAGCCTGCTGCCAGGTGGGGAGCTAGACCTCTCCCCACTCTTGTCGTCCCTCCTCCATCTCATCACAGCACGTTTCACACCCATTTCAGCCACGTCCCTGCGCGAGCTCCCTTTGAGCATCAGCTGCCATTAACAACCCTCTCCTCTCCCTCTGCTGCAGGATGACATGCACAGGGTCATTGACCAGCAGCTGATGGACAAACACCCGAAGGAATGGAGCCAGCTTGCTTATTCCTTCTCCAGTGGCTACGGCACAAAGCGGAGTGCCAGACCCTCCCCCGTGTTCAGGCCGGAGCAGCAGGGCGACGAGCCCGTTGGGGCAGAAGGGAACCGCCTCTTTTCCTTTTTCAAGAAAAATTAATTTGAAAAAGAGAAACCTCTCCAACAATTCCTGCTTCAAGATGGGGAGTGGGGCAGCTGCCCAGCTTGCTGATGGACCCAACTCTGATCCACTAAGAAAAAAAGAAGGGGGCAAAGGAGTTAACCCTTGAGACTCTGCACTATTTACACCGCACCTGGTCTGAACCAAATGTTTACATGAACTGGAGATTCGCAAATTGACAACATGATACTAATAGAAAGAAACTTTTCTTATTCTTTAAGTGAAGTGATAAACTTCAGGGTATATTTTAGGCGTTTTGACACAGTCCAGTTTCTGCTGTGAAGAATAATCTGATTGTCTTAAAAGCATTCTCATGCTGGAGAAGGAAATAAGCAGCCCCAAGACAAAGCAGCGCAGGGGATTGAGAACTGCCGTCACAGCAAGCACAGGGGGAAGAAGAGTGCTGAATGCAAGAGAAGAGAGGGGAGTCACTTAAACTGCCCTCCAGTCCTGGCAGCTGTGATGTCCTTCGTCCATCCCACTGAGACTGGAGTCGCTCTGGCCCCAGCATTGCCATGTTTTGACAAGTGTAGCTTTCTCCGTGGTGGAAGTTGAGCCCTCACTGCAGATCCTGCCTGGGTGCCATCTCCCCTGCAGCTCTGCGTAGCTGTTCACCCCTCGCTGGGAATCCAGGCTCCTCGCAGATCAGGGCAGTTGTAAGATTGATGATGTTACTGTCTTCTCTAGCTCCCTCCTGTTACAGAGATAAGAGTTGCAGAGTCTGTAGTTACACAGAATGTTAAGGATTTCTCCCCAAGAGACTGACCATCTACAACAGATTACAAACTGGATAAGAGCTGTGGATGTTCAGTCCTGGGGCACCTACTGTCCCTCCAATGGCCAAAGGTAGTTGTGGAGCTTCAGCAAGTCACACACCTTTCCCCAAAGCCATGTACCCCTCCCAAACAGAGTAAGAAACCTGCCATTTTAACTGGATAGGCCCCCAAAAAGCCTAACTAATAATTCACTGAAAGCCTACCTGTAATGGTGTCAGTAGGTCTTTGATGCTGGGTTGGCAGACTTGATCCTCAGAAAGCACGCAGACATCTACCTTCACTAAAGCCAAAGGCCATTAGTGTGTCTACAAAGCTCTGGAAACTCTGCAACTTACTCTGCCCCACGCAGCAACATTAGCTGTGGCCTGACGAAAATGATGAGTATTTGTCCCTGCCTGTGGGTCATTTGCTACTCAGCCCTTCGGCAAGCAGGTAGCCAAATCTCCTTTTGACTGAAGATGATCAGAGCCTGCTTTGCTGTAAGCATGACTTGATCAACGAGAAGAAATGTAGCTTATTTGGTGTATGCACACAGCGAAGCTGGAAATCCTGCAATACTTAAGTAGGGACCTTCCCTACGCACTGGATGGGCACCTTACAGCTCTTCTCTTTAACACAGTCTACCATCATAAACCGGCGAGGAATGCCAGCCTAAGTTCAGAGATGTCCTGCTGCTGTCATGCAATTTTCACACATTCTCCCAGCTCACAATACCCACAGGCCCTAATTTGTTTCCCCATTGCTTTAAAGAGGCTACCACCTACACTGTCCCACAGGAGACGGAGCTAGGTACACGTTCAGCTCTGCCCTGCTCAGCAACTTAGGTGCTAAAACACCATCCTACAGGGAGCTGCTATCTCTGCTCACTATTTACAGTAACAAGCTTTCTGCTAGAATTTGGTAACACCTTCTTCTAAGAAGCAGGTAAGATGTTGGTGGCTTGGTTTTTTTAATTGTTCTTCAACTTATCTATGGGATAGAACATCCATAATACCTCACTACAAATATCCTTTCTGCTTACAAAGATTTGAGCATTCCCATATTTCCTTGTTAGCATGAAACTACCACACTGGTATGAAATCATCTTGCACTGAGGTAGCTCCATGTTGCAAGAAGCAGAGTACTCTTTGGGATTGAAAACGATGGTAAAAAGCTGAGTGGTAAAACCCATTTACTTGAAAGCAATGAAACCTGGATTGCAGATCCTGCTCCAGGAAATACTTAGGTAAAGCACCACCAATACAGCTTGATGCTTACAGGGAAAGGAGCCTGGAGTTTCACAGGCAGGGAAGGAAACTGAACCTTGGCCCCTCCTTTCTAGGTAATGCCCGGTTGTTGAGTATCTGCTTGTATCCACTTGCGCAAGTGAGGGAAAGGGCCTTAGTGCAGCGCCAAGCACGCTCTCAGGATGGCAAGTCCTCATCCTCCCGTGTTACCTGTGTTGTGACTCTCGATAGGGCAGAGACATGAGCCACGTGCTCAGCATCCCCTGCTGTCAGGACTCATATGCATTAACCTGCAAAATTAGGCGTGGGTTCATGGATGCCAGTGATACCTGTGAACAGTTGTCTTACACAGTTTGAAGACGATGCTCTGCTTATTGTGGGAGAGCCATGTGAACGTCTTGGTCCTCACGGACCTTTTTTCTGCTGTCGGTTGTCATTTCCCAGGCCCCGACAGCTCTCTTCAAGCCACATGCCCAGCAGCTGTGTGGGACTCTACCCCCGTGAGGATGGATGGATGCAATCCTAAGGCATGGGCCTTAAGTTATCCAACGAAGATGCAGTAATGAGATGAAGAAAGGTGCCTTCTGCTACATGTTTGCTGAGAGGGAAGTGACTCATTCAGTTGCAGGGGTAGGCAATTGAAATGCACAGCACATCTCTTCATTTAAAGGAAGAACCTACTTTAATCCCATTGCAATTTTATTTATTTAATAACAGTGATGGAAGAGATTGCAAGAGGAAAGTCAGCATGTTCTAAGGTGCCAGTTGGGTATGGTTTCTTAAAACTAGCCCCTTAACCCTAAAGACTTAGTTGCACTACTAAACCCAGAAATACAAGAGAATTGGGTTTAATGAACTGGACAACACACCAAAGGAGACCTCCTTGTGCTGAGCTGCTACTCAACAGGAACAGAAACTGCCTTAACATAGCAGCTAGGTTTTGTTGTTTTGTCTTCAAAAACCTCATCAATGCAGTCCTTCGCATTCTCATTTGTCATGTTGTGTTTTAACAAGGTCCTGACTATTTCACCTTGAGCTGTCATTAAAACACTCATCTCCCTCCTGTCATGGCCAGGGCCTGGAATCATCCTTGCAGTGTTGGGTTAGACTACACTCCACTTGTGATACTTGATACTTCTAGGACACACATGGCGTAAAGGAAACAGCGGCTCCAGTGAATGAGATGGAGGAAGCGCATTAATCCAGCAGGTACTCAGGATCCCAAAGTAGATTTAAGGAGTGGGATCAGCAGCTCTAAATACAACAGTCACCCTTGCTTTTGAGATAATGGTAAATAAAACAGTAGTGCTGCACAGTCACTGTTCAAATATTGCACAGAGGAGAGATGCCTGCTGAGATTAAGGTTACACACAGTAAAGTTAACAGGTGACTGTTTGGGCAAATGCTTATTATGTTAGCCTAAGGGAAAAGGGATCAATCTCCCTTTAGTAAACTCTGCAAGGGAAGCAACTGAAGACAAGAAACAAGGAAGTGTAAATGAAAGGCAAGTCACTAGCACTTTATCTTAATACAAACTTAGATCAGCAACTTGCCGTCGAGATGAACAGTAGATCAATTAATGACAACAGAATAATTTTGCACAGAGAAGCAAGAAGTGAGGTTACAGGCAGTGCTGCATGCACAAGGACTCGATAGCTGCATGCACTTGTCCTACTTAGAATGGTAAATTCCAGATATGCCTCTACATCAGGCAAACTCTCTACTCCCCACCCGGCTATAAAAAGCAAGATTGTTTTAACCAAAAAGCCAAGAAAGGAAGTGTCTGGGTGCTGCAGCAACGATTCCCTTAGATTGAGAGGGAAAAAGCACACAGCAGGGACAAGCAGAAAGAATGTATCTATAGATATGTACATATACCACAGTGCTGTAATTTTTGTATGTAGCAGTAATGTAAATAAATGTATGGTTTTTATAAGATACATATTATAAAAATCTATAAAGGCATATTTTTAGTAAAAACGCTCTACTTCTTTTGTAAATAGTTCTCTTCAGAATAAAGCAGATCATTTATACGATACCGTCTCAGCTCTCAAGTCACTGCTTATCTTGCCTAGCTGCAGAACAAGCTCACTTTTTGAACTGTCATCTTAACGCTCAACAGCATCTTTAGTACTTCTTCATCCCAAGAAATTCAGCCACGTAAAGCACTTGCATGCGTTCAGAAGAGAACGGTCCTGGAGAAAGAACATTTGGAGCATTTACATCTCCTGCCACACAGGAAAATAGAAAGGCGAGCTTGTAAATCTTCTGCACCTTCCAGCCATTTGTATCATTTACTGGCCTTTATATGGAGGGATATCCAAACTTTAACGAGTTTAGACACAAAACACAGATGGACAATGAAACACCTCCAGCTTGCGCCAGCTGCAGTGCAGACCATCTACATGTCCTCCGGATTCCCCTCTATATAGTCATACCAGAACAGCGCAGACAGAAGAAAAGGCACCTTCCCACCACAAGTTTTCATCGCACTTCTCCAGAAATGAGGACTTGCCTTCAATAGCCCACTTGTGTGTCAAGGGCAGGCAGGGGTAAGTGAATGCTAAGGGCAACAAGCACAGCGACGGCTGCGTGGTTCCTATACAGCAACACATACATTCGTTTCCTGGGAGAGCAAGGAGAGACTCCAGATGCTTTTTAATCAACTCAGGGTCTGACCCCTGCTGCCTTTGAGGAGAAGCTTTCAAAGCTCACTCAACACTTTTTGTTGAACAGAAAGACAAAAGATTATAGCAAAATGACGAGCATCTCACTTTCACGCAGAAATAAGGTTACCAGTTCCAGCTTACTCTTTCATTCACATGTAAAACTAGAATAGCAACTAAACATTTGAAAGCATTAATTGTGGTTTTGCCAATACCCCCTCCCAGGAAGAAAAAAAACCTCTACATACAGAAGAGCTCACCCCTGGCTTGCCACCCTCCACCTCCAGATGCTGGACAGCAGAGGAAACAGAGCCTCAAAAAAGATTTGGCAGCTTGTAACCTTTATTTTTAGTTTTTTAAAATTATTTAAAAAGCATAATTAGAAACTTTCATTACAGAAATAATCCTAGCAAACCAGTTAGACATTCCATCGCTCAACATTTAGGAAACTTCACATCAGCACCACTAGAGACACAGTCCCCACCCCTTCCAATTGAATAGTCAGTGGCAAGAGCAGAGAGGTAACTGCTCCTCTACAGCCAGCTCTAGGAAAAAATTAAAAAAAAAAAAAATCCCACTTTAAGCCAGGAAGTTGGACACCTGGATTGGCAGAGTTCAAACCGTGGCCACAAAGACCTGGACTCAAAGAGGACCAATCTTTCCATATAAGAGAACGCTCCAGTCTTGGGTGCACCATTTCCTCATTTTATTGCATCATTTCCAGTAAATTCAGACATTTTCTTTACCTCTGCCTGTATGAAGTTACTCCCTCCTAGATCTGCACGCACGCTACCACAAGAGTCCCAAAGTAACGCCGCTGGGCCCTTTAATCTGAAAGTGGTAACCATCACAGGACAGCTTCATTTCAACAGGAAGGCTTGGAGGACTGACCCACCTCCTTCCTTGGGCACCCACCACATTCGATATCAGAAAGCAGACAGGATGGACTGGTGTCACTTAAGCTGCCACTTTCCATAGCCGCTCAAGTCTTACAATTATCAGAGCTCACGCTAGCAGTATCATCCCAGCTCATTCTTATTCTTGGGTTACCAATGAAAGATATGTGAAGAAAAGAGATGGGTGAAGGCAGCTGGATACATACTCCCAGCACCTGAACTGATTAAAAAAACCCATGTGTTACACATTCATTGTTTGCATTTTTTAAAAAGTCTTTAAAGTGATTGATTGTGATGTGATTGTATGATTAGGGCTCTTACCACAACCCGTAAAATCTAAAAAAATGCAGGCAAAATAAGTGACTAAAATTTAGCCTCTCCTGGGGGAGGGGGAGGAAGGGAGAGAAGTGGGCTGATTCAAAGCTCATGGACATTGGTGAATCATATCCTACCAAACTAAGGCCAGCAATTCCATAGGGCCACTTACTGACAAACTGAGTACGTCCACCTTCAAGGTCTTAAAGGAAGTCATACCCTCCATGCCTTTTAGTCATTTTAAAGAAAAATTATTTTTTTATTATTATTTAGGCAATTATTCAGGTGCTGAGCATGTACTTTCAGCCCAGACATTTGATATTTTAGTTACACGCACATACACTCTCCACCTTTAACTACATCTATTCAGGCTGACGAACTGAGCCCTTGTTTTCCCAGAAAAGCCAACAAGGGCCAGGAAAACGTTGCTGAGCACAGCGAGACCAGTTTGCTTCCAAGGCTGATCCTCCACCACCACATAACCCAAGCATGCAAGCTTTCCATTTCTTTACATTAAACAGCAGTCCTCCTTTCTAACAGAAGAATCCTGGGAATGATCCTGCAGCAGCTTTCACATTCAGACATCAATCCAGAACAGCTGGATTTATTTTCATGCCTTTTCTCTCTCAAAAACAAAAGCTTTGCCACCAAAATTCACATTCAAGTTCAGATTGCCTATTTGTGGACAGGGCAACGAGAAGTTTGGGTTTTTTGGCAGAATCACATGGTTTTTGTTGTTCTCAAAAGAAATGGACCCTCACTTAGGACCCTGGCAGAACCAGAAGCAGAGGTCAAAGGAGTTAAACTTTGCTTTTTTTTTTTAAAAAAAGTTTTATCCAAATAAATTCCACTTCTGCAGGTCAGTTTGTTTTTCAGTATCTTGATACAAACTAAAGGAGAGCACAGGTACAGCTGGGCTGCAGCACAAGAAGGCGAAACCCAAGGACCCAGCCGCAAATCTGGATCATGGCAAACTGAAATTCAAGGCCCCAGCAGCAGCACCAGCTGCCAGCCCAGGGGCTGGTGAAGTGAAACCCCAGGCTCCAGCAGCAACACCTGCAATCCTGGTACCTAGAAAAACAAAGCCTGAGCCCCAGTAAAAGCCTGGAACTCCAGGTGAAGCCATAGGGCCCAGGGGCACCAGTTGCCAGCCCGGAGCCCAACAGAAATGAAGCCAGAGGCCCCAGGAAGCAGTTGCTGCCAGCCTGGGGCCAACTCAAATTAAGAACTTTGTACTATTTTTTTAAAAAGATGAACTCTGCAGTCCATGATTGGTTGACATTAAGAAGGCATAAGCCAAAGCGACAACAGGGAGGCGAGGCTGGTTAAAGCAATATACATTATATACAAACTCTTGGGTTAATTAGTCCACTTGGTAGGCAACGTCCTTCTTGTCTACAAGGCGCACTGGAATGAGCAGGGGAGGAGAGGGGGGCAAGATTCCATCCGATACCTTCTTGGCACTGAAGTGGTAAGGTGCCAGCGCCTCTTGATAGAAAACATGGAGAAAAAATAATCTTTAAATAACGGCACAAAACTGAGAAAGTCCTCCCAAAGCCTGCCCCAGTGGAATTGCCCGAGTCTAGCTGGAGGGGCTGATCTGTCTGAGAGCAGAGTCTCTGCAGCAGGGAAAGGGCATTAGCAGCACCGCTTCTTCCTTTTACTGTTCTTCGTTAGCTTCACCACATCATTCTGTTGCTGCTGTTGCTGCTTTGCTAAGTTTTCTTTCTTTGCTCGCAGGACTAGCTCTGTAATGCAATTAAACATCTGCAAGAGAAACAAGCGAGTTCAGACCACCCAGGAACTCTGGCTAGCTTTTGTGCGATGCTATTCTTTTGAAGCAACTCCGCTTTTCTAGATGTTTCAATAATGGTTCAGAGACCTTCCGCAACCCACCACGGGCCAAGCGGAAATCCAGTAGCTTCCCGACCCACTCCCAAGCTAAATCAATAACACCTCTATCCCCTTTCCCAAACCAGTAAATAAAAACGGGTCAGTTTGGCAACAGAGGCCAGGAGTGAAGACTGGGCAGTCATACCTCCTAGAAGCATTCTCCCTAGTGACAAGTCTTTCCTGAGACCATGCCTAATATGTTAGCACTGTAAAGCTAGTGAAAACGCAATGTGGGCTCCTTCCTTGCGCTTCCCCAACTCTTCCAAACACAGTTGGATGTCTCTTTTTGACATTTTACCTACTCACTTGCAACTTGTACAAAGCATTTCATCTTTCTTCCTCAATGGGAAGAAGGTAATTATTATTTTTTCCCAAATCATTATCCCCAAATCCTTTTATCTATACTCTTCTGCATATTACATTACCTCTTCCACATTAATATTTTCTTTGGCGCTGGTCTCAAACAATTGGATCTCCATCTGCCCAGCAAATTTATAGGCATCTTCTGTTTCTACCACTTTTCGCTCTGGGTCATCATTCTTATTCCCCACTAAAAAAGGAAAGGGGAGGAAAAAAAAAAAAAAAGTCAATTTGGTATTTCAGCAGGTCAGCCCACTAAATAAGATGTTGTAACTCTCTGATTAGAAACTTACCTAGTATCCGGCAGACATCATCACAATTTTGATTAATTTCATGCAACCACCGTTTCACATTCACAAAAGATTCTGCGCTCGTTACATCATAGACAACAATGACCCCATGTGTTCCTCTGTAATACCTATGGAGCAGGAAAAGACAATAAATGTTAACTCAAGCTATGAAACACCTTCTCAGCTCTTTCTCTTTCACTTGGCTTCTACAAGATTCATAAGAAATCCCCAAGTTACGGCAATCAAGTGCCCCATTTTCTTTCCACTAGGAGTCATTTAATTCTTTTACAACAGCTAGATCACTTGCTATTCCTCTAAACCTACAGAGTTCCCTGCTCATTTAGTCTATACAAGTAGGTTTAAAAGTCCAAAAACTGTTGTTACTTCCTTGTTCAGATTGTCAAGGCCTTCAAAGATGAATACTCTCTTTCAGCTACGTGAGCAAAAGGTAGCGGTGCCCCCAATATGTCCTCAGAACTGGCTGTGATGTGAACCTTCGCGTCGTACAAGTCACATCAAGTTTTTGCAGTAATTTTGTTATCTGTGGAAGATCACTTACAGACTAAAATTTCAGCAGATCTCCAAATATATTCAACCCTCAGTCACAGTTCTCTTGAGCTCACAAAAATTTCTGTCTTGTTGAGCGACTGTGTTCTGATCACACCTTCCTACTCAACAGATCGACTCCATATGTGCATTCAATGCGCTCTGCTACCTTTAGCCATTAAAAATAAGCTTTGTTTCAGTTTATTTCCATTAGTCTTGGGCAACCAGCACCTTTAAAAGATGATGAGCAATTCTGATATGCAAGAAAAATATCTGAATTCAAGTTCCAACATTATCACCTGCATGAACCTACTAAAGGCAGACAGTATGAGCACCATGAGAATGCTATATAAAAAAAAGCAAGCTCCACCTTCTCAGTTTTCAGCCACATTCACAGGGCTACCAGGTATTTTCCCTACTGCACATTAGGCAGCTTTGACACTCTCCTCCCCCCAAAAAAAGTAATTGAAACAGTCGACAGTGAGGTCTTCACCAGCATCCAGTTTTTATATTTTGTGTAGCTTTATTCTTTCCCTTTCATTTCTTCCTTTTTCTCACGATCAATATTAAGATTTTTAATAAAACAAATTCAAGAATCCAGCATACCAAAATCGAGAATTTTCCCTTAAATTGTGACAGCATTTCTAGACCTTGATCTCTTACCACAAGCACCTCTTGCAGTACCCTCCCTTCCACTGCACTTTAGAGATGTCCACTGTAACCACTCTGGTCCTCTTTGATAATTTATTCCAACTCAGTGAACACACCTTTGAATGTCAAGGCCTTTTTATCTAATCCAAATGCACTACCTTTCAGAAGATCTCAAAGCTTCGGCTCACTTCTGCTACTGATGCACTTGAGCAAGTCACTATCTCTTCCCCGCCTTTAGCTTCATCATCCCTTCTACGACAGAAGCCACCTGCCTTTATAAACCATCAAGACAGACTTCCACAGACAGGCATGTATCACATACAGAGCGCACGCATCTCCCCCCACCCCTTTCCTCTCGTGACCACTTTGTAGTGATAGTCACTGGGTATCAATACTCCTCTATGATATGATACATACTCTGTGGAAGTAGGAGAGCCTGCTCCTATTGCTCATCTGGGCACTTTCAGAAGACAGTCAAATACTTCTTCCATGCCATGTTTTAGCAGTAATTTATGCTGTACATTCACTTCCCTTGGCAAGAACTAACTCAGGTAAGAATTACTTATTCCCAGCCCATAAGAGACCCTGCACTTTCAAATATTCTAGTCCATTTGCAATCAGTTCCTTTAATAGCTTTAAAACTTGCTACAGCACTGCATTTGTGCTTTACTTCATTACAAGCTCAACTTTATCTCATAACTTAGACCCTTTAGAGGAAAAACTATTCCATAGCCTGAATCCACATGTTCCAAAAATAATCCATCCTCTCCTGACACTAACATGTACTGCACACCATTTTTGATGAATACTATTTTGTGTGATAGCATCAGAAAGGGAAAGATCTCCAATCCCATCAACACACTAGATTTCTTTACATCTGAACAATAAACTAATTATATTCAAACTCTCCCATATCACCTAACAGTCTTTAAATTCAGCAACCCTCAGGCTGACCTACCACTTCCTCCCTAACACTGAGCATTACATTTGCAAAGACAACACTCAGCCTTTAGAGAAACGCAGTGGTTCAGCTACACCTACACAGAGCTGCTTCATTCTGCTGTGCACACCATAAAACCATGCCTGGTATCCCAGTCATCCAAACCAGAGGACCCAACAGAGCATCCTGCTGCTCCTACCTTGCCCACGCACCTAAGTTTTCTTCTAAGCAAAGCATATGATGTCGGGGAGTAGAATAACATGCACCCTGCACATAGAGATCCCACTCCTGACGTGTCGTCAGCACAGTCGTCATTTGCTCCTAGGGATGGAAGTGTGGGCCGGACCATGCAGCACAGACCACTATGGCATTCAAAACTCTGCAGGAGCTGGGAGCTCCTGCCGCAAAGCACTAATATTGCCAACCACCTCATCAGAAATATCTTCCTTTGTGCAAGACAGCAACCCCTGACTCCTGCTGAGTTCCTACCAGCATACACCGCTTCTATTTTTGGAAGGGAAAATTGTCTGGCACATCATTCTAGAAAGGTTGCCAACCCCTCATCTACACTAAAATGTCATTTTCTCCATTGGCTGACATTACCTTTCAGCAGCCTGAGAGATACGACCATGACTACCTTTTATTCTCTAACTCTTAAGCCCCATAATACACATTTTTCTCAAAAAGCTAGTCATGCTATTTTCTATCATTTGTTAGATACAGCCTTGTGTCCTAGATAACGTTTTAGGCTTAACAAGTACAGCAAAGATTCTCCAACCGCAAGTGCAGGACAGCACTAGAAAACAAAATCTGATTTATCCTACCCCATACTTCAAATTTCAGAATGATGCAGCGCAGAATTGCTTTTATAACAAGTTGTAGGCTTTGGCGAGTAGAGAACAGATGGGGCTTTTGGCATTCAGGGAGGAGTAGGTGTAAATTTTGTGCTTTTGGCAACCAAGAGGTAGTTGAGGCTTTGACACTAGGGAAAGAATGCCCTATCTTCTTCCCATCCACATTTTAGGGAAGATGGAGACTGCAGAAATGAGAGCAGAAGAGAAATTAAGTTCTCAATCTCAGCCTCCCATTCAAGGACTAAATGACTGATGCTAGCTGTCCTCTATACAGTAGGCACGCTCTGCCATGTACCCTGCAAACCTCAAAAGCTAGTACCTGCTACTACTCTTAGTGATAAATACATTAATGAAATACAGAAAAAAAAAAATTATAGAACAGTTATTCATATTTAGAGTGTCCATGAAAGTATCCCGTTGAGGTGAAAGACAACCAAACCTGACCTGTATACACCCTTGCATGCTTGGTAGCCACTCCATATGGTTGGAAAAGTTACCTAGATCTAAAGGCTTTACATTTAGCTTTGGTGTGGAAAAGACTTAAGAATGATAACATTTAAGTTGAAATAAATACAGTACCACCTAAGTTGCTTGTTCTACCTGTAGAATTATATTTGAAGAAGCTTAAAGACATAAGATTACTGCCTTTGAAACATTACCCGCTAATACTGCAGACTTGATTCAGAAAATCTACAGAACTGGTTAACCAAACTCTTCGTGTCCTTCAGCCATCTGCATTCTCCCCTCACATCTCTCAAGACTACCTTTCTAAGCAGAAGGGAACATTTTGCCATTCATTGTGGTACTCCCTACTACAAGATTACAGTAAGAAATATCTCAGATTTCCTCTAGTAAATGCTTCCCAAGATTAGCATGTGGAGTTATAATAACTAGTTTCATGAAGCATGACGGTAGCTAAGTGAGATTTAGAAGAGACAGAGTATTATTGACTGCATCAGTTCAGCAGGGCACGCACTTTTTTTTTTTTCCTTCTTTTTTCCTGGAAAATTGAACGTAACTGGCCAACTTGAAAGATAGGTCATTGGTTAAATCCAACATCTTTGTTAATATTTCACTAGTTTGTAGTATACATGTTCCCTTGTTTTTCAGTTCTCTAGAATTCTAACCAATTCCAGAGACTTCTAATAATCTGTTTTCATACTCATCTTTTTTTCAGGTTCCTGGAAGCACATGTATTGTTACAGGTCAGTTGACTAGTCTTTCAACCATCATATCTAGTTTACAAGAGACAGCAATTCTATCATCTCAAAAAGCTTATCCTTCTCTTGAACATGCCATTCCACACAAATGCATAGCAGAAAGTCCCTCTGCTATCACTATTCATCCTAAGCTAGCATCTGACAACTATTATCTGAAGTTTAAATCCTAAAACCACAGTCCTGAATCAGGACAAAGTAGTCCTATCTACAAGAGCAAATCAAGTACAGGACCTGGTTGTTCATGCATCTTAAGTATTCCTGCTAATACAGCTGAGTCCTGGCATGCTACATCTCTGGTGAATTTAAATCAAATTTAGAGTTTGGATGATGTTCCACGCCAACCAAATTCACACAACTGGGCCTCTCCTCCCACTAGGCACCAGCTATCCCAGTATTTCCACATTTAATAGACAGTAAAAACAGCTGCTGTCTTTTATACTTCCCAGTCTGAAATTCTGATCTAGTTTATTTTTCCTGAGTTTCTGTAGAATACTCCAGATCAACTTGATTTCTATTCCTTAACAGTTTTATTCTGTTCTTCAGCTTCTGTAGCTGTAGTCAAGTAAAATCAAAATAGCATATAACCTTTTAATGTTTCCCAATTTTCTACTTCCTACCACCTCTACCATTTTGCAGTTCTAGGTCCACACAGCAGTACTTCCAACCTATTACTATTATTACCAGATGGGCTCTGATTTCTTGCCAGGCTTGGCTTAACATCAATTTGAGCTCTACCTTTAACTGTAAAGGGACTTCCTGGCCTACAGTAATACTGAAGGAACACCTTTTTATACTCTTAACCTCAATCTAAACCTCAATCTAGTCAAAGACTAGACAAAGACTACTACACTGTTGACAGTGCACTCACACTCCACCCATGATTTGGTAGCCAAGCTCTTTTCTAAGTCCTAGCACAGTAACTCGATTTGTCATTCAGTTTGGGATAAGCAAATCAGTTACAGTATTACTTTGCCAATAAAAAAAAAAAAAGACAGAACCATTTCTAAAATCCGAATCTTGTTATCTCCTGTTTTTATAGATGATATGTTTAGGTCCAGAGTGCCTCTTGAAAAATACCAGTGAATGCTAGACAGTCACAGCTAGCTGACCTAGCAGCAAGAGGAGTCCTCATGACAATGTAACCAGCATTCCCAAAGTGTTTTCCTCAACACTTCAAATGCACTCAGACACAGGAACTTCTTTGCTTAAAGTTGCACAAAATTCAAATCTTTCTTCCCTGACCATGGAAGATTCTGTAACTACTTTACCAGAGTTAAGGCAGGAAAACTGGGGCCTTCACTTCCTCAAGAGCAAAATATACCTCACTTTGGTAAAAAGCTGTGCCAAAGAAAGTAGTAGCAGAGTTCAAACAGGTCATAGCACAAATGTCCTCAAACCATTTCAGCTTCCCTATTTTAAATGTTAATCAAAGAAAAAATTTACATAAAACACTACGCAAAGTCCGATCTGTAGCTATTCCTGTTCACAAAAGGAAGCCTCCTTTCCTGGTATTCCCCATTCAGTGCTGGACAGCATGGCTTTCTGAACTAGCTGGCATCAGCCCTACGAACCAACGCTCATTAACGCAGCTCCGAGTCGTGTCAGGGAATCTGAAAACAGGAAGGCCATTTGCTGACTCAGCACTAATTGGGGCACTCTGTGACTAGGCTGTGCGCACAGCTGATGGGAGCCGCAGCACTGCACTGCTGCCTCCCCCTCACCGCTTCCTGCCCGAAGCTGCCTGCAGCACTGAAACAAGAAGTGATGTCACATACAGGAACCTACAAGAGGCAACTGAGTTTTTTCAAGCTAAACACTTAAGAAACAATGGAAGTAATCCAGTAATATCCGTATAGAAGCGCAGAGGAAAGGGGCGGTGCACACACCAGGTTCAATTTTGCCATTTCTAGCTGTTTAGACGTAACACAGATGCAACCAATCTCATTACTTTTATGTCTGAGTAAGTTAACCCATACATCAGCTGAAAATGATCCTCCTCTCAAATACAAACCAAAAGAGAAGTCAGCCATGAAAGACCAAGTGAAACACCTAGGTCTTTCAAGAATTATTTTTTGTTAATACCCAAAGGAAATAAAAGTTCAATTTCCAAGCATATTTCCTCCTCTTCCCCTAGTGCCATGGTGAGCAGTTCCACCTCTACTGCAATCAGTTTACAAACACATTTTATTCTTAGTTCCCACCACTGCAGCTCTGGGTGTGGTTTCTTCAGGAACAGGAAAAGCTGTGCACACGCTGTTCAAAAAGACAATGAGCATGAAACTGAACTCGAATCAAGGAAAAGGTTAACTTCATGTGGGCGTCTGCTTAAACAGAACTCCACACAAAGATAGCCGCTAAAATGCATTTGCCCTAAAAGAAAACTAAATATCAGAAATCCCGTTCTTCGATCTCAAAGCTATTCATTAGTTATATGACACTGACAGAGGTTTTTCACTCTGCACTTCTGCAATACATTCAATCGGAGGATGACCTTCTTGGACAGGCTTCAGAGACAGGTTTTCTACTATATGCAGAACAGTGAAATAACTCCAGTTCTACCATTTGGAAACTAGCAGCAGAGGAATAAGACAAAGCCATCATGGAAATGCACAGAAGAGTGAGGAAATCTGAAATCCCAGTTTCAAACCTAGCCACAATATCACCATCGCTGTCAGTTCTAAAACAGCTGAGAGAAGTCCCACTGTACAGACCGCAAAGTTATCATTAGCTAATCAACTGCAACATTAAAATATCTAAACCGTAACTCTAAACTACAAGATCCATACACAAAGCTACATATCACAAAGCCCAGTTATACTCACGTTGATGTAATAGTCCGGAAGCGCTCTTGTCCAGCTGTGTCCCAGATCTGTAGCTTCACCTTCTCTCCATTGATCTCAACTGTCCGGATTTTAAAATCCACTCCAATTGTGGTAATGTAGCTGCCTGAAGGGAAAGCGTGGATAAGTGAGAGTCTTGTTTATTTTGGATGTCCCAAAGCACACTTCTGAACGCTATTTGGCGGTAGCTCTCAGATTGGACAAGAGAACAAGGTTCCCCCTATCTGCTTATCTTTTAAAATACCCTATCAGGTCACACTGATCTGCATATTCTTATCTGCAGCTAATAGCTTTTTTCTAGGCATAAAGCCACTTCTCCCACGCCACCCTTAAAATTTAAAACTCGGTGTTACAAAATAAAATTATTCTTCTACTGCATTGGTGGTCAAGAGTAAGCACCCAAATATCTCAAGAAATGGACAGTAACTATGCAAGTATTTCACTTGTGAAAATTTTGAGACAAAGCTTTGCTTTAAATGCTTGTGCAATCACTGATTTTGAATACCATCTGTTCTAAGAGTTTCCTCCCAATAAATTAGTTATGTCACAAACGTAAGTGGTTTAGCCACAACATTCAATCAATCTAAATCCCAAATGGCCAATAGGAAGTCTGCACAGAGTACAGCATAAGCCAAAAAAGCTAAGCTATTTCTGGAACCATGTCAGTATTTAAATATTGTGGGACTTTCAGTTGCAAGTGAAGATCAGACAGGATGGCTTGTATAGGCTTATACCAAGAGAAGCAAATATAGGAACATAATGTATTCCTAGTACAGCTATCAGTGGGTAAATGCAGAAGAACAACAACTTGCCAACCAGCAGCACTGGAGCAGACCTTGACTGTTTCACTTACTGAAGTAAACAAAATACTCACCTGAGAACGTATTATCTGCAAAACGCAACAGCAAACTGCTCTTGCCCACACCTATGACAAACAAAGACAGCAAGATCTTTGAATACAGTCATCCTGGGTGTCAGGTAACATAACAGTATTTTATTCATCCATTGCATTTTTAACTCTAACTAGGATATTTTCTCAGCAGATAACTTAGTACCATCCACCTTGACTATTCATCTCAGTACTCTCCTTGAAGATTTGATCAAGCACACTGCAGTCACTCCAAGACTCAGTATGCTTCTTGTAGCAGTACAGGGGGGGGTTTTGTCCCCTCCTTCCTCCAGCAGTAGCTTTTGAACTGTGGTCAGTTCTAAGAGGTCATAAAAGAGTAACAACTAAAAGCAAGTTTACGATCAGTAGCCTTACATTTGCTAAGGAAAGATCCAAAAATTAGTATGTCCTGCTAATTAACAAGTACTCAGAACACTGCTCTAAACTACTCTATTGAATTCCACTTGCACATCATGCTTAACACCAGTGACTACCTCCCATTCATTATGCCGTGCTGAACGGCAGTGGAATTTGGACTACTTTGACAATCAGACTAGGGTTTGGTACTATAAAGCTTATGTTATCATGGCCACAGTTTAACAGAAGCCTAAACCAAACAGAGGAGTTGGGAATGATTGTTCTGTGTGGCCATCCAAAATAGGCTTGTTCCACATCTAACAGGAAGGACACATACCTTTCTGAAGTTGTACCTTTTGCCAAAATGTTCCATGAAACATTTCTCTAAGTGCTTTGAGTAGCACTTCATCCAGGTTTTCCTTAAATGATTGTTTGCACCCTGATCACACCCTGTTGCAGGGAAGCATTTCTCACAGTGCTTCCAACAAGAATCATAAGAAACTCATTCCTGCACACCCAACCAAGGGAATCTGGGTATCAGAATGCCTCAAAGTTGTTATCTCTGCATAACATCTCCGCTGTTAATGTCCCTTCCTCTCCCTTCCCCCCAAAATAGAAGCCTGCTATGGCATGAAGAGGAAATTCAGCTTCACCAGGGTGATTATCTATTAAATCTTTTCAGGTAGAAGTTATTTAAGCTAATTCTTTTGATGACGTATAACTTGCAAGTTCTTCTTAATAGAAGACCTATGCAAAAACTATACAGAACTCAAATAGTCCTCAGCTGCTGGCATCTGAAGATAGCTACCAGCAAAAAAAAAAAACCCAACCTAAAAATCTGCATGATTCCAGTAAGCCAGGTTTCATTTGCAAAGAGTTCAAGTCACCAGACATCTGGAGAAGCCATGTTCATTTCTCATTGAGTATTAAAAATCTTAAAAAAAAAAAAAAAAATTAAAAAGAAAGAATGCTAATAAAAAATACAAAGTTACAGCATGCATACACTGACTATCTCTGGGCTCAAAAAAGGTAGCAGAGCAGTTCCTGAACTTTAACAGAGGACTGGTTATTTAGCAAGAGCTAAAGCTCTGCAAAATACCAGTCACCCAAGGAAAAAGAATAAAACAAAAAAATTTAAAATAAATAAATAATATAAAAAAAGGTTTCAGCAAGTACTATGCTTCTTGGTCAAGCAGCCTTGGCCTCCAGCTTAGTAAAAAGAAAGTAGATGCTGGAACCCACAGACTTGTCAGACCACACCACCTTCTTAAAACGTCAGCCTCAGGCTATGCTGCAGAGCTGCATGGGCCGCACATGACCACTGCTTTGTCAGACCATCCACCCCTGCACAGACACGGTCTTGTCTATACTGCTCTCAGCACTCAGGCAGCTTCTAGAGAAGAGAAACCTCCTGAACTCAGGAAGTTCTACCTGCTCCCAATGACAACGATCTCATTAAGCAAACACTGCCTCTGACCTGCACTGTTCACGTATAGAGAAACCACACTCTTCGTGACCCTCCACAGAGTTATTCGAAGATCTGAAAAGAGAAGGCTAGCAGGGCCTCTTTGCTTGTTGAAGACAGAAAAATGAAACAAAACAGAAAAAGGGCTATTGACTTTGCACAATCAAAATTAAAAGCAGATTTCTGTGCCATACCAGTTTCTAAAACCCGTATCTTACTGAATAGTAAAGTGAATTAAAGAAGCACGTGCAAAGCACAGATCATCTGTATTATTTTTAAATATTTGGCACAACCGAGATCACCAGCAGCTTTTCAAGATGACCTGTTCTAAAAACACACAAACCTACTACCCTCTTGACATAATTGCATACAGGGGAAAGCAGATGAGACATAACCATCCTATCCAGTATTAGTTCACTTCCTATTGCAAGGAATAAACATCAATAAACAAGGCAAGCAAACTGTTTTGTGGAAGCAGGGACAAAGCCTTCCGGTTGGGGTTAGCAAAAACAAAAACAAAAAAGAAAAATCAATACTCAAACTACATAGTGAGATTTAATTACAACAGAGAACCACAGGCAACCCGACAACTCTCACAACGCTTTTTTCCTCTCACTAGATACACTATAGAAGATTCAGCTCAAGATACACTCAAGAAGATTCAGCTAAGAAATTGCATTTAATTGTTCAAAATGAGGAGAAGTCTTCCTCAGAGTTTTCACCATCCTGTTTATCTTGCCTGAACAGTTTTGAAACTCATCAGCAAGCAACAGAGTTACTGCTTTACTCAGAATGCAGCCTTTGGTTTTAATAATCCATAGGCTCCCAAAAGTGCCTCGGGTTTTAAGCTGTTTTGAAGCTGTTGCCCTTTCTCCCTCTTTAGATCCCTTCATGCTGACACAGTTTAGTACAGAATAAAATATTTTTACATACAGCTAAAGCTTCTGGAGGTGACAATTGCCAAGATCGTGCAACATTACACTTTCACCCAAGAGCCATGCCTCGCTGCATGCTGGGACCTGCTGCCTTATGGACCACACCTCTATTAAAAGAAGAGGGTGGATGCCATCTTCTCCAGTTTATGGAAATTAAACTGTAAGCTGTTGGAGTGTTACCAACACTGAATTGGACTGAAGGCAGGAATCTTCCCAGTCCCAATTCTTGTGTACCTAAACTAAAGCACCAGACACAGGCTGAGTTCACACACTAGCCCTCCAGAAGTTTCTGAAATTGCTGCAGAAGTATTTACAGGTCTATTTTCAAAAATCTGTAACTATCCCTTATCCATAACTATTTTAGGCATTTGCATCCTATATTATAACTAGAAGTACACAAAGCTACCAACTTTTCAAGGATTTATTATAAAAAAGTGACAAACTCTAGAACTGAGACTTCAGATTGAAGCACGGAAAGAGTCTTAAGGAATAATTAAGATAATAAAGACTATTAAAACGTAGTAGTTGCCACACTGGAAACAATGGTCCCTAGGGCTGAGGAGCAGCCAGCCCTTCCCATCAATGCCTTAAACTGTCTGTCACAGGGGAAGGGAATTCCCTCCTCATGCCAGCAAGAGATTAGTGGGCGCCCTCAGAACATGCGGCTCGCAAAGGCTGATGCTAGCACGAATGCCGATGCTGTCCTTACTTATACGTGCCTAATCTTCCTTTTCCTAAACCTAGCCAAGCTATTTACCATAATATCCTCTGGTAGCCAGTTCCGCAGGTTCATCAGATAAAAAGTTACAAAGCCCAAACAAACGCGCCCTCTCATTCAAAGCGCGGGGTTCTCCCGGCGACCCGCCCGGGCAGAGCCCAGCGCCGCGGCACCGACAGCACAACGGCGGCGGAGCCCCGCCGCCGGGGAACCGGCCGCAACGGCCCCGCGGGTGACCCGGGAGGGGGCCGCCCTCCCCACCTCCCCCGCGCCGCCGGGCCAGGGCCCGCCGCCGCCGCCCTCAGGTCCCTCACGGCCCAGGCGGAGGCGAGGGGCGGCCACCCCGCCAGCGGCCTACCCCCGCCCCCGGGCCGCGCCGCCCGCTCGCCCGCCCGCCCTCACCGCTGTCGCCGATGATGAGCAGCTTGAAGAGGTGATCGTAGTCCCTGGCCATGGCCGGGGCGGCGGGAGCGGCCGCAGGCGGCGGAGCGAGCGGGGAGGGGGGAGGGGGCGGCGGCGGCTCCGGGCCGGATCCACTTCCCGAACAAACAGCCGGAACTGACAGCGGTGCCGCCGCGCATGCGCATCGCCGACGGAGGCCGCCAGCTGCGCCGGCACGCCGCCGCGCATGCGCTGCCCCCCCCCTCGCGCGCATGCGCACGCGCCGCAGAACGCGGGAAGAGCAACGCCCTCCCCCTTCGCCTCCGCGGCGGCCGCTGCGCATGCGCCCGGTCACCAGTGCGGCACCCGGTGGCCGCGCCTGCGCAGAAGGGGCGGTGGGTGAAGGTTCCTCTCGCGCCTTGGCGGCTATGACAGACCTGTGAGGGACAGGCCGTCGTGAGGCTGCTGTCCTCCCTCCTCCGCACCGGGGCCTCTGCCCTGCTTCCCCTCTACTGGTGGCTCCTCTTCCCCCTGTGCGGAGCCACCACGCCACCTCTGGCAGGCAGCGGTGTGTCCACCTCAGCTCCCATGGGCGCTCGCACGAGGCCTGCAGACGTAGCAGAAGGGGAGGCCACCCCCAGGAAAGCACCAAAGGCGTGAGGGAGCCCCAGCGCTTTCAGGCACTGTCAGTTCTACTCCTGGGAAGGCACAGGAGCAGACCACAATGGCTAGGAACGTGTTTTGCTTCTTCAACAAGATGCCTGTGCACCAAAGCAGCAAGTTGCACAGCTACAAGAACAGTTCCCGTCAGAGCCCAACTTGCAGGTGAGGAAGCCCACAGCAAAGTGATATGAAATGCCCAGGTGTGTCATGCAGGCCTGGTGATTTAGGCCAGTCTGGAATTAGATTTCTGGGGTTTTTCATCCAGAGATGTGCCTATGTATGGCTCAGGAAGGGCCTTGACCTCACATGCATCAGCAGCTGTGCCTGCACCATCCACAGCCCAAATCCACAGAGTTTCAAACAGCACTCTCGCAATTGTCTTAACACACAAACAGCCTGAGTAATTTTGCTATCAGTTGCACAGATGCTGACTACACAAACTCTGCAAGACTACGATCACTTTTTAGGTCATGTCCACTTCTAGGTGGAGACAAGGCACAAGAAGAGTGCTGGTTTTCTCTTTCATCATTTTTCTACAAAAATATTTGTTCTTACTGGTACTTGAACTCCTGAGACCAAACAATGCAGGGTTTTGGTGTAGAATATCTAGATTACCTAGGACTTCCTTTCCCAGTTACTAAGGCTTTTCAATACATACGTAAAAACACAATAACAAAAGGCAATGTGCTAGGTATTGCATTGATCTTAAAAGTAATTTTAGTTTAGCATCGATTCAAACCAAAATATTGACATGATTATTTAATTAAACAAAGTTGATTTTTTAAATTTTAGCCATAAGTTTACAATTCATTGACACAAGTATCTCATTAACATGCATTTATCTTTCAAATGGGGAGGGGTGTATTAGCACTGAAGAACACAGACCTTTACGGTCAACTGAGCCTATAAACAGGCAAAGGAAAGATGACACAGAAATCAAGGACAGTTAACTTGAAAATACCAATCCATAATGCTTTTGTTAATTACAATCTAATTAGTTGTTCTAAAGATGCTTAAAGAGTAGGATGCGCTTACTTTGAGGTTCTTTTTGGTAGGACCCAAGCACAAGTAAAAGATTGGAATCAGTGGAACGTCGCCACTGCAAACCATGTCAGTGATATTGTGAGGGTGTTAACGTACCAGAACAGGTTGTCCAGGGAGGTTGTGGCATCCAACCCGCCTGGACAGTGCCCTGAGCAACCTGCTGTACTCGACCATGCTTTGAGCACAGGGGTTGGACTAGCTGAAATCCAGAAGTGCCTTCCAGCCACAACTGTGCTGTGATCTGTGAATGTTTCTTAGAGAATGACAGGTTTTAGCAGTATTGCTTTTTCCCTTGACAGCTATAGACTCTCTTTGGATTTATACAATAGGGTTTGGTTAAGAGGAATAAGAATATTTTTTAAGGCATTGTCTCTAACCAATTCTAATTTCCTATTTCTTCTGCATAGGATATTGTGGTATGGTTCCACAGTTATATTTGTCCAATTTGTATGCAATTCATCTGGAAACAAACCAACCCAGTATGGCTAAAATAGCATGTCTGGGTTGAAGATTCTTTTTTAGCACATAAAATTGCATCTTCTAAATACTTCTGATCAACAATATGGCTAATGTCTATGGTTTTAATTATAAACCTTCCTTAATCTCAACCTTCAAAAAAGTATTCTAGCCTTCAAAGCTCACCCCTGTCAAGTCCCACACATCCTGAAATCCACTTAGATGACCTCCATCGCACGTTCACTCTGCAACTCATGCATTTAAAACAGCACACCCTGCAGCTCATTCTGCGTTATCCTCAAATGTATGATGTAGCTAACTGAGGAGCAGGAGAAAGGCTGGAGTGTTACCAGACATGAGCGTGTGTTATTTAACAGACTTATGCTCACAGAAACCCTGCTAGAAGAGGGTTTGCAGCTAGCCCAAACCTAGCCCAGTGCTAAAGCGACCCCCACCACTTATCACCCACCCCAGTAAAGCACTTGGGCAGCCCATCATGTAACCCAGCACGTGCCCCGAGCATCAGGGTAACTGAGGACACTGCGTAGCTGCAGGGAGATCCCTTGAATCCAGCATACAAACCACCAGCTCAAACTTGAAATGACAATGACTCCTATTACCTTTATTTTTAAGTTCATGAAACCTCACTATGTGAAAAGTGTGAGACAGCATGATGTTACCTAATAAAACGGACAGTACAAACTGACTTAGCTAAAAAAAAAAAAAAAATTTGAATATTTTATGCTTTCACATTTGTCTCTTTTCCATTGAAATTTTTAGCACCTTGTAAGTTTAAACATCTCTCATAAATTATTTTTTGATCTTCTTGAAATACACACAGTTCAGCTGTCACTCAGAGACAGTTGCTTGACAGTTCAAAGATGTTATTACAGTCAGTTGTGGGGAAAAATTATCTTTTACTGACAACTGGTATTTTTAAAACATTTGAAATGAGAAAAAAAATAATTCTTCAGTCTCCAAGTTGGCACAATCAATTTATCAGATCTCATGTTGTGGCAAAAATTATGGGTATTTTATCTCTGATGTATTATATTGCAGCGTATAAATAGTTTAGTGAAAAGTAGCTATCAAAATCCAAATTCAGTGTTTCACTGTAATTGAAAAATCAGCATATTCTCAGTAAGTGCAAGTGAGCTCCTACCGTTTACTCCTCCCTCTCAGAAACAACTAAACTGAGTGCAGAAATTCAGCTGCTGTTTGGAAAGATGAATAAGTTTTTCCACTTGCTGCTACGTAAGGTAGAAATACAAATCATCAGAATACTCTTAATAACAAAAGATCTTATTGGCTAAAATTAACAAGTTAATAAAAAAGGCTTCTATTTAACTGTAATTTTCTTTCACATGTTTACATGGAGCATGGATTAGAATCCGAGATAAAATAGGTAAGCCAAGGTGCCCATGATCAAAAGGTCAAACAGCCATTCTTCAGAGAAACTTGCAATTTTTTTCTTCCTTCCTGTCTGCAATGAGGAAGTGAATGATTCCAATACAACCACTGAGCTTTTTGCCACCTATTTAGTAGTTTTTGAATGGCATAAAATTTTGTACATGTTTCAGTGTACAAAAGTTTTTGCATTGCATGGTTTAACTGCTGTTCCTTTATTATCCCAAAACATGGCTAATTCGTTATAGGTGAAACTAATTCCAGTGCCCTGAGACTGCCAAATCCTTAAGAGCATTTAGTTGAGTTTTCACTCTTTGATTATTACCAATTCAGTGCAAAATACATAGTTTTAAGGTGGTTTAAGATTTGCAAGTATTTTGGAAGGCAAAATCAGAATTAAAAACCACCTTCAGAATGCAGATAAATGTTATGAAATAAGTAGAATACAACTTCAGTAAGACCAACTGGAAAAGTACTGCAGTTTTGTAGAAATAGCCAACTGTATAAATACAAGATTGGAAATAAATAGCCAAAGAGCAATTTTGTAGCTTGGCTTCATAGCTGATCGCAAACTAAACACGTCAACAACACTGTGCTGTTGCAAAAAAAGAACACCCAGACCTCGTGTTGGGATAGACAACAGTGTGTTATGTAGGGCTTGCAAAGTAATATTCTCCCCTAGAAGACCTGGTCCAGCAGTGGACACCACGAGGCAAATATGAATCAGAATAGAACAAATACAGAGGGCAGCAGTTTAAGTTTAGAAAACATGAAAATCTATGAGAAAAGACTTAGAAAAATCTAAACTTGTTTCATCCAGGGGTAAGAACACTGAAGTGACAATGCGGTTGCTGCAAAAATGAACTATTTTCAATGTCTGTGGGAATAGGACAAGCAGCAGTGGACCCAAATAGCAGCAAGGAAGTTGTTTTTTTTTTTTCAGGCATGAGGTAAGCTCTGACAGTCTGAAAAGTTTATATCATGAAATAGATGGCATAGAGAAGTTATGGAATCTCCATCATACAATGCTATAAAAAACAATTATATGGCAATCAGTTAGGAATGGTTCAGTTGGAGCTGAGCCTGTCTTAGGTAAGGAGTAAAATAGCTGATTTTCCCCCAGTCCCTTCCAACGGTATTCCACTGACTCCTACAGCAAATCCCTGTTGCCAGGAGCCTACACCACAGGCTTGGCAGCTGACATAACCATCAAGAATGTTTTGACAGGTTCTTGTACTTTGGACCAGAACACAGCACAGCACTCCCAAATACCTACTGGAGATTGTGTCTTGCCGTTTGAGGCATTAGTATGGTGAAGGTAAAATGTTTTTCCGTTTGCGGCTACTGCCATAGCAGTCAGCAAATTGGTTCTAGCAGGATGTGTGTTCCCATGTGGTTACATTTTATGCTCTCAAGTTTTATGATGTGTAGTAGTGTGTTCTCCTCCCTTCATCATGCTTTGAGCCATCCAGAGTTACATGCAAGGAAGATTCCCCCCCACACACATCACCCATCCATTTGAAACAACAAATCTGAATGCTCTGGCTCCTCAGTTGCAACCAGCTCATGTGTAGTTTCATAAAATAGATAAGGCTCACTTAACTCTTACTCTACATAGAATGTAAAGCTCATTTTTCCTTCTAAAAATTTGTATTCTGCAACAAGATTTTCAGTATTTTCATCAAGTGGCATAAAAGGTATTAGTAAATTAAAATAAATTTTTAAAAAGGAGGTATATGTGGCCAGGTAAAATAAAATACTGCTTTCTTGGAGCAGTACAACTCAAAAAAAAAAAATCCGTATGTTGGAAGTGCCAAGTATCTTGTGAAGCCTTTGAAGACATAAAAATAGAGGACTTTTCACAAGTTGAGTAACTAAAAAGCTGTCTGTAGTCAAAAATACTTTGGAAATTAATAGGAGTAATTACTTACAAATTTCATTAAATGTCAGTTCTGGCTTGATTTTAAACCCTAGCTTGCCTCAGTTTTGCAAAAGGTTTTTATAGATTACAGCGCTACCCACTCTACAAACTGTATGCCCTAGAAAAAGCAGGTCCAAAAAGTAAATCACAGTATAAGGTTGTTGACAAGTGAATTTGTAAAAAGAACAGTTTACACCAGAAGGATCAAAGTCAGAGCCTTTATTAAATGTTCCTTCTTTAAACAGACTGCATTTAATCCCCCTTTCGCATTTGTGATTTCTAAGGCTATTTTAAATACTTTGTTTTACAGGGATTTTCAGTCTTCAGAACCGTCACAAGCAGCAAGTTAGCAGTACACAAAAACAATACGCTTTAACTTTCACCGAGTTCTACTCCTGCTTCACAGGGTCCGTGGAAAAGACCAACAATACTTCCAGTACTGGAGTTTTTGCACAGACCCTGGAAAGGAAATAGGTGTCACCAGAGTTTAAGCCTGATGTGCTCTAGCCACATCTCACAATTGGCCGCAATTTACCAGTATTGATTAGTATATCTGTTTCTTGCGCATTATCTGTTTCAAAAAGGGGACCAAATTTTCAATTTTCAGCTAATGTGGGTCTAATTAAGGCTATTCTGGTATATTTGATACTAAAATACTCTCTGGGAGTCCTTTTCATGAAATCCCATCAGAATTAACATTTTCAAAAATGAAAACATTTAAAATAGGTGTTTGAGTTGAAATGCTGATGCAGCGGTTGGTTCAGTGTTTTCTTGTCTTCTGGAGCTTTATTATCACGTCAGTATAGTGTCATCTATCTGTTCATCAGAGTCAGCCTGGCCAGCCAGCTTCTTCAGAGATCTCCTGCAGCTTTCGTTGAGAAGCTCCAAGCTGGCAGCATCTAGAATCTTGGAAACTGACTGTGGAAGGAAGACAACACCCATTACCAACTCCTTATGACATACCATTCAAAATAAGAATAAACGTAACTGCCTTACAAGCTGTATTTATGTAAAATCTTTCAAACATACCAAAATCCTTCATCTGGTTTTATGATTCCAGACATGGGAACTATCCAAAAGCAGCTAAGACTTAGAAAAGCGGTCTGGAAATGGATGTACGAAGTAGTCCATCCTAAAATACTCTCTCTAGCACCACTAATGCTGCAGTAGTATTACACAAGTGACAGAAGCAATAAACTAGCAGTCCTGGCTAAGGTCAGTACAGCACAGTAAGGGCTTAAGGCATTTTGAAAGCAAGGCTACTATGTTAAACATGGGAGGTATGTTAAATACCTTGATTTTAGTAATACTGCACCGTAAGGTTGTACAGTATCAGCATTGCTTATTTCTTCAAGGCTTAGCATGACAGTACTGATGAAGGCTTAAATGCAAACAGGAATGTCCCACTCCATCTATTTCATAAGAGACTGCCAGCACATTCTGAGGCTCCAGGCGCAACACTTAACCATACGCAGAGCAATGTGACACAGCCTTCTACCAACGATTACATTTTCTTCTGTCTCATACCTCAAGCACTTCTTCACCCGCTCTCATCTTCAGAAGATTGACAATAGCTTGGTCGCTGTAGGCTCTTACACTGGTGTTTTTGTCCTTTGTGTTGTCCAGAAGTGCTTTGAGAATTGGTTTAATTGTCAGAGGATCCAGTGAGGGAAGATGGTTTTTATTTGCCCACCAAATCATCTTTTCTGCAACTAACTTTATGTCACTGGATGAGTTCTGAAGACACTGAAGGAGATAAAGATGGACTTAAATTCAGATATACCAAGGACAGGTATTTATAGCAGTAGTTTATCTTTTTTTCTAATTTAAGTATTTTAAACTATAACAAGAAAAGCAAAGTTTTCAGCTCACAGGTACACAAGAGATAAACTTGTTACCAACAAGTTTGGCTAAACTGTGTAACAGTAGAGAAGATCAAACCTTGAAAACAAGAGACCTTTTCAAAAGACAGCTTCTAAAAATGAGGTTGGCAACAGGGTCACACGCTTCTCAACTGCCTCAGGAAATGACCACGCTGCATTAAGTGCAGCAAAAGCTGATAGTGTTCACACCTCTGTAAAATACGCTCAATCAGCAGCAACAGCCAAGTCAATCTCTGCTTGGAGTATAAGGTGCACTTCAGCAGTGGATTTCATTTTAAAATTAAAAAAAAAAATTAGAGCTTTGTATTTTTTATTTAATCTCAACACATTTAAAACATGAAAGCTAACATCTGAATGTCAGCTGCATTATTAATACTGTGATAAAGGTATTGTGACAATTGTGATACTTATATTTCAATACAATACTATGATACAAATTAATATATAAATGTAGGATTTCAAACAAAAAGTCTGTTTTGAGGAATGATGGCCTGCATCATGTTAACTTGCATGTTTGGTAGTTTTTCAAGTAAATTGAAAAGAAATGTAAAACCTGAAAACATAACACATTTTTATTTACAATAAAGATGACAGACAAAATAAAAAGCAGCTCTCCTGCTCCAGCACTACCCCTCACTCTATCTTCCCCTATCTTTTGTAAGACATTAAAAACATCCTGAGGTTCTAACGTTCAAAATTCAGATCCTGTCTACCACGAGGGATGGGGGGGGGGGGGAAACAAACAAACCACACACCAAAAAAACAGAACAGCCAAGAAAGAAAAGAATTTTGAGGTAGAATATTTCAATAGATATGAATTGAAAAAAGCGTTAACTTCAATACTCTTTTATCTCAGTCTTTCGGAGCTATCCCCTTCCACAACAGTGGAAGTCAAAAAGTACTGCAGCAAAACCAGGTAAGGTGTGAGCTGGTGTTTGATGCATTTCTGACAAAGGCCCTCTGACCTTTAGCACCCTTACAAAACTGACAACTCCCCCCCACTCTTCTCTGTTGCTCTGCCAGCTGTTTGTTACTGCAAAGGAAAAAATGAATTCGTAAGAATCAAAACTGAAGTTTACCACAGAAAGATCAAAATTCAAATTTCCGTATTACAGCAGGGATAGCGGTATTGTATTCACGACTGCAAAGCAGGCTGATAAAGTGATTCTGTCTGTACTTTGCCACAAAAAGAAGTATCTAGATTTTCAGGGATCAGGGGATTCAGAGCTTCCAAAGATAAGGCAACCGAGCTTTCAGTTTTCATGCTTGGTTATCATACAGAAATTTGATAGAGAAAGCCACCTATGAGTTAGCTCAAACAAAGATTCAGATCACGTGAGAACACCACCAGGTAGTTACCATAAAAAGTCTTACCTTAATAAAGAGGTTGGAAAGTTTTGGAGGCAGGTTCCCTCCTCCTTCCATGTGGTATTTCATAAGGAAGCCCATCCCTCTGATGCCACTAACAGCAATGGGAATCTTCAACATAAAGACAAAAATTGGTATTACTACAGCAGAGTTCAAACAGCCTTTATATCTAGGCTCATGGGCTGGTAAGCTTTTGTGGAAGGCTAAACCGATCTTTCAAAAAAACTGTAGCATGCAAAGCAGGGAAACATTGGGTTAATGTTCTTGGGTAATTGATAAAAAATCATAATGCAGCTATGAGCCACACGGAATAAAGTGGCAGGCCCCACAGAGCCCCCAGGTTCCCTACACCAAATTACTCATTCAACCCTAGATTTAAAATCTTCCTCCTAAAATGAAATATTTGCACTTCTTGTAAACCTGGCCTGTGAACGAGAACTTTAACAGGGAAAGAGAAGCGTAATTTACTCCCGATGACTCTCATGACATACCCTGTCAGCAGTGGCATTGCTGAGGATCATCTCCTGAACGCTGTTGTAGTATTTGGGGGAACACAGCCTGCTCGGAGCAACATTTACGGCCACGGAGAGAGCCAGGCTTCGTCCGTGTCTCACCATCCAGTCAATGCCAGAGACATCTGCTGCAAATGAAAGAAAAGAACAATAGCACAACTCCTGCTATCCATTCCTCTTCATTCAAGAAAGCTTTTGTCAGTTTGTCAATTCACTTCCATAAAATGAAATAATTAGCAGCATCTAAAGCAATGCCTTGCTTCCTCCACTCCTCCCAAAAAGCCATATAAACAGTGCTAAAACGCAACACCTCCACCAGACAGGAACACCTTCTGTGCAGATACGGAAACCAGACACAAACAAGTGAATCTGTATTGTTCAACCCAGTTACTTCTGATGGTCTCAGTCACATGTAATCAGCCCCACATCACTTAGTGCATGAAGGAGCTTGGTATCGGAATTACACAAGCCTTGGCTCTCTAATAAAATTGTAAAAGACATCTGTAATTTGAAACCAGCTAACAGATTCCCTTTTTAATTCCACAGAGGAGGGTAATCCCATAGTGCTCCCAACCACTATGAATTCCTACAAAATTCATGCTTTTATCTAACTTAGAGGCAAACTAGTTAATTCTCCAAAAGCATCTGAAGCCATCAGATGTGGTCTGCAATAAGCATAAGCCAATCTAAGATCACAGTGTCATCAAAAAAGGTGGAATGGCCCTCCCGTCCAGCCTGCCTGAACATCCTGTCACCTCCCACCCTCTCTGTGTCAGCACTAGCAATCACTCAGCCATGCTGGTGCTTTCATCAACTCATCTGCAAACAAATCCAGAAAAAAAAAAAGTATGGGTAACCCCAAATTACAACCACCGCCCTGTGCTCAGCTAGGTACCAGGGTGCACAAATGAACAGCCATGAGCAAAGAAAAGCACAAGAAAATCTAGAGTAGAGATTCAGGTTTAAGATAAAGAAGAAGAACCTAAATAGTCACAAAGTGTGCCTGAACCAATGGCTAAGAAGGTATCTTCCCCTGCTTTCAGAACCAGTTCCAGTCACGGTAAACAGCCTCCCTTACCCAGTAAGTGCTGGTGGAGAACAGTACTGAGCTCCTCTTCTGACAGAAACGCACACAGTTCTGCCAAGCAGCCAGCTGAGGCCATGCGGGTGGCATCCTAACGAGGAAAGGAAGAAAGTAACACTGGTTGAGCTCAATCCACATCAGAAATAAGCGGCAAGAAGAGCAAGTGACAGAAGACAATATGAAATAAAAAGAGGAGGAAATAAATACTAGTAGTAGTATTTCACTCCTACTACCTTGTGGATTTCTATCAGTTTGCTAGGTTTCTTGTACATAATGGAACTTAAAGCCAAATCCACAGTCAAAAGAGTCAGCAGACTGAAGAATTACAGACCTTATATAAATTCTGATTTGTTAAATGGAAAAGTCATAAAGATGAAGGTGAATGTTTTAAAAGAGTTAAGTTTAGATTCACAGTCTAGAAAGTAAGCGTTACTTCTAGCCATCTCTAGATGAGCTTATCTCTGTGATAAGCTCATACTACTTTTAATTTAAAACTTTCGGGCTTTTGTTGTTTTGGCTTGCTTACGTGACCATCCTATCACTACTCCTCTCCACCCTGAAACTCACTATCCATTTCTCAATTTCTCAATTCTTCTATTTCTAGCATGCCAACAGTTGCATGTCTATGTTGCACAGATTAAAACATAAGGAGAAATTACTAGATGATTAATTTTAATCTGACAGATGATACAGAAGACCCTATATTAAACTTGGAGAGCTTCTTGCTCGTTGGAGAAAAATCTACCATTATCTGAAAAATGTCTCACACTAAATGATAAACCCCCCCTGAGAGCCTACAAACACACATATGTGCATATAGTGAAGGTATTGCAGCTTTTCTCCAAGATAAAAAGCAAATCCTGACTTCAGAGCTGCCTCAAACACGTTGGTGAGGAGCTGCAGGTCAAACCCACATATACGGTTGCTAAGGAAACACTAAACTCACAGATTTTCAGAGTTATCAGTGACTGGCTAGGGATCTCCCATTCTTGCACCTGACTCTCAGCTAACACACTACAAGGCTCTGACGAGTTCCATTTTACAGACCGTATTCAGTTTAGTGAGTAATGCCCAACCGCATGCTTCTTTATATAAGTTTCTTTCCATTCTATCATTAGTAATTTCCCTCGGAAGTTATTTTAGAAAATAATTCTGTTAGAAAGTTCGGATTTTAAATTTAAGAATAAGACTGTCTACAGCAGGGATCCTTTGCAGCTGGCTGAAGCAGTACCTCATCATGTCCCAGCATCCCTAGAAGCACCGTGCTGATATTCTTCCTAATTGCAGCATCTACTTTTGCACCAGCTCCTCGTGTTACAAACCGCAGAGCTTGCAGCATCGTGTCCCTAGAAGCGATCACAACGTACAGTCAGACACTGCCTCTCCCCCCACCCTAAAGAAGAAATTGAGCTCTGGATACCTGTAACAGTTTCTTACACAGTGTGCTGGTTTGGGCTGGGGTAGAGTTAATTTTCCTCACAGTAGCTGGTATGGGGCTACGTTTTGGATTTGTGCTGGAAACAGTGTTGATAATACAGAGGTGTTTCCATTATTGCTGAGCAGTGCTTACACAGAGCCAAGGCCTTTTCAGCTTCTCACCCCACCCCACCAGCGAGCAGGCTGGGGGTGCACAAGAAGCTGGGAGGGGACACAGCCGGGACAGCTGACCCCAACTGCCCAAAGGGATATTCCATACCATATGGCGTCATGCTCAGCATATAAAGCTGGGGGAAGAAGAAGGAAGGAGGGGACGTTCAGTGTTACAGCATTTTGTCTTCCCAAGTAACCATTAGCGTGATGGAGCCCTGCTTTCCTGGAGATGGCTGAACACCTGCCTGCCGATGGGAAGTGGTGAATGAATTCCTTGTTTTGCTTTGCTTGCGTGCGCTGCTTTTGCTTTACCTATTAAACTGTCTTTATCTCAACCCACGAGTTTTCTCACTTTTACCCTTCCAATTCTCTCCCCCATCCCACCGGGGAGGAGCGAGCGAGCGGCTGTGTGGGGCTTAGTTGCTGGCTGGGGTTAAACCACGACACACAGCAATTACACTAATATGCCTCACAGTTTAGGCGAGTGATACTCTCTCTGCACGGCTGAAAACTCCATGCTAGAGAATATTTCCATGTTTGTGTACTTGTGTCTGTCTGTTACAACATAAATATTTTCTGACTATTCAAACATTAAAAAAATTCTCAAACCAGGAAGTTAATTTCTTAGGGATCTGTGCACTCAGGATACAAGAACAGACTGACAATTGATACAGTCTTGTGTCTGAAAGTGGGCTGCAGTGGGTTGCTGGGGGGTGCGCAGGAGAGAGGAGAACCGGGCAGATGCAAAGCAGTGCTGCCCCGATACACTGTCACAGCTTAGCTTCTGACCCAGGAAGTCCCCATCATCCACATTCTTTGTTTTACAGCCCTTGATTAACAGTCAACTGCTTTCACTAGTAAGTAAATCTTACCCTCAGAATTAAGGAGGGGTGGGAATCAATTCTACACAAATAGCTGTAATAGCTTTGTTCGTTCATCCTAGCCCTTTCTTTCATCCTTAGTAAGCAGGAAGGTCTGAGATATCGCCTACAGCTTACCTGATGGCAGAGTCATCACTGGAACGAATTCCATTCAGTAGCTCCGTAAAGAGAGGATCCACTTTTACATGGATGACAATGAGTTTACCGAGAGCATCGGCAGCTTTAAGGCGAACAGCACGGTTTGAGTCTTGTAGAGCTTTGGTGAAGGTTGTTTGCAATTGGGGCAAAAATGGTTTCAGGGCAATCTCAACCTGTATCAGAGATGAAAGAAGGGAAAGTGGTGCAGTCAAGTCTGAAACAGTGGCTAGAAATCAAAGCCTGAAAACAGCATGACCTCTTCTATAGCAGGCAGTTATCACAACTAGCCCTTATTCAGAACTAACATACTACTAAAATAGGAAAAACATGAAACAATGCTTTACCACAAAACTTTTAACCTTTTCAAATTTATTTTCTGCATACTGAAATACAAGGGTAATGTTGCTAAAAAATTTTATGCTATCATGAGCAGCCTTTTGTATACAGAGCACTAAATAAAAGCTCAGCTCAGTTCAAAGATACATAAGATGGCCATCTTTGCACTTAACGATTCATAAAAATGGTGGACACGGGAGAGATAAATCACATGGTAGTTTCTAATCACTTGAAAGTGGGATCAGCATTTAGCAATATTTCTAAGCAGCCCAGTGATTCAAGCATTGGGGGCTTTTTTGGTAGGCCAGAAGCTGCTGGAAGAATACAGTCCAGTTACAGTGCCACTCCTGAATATCAAATCCACACCAGCAGACATCCTAGCTGTAGCTACATGAACAGCAACAGATATTTCTGAAGGTTACCATGGAAAATGTTCACAAACCAGAGTCAACTACTTTGAATCTTACCTTAGCTAAAAGAAGGCTTAATGTTTCAAGCAGAGCCACCTTGACATTCCAGCTGAACCGATCTCCCAAGATCCGAATAAGTGGCCCAGTAATGCTCACCACAGATGGTTTAAGAGCTTCAGCAGAAGTCAGCTTAATAACCAGCCCTAAGGCCTTTGCTGCCTCCTCCTTCTGCTCTGGATTACCAGTTAAAACACCTTCCCGCAGCACCAGGAGTATGGAAGTCACTCCCTGTCATGAAAATTGGACAAGAAAGCTTAGAAGCTAAGATGCAAAAAATATATATCTTATTTTTGCTCCTGTTATACACCAGATGCACAAACTTGGAGAGTTTCTCTCAATTTCCTGTTGACCTTCAGCTGCCTGCTTCCCCATTCCACAGAGCTACTTTTATTTGGTTTGATTTCATGCATCTACGCCTTACTAAGCCAGTTGCTATGAGAAAAGTGGTGGCGGTGAGGGGAATTTTTAAACCAGAGAAATTTGGCACAGAAGTCCAGCTTTACTCCCACACAAAAAGCAGCCAGCGACCACGACTTACATGCTAACCGAATTGTCAAAGATCTTGTTACAAGAGGAGTCTTCTGTAGGGTAACTCAACAGCAGCAGTAACCTACAAAAAGTCTCTCCAACATACAGGTTTGGAACACCCAAATAGTCACTGCTTCTAATAGCTGTAAAGTCCTATCAGTCGGTTGCCCCAAAAGGTGGCTATTATGGCTGTGACGAATCCACGCTCATTCTGATCCTTTACCTTCTTAGGAATACAGAATCCCGGGACATGCTCGCCTTTGGCCTCATTCCCTACAATCCGGATATCCTTGTGCAGGTCCTCAATGAGAGCAAGCTGGTTCCCAGCATCTAATTTCTGCAGGAGAGAGGGGTAAGACAAAGATGAGGCAACATGGCAACCAGCTATGCTTTGTGAATTCTTCTCAGGTGTGTCAGGAGAAGACACCTGCTTCCTGCCTCCTCGCTCACAAAGCTGAAGTCAAGCTCATCTTACAACTCTCAAATCTTTGCAGCATTTGCAAATATAAATGTAGTTTACAATCAAAACAGAAGGTTCGATTCAGGCAGTATTTTACCAGCTATCCCCATTTTCTCCTTGCTAGGCATTACTACTGCAACCTTTTTAAGCCGCCTCTCACCTTGGTGATGGAATTAAGTGCATCCCAGCTTTCATTCAGAACTACAGGGTTGGTGTCATTAAATAGACGTATCAAGCCTGAAACCAAGCTCTTCAGATGACCAGTATAGTCTGCTTTTGTCTTGGAGCAGTAGATATTCAGAATGACAGCCGCTGCCTGTCTCATTCCCAGCTCAGGGCTGCGGGTAGCTTCTAGTAAATCTTCAGTTATAATTCTTTGTCCAGCGTCATCTTCCACAGACAGAATTACAGACTGGCAGTTTGCCATCTCCTAAAGAGTCCAAATTAACTTTACGTTAACTCTCAAATAGAACAAAGCAAGATTTATCCACAGGTTTCCCCATGTTATCCACAGCATTCTCTCTTGAGAAATACTACAACATATCCCACGTGCTAATTGTTTCCTCATTAAATAGCTGGTCACATCACCATTAAAGGCTCGATTCAGTCCTGGAGCAGAGACAGGTATATAACCAGCTCTCAAAATTTAACAAGTGACCAAACTCTGCTGAACTGATTGCTGCACAGGTCGCTCTCCAGCTGCAGAAGGCTAATTTACAAAAATCAGAGTAGCTCAGTCTCCCCCATCTTACTCACCCATCAGAGACTGTGGGTCTTGTCAGATAACATTTTTTTGATTTAGGTAGTTCAATGCTGTGCGTCATAATACTAATTACAAGCACGTCTGTGAGTACATGAGAGACCTCCAGGCAGACTTGGGGCTAGAAGCTGAGCTAATGGGCATCTACAGCAGACAGACAACGGACTCTGTCACTAACACTCCTAATTCACTAACTTACGTACATGTCTATCTGCAATCACAACTCCAGGATGTTCTCTGGAGTCCAAATACCAGATGTTTCAGAAAGCAGTACAGGAGGAGTGCTGCATGCAAAATAGGAGATTTCCTCCCTTCAGCCCTTTAATCTCTCAGTCTTCTATACCAAGAATAAATACAAAGTTAACTAGACACTCTGGCAGTTCTCCAAGAAGAAGTAAACTGAGAATTGTATCTTGTTGCAGGCCAAAGAGACTTTTATATGGATACAAATAGATTTGGAAAGCATACGTTTTTCGACTCACAATATGCCACCAGGCAAAAAGACTCATCCTGAAGAAGCTAATGGACTGAATTAAAACATGCAATCTGTGAATCTAGAGAACACAGACTCTGTGCTAGGAAGTAAACCCGAAGTTCTATCTTCAGGCAACCTGTCATAACAAAGAGCTGAGCCATGCTACTTGCCAATTGCTCTTCACTGGTCCCCAGCTTCTCTTTCAGTGCAGACATCATAGCAGGCAGGATGACACTCAAGTGCCGTGTCAGAGCGTCCCCTGCCACTGATGAGAGGAAAGCGAGCACACGGGTGTTCACAGGGGGAGTAGTCAGCTAAAAAAAAAAAAAAAAACCAAGACAAGCAGAAAGTTTTTTCAGAAGGAATCTCAACTCATCTACAACATGAAAAGTTTCTAAATATAAAATGCATCACAACCCAAATTACAATGTTTTGAGCATAAAATCAGAAGAAGATTTCAAACTATGCTCTTCCTTTTGGCATATTGGTCCAAAGAAAACTGGCAGCAAGCAGAGGAAAAAGCGCAGTTCTGAAGTTTAAAATTTGTTTCCAGTTGTACCTTTGGCACCAAATAAGGCAGCACCACACGGCTCTTGACAGCCATAACTTGCTTAAGACCATCCACAGCAAAGTCAGATGTCTCTTCGTTATCCTACAGGGAAAGAGAAAGTTACAAACCTGAGAGATGATTTGAGACACACCAAGCTAAACCCTATTTCAAGTGACAATTTACCATGTGATCATATAACCAACACACAAGTCCTTCTATCCAAAAATGCTCTCATATTATATAGCAAAAACCCAAACCAAGCTCTTCTGTCACACCAGAAACATTTTCCGTATCAGGAATGGTGGCCAAACAACTTAAGCAGGTGACAATGGCAATTCCCTAGCAGAGCCAGATGTAGCAACTCTTAGGCCTACGCTTTAGCCACAAGACCTTCCCTACTGATGGCTAGGATGACTCCATGGAGGAGGCAAAATAGAGCTGCCATTCCCTGAAGGTCTGCCACTACAATCCTGCTTCTCCTTTAAGCTAATTACTCAAAACCTGTCCCACAACATCATTAATCAAGTTGTTGACTAATGTTGAGCAATGCTTACCAGCTGCTTCAGCAAAAATGGCAGGATATCTTCAAGAGCTTGATGTCCAATTGTTGAGTGCAACTGTTCAAATGTTTTAGCTGCAGCCTCTCGGACTTCTTCCAGAGGGTCACACAGGGCTTTTCTCACTGTAGGAACTAGGGACTCAGAGAAAAGGAGTACCTAAAGACGTAGAGATGAAACTGCAGAATATCTAAAGCACCACAGACACATGCATCTCAGTAAAGTAGCTAAGAACACAGAATTTGCACAACTGCAACTAAATTGCTGTTTGCTTGAAATATGTTGGAAGAAAACCAGGATTAATCAACACAAATATTTGCAGTGCTCTAAGGCTACCTCGTGGGTGATTTCTATTATTATATTTCATAAAAGTCAGAACTCTGCAGTATTTTAAATTTACCAACAGATACAAAAGCATACATTTGCCTAAACAGCAACTCATGTTAGATATAAGCCCTGAATTCAGTCCATAAAACAAGTCCAGCACTAGCTGTATTATTCTGTCTCAACTGCAATACCTGCATCATGACATAAATATCTAGGAAACTGGAGATTTCACCTTCCACATATAACTTACCGCATCCCTGCTGGTAGATTTCATTATCTCACTCAACCCAATGCAGACTCCTTGCCTCTCATCACTCTTGTCTGACCTCAGTCCATCTTCCAGAATAGGAATGATTTCAGGAAGGATCTTCTCTCCTAACTTTCGGACAAGGTCTCCTAATGTCCGTGCTGCAACCTGTCCCAAAAAATGTATTAATTAACTATTTTCCTGTTTTATAAAACTTAAGAAGGTGAACTGTGAGCAAATGTTAACTTTTGACCATAAACTACTGTTCACAGTATAGACAGAGTAGTAGGAATGGAAACACTACTATTATAAATAACATAGAAAAATATTTTTACTGTCATCACAGTTGCCTTCAGCAAAGAGAGAACTCAGACATACTCATGCTCAGAACAGTTAAATTAATGACAGCTTTGGACATATTTATAGAAAAGAATTATCCTGTGTTCATCAGGAATTAGTTTATACAGTCACCTGCAGTAACAGGAAGGCATTACTCGGTTTCTCACCGTTCGCTTATCTGCACAAGTACTGGCCAAGAATTTCAGCAGAAGCCCAAAGAGGGTTGGCAAAATTTCACGCAGCGTGCGAGGAGTGTTTGAGACTACAATCTTCCAGACGTGTAAGGAGGCTTGACGCACTACCAGCTGGGTGTCAGAGCGGCCCATGTACAGCCCTGCCAGCACCCTGTTCCGCCTCTCCACACCAAGAGCATTAATAATAGCCTGAAAGGAATTATCACAAAATTGTATTATCCACTCCTGAAACTCATAAAAAGAACAAAATACGTGATTATTCAATACATCTTTCCAGCAGGCTTTCCATGCTGATTAAAAAAAAAAAAAAAAAAAAAGGCACAACAGACAAGAACAGCTTTACCTTGTTTGACTGGGCTGTTCCAAAGTTGTCATCCTCTGAGGCAGTTTCTGTGGTCATTTTTCCAGTGACTCCAGAGATATGGAATAGAAGATCTCCAAGGAGCTGAACTGAGCTAAACCTGGCAACAGGAGCAAGTCAAGTGTTACAAACAGGATATTCAGGCAGTACCTGTCCAAATATGACAGTATGTCAAATACAGACGTGAGGAAAATGCAAGGCAAAGAGCTAGGTCAGCACTGAAAAGCTGCATGGGCTGATATGTAAGATCAGTCTGCCCACATGACTCAGAAGAAGCATGCTAAAGAGAAAGGGAAGGAATGAATTCCGAACTGGAAGGGGCTGAGAGAATTCCTGTATCAAAGCAATGAATCAGGGAATAGCCTGGACTCTAAAAAGGAACAAGACATTGCCAGTATCTGTCTCAACCCAAAAGACACTCACCTGGGTAAGTGCACTCATCAGTATTCAGATGACACAAGCCTTTTAGTACAACTAATTTTTGAGCAATTGCTATTAGCTGTGAGCGCTCCATGCACATTTCCATACACAGGAGAACAATAACTTACTCAGCATTTTGAAAAATGAAAAACAATATACGAGGGCTAAATATTGCCACATCAACTGCCTTGGAAGTGCATTTCAGAGTCACTACCAGAATTAATAATCTAGTAGTAATGCTTTGCAGGTACCGGGAAACCTGATCCACGGCTGGCAGGGCTTTGCAGACTCACTGGTATAAAGCGTCATATTCAAATCAACAAGCGAAAACAGACACTTGCTTTTGCTTCCCAGGAGGTCTCTGCATTTCCTTAAGGAGCAACATAGAGTCTAAATCACACCAGTTCTTCAGCCATGGAAGAGAAATATCTGTGGGTAAGATGGTTATCCCTCACCTTATCCTCCACAAGTCATCAAACAGGCCGTCCTCAAGCTGTGGCAGGAGAAGTGCAATGGCAGTCTCGGCATACATACTTATGATTCTCTGGCCAGCACGCAGGGCAGTGTCCCGCACAAACTCATTCTCGTCTGCCAGTGCCTGAACAGAGACAGAAAAGCGTCTGTGAAAGCTGGGGGTTTTCAGCACAATATACAAAACCAACAGGAGGAAGACTAAACGATGTTTTCTCTCAGCCATGAAAAGTAAATGAACTATAGAGCTGTGAATGCACAAAGGTGATTTCAAGAAATTACTAGTGAGTACAAACAAAAGACAGCAAGCAAATAACTTGGAAGAAGAAATAATTTATAATTTAAATTCTTTTTTTTTTTTTTTTTTTAAATACTCCAGCAATGCTGAACAAGTCTCTGCACGTCCCACAATTACTGGAAATGATGCTTAAAATACTCTGGAGGCTTCTTTTTATCCTCTAATAAATAAAACTCTTCAGGCCTCTGCTACATACCTTAAGGATACAAGGAATGATGGGACCAACATAGGGAGTGAACTTGTCTCCAAAGGTAATTGGCAGGTAGTTGAACATCATGATATAACCATCTCGTACATGTGGAGCAATATCCACTTTACTGGCCGTAGCTACAATCTCTGGCATAAGTTTCTCCAGCTTTTCTACCCCCAAACCAGCCATAACTTCAGCCAGACCTGGGGAAAAAAAAGCAGAGAACAGAGTTGATATACACAAGAAACAAGCAGCTAATCTGATTTAATAGGAGAAAGTCTGAGCTCACTATTCAGACACAGCTGTCCCCACCTTGAGCAGCACCAGATCGATCCACTGAGCTCTGCTCATATGTCAGTGTCTCCATCAGCCATGGCAACAAATCCTCAAAGCACGATTCTCCCATACCCTTCACCATGGCTCCCAGTGCCTTTGCAGACACTGTACGCACCTAACAGACAAGAGAAACAGAGATTTGCAAAATATCCAGTCAAAGTTACTAAGACAGATGTGTCAGACTGATTACAGATCTACAGAAGATTAGGACAAAGTCTAACCTAACGCACTGAAAGACAAACTGTATTTGTACAAAAGACTTACCTCAGGTACAGGATCCAACAGAGATGCCTTCAGTCCAGGAGTCACACTGGGTAGGTAAGGAGCCAGATCCTGAAACAAAGAGCCCGAAGAGTAAGAACTAGATTCAAAACAAGAAAGAAACATAAGTCACCTTCATGTAAAAGACATTCAGCCCCTTATTATTAGCAATCATCCTTAACATCCTGAGAGTTTAATCAGTTGCTTTCACAATCCTGTAAATAAGCACACTGAATTGTTCTGCAAGTCCAAGACACAACACTAGTTCTGCACAGATCACTCAAAACCTTTTTGATGCTCGCTCACAATCCAGCACTTTGTATCTAAGGAAAATCCGACACTCTTAACATTTACACAAGGTTTAAAGGTAGAGAATATCAGCACAAAAATTAAACACAGATCTTTAGCCTACAGTGAGGTTCTACAAATACTTTTCAAACAAACCCTGGATCCATTTGTAAGCAGCTGATCTGTGTTTCACTGGTACTGGTTTTGCTTGTTTGTTTGTTAAGGCATTTCTTATGTGGTAAAAATTACAAGACCTTTTTGCAGGGATAAATCTGGTAATAACTAGATGACCAAAGTACAAAGCTGACAGTCTTAAGCACCTCAGAATTGTCACTGTCTTTATAGCCATTATCTCTTCATTTACATACACTTAATTAAAGAAGCTGCATGGATTCTAATATTGTCTACCTTAACAGCAAAATCCCAAACCCAAATAAATTCTCTCGAGTGCTTGCTCTCTTACCTCCTACACAGTAAATACAGCATACAGTTAGAGCGTGCTTTTAGTACTGTACCTTCTGATCAGTGAGGGAGTACATGTTCCCAATGATCTGGGCAGCCATTTTCCTGGTGTCTGTGGAACGATCTTGAAAAGCTCTCTGAACAATTGGCATGATCAGCGCTAAGGACGGTGCATCAATGAAATGGACAAATTTGGTGTCCAGTAAAGTCTGCAGACACTTCTGGGTCTTCCTGGAGGGGTCAGTGAGAGCATCCAACAGAACTGGAGCGATTGCTGAACATTTTTAGAAAGGAGAGAAAAGGCTTTATTTGTACATAAAACAAAAATGGATGTCAGGGTGAGCTGGTGTTCTCTCATGGGATGTTTTAGATCCTTCTAAAGCAACTAGCAGCATAGGGACAGAGGAAACCCTATTAACATTAGCTGACAAAACGGACAGGAGTATTCAAAAAGCCTTGAAGCAAACAGCTGCTGTTAAGCTTTCATGTTATACCCTTCTAGGAGTAGTTTCATTTCTATAGAAGTTTGGATTTAATCCTAAATGTTGTGAACATAAACCTTGCTATTATAAACCATGGTCATGTCAGGACATTAGAGATGTAGACGGTTCTTACCCAGGATCTCTGGATTCCTGATGACAGACCCAATCTGCCTGAGAGCTTGCTGACCTGCATTCTGCACCTTCACGTGAGAATCTGTGAGCACTTCAGTAAGTTTTGGCACAATATTGGGTAAGCAGGAAGAGAGCTGTTTGGGAGCACAGTACGCCATAGCCCCCAGCAGTTCCACTGAGCCTGTGCATTAAGTACACAAAAAGAAATTAAAAAAAAAAAAAAGAAAAAAAGACAAAAGAGATAAGAGAAGAGATATGAGAAGATGATCACATTTACCTCAAACTCAAATCTACCAGTCAGAGAAAACACAGAATGGCTGAAATGCAAATGCATTAAGCTAATCTATGCCACTTAAAGACACTAAAAAACTTTTTTTTTTTTTTTTTTTTTTTTTTGCGGGGGGGATGTACCAGGGAAAAGAAGGGGCAAGAGGAAACCTCCAGCTTCTGGAGTACTTCTAGAGAGATAGGGGGTAAAAAGCGTCCCTTGAATCCGCTGGGGGAAAAAAAGTTGCCCAAATGTGTCAGGGAACTCATTTGTACTTTGAAAGCCGTAAGTTCCACAGTCCCTTATAAGACAATAAACTATCACGGCCATCTGTAGGGATGAAGGAATAAAGAAGGGAAATGACAGCAAAGGGAACTGTGGGTTACTCTCAATCATGTCAGTCAGGTATTGGTCCATACCAGCTTTAGTTCTCCAAGATTCCTCTTCTAGTGCTGCAAGAAGTGATGGCAAAACCAGCTTCACTCCATGAGTACTCAAGTTGCTCATCACGGCTTTGGCACAGTCATCTGCAGCCTCCAAGGAGAAGAGAACATTTACAAGCTGTGTCATAACGCATGTTTTTTTCCTTCCTCAGAGACCCAACGGGAACAAAGCCTTCATGTAAAATAGTGTCTAAGTACAACAATGCAGCTAGCCAAGTAGTTCCCAATTAATGGCCAATGAAATAAGATGCTTTCAGTTATTAAGAAGATCAAATTGTTATTAGTGGTTTCTCAAGGGATAGGTGACCTTCTCACTTTGCCTAGTTACAAACAGTATTCATATCCATTCCATTTCAGTTTTCTCTTAACACTCATGTTCCCAGAAATTTAAGGCATCTTACCTCTCGCACATACTGGTTCCCATCTCCAAAACAAAGCAGCAAATGAGGTAGCACATGAACCACATAGGGCTCAAAGAGCTTTCCAAGCATGCTGCAGAGCATCTCGAAGGCAAACAGAGCCCCTAAAGAAACAAAAAGGACACTCAGAAGAAAGTACAACTTCATTTAAAGGGGATGGAAAGAGAAGATAAAATTTGCCAAATATCTGTAGAATTTCTCCAAAAGCACTCAAATCTCACAGCTGGAAGTTTCTTGCCTTCTTGCACTTGTGGCTAGTGCTGTGGTGGGGATTTCTGGTGTCAGAAAGGACAAGAAGCCCAGTAGCATTAAAAACATGTAACAGTCCTCCGAGTCCTAGCTTAGGTAAGCAGAAATAGGGACAGGAAATATCCAGCAGCAAAAGGAACAACTAGGCTGGGAGAGCCCCTCTGGACCAGCTGGAGCCAAACACATACTGTCTTACAGGGAGCAGGAGCCCCCCGGCAACATCTGCCTTTGAAAACAGGAGGGAGGGCGCATGCATATTGACCAGGAACCCTTCTTCCACCACAATGCAAACAGAGCAATTTTAGGACACTATACACAATCAGTGGCCTCATGACAGACACTTCCCATTTCTTTCTCTGCGAACTGCAGTAAAATAAATGTAGATAAACCAAGCGCAGGGGTTCAGGTATCATTTGCTCTGACCACAATGGTAGTAGGTACAAGAGAAATACTAAGTATTTGGAGGGAAAAGCTTTTGTCTCTTACCCTCACGCCGACGGAAGTTCTTCTTGTCCTGGATAGCATCAGTCAGTGTGGTCATCATCTCCTGCTGCTTGAGAGAGAGGATGCCAAGGCCTTTCACCAGGCCTGCCAACCCATAAGCCGCACCTTTGCGCTCAGCATACTTATCAGACTCTAAAAGCAGCTGCATTAGCTTCTGTATCATTCCTCCTGCATCCTCCTTAATTGCAGGCACCAGAGGTGGTAAACAGCTTGCAACCGACTCTTGAACCTGTAAAACAATCCACCAGCTATCAGATCACAAGATATTCATCACCAACATAACTTCCCCCTAGACTGCACCCACAATGACAGCTTTCTGTCACCAGAGCCATCTTCCATCTCTCTGACATCCCTGAAAGTATCACAGTGTTAACCTGCCTCTGCATGGAACCCGAAAACTCCTCCAAGGCAGCACCTACCTGCTGAGATGGTGTGGACAAGGCTGCTATCAGTTTGCCAACAATTGGTTTCACTTTAGGGTCACTCTTGTCCAGATGTTTTGCCAGTGAACCCATCAGAATGACCACGCTTTGCCTGACAGCATCATAACTGGCATCATTAGGAGCATTTTTCAGGAATTCTTCAAACACTGGCAAGAGAGAGTTAACATTGTCCTGAAAAACAAAACCACAGAACTTGCCACTAGAGTCCACTCAGAAAGAGATCTGCTATGCTCAGTGGACTTGTTTGTTCTTCTCTGAGCCAACAAATGAACAATCACACTGTATTTACGGTTCATTTAATGTGTCACATCACATAAAACCTTGTGCCACCCTGACAGGCAACAAATATTTCCTGCTAGAGAGACATTATCTCTTAAAAATTAGATCCCCTGTCCTGGTTTCGGCTGGGACAGAGTTAATTTTCTTCTTAGTAGCTGGTACAGTGCTGTGTTTTGGATTTAGTGGGAGAATACTGTTGATAACACGCTGATGTTTTAGTTGTTGCTAAGTAGCATTTATCTTAAGTCAAGGATTTTTCCAGTTTCCCATGCTCTGCCAGCAAGCAGGTGCACAAGAAGCTGGGAGGGAGCAGAGCCGGGGCAGCTGACCTGAACTAGCCAAAGGGGTATTCCATACCATGGAACATCATGCCCAGTATATAAACTGGGGGGAGTTGGCCGGGAGGGGCAGATCGCGGCTCTGGCATCAGTCAGCGGGTGGTGAGCAATTGCATTGTGCATCACTTGTCTTTTGTTTCTCTCTTTTTTTGTTATATTCCTTTTCATTACTATTATTATTATTATATTTTTATTATTATTGTTAGTTTTATATTTTATTTTACTTTAGTTATTAAACTGCTCTTATCTCAACCCATGAGTTTTACTTTTCTTCCCGACCCTCCTCCCCATCCCACTGGGAGCGGGGAGCAGCTGCGTGGTGCTTAGTTGCTGGCTGGGGTTAAACCACGACATCCCCCAAACCTGCCAGCACGATGTGCTGCCAGAAGCAATGCAAGCTAGCTAGCCTAAACCGTCAGTGCCTGCTCTTTTGCTTGCTCCATTTGCAAAGGGAGAACAGAAAGATAAAACAAACAACACTGCTTTTCTAAGAAACAGAAGGAAAGAATGAATAATACAAAAATACTCCAACTGTCTTGGGCTTAACAGGAACACAGAGGGCTGTCTGGAAGAGGTGACTTGCACATACGAGAAAATCAGAAGCTGAGCAATTTACATCCTGCACACCTCCCCCATCTGACACTGCTGGAGAAGGGCGAGCAGTGAGGAGAAGGATGGTCCTCAGTTCTCTGAATGACTTCAGTTGTTTTCAGTTTAATTAAGCCAACGATCAGCAAGCTTTCATGTTTTGCTTTGCATGAAGCCTGAAAGGGAAATCTCACCTGCCCGGGATTAAAAGATCTGTGGTCTGATTTTACTTCTATTACTCTAGTTTTATATCATTTTAACTCCAGTTAATTCAGTGCTATTTCTTTTTTATTGCAACGACAGGGAAAAACTACACTTTTAGTCAACACTAGTCACTAACAGAACAACGCGGAGCACACAAAAATTCCTACTACAGGAAAGTTTTTAGCTATTACAAGTAACAGTAACCCCTAAGAAAAAAAAAATTAAAAATCTATGGGCTCCAACACAGTACCTACATTTTCATCCCACTTTTTTCCACTACTAGAGAGAAGCGTTCAGACTTACTTTGCCATGAGTGTTGAGCGTTGAAAGAGCAGCATCTAACATGCACTTCCTGACTTCAGGACTGCGATCATTCAGGGCATCCGGTACAAAAAACTGAAAGAGGGGCTTCACCTGAGAACTGTCCAGATGCTGGGAGAGCTTGTTGAGGGCCAAAGCTATGCCACACCTGTAAAGATGGTGAGCTTGTGAGCTTACTGACTTTTGACAGAATTTGCTTGAGGTCACAATCACATTTGCTATCAGTAGTACATTACAGAAATTGAGAGAGAGAACCACTACAAAACTGAAGAGCTTCAGAGTGTCCAACCTACATGCAACTTCATTACATGCTGCAGGTTCCCAAAGGACAACAATCCTTCAGCCATATAATGACTTTTATCCCAATTAAGCATTACAGATACTTGGGCCGACAAAGACAGACATCAGGATCACTTCATCTACTGCTGAAATACAGCAGCTTTACAACCAGGTACCTCAGCACTAAAGAACAGATTAGCTTAAGACGGGTAGCAAGCAAGATGATCTCCAATTAAACCTGTATAGGGCATACAAGTAGACAAAAAGTAATTACCCAAACTGGATTTTGTCCAGTTCATTAAGGCTCGCACTGCTGCTCTTGAAACAATCAATTGCCCACACAGCGGTGGGAATACAGTAAGATAAGACAAAAATCAGACAGTCTGAGAAGGAAAGACTGTTCTTATCAGAAGGACATAGAGAAGATAGCACCAATATTTTGATGGAACTGAGAGCATTTCAGTTTGGCCTGCCCAGCCTGCTTGAGGGGCACAAATATTCTCTACCAGAAGGAAACATGAAACCAGCAAGTGAATACAACTGCATATATTTGCTCCTTTAACACTTCCTTATTTCTCCACTGCCTGAACTTCTAAATAAAAATCTGGAACCTCTCATTTGGATGCATAGGAAGTGATGAGATCAATCTGAAGATGACTGTACCTTGCTTCCCACTGGTCAGGCGGTGATTCAGATATCACTCGTCCCAAAGCATCCAAAACTGGAGGTGGCCTCTGCAAGAAGAAAAAAAATTCATCAGAATGCCTTTTCCATGGACATACACGCAGAGAATACTGTCAGCCATACCTGCAATGCCATTTCTAAAATACTGCACAGAGGTATGACACCACTAGCAGAAGAACATGGTAAAAAACAAGCAGAGCGCTAGCTTGGGCCCAAAAAAACTTAGATTCCAGCCCCTGCTCTGCCAGAATCTTCCTGTATCACCTAAGGCACATCTTCCACCTGTGCAATGGTGCCATTACTGTCTGGTAACTCGAGGACCAAGACATTAGAGTCTGTGATAAGCAAACACACAGCAACAGTAGGCTTCGTGCATATCCTCAAGACAGACAAAAGGAAAAGTGATTAATGAAAGATATAAAATACAGCACAAGCTCGTGCCTTAGGACAAGAGTACTTACATAGAGCTTCTCCTGGTAAATCTCTGTAAGTTTATTCATGACCTCTGCCGCTTGGTTTCGGTACTGAGCTACAGCTCTGGAAAGAGCTTCAGCACCTGCTTGTCGCACTGCCTCTTCATGGTAGATGACATCTTTGATCAGCAGAGAACAGAGGTCAGGCTGCAGCTCCAGACCCATGGACTCCCACAACCTGCAGTGCACACAAAGAGGTGACGGATCACCCTTCAGCAAGAGAAGCCACTGCTACATGCAAATATCAGGGTGACCTAAACCTGCCCTCCACCTGCGGGAGGCAAAGCCCCTGCCAGCGGAGCTCCACGAGGTGAGCAGAACAGAGGTCCCCTTACAATCCAATCAGCCAGAAAGAACTCTTACCTCTCTGCCAACTTCTGAATCTCATCTTCCACATCAAACTTTACTACCCAAAGGCGACGCAACAGATTCAGTCCATTCTTTTCATCACTGTCTGGCGTTGGTAGAACCATTTGTAGCTCCATCAGTCCCTGAATCAGTTTACAGGAGAATCAGTGCAAGGATCTGATTTTAGAAACAGATACTTTAAAACACTTAAAACCTTTGCCGAGTCAAGCTCTCAGTGGCTGGAAGTGTCAAAATTCATGTTTGCTTGTGCAGCACACCGCCCGTGCAGATTTCCTGTTGCTAACAGGTGAGATGGGGAAACTGAAGAATAGTGCTCCATAGGCAGGCTGCAGAGAGGCAACTAGGCACTAGGTTGTGCTCTGGTGACTACAGTCTTTTCTGCTTCTAAGTACAGAGAAGCCAGCTCAGTGAGCTAAGCTGAAATTTGTTTCATGGCAAAGAAAACCAAGCACCCTTGGGTTTTTTCCTTTCTTTTTTATGTTCTCAGAAGTGACTAAGCCTGAAGCTTTCCAAAAACACTGGGCCCAATACAGACATAGGAATTTTTTGACAGCTTCTCTCTTTAAGACTAAGCTCTATGCAATTGTAAATAGGTGTTATGTTGTCATAATTACACCTGTTTTAACAAAAAAAAGGTGTGGATAGACCGAGTACTCCTTTTTGCAAGATAAATCTAGCATAAAGAGCATTACTTAGAGCATTATTGTTCAGTAGCTACTGCCTCCGCCTGCAGACACACTGCCCAAAGACTGGCATCACAGCTGAAGCCTCTCTTCATCAGTGTTAGAGAAGATTCACCTCCTCAAAAATTAAGGAATTCAGTGTGACCCTGCATGATTCCCACCTACCCTGAGAGCTGCATCTCGAACATTCATGCATGGAGATTGCAGGGCCTGAAGCAACACATCGATCTCCTCCTGTTCGGCATAGGCACAGCCGTCCTCCCCGCTGCTGCTTGTGCACAGGGTGGTCAGTGCATTGGAAGCCAAAACCTAAAATGCCATGAGGAAGTATTAGAAATTCCACCACCTTCTACTTCTGTCAAAGCAAGCGCAGGGTGGGGGTTGAGTGCTATCACAGGAGAATAAATTCTCAAAGAACAGTGACAAAAACAAGAACTGACGAGTTCAGTCCAACTGTTTGCCTTTTTCTTATTATTGACCTTTCTACCATCTCATCCCTTAGAACAAACACTCAGGGGAGCGACTACTAAACTTCTTTGACAGAGCAAGGCCCTAGAGAAGGAATAAAATGTCACCTGTGGAAGACTGAAGAATATGTTTGGTGCAATAAAACCCACAGGAAAAAGATGCAGACATTTTATTCCAAGAATCCCATAAACACAGGAGAAAATTGGTAGTGTATCAACCACCAGCCTCAGAGACTTAAACCAGGTGGGGGTGTATTTCCCTCATTCAGATGGTGATGAAACTGAGGCAGAATCCTGACTGTGGTTATGAAGCCAAGGACTCACCTGTAACCGTGGAGAACCCGTACCTATCACCCGGGTCAGCAGAACCAGCATGTCCCTCCGGGGCAGCAACTCTGGGCCATTCTGAAAGGTTGGGGGGAGAAAAGGTGGAGGGAGGAGAAAAAGCCTTATGTTTTGTGAGTCCAAAGCACCTTGCCTGTGTATGACACTCCTTACAAAAATCACAATCAAAACTTAGAGCTGGGCAGGTAACCAAAACCTGTGACAGAAAACAATCTTACGTTGTTAACTCTAAGTTGGAGAATTAATCTGCTTTGTCCAGTTTACACTGGACAAGTTGTTTTACCCCACGCCTCATCTGAACAACTGCTGAAGGAGGTCATCTGATCCCCACAGCTCTCACTTACCTCATCCACCAGCAAAGCTTGGCCATTTGCTGATGATCTCAGCTGAGCATGGACCGTAAGGATCTGCAGAATCTTGACCAGGAACTCCTCCTTGTCTTCGCTGTCATGGGGTGTCTCAGTCATAACCGTCTTCAGGAGAGGAAAGACTAAGGAAAATGCTGGAGCTGATAATGGGGCAGCACCTGCGAAAAGGAAAAACAATCCTGTGAGCACAGCTGATCCGCTCATGTCTTTGTTTTATAATATTGACTGGCGTAAAATGTACGCCTTGGTAGCTCATAATGGATATGGCCAGCTTCAGCCTTTTACAAACATGCTAAGAGACCCTAAGTATTTCTATGCCCCTAGAAACACCCGGTCCAAAGGACACTGTCTCATGGGTATCTGGACTTAACCCACACAGACAATGCTTAGCCTGTTCAAAGCAGCGCACGCAGCCGGCCCCTGTTTAGCCTCTACCACTTTGCCACTTCACTTAACGGCAGCAACAGTATGGCTCCAACAGTGACATTTGGCATTTCAGTGTTCGGTTAACGGTTGGACTTGATGATCTTAAGGGTCTTTTCGAACCTAAGTGATTCTATGATTCTACCTAACGTTGTTGTTGCTTCCTACACCAATGAGCTGGCTTTAATTAAAGTCACATTAGGATTCCAAATTACTTCCAATGCTTCAACAGTGCGAAAATACTCACTGTAAACGAAACTGAAACAATTCAATGGATTAAAGTAGACAGACAGGCAAAACTGAGGTTTTGTCTATCCTGGAAGGGTGGGCAGTGGGGGACGGGACACAAAATCAAATCCATCACACAACCAAAGTTGAAATAAAATCTATTATTTAAAGTGCATTAAGTTTGTGTGTACACTCCGAGAACTAAAATGAATTAAACTAAAAGAAAAATTATGGTCAATTTTACTTCTGAGCAGGAGGATCCACACAGGGATCTGATACAATTTAACTAATTCACTTTTAAAGTTCATTTGTCCCAAAGTAGGGGCCTGTTTGCCAGCTACACTCCCTTTAAACACTTCCTACCAACCTAGCTAACTTGTCATTCCAGTCTTCAGCTGGATTCTTGAGAATGAGGTTCCTCTAGTTCTGGTGCAAGTGTCAACTCCCCTCCCCCCTTGAAAAAATTAAAGCTTTTGGATTCCCGTTGTTAAAGATTTTGCTCCTTCCTTCTCACAGGGGCTTGGCTATGGGCCATAACAAATACTCCTTCCAGTCCTCCAGTTAGTCCAGTTAAAATTCAAGTATTAGACGTCTACGGAAAACGTTTGCTTTCTACATCCTACCTGTGCTGTCAGAGAACGCCAGAATTTAAATTTCTAAGATGCAGATAAAAAGCACTGCAGATACAATACTGCAGCATTAGTCAGCTTATGTAGGGCATGGAAACTGCAAAAGTAGTTCAAGGGAGAAATATTAAATACCAAACACACTGTGAGCTCCTAATTATTTAACATTAATAGCTTAGGTGAAACCTCCTCCATTTCTGATGTGGGATTTTTTCTCTCTGTTTGCTCAGTATCTGTTTGCTTTTCTGCTTTTTTTTCCCCCCTTTTTCTTTTTTTTTAATTATTGGCCAGATATTTTTAGGCTTAAGCAACTAGATGTCCCCTCTAGATGCAGCAGGAGGAAGAAAGCTTTATCTGAGAAGATAAATGTTCTAATAACACAGTAGCTGGTATTGACCAATGCGAAAAAGATTATAAAATGTATCTTGGCATTTCAGCAGTGAATGATAAATTTTATCATCCACATTATAAAGAGGTATGTCTCTCTTAGATCTCATGGTAACCTAAGAAACTAACCTCTACTAAATAATATTGCAAGACTACACTCCAAAGAACTTTGAAAATGAGGAAAAATCATTTGGGAATATAACATGACTTGTCCAACAAAGTGCTATGAAGCCTACTTCCTCTCTCTTGTAGAAGTGGGGGGGGGGGGGAAATCAGACAGTGATTTAATTAAGCACCGTAGGAAATCTTGAAGGATTGAAATACTTCCACTACTTTCTGGAAATAAGCCTGAAAATGGATTCAAATGTTAATGAACTTGCACCACTATGGAAATAAATTGCATAGTGGAGACACTGACTTATCACTGAGATGTTCGGCACTGAAGTGGTGCTCAACATGGTCAATTGTTACTACTCAGCTTGAAGATTACGTGTGCCACACTCACACAACGGCAGATCTGACTGGCAACAGAACAGTAAGAGGAGAACTGAACTACTGGGGTAAGGGACCAAACGGAATCCTGCATTTCCTTTAAAAAATTATAAACTATCTTCCACAGCAGCTTTTGATTGAGCTAGATGGTGAACAACTCCAAAGCCTGGATGAACCACCTCTATCACTACAGTACACCAGATGCTTTAAGACAGCCTAAGCCATCCCTGCCTCCAAAGGAAGCAGACCTACCCTCCCTCTTCTGTGCTACTGTCTTCAAAGTAGTGGTACAAGTACTTGTGCGCCCCATTGTGAAGCAGATTCTGGAAGTGATCTAGATTAAAACTAACCCGGGGGGGGGGGAAGAAAGAAAAAAGAAAACAAAAAGATTCAAGAAAAAAAGGTTCATTTTAACCCAGATCATATTCTTGCACTGTAAAAACACTGGTGCTCGCCTTCGTGTTACAGAGCGGGAAAGAACTGCTTCTACAACTGTGCCAGAATAAAATATTCATGAACTGCAGCACTACATAGCAAACAAGCAGAGGCCACAGACACTCCACTGCTGAGATCACAGATAACAAGCAATTATTTTGTCTTTCTACTTAGTCTCACTGAATCACTTATGCTAAGTGGTGTTGAAAGGTAGGAACTGTCCTTGGCAAAGATGAGCCTTAATTTCACTACTATTACTTCTGTATGAACCATTTTAAGAAAAAATACTGTTATTTCATTTCTACACTTACTGTACTTGTAACATCATTTCTACTACTACCACTGCAAAAAAAACCTTAAGGTTTTTCATATCTATGAAGACTTACCCGATTTAAAAAAAAAAAAAAAAAGTGAAGTCTCACCTATAAAACATTATATAAACATCAAAACTAAAACAGCTCACAGAGTTATTGCAGGGCACAGGGAGGGTCAGAGGGATCTACAATACTTTTTACCTGGCTCTCCCTTGCCCGTTCGGCTAGGAACGGTATGGGCATGCAGCAAGCTAACAACTCTGTTCAGAGCAGTAGGCAACTCTTCTTGACACCAGGATTCATCTAATTCACATTCTGGTTTCATCAGGCGCAAGGTCACATGGCTTACTAAAATACCTGGTATGAAAGAATAAAGACTCCGTGAGAGGACTAAAATCAGACATTCCTTGAGAGAAAAATTCCCCAGAACACAGACCCAAGAATTATAACAAAGCTCTGGGCAAGAGCCCAGGCTGCAAAAGAGGCACAGAGAAGGAAGCACAGCCCCGAGGCTTATACAGGACAGCTTTCTTTACAACAGATACATGTGTGAGTTACACTCGCATCCTCCAAACTCTGTGCAGGGGAGACAGTCCTGTTGTGACCAACTGCTACTGAGAGGTGGTCACAATGACTAGACAACTCCTTGTCTTTGGACCCAGTCCTCTCCAGCAGTAGGATCTCTGGGACGTCGCAGTCATCTCCCTAAGCACTGTTCCAGGGTGGTTTTTTCTCTTGGCTTTCTGTGGTACATGGTCATGATCCACAGCTTGTAAAAGCAAGAATTTTCACCGCCCTGCCATAAAAATAATGCACCTTGCCCTTAAATAGCAACTGCAAATACTAACCAAAGGTTTTCAGTCGAGCAGGCATGACACAGGAAGCTAAGGAAAGAAAAGGTTCCTTAATCCTTGGAGCAGCCAAAGGCGATCGAAAAAGTGGCAAGAAGGAACCGATGAGACCAGGGATGTACTGAGTTAGACCAGGAGGCTTTCTCTTTATAACAGTGTCCAGGAGTCCTAGAGCTGTTTCCAGCTCATTATCAAGCTGTAAGAGAAACAATTCAAAAGGTTACCATTAAAAACTCCATCGGGGAAAAATCAAGTTGTTAAATCAAATTTCTAATGAAAGAAACAAATAGGTTATTGCCAAATATTCTCTATGCTGTTCCATTTTCCTTTTTATAAAAATGACTTGGGTCATGGTAGCTGCAGAGCTGGCAAAAAAGACCATCAAAACTTACCTCCTTCAGACGTTTTCTTATCTGAGACTCCCTTTCCAGCTGTGCATGCATCAGCTCCTTCTGCTTGCTAGTTAGTTGCACCTCATCCTTTATTCCTTTCTTCTTCTTTATTTCCTGCAGCAGAGCGCCATGGACATTATTAACCAGGAGCTACTAACATCATCCCCTCAATTAGGTAGAGAAGAAAGTTGGACACATTGGGGTTTTTTGCAATTTACTTCTAAAACAGTATCAAAATATTCTTCAAAGCATATCACTCTTAAGTGAAGACACAAAATGGAAATCAGCAGGTTAACAACACTTTAGTGACCCATTAGCAGCATAACATCAGTTTCTCCCACGTTTAAATTGGTCACAAATTATTTGATATCATTAAAAAGAGCTGTCCACCTCTTTCTACAGGGATGGGCATGTCATCCTCCCCAGAGCAAACAGAAGTCAACCTTTAATAAAAGAATGCTCCAGTCGACCTGGTACGTTCCCTTTCTTTCACCAAATTCTTCCCCCCACCTACACCCGTTGCTCTGGCCAGACTGAACAGAACTGCTGGCTGTCAACAAGATGGAAGCACCCATTTAACAACCCTTACTGAAAAAGGTACACGAGATATATTGAACAAGAGATGAAGAGAAAAAACAGAGATTACCAACTAGTAAACACACTCACAAACAAGCAGAATACCAAATAAATTGATAGAAATACAGATATAAGAGAAAAGAAACTGATACATACAGATATAAAAGACAACACTTCAGTATTCAAAGAAGTTCAGAGAATCTTTCCCAACAGCGTACACACATATGCCAGAAGCCATGCAACAAAACAGATGAGATAGTAGTGAAGGTACTGACCAGCCTGGCTTTCCTGTTCCCATCAACTCACCTCCTTCAGCTCCAGCTCAATGATTTGTTCCTTGAAGGAATAAGCTTTGTTCTCTCTCTTCATGTTAGCCTTTTTCATACTATCCTGTTGAGCACTGAGAAGGAAAAGTAGAGAAAAGAATCAGCCCTGCTCTGGACTAATATCCAGGCACACAAATCCAGGAACTCCTGTCCAGGAAGAGCATCTGACAAACCCACTCACCCACTGGCTAGACACCAGCAGCGATCAATCCCCAGGTGCACAGAGAAAAGAAATTATAAAGTCTTACCTCTGTATTATAGATTTGTCATACAGTTCTCCCTCTGGTGTCTTCATGATGGCAAATTCCTCTCGAGTAACCTGGCACAGAGCTGGATTCTCCATTGATGCTGAGATAGTGCTGATGAGCTGTGGGAGCACTCTACCAGGTGAAAGCAGAGAGAGAGATCCCACTGCATTCATAGATGACTATCAAGAAAACAAAGGGAAACAACATTATCAGTATTCCGTGAAATTGTCTCAAAAAAGTATGCCCTGTTGAGGCAGCCCACGTTATGTTATAATTCCTAATTCCTTGTTCAGTGGGTACTTGAATCTTATCTAAAATTCTGCTCGGTTGCTGGTACACGTTCTTTCCCCCTTAAATCCCAGCTCCTTTTCACCAGAGACGTTCTCTTTGAACCTGCCTTTCCCCACCTTTTAGACAGATCTCCTTCCTTATAGACCAGTTAGTACTTAACTCCTCCAGAAAACTCTCCTGTTCCAAAGTATCTCCCAAAACTAACACAAGGAAAGCAGAAGTTTATCACCTGGTTCTCCGGAGTGTAGGCAGTGATCCTGGGTAATATGTCATTCAGGTGTTTGGTAATGAAGTCTTTGGGATCTATCTTCATCTTGATGAGGAGAGCAGGCCAAAGACCCGGCTGCACTGCCACTAGCAAGAAGAATAAATGAACAAAATAAATATGAAGCAGACTGCTAATACAATAAAACAAAAAGGTAAGATAAAAAACGCATACATTGGCCGTGAAAGTGGTCTTACCCCTTCACTTACCTACAGATGGATGATGGCTCACCAGCAGCATCTCCAGTGCCAGCTTTTCTGGCTCAAAGGAATCCACATCAAGCCCTGCCACACTTGAGATGACACAGAGTGCCTCATGAAGGACACGAGGAGGAATGTATGTCTTTCCTAGCTCTGACAGCTCTCCCGACTCCATCACCAGGACCTCATGAGGCAGAACCTGAGCGGACAACTTGTCATTAACACATCACACCAAGCCTTCTTGAGCCCTGAGCACACTTCCCCACAGTAACACCATACTGAATACAAACAATCAGCTCCCTCTGTCAGTACCAACAACTTGAAGTTTTCAAAGGAAAGAAGGGATAAAGGATAACAGTGGAACCGAAGCACAGAGATGACAGTGACAGAAAGACTAAGAATGGAGGACTGTACTAGATTTGGCAAGCCGGGGTAAAATAAAACTAAAACAATCATTTTTGGCAAAGAGGACTTCGGAAAAGGTTGAACCAGCTGGCTGGGAACAGTATGCTCAACTTCTGCAGTCTAATTTTACCCAGTATCTTTTCAAAAAGACTTTATTCAGGCTGTATCTGTGACATGGGAAGGCTATTTACAAAGTCCCAGGCTTGGTACCTAATTAATGCAACTTAATCTATTGTACAACTTGACATGGTGCTGGCTTAGCAGCATGTCCAATAATACAGCACTCATTGTTTCCTTTTTTTATTTTCTTTTTATTTAATAGATGCTACTGAAGTATTTATACTACATTTGTTTTAAACAGGCAGCCTGAGCTATAAGCCAGGGCCAAAGAACTAGGATACCAAGAAAGGAACGAAGCACTTGGTCTTCCAGCAGGTATTAAATTTGGATTAAAATAATAGAAGGACATGCAAAACTGCAGCTTCCTCCCCAAATAATTTTGAATAATGTATCTTCTGTGTATACAGGGAAGACTCAGCACACCACAGACACTGATACAGTACTATGCAGTAATCTAGTAACAACTGGCATTCTTGGAGATCATCTGGAACTGAATCATCTTCGTATAACGCTGTATGTCAATACTAACAGCGAATCTAGGGTAGGGAGGTGATTGGCAGCATACAAACAACTGTCTAAGCAGAGACTAAGCTTCTTGACTACTCACCTTATGAGAACTGAGAACCGCTTTCAGCTCCTCCAAAAGCCCATAGGCCAGTTTGTACCCTCCCAGAGAGGACAAGAGCTTCTTAACTGTCTGATGGGCCTGTCTTCGAACATGCCAGGTCCGACTCAGCAGTACTGCAACAAGGGCACGGTGATACTGCCTGAAAACGGAGAAATAAACAGGTTTAGCAAGGGAGGCAGCTCTGCAAACCAACTGGACACAAAAGCACAAAGAATTCAACATTTTGTACAAAGTCCCAAGCCCACCCTCTCCACTCCCCGCATTAACATTCAGGGATCAGACACAGATCGGTGGCAGCAAGCGCACTTTACGTACTGAACTTTGCTTTCAGGCAGCCGTTGTGCATGATCCAAGAGAAGGCGCTCTGTCAGCTGCAGTACTGTACACATTGCTGTGGGAAAAGACAAATATTTAAAATAGCATGAGACTTCATAAGAAACAGATTTTTTTACCTGAAAACAAACAAACAGCAAGCAGGACACATTAAAATAGCTACCCAAACTGAGCCTCCACATAATCTTCTCAGTGAAGCCTAGAGACAAATCCAACTCAGATCTGCCAAGACTGGAAACAGAGCCATTTCATAGAAATGTTAGCTGGATCCCAGCAGAATTTTCCTGACCACTGTGTGTGACCTAATTTTGTCTAAGTCAACAGAGCAAACCAAATGATAAACACCATGCTCACTGCATCCATACTGAATTCCTGAGCCCTGCCAAAACGTCTTCAGTGACAATAAAACGTATGCTGAATTCATACACAAGTGCACAATGCTATTTGAATAGCAGCCTTGGTATTTTACCTCATACCATCTTCTGAGCTTCAGCTGTCACTAGGCCCTTTGGTCTCTATATCAATGTTCAACCATATCATAAAAGCAGGAGCAGAAAGCCCTGAAACATGTGGTGGGTTATAACCCGTATTAAGTATGGTACAGGGGACTTTCGACATTCAAGGCATCAGATAGTTTGGGGATGTTAAGCATGTCAGCTGGATGGTTTTGCTTAAATAACCAATAACAAATCATGACAATGTTTACTCTCAGCATTAGTTTTTGGATCTAACTTCCTAAGGGAGCAATATAAAGTTTTCCAAATCATGCTGTTTCAGGATATTTGCAGACTCGGGAGGCAAAATGAATGGATATACACATTGTGTTCAGGAAACAGGGACTGCAGGAAGCAAAGGAGAAATTACGTTATTTCCCATTTAGAAAACTTTACCTCTTCAAAGCTTTGTACAAAAGATAAATTAATTCATTTCAGAGAAACAATTCATGAACTTTCAAAACTTTGTTTAAAATGTAGTCAGTAATGTTTTCGGTTGGGCACATTCCATTAATTTTTTTTTTTAATTAATCTTTAAACACAAGAGACCAAAACAGAGCACAGAGACACTAATTTATAACCCAATTGATTTCCTATACGTTACTACTCTTCCCCCACATATCTTAAGATTTTCACCTACATGTTTTCTTCTCCAGCCTTATTTTACTTTTTCCCATCTTATTCTTAATTTTAGGCTTCTCCACATCCCTCACATTGGCTGTAACTATTTACTTACAAACTGGGACACCACACAGATGCATTTTGTACTGGAAAGACTTTTACAGAATATACAAATTTGGAATTATAAATGTTTGGTAACTCAGGTTCATTAAGAAATAAATTAATTAATTGTCAAGCTTAGACTACAACTAGTCTAGATGTACTTCTGAAAGAGTACGCTGTTCACTTTAATCCGAAACTGGATCCTCCAAGGATCACAGAACAGGGCTAACAGCAACATTAGCTCTTAGAACTATTAAGTAATAAACAGCAACTGGATACACAATAACTGACAATTTACCTTCCTCTGACGCAGACTGCAAGAACTTCTCAGATGTAAAAATTTGTTTTTTCTCATCCAGAATCAGCTGCCAGAAACCACTCAGCTTAGACTCTGACAGGAAAAGAATAGATGTCTATCAAGGATGTTTCAAAATAAGTCAGAACTCACCAGCATACATAAAATACAGTAGAATTCTGTCTCCTGAAATCACTCAAGTTACTTCTAGCTTTATTTGTCTTCAGTTGTAAAGTCTCTCATCTCTCTCATTCAGAACTATAAGCATGCCCAAAAAACACCTGCTGACAAAAATATATTTCTCTGACTTACACTTGTGAAATGTAAGAGATTACCTTAATCCTGCACAGGGCAAGTCTTCCTAAAAATGAAGGAAAGGAGGAAAGTGGTGTGTTGCTTTCGATAGACAGAACACACCTGGATTTTATATCCTGGCAGATGTATGAACTCAGACAGTTTTTGTAACATCCTCTAACGGAAGACAGAATTCCAGTCCTCATATGCTTTCCAAAGATGGTTTGTAAAAATACTACCCAAACAACAAGTAAGTAAGACTTTTAATGCATCAGTCAAGTCCTAGGATGTAAGGTCTGGGTGAACATCTTCTGTCAGAACAAAGAGGAATATTGCCCTAAGTGAATGGAACCTGGAATTTGCAAAGCCACAGAAGAGCAAGAATTCTTCACTGACATAACTGAGAGAGACAGGAATAAATCTTTCCCTGGTTTACAAAAGGGGAATGATTCTCTATGCAGAAACAATACACAGATTAAGGAATAGGATCTCATACACATCGTCAAGAAAAAGTGTTAACCCTCAGAACCTGTTTATATTGGATTCTACTAGAAGTTTTGTGACCTTACCAGTTTGTCCCTCAATTACAGACATCCTGCAGATCAACAAAGCTGCAGCAACTCCTTCAGTTACCATGGGAACCTGAGTACTTTGAGACGCTGCTTTTTCTACTGTCTGGATCAGCATTGGCAGCAAGTCCATTCCCTGTAATAATGTGTCGCCTGAGGAGACAGAAAGAGACAAGTTACGAAACAGCATGGTCCTTCACACTTTACACCACAAGGGTATCAATGGTTCTTCTGTTGTCACGAGACAAGGAAAGGAACCAGACACATACTGGGAAGACTCTGAATCTCCCAGAGCATTTGCCAATCACTACTATCATTAAACTTTAACTACGAAAAGCTAGATGATAACCACTTTAGTCCTTTCCTCGCAGATAGAACAGTCCCATCTCAATACGAGTTTCTGTTCACGGGATGCAAAAGAAAATGCTAATTCAGTTACATTAAAGGAATTGGTTCAAATCACAGGAAGTCTGACTTCAAAGATTATGTTTCCCTAAGAGAGGGAAAGTAAATTCCTGGCAAGCCACGACGATCTGTTCCACTTCAAACATTCACAAGTCAAGGAATCCCACCGATCTAGGACCCTCACTTCCACAGAAACTGAGCTAGGTGTTCCTGGTATTTCCAGAAGCAACATCTCACACACAATACTGAAAAAGGAAACAAAAGACCTTGTGATTTTCTACGTGAAGTATTCGCAGGTACTGCTTTAACCATAAATTCATAAGAGTTAGAATCTCTACTTTCTTTATGTCCCAGTTGGATGCTTCATTGGGTGGGTCAAAGCAATGGTAGTCATTGTTCCAGTGGTGAGTAAATTATTTTAGAATGTAAGTATCTTGAGCCTTGATCCCCTGAATAGCTGCACACATCACACACAAGTAATCTCCCTCGCCCGTAGCAAGCATAATCAACTTCGGGTTTGCCATACTGATGTCTCTGAAAGGACCGCCATCCTGTGATATCCAAGTAGTTTTTAGAGTGTTTTTTTCAGCCCTATGATAGCCCAGAAATTCCTGGTAGCTACAATAGAAAAATGTTGAATTACAATTTCACTCATATCCATATTGAGAAAGTGATGGCAATCCACTGTACCTATACAATACATTGAGTTATTGATCTCTTAAGCAAATGTATACCATGTTTTTGATTCACACGACATCAACAAGAAAGGGAGATCTCACATACAGGCATCAGACTGATCACCTATTGACCCGTGGATGAAATGCTGAAGTCAAAGGGGATAGGACCAACAGACACAAATCTCAGAAGGATCACCAAAAGTTTAGAATTTCTTAACATCTTCATTTCAAACACAGTAATTTTTTTATTATTATTATTTTTTTTAAAGCTTCCAAGAGTGAAAGCCACAGACCAGGATCCCAGTGTGCTGGATGCTATATAAAACAAAAGTATGGTCCCTGAGCTAGAAACCTTGCAATTTAAGCGTAAGACAAAAATAAAGCAATCAAAAATTACTTTGGGGGTACATGAAAGACAGCACGATGGGCAGTGATGCTAGTTATACAAGGAGACAAACCATCTTTATAAACTTGAAGGCAAAAGAGAGTTTTAGGAGAAATACGAAGGAGGTCAGTGAACAGATATTACCTTACAAAATCCTTCTTAATCCACACAGCTATCTACTTACATCAGGAAGTACAAAAGTTGATTACTCTTCTCTTAAGCCACACAGTCAAGAGAGTTATTAATAGCTGCACAGTTTTACCTTTGAAAGAGGCTAGCATGCACTGCAGGTAGGCGTGTCTCACAGCTGAAGTAGAGGTTTTAAGGCTGAAGGCTTTCTTTAGCCATTCTACCAGCTTCTTAGGAACTTCTGTGGTGAACCGAACACACCAAAGAGCCAGGACAGAGACTGCATGAACCAACGTGCCTTCATGGACTAGGAAGTAACACAGAGCTCATGTCAGTACAGCAACTGCATAAAACACAGGAATATAAAACATAAAGTGGGTAACAACATCAGGAGGAGGCAGGAAAAGGATGCATGTGCTTCGAACAGACACAGCACTGTCTCCATGGGGTTGCTCATCAAAACAGGGTAATGGATTTTATAACACAAGAGGCGAGAATCCGGATTTATCCTGAATAACAGGCCATATGAAAATCCTACTCAAGACAAAAGCAGCTTAGCAAACCCAGAAAAAAGCAAGAGGTCTCACCTTCTTGTTGCAGGAAAGGGATGAAAAGCTCAGCCACGGTTCCAGTCAGAGCTTGGCTAGAGGATCCAGAAACCACATGGTGACTAAGGCTACCAATCCCTGAAAGGACAGAATTCTCTCATTAGTTCCCAAAGTACCAGCACTTGATGCAAAATCTGAAAACATCAAGAATGACCCTTCACGTTTCAATCCTTGCACAGATATCTCTTTTCCTTGTCACTACATCTGGATGTCACATCCACCATGTACCAACCCTGCAGGACCTCTGTCTTCATTTTCACTCAGGATACAGTCATCTTCTTCCTTGCATAAAACATTTTAGCCTACCAGCCAATTATTTCCTTTGAATAGAAACTCAAAACTGGCACGTGGTATCCAGCACCCTCTACGACATCAACTACAGCCAATTTGGAATGACAGGCAGGGAATCCTAAAGGCTTAAGTACAGATCCCTTTCATTCAGCCTTCTGCTGAATTTCTTCCACCAGAGAAGCAGCTTTCTTCTAGGATCCTCACCTGAAAGGACACTCATCTTCTGAGCAACAACTGTCAGCTTCCCTTCTGAGCCTGCCAACAAGAAACAAATAGGTGACGGTTGACTTACAGACAGACAACAGCTGTGTGCTACATCAAGAATCTTCTCTAAAATACAAAAGCTTGCCCCATTATCCCTGATCCAGGTTGAGCCACTCCTACCATACAGGCAGCTAAAGACAACAGAAAATACAATACACAAAACTCCTTAAAGCTGGCAAACCTTTATGAATCTCCACTGCTTATCCTACAATTTACTTACCCCCTAAGATGGCAAACAGGTGTCTGCCCAGCGACTCCACAGCCGAAGGATCACTACACTGTCGAGCCAAGTTCTTTAATGCCACAACTGCTTCATCCATCAGCTGCACACTGTTGGATTTCAGATGGCCTAGAAAATAATGCACAAGCTAAGAGCTCCTTATGACAAACTGCATAAAATCAGCAAGACAAGGACATATCTTTACATGTGGCTTGACTCAGCTTCTGGAACCGTCACGTGAACCATTCCAGTTCCAAGCAACATCTTCCCTCCCACATAAAACAATCGCTTCACCAGTAATCAAGCTGTTATAGGTGCAGCCAGAAAGTTGAAGAAAGCTTTATTCTGAATGCATCATTCCCTCCATAAGCTAGAGTACTTACTGGCCAGTCCTTTCACAATGTCTAGAGCATACTGGCTGAGATCCAGGTTCACAGATACAAGCAAGCAAGAGATTGCTGAAGACAGAAGAGATAATGGCATGTTACCTTTTGTTAAGTAACTGTTTTAGCATTTTAATACAGCCTTCCCCACAGTTCACATCAAGAACAGACAGGGTCAGTAAGGAGTAGGAAGAAAAAAAAACACTGAAATGGATGCCCAATGAACAGATTAATTCAGGATTATTCTTAGCACTCAGCTGTGAAATTCTGTCCTCGGTGCAAACAGTAGCTATCACATACCCAGACACTTGGGATCACACCACAAATGTTGCTTCTCCACATCTAACCCTTAGATGCCAGACAGTCTTGTCGCCTGCACTCACAGGACCAAAAGCATAGTCCAGAGAGGCATGCTTCCCCCACAACTCCAGACCTCTAAGGAACAACTATTCATGCTCTTTGACAGAGCAACGCAGAGAGATGACAGACTCACTTTCAATTACGTTCTCAGGACTCCGCAGCAGGGATTTCTGCAGAGTTGGCAAAACTAAGTCCTTGAATTCAGCATGAGACATGTACCGAAGAAGCGGGGAACAGCTGTCCTGCAAAGGGAACAAAGCGCTCAGCACAGCAGCGGATGTTGCACATAGGACAAAAGCACAAACAGCTCTGTAACAGTATGTCTCACCAGCACGTGCTTCTGAGGCTTTGTCTTGCTCATAAGGATGGTCTTCAAGTAGAAATCCAGAAGAGCACTCTGAACAAGCAGAAACACCAAATTACAGCCAAACTGCAACCTACACACAGCTCCCCGCACACCATCAGGAAGCCAGGCTTGACACCCCACCTCATTCTCCTCTGGAAGGCAGCCCTACCCACTAAGCAGAAGCTTTGCTTCCATTCTCACATAAGAGAGTCAAGCAGAGATCAGTGCTGTCTGTTTTACCCTTCAGCCCAACACTCAAAACACACTGAGAGCTAAATGCTGCCTTCCATTCCTACAACAGGGGAGAAGGCAGAAAGCTGCAGTGTTGGCCATCTACATAAATGCACGGGCCACAACAAAAAGCCACGTATCTGGCACCTCCTCTATAAATCTATCCCAGCTGTTTTAGTCAGAAGTGCATGACTACTGAATTGACAGATAATGAAACCAGGGGCAGATACAAAGTACCAGCCTCACTGAGACATCTGTTCAGTGCCCTTCTCCGTGATGAGAAGTGACACTACTTATTACCCAAAAAAAAGCAGTACGACAGATTTACCTTGTATCGTTTAATAATATCAATCTCTTTCTGGGCTGTGCAGAACTGTACCACAAGTCCCAGCATTGCAGCGTAACTCTGGTTTGGTTCAAGACCAAGAATGACGGATAGGTACTCATCCACCAGATCTTGGTTCTGAAGAGAAAAAGAGCAAGGCACATTAACACAACAGAACCTAGAACAGCTACTGAATATGGTCATGTAAAGTATACATCACCTCTTTCCACAGCCTGTTCAATTTCTTCACAGCCCCATCCACCGCCTGCTTATGAGAACCTCCCAGGACTTCCAAAAGGAGCAAACACTGAACCTCCAACTGCCAAGAGAAACAGCCGAGAAAACCTCATGCACCTGCTTCTCAGAGAGCTCATATCAAAGAAGACATGTCAGATGCCATTGACTAGCTGAATCTACTCAGGAAAAAAGTCCTTAGGTCGTCTAAGTTCTTCCAACAAGCTGCCACCGCTTTCTTATCACACGCGCCACTTTGCAGAACGATACATAACAGTTTTGGAAACTCTGACTTTGAAAACAGCAATTTATATCAGATTACATCTCTTCTTAAAACGTGTTCCAACTATATTCCAAGGTGCTATGAGCATGGTTGCAGGTTGAGATTGTTAAAGTAGGTGAAAAGAAAGCAAAAAGCTACTTGACACTATAGGACAGAATATCACATGCAACTACTTCAAGGGAGGCACAAGGAATTCATGCCATGCTGCAGACTGCACCTTGGAGGCACCACTAGCACACCTAGTCTAGAAACACTGGTATACACCATAGTATGCAGAGCAACTCTGTGCAGGTGCAAGACTGCCCCACTCATGCTTTATACACCTCCTGCTTTCTCCAGCGGAATAGGAGAGATCAAAATTCACCAGAAAGCAAAAATATTGTCATGTAAACCTGGATTTTAACATGACATTATCAGTTACATTCAGAATTACTTGCAATGTTTCAGGAACTTAAAAGACATTAGAAATATTTAAGTCCTTATCTCCGAAGGGGTATTTCTGCAAACCAAAAAGAACCTACCAGTTTTTTCCATGTTTCTCCCTGTCTCTTGTCAGGTGTTGGAAAGACTGTGCGAACAAGCAGGCATGTCCAGGAGAGTGCCAGCAGAGCTGCAGATCCACTGCTCTTACTGTTGTACAAATGGGAGAAGGAGGTAAATGTACAGCTCCCAGTATGTAACTTACACCTACTAGTCCATAACAGACTCATTTTTGCCCAAGTCAGAACACCACCTTATAAGCGCGGCAATTTTGTCACAGAAAAATACAGCTAAAGTCTTAGCATTTAAAGGAAATAATTACTCCTCATAAGCTATGTGTTCCAGCTCCTGTTTAACACTTAGCACTTCTGAGTGGCACAAACGAGGCTAAATCTTGCCTGCTGGGAATGAAAAGGCTTAGCAGAAGACCAACCATTTTTGGATCTTCCCAGTGGCATTACAGAAATGAGAGTTAAATACTTTGCCAACTGAGAGTGCCCAAAAAGTGACTCAAGATTTCTTGTCTGCTGCTCATCTTTACTGTCAGAGTTTCCTAGCCTTAGATTGCCAAATCATTTCTCAGCTTACATTCCCTCCTGGCACACTACTCAGTTGTGGTTCCTGCCAACTCTCACCTCCTCCCTCCACTTCAGGTAACGGATCCCACCTCGCAGCTCCCTGAGGATCCTCACCCCATTCTGATCTCTACCTCAAAGTGAAAAAACGTAGAAAGTGTCCTTGCGCACAAGGCCAACCACTGTGACTGAAGGGTAAATATCCTGTCACTGCAAGCCTTTAAACCAAGATCAGCTATTTTTCTAAAAGCTACACTTGTATTCAGCGATGGAGGCATTGCAGGACAGCACTCTGTGGCCTGTATCAGCTGAACAATACCCTAAGTCACCTTTTGGAACCACTAGCGTTTCCAGAAGCTACCACAATAGAAGAGCCACATGTTTCTCAGCTCAGCTTAAAATTTCATTATCTCCCTGTCCATAATAAGGTCTTGAATTCCACAGCTGAATGCCAGATGGGCGAGGAAATCCCCTTCCTAATAATTTTGGAGACTGTTTCTTGATAAAAGAGTTTGTTCCTCATCTCTCCAGACTTGAAGGCAACATAGGCACAAAATGTGGTTATGGTTAACAAAGGCAAAACCATAACCCAGACCCAATCCACCAGCAGTAATACTACGATAGTCCTTCTGCTTTCCCAGAAGACATGAAAGAGCTAAGAGCGGAACGTTTGAATGGTCATTAACAGCTTTGTCTCTAAATGTTTTTAACACCTCTGGCAAGCAGCAGCAGAATCATTCTGAACACAAAAGCAACTACCAGCAAGTCAGAACTGCCTCCACACAAAGCAACTCATCCAGCACCTGGGAACTCCAGCCTTGCCGCCGATCCCTGAAGACTGAAGTGACTGCAGAAGGTTTTTTGCTGTTGCATCTGGCTGGGATTCTGCGAGCTGCTGAAGCGCCAGCTGCAGGGCTCTGCGGGATGCTGCATCGCTAGAATGAAAAATACATCTCCATGAACGTTATAAATCCTGCCAACATTACACATATTACTACACTTGCATCACACAAAGGATGCTGCTTTCTCATTTCAGCAGTTGAGCTAATTATTATTTTCTCCTTGCTGTTCCAAGAAGTGGAGAAGTTTCTGGCAGAAAGCTCCATTCCCTTCCTCAACTGACAGAAGTTATGTCAAGGCTCTCCGGCAGGTTGCAGAAGAAAACATAGGTTCTGAACAGCTTCTCTACAACAGGCCACGATTTAATCCAATCTGAAGTGTCTAAAAGACATCTAAAAGACACCTTAGTCTTGCTTCACAAGGACACGGGCATTCATTCTTGCAAACTGAACCACAGGATGAAAGTTTTAATTTCAAAATTAAAGGCGAAACACAAGGTAAGTGTTGTAAAACTTTTTAACATCAAACCTAACTTGAGAGCCTAATTACTAGATGGCATCTTTCAGTGTCATACGCATCTATGTGACACTGCATGCTAACATTTCCAGACGCTCCATACCAGTTTAACTAATAAATACATAAAAACTGATAGATTAAATAATACAGCCTTTCCACATCAATTTACTCACCGGTATCGATGCAGAGTAAGGCAGAAGAGTTTGCAAAGGCCTTTCACTGCACCCTCTGGAAGATCTGTAACAGAATGTATTTCAAAATATTTCTTCATAAATCAATGAGCTCTTAATCTTTAACACAAACGTGATTCACTTTACAACTGAAATCAGTGAACTGCTCACATCTATGAAATCGCTTGCAAGGATCATAGTAAAAGTTCTCTCTTTTTATACATTTTTTAAAAATAATGGCAAAATTGGAACACATGCTATTCCACAGTTATCTTCAGAAAATGAGAGAAATAAAAAAGATTTTTAAAAATTTGCTTCAACTGTTTTAGTAAGACTATCTGAAATCTTCCATACTCTCCCTCTCTCTATATACATATATATATGTGTGTGTGTGTGCGTATATAAATACTCCATGAATCCTTAAAAAAAACAGGCTAAGAGTCAGAAGAGGAACAGGCAACTGATACACTAATGAAAAACTAACACACATGATGCCACAACTACTAACTGGGAAAAGCACACATGCTAGTAACAGGAGTTCTGTGCTACCTACAAAACCCATGCTTAGAATTAACGTGGTGAGAAAGCACAGACTGCAAATGCTGCCAGCCCCCTCCCTCAAAAAACTACCCCTCAAGGTTCACACAGCCTTTGAAACAAAATATTTTAACATTCTTCTGCACCCTGGTAACCAGAACAGTGCCCTAAATCTTTTACCTTTCCCAGAAATGCATTTTCCCAGCTCACTGAGGATCTCTCTCCGTTCCTTCACACTGGCTGTAGTTACTTTCACCGCAAACCGCTTCAGTGTATCAGAAATCTAAAACCACACACAGAGGAAAAAACATCAGACTGCCTTCGATATTAAGACACAGAACACAAAACCAGGGCAAGCAAAACGTGTCATCTGTTGCCACACAACCTCTTAGTGACCAAATGTGAGCATCCACGGTCTTATCTGCTGGGGAAAGGGTCACTGTACATCATACACGATGAAACTCAGAAACCTCCCCCTTCGGCTGAAGGATGACTGCTTTCTGTTCGTTAACCTGTGTCCCTGTCGTGGCACTCACGCTCTGTAAGATACACTGACCCCTCTAAAAGTAAGACAGAGTAAGAGGTAAGATCAATAGCCTACACTACAGGACCTTTAAAAGCAAAAACAACAAAATGCACTTCAGGGATGCAAAGGTGCTTTTCAGTGTATGTTATCTCCTAAAGCCCACATGCCCCTGAAGTGGGACTTCCAACTGCAGGTGACGCAGGGCTGATTGTAACTGCCCGTCCTGAAAAACTGATCCGTGGTTTCAGGCTCTCAATAGTTGTGAAATTCTGTACTCAGGCCCAGCAAAAGAACAAACTGCTCGCATTTACTCTTTTCCAGAATTAACACGCACGTCGCAGGGATTTTGTAAACTGGACTCGCCAGATTACAAAAGGTTGCGCCTCGCTATCAAACTCCTTCCGTGCGCTATCAGTAGCGCCCAAGGTTACCCAAGCAAAATGAAAAATCACATCACACAACCGAGTGGGTTTTTTCATGCCTGCGCTACTGTGTGCCTGGATCTGCCAGCGGGAAGGGACTGAGACCACTCACTGAGTTTCACTCCTGTAAATAGTTTGTTTCAGTTCTCAAATGGTATCAAGACAGTGAGATACACTGTCTGGAAAGACTAGAAAGAAGTTTAAGTTCTCAGCAGTCTGCTCCTTGAACTACTGAAACCATTTCCATGAACATCCAAGTTTTGCAAGATATGCAAGATAAAAGACTTGGTGTGGGCTGAACAGGGCTCAGCCAGGTCTACGCTCACAGGTTTTCTGCATTTACATAAACCAAAACACAGCTCTCCAGGAAAGGCTTTTAAAATTAATCTCTTAAACTGAGCAACTTTATATCTTCATCATCATCATCATCTTTAGGAAAGGCAGCAAATAAACATGCCTTTATCAAAACTGTTCCTTCCCTCTTCAGGCAAAGCTCCACCAGTTTTGCCACAACAAGTCTTTTTCTAAGCACAGCAAACCTGGCAACTGAGAAATGGCAATTACCTCCATCCTTCTCAAGAGCTGCTTTCAGTGAAGCTTTTTTGCTGACAGGCAGGAAGGGTAATCCCGCGCAGTGGCTACCTGGGATTTAGAGAGGCTGTCCACACCTCCCCAACCCTGTGACCATCTCACACCCTGAGCTCTCCTTAAAAACTGGCTGAAAGTGGGGCTGCGCCTCTGAACGCTAAGGTACAGGTCAACCTGCGGAGGACGACCAAGTCGTTACCACCTGAACTGACAGAACAAGCCGCCATTAAAGAGCTCATCTTCTTTCAGACCTTTCAATTACATGAGTTCATCATATGCAAACTCAAACCAAGCTGCACTTACTCATGGTGCTTAATCACAAGCAGGGAGATGTACAGACATGAAAAACACATTAAAATAATCCCAACAGTCTAGAAATTAAAAATATAAATTATTTATAATACTGCAGGACTTCCAAAGCAGCTTAGTGACTTACACAAACAGCACAAACTATGACTCCCCAGTCTCCACGGAAGAGCTGCTGGGACAGGCTTCACCCATTTGCTTTTTCTTTTTCTTAGGATCTATATGTACACGCGTTACAAAGCTAGAACGCAAGCAACGCTGCTGCAAACAAACAGAGAACAAACGCAGTATTTGCACTAGTAAGGACCTGATCCTGAGAAGGCTGGGATTTGCCTTGGGAACAGCCCAACCTAACGCATCAAGCTGGAGAAAAAAGCCCATCGGGGCGTAACAGGCGATCCCAGGCAGCCCGGGCCCCCAGGAGCGGTTACACCCCGGCAGGCCCCGCTCAGCAACTCGGAGCGGGGACAACGCTCGGGCTCTCCCTTTCTGCAGCCGCGGACACGGCGGGGGCGGCCGCAGCCCCCGCTGAGGCGCTGCGGGCAGGGGGGAGCGCCGCTGGCCCGCCGAGCCTGGCGCAGGGCCGGCAGCCGCACACGAGACGCAGCCGGGAGGGACGCAGCTTGTGCCAGTCGTTTATCGGGAACTCACTTCGGGAACGGGTGGGACCCTGCCAGCGCGGCAGCCGGCAGCCGCCGTCCCTCGCTTCTCTCCGGGCCGCAGCCGCCCCCGGCAGCCGCTCAGGAAGCGGCGGCTGAGCCCGGGCTCCCCGGCCGCCTTCGCCCTGGAAAGAGGCCGGCAGCGGGGCGCCGCTTCCCTTGCCCCGCGGGCCGGGGCACGGCGTCGGTGCGGCCTCCCTGCGGGCGGCTCCAGCGGGCAGCGCCGGCGCGGCCTTCCCGCCCCGGGACGCGCCCGGACCGGCTGCCACGTCCCCGTCCGGCCGCGGGCGCCGGGCCGGGCCTCGCAGACGGGCCGAGGGAGCGCAGCGGAGCGGGAGCAGGCGCGGCCCCGGGCGAACCCCCCCCTCCCCGCCGCCGTCACCGGGCCGCGACCGCCGCGCCGCGGGCCCGTCCCGCACTCACCTGCGTGTCGGCCGCCATGGCGCCGCCTGCGACCCCGGAAGCGGTAGCGGCTTCCGGTGCGGGCCGCGCGCGGAGCCGGCCGGGGCGGGCCCGTCTCCATGGCGACGGCGCCGCGGCCCGGCCTGCCCGGTTGCGGACCGCCGCCTCGCCCGGCCGGAGCGCGGGGAGCCCCGGCCCCTCCGCACGGCGGAACCGAGCCCCGAGCGCAGGGGAACCGGGAGGGGCAGGCGGTGGCTCCAGCGCCCAGACAAGCTGCAGGGCGAGGCCTCTGCTCAGCCCCGGCTGCAGCGGCCGCCCGGCACCCAGCGGGGAGGGCTGCGCGGCCAGGGGGTGCAGAGAGCAGCGGGCCCCGAGGAACAAGCTTTCCTCTGCAGCACACCGGAGCCCCTCGATTACACTTTTCCCAAGCCCCCGGTGATCTGGAGCTTACACCATCGATGCGGGCACACATGAAGGTGTAAAACAGCTTTTTATTTCTCCCATTGGACCAACTCAGACACCAACAGACAGACGGTGGCTGCTGTTAGTCAAAGAGACCGAATCCCATGTCCTCATCAGACTCCTCCGATTCCTCCTTCGCTGCCTCTTTCGCTGGAGCAGCAGCAGCAGCAGCGGCAGGTGCAGCTGTTTCAGCTGCCACAGGGATGGCCGCCACAAAAGCAGAGGGGTCTGCCAGGAAGGCCTTCACCTGCAAAAAGAGGGGGAAAAAAGGTAAACTCAAAGGAAACAAACGTTTTGAAGGACTGAACCTTTGCAATCATAAAGGCAACGCGTGCAGCTTGCCAGAAGCCTATCAGATGCACTTATCACTGCCATATATGAAGAATCAAAGACATTTCAGCTACACTCAAGTGTAATAGCCCCAGGGAGGAAGGAACACCAGGTAATTCAGCTTTCTCCTGCCATTTGTACACAACAGATGAAAGCAAGTGTCCCTTTTCAGGACAGGTCCCTCGCACACAGGCAGGTCCGAGTCCTTTCAAACTAGGTGACGTGCAAGGTGTTTCTGTGAAACACCCGGCTGCATTTTTACCACCCCTCTGAGCAGCAGATCAGACGCGGCCATTACCTTTTCAGCCAGCGGGAAGGTGTAGTCGGTCTCCACCGCCACAGCTAGGACCCGCTTGTACCCGTTGATGATGGAGTGGGGCACAGAAGCAATGGTCGGGTACCCAATCTGCAGACAGACGCTGGCAACATTACGAACACCCTGTGAGGAGAGAGACTCATGTTTCTGTGCTCTGAGAAATAACCTGGACTACAAACCATGGCAGACGATGGCACATTTCTACACTGCCAACGTAACGAGGGATAGCGTGCAATGCACACAAGTACCGCAGCTCCAGTGAAATCAGAGAAGGATTTAAATGGCCTCAAACGCTTTCTGAACTACCTTCAGATGAAAAAGCCTACTCCCTGACAGTTTCTGCAGGGCACTGGGGAGACCTCTTGGCTCTGCAGGACCTCACAGAGAATACCAGAGATCATACTTCATTCTGGGGCAGTGCTGGCTGCCACAGCAGTTAGGCAGAAGAGGTGGAACATAATGGATACAGGTTGTGGCACTCACCTCCAGGAAGCGTTTGTGCAAGGTCTCCTCGGTGATGTCCAGCACTTCGGGATTGTAAATGCTGCCATTGTCAAAGACCTGCTGGATCACCAACCCGAAAGAGAAGGGGGAGATGTTCAGCATGTTCAGCAGGGTGGCTTCGCTGGCACCCACTTTGTCTCCGGTCTTGATGAGCTGCACATCGCTCTGAGGAAATAAGGAGAAAAGGAGTGAATACGCGCAAAGAAATTTGGCACATCAAGGCAACGGGACACAAACACACATTTCCAATGGCAAGAGATGGAGCTGAAAGAACAAATGAGCACAACAAAGACAGGCTCCAAGTTCAGCTCCATAAGTTGAGAAAGCCCTAGACCACGCAAGCAGGTACATCTCAGCTAGGAGAAAGGCAGCCCCCTTCCTGCGTTACCTGCAGGTAGCTCGCCTGTGAGTTCCTCCAGCAGAGCTTAACCACACAGCTGAGATCTGATGGAGAACTTAAATCCCCCCACACTGCATACCGGAGCCAAGCCAGACATCCTCCTTCAAGTTCCCAAAGTGCAGCAGTCAGACTGCTGATACAGTATTTCAGCACGAACGGGAGCTTTAACCTTTACAGCTCCGCCAACTGCCACAATCCTTTACAGCTCTGCCTTCAGCCAAGGAAGAGCCTCAACAACAGCAGCACGCTGCTCACTAACCAGAATTTCAATGGTCCCTCTGGAAATCTTCGTGGTGATGCCCAAGGCCTGGAAAAAGGAGGTTTTCTCAGGTCCGAGACCAGTGTTCTGGGCCGGCACAGTCACATCACAAGGAGCAATAGCGCCGGCACGGGCAGCTGCTGGCACCTGGAGAAAGGGAAAACGAGAAACTGAAAGAATGCTCACCTCTCAGATCTCGTGGGATGGCGTCAACTCCTTCCTGAAGCGTTCCTCCAGCATGGACATCACCCAGGCACACACAAGTCAGACAGAAGCTGAACTTGAGCAGTTAGGCTAAGGCGGCAGGAGCCTAGTTCCCAACGCTTGAAGGCTCCTAATAATCAGGTATCCCCCATGCAGTTTCAGTTTTACTTTTAATTCCACATCTACCAGCCCAGAGACATGGTGAGGGCTGATCTCCCCTACCTTGTTAGCCAGCAGCATGTCCCGGATCTCAGTCAGATCCTCCTTGGTGAAGACAAAGCCCACATTCCCACGGATGTGAGGCAGCAGCCTGAAAGAAAGATGACAGCCTTCAGTTCTGTGTCTCAGACAATTTCTCCTCCTCCCAGACAGAGGATCCAGCAGTACATTCAGACACCGTTACCCACTTTTCTAAGGCAGGGTTATTCTCCAGATGACCACGAATAGCTTTGCGCATCATTGTATTCTTCCCCATCAGCACAACAGCCTTTCCACGCAGGGACATACGGATTTGCTGCATCTGCTTGGATCCCACATTGTCTGCTCCCACAATGAAACATTTTGGGTAATCATCCAGGAGTTGCTATAGCAAGAAAAACACTGTAACTATACAAAGAAATCTGGACAAGTGAACAGAGCAGCGCTAAAACCTCAACACGTTAAAACGTAAAAAAAAATCTGTCAGAGGTATGAGAGTGCTCAGCTCAAACTGACGTTGGGTGCACCACAAGGCTGCACCTTTCACTCAGCTATCTAGTTAGATCCCTTAACAAGTTACCTCTGTAACTGCCACAGCAAATTCTCACAAGAGCCTTAAAAACACTCTGATCTGGACTATCTTCATCTCTTCCTATCGCCACGTAACCGTTCCTTAAACAGACCACCTATGGCACGCCATCTCTTTTTTAAAAAGACCCCCCCGCAGGCACGCCAGCCCGATTCCCGCTGCCCCGAGCAGCGCCAGGACCGCTCTCTGTGGGCCGGGATCGCCCCCAAAGCCCAGGCGGCGGCAGCGCCCCACGAGGGCCGGGCCTCCGGGCCAGGCCTCGGGCCTCCGGGGCCGCGCCGACACTCACGATGATTTTCATGAAGTAGTTGGATTTCCACGTAGCCCTGTCTTCCCTGGGCATCGCGGCGGTGCTCCAAGGATCGCCCGGTGGGTTTAAAGACGAGCTGGGACCTGCCGGGGAGAAGCGTGGCTCAGGCGGGTCCGCACCCTTTCCCTTCCTTCCCCCGCCTCCTCCCCGCGGCTCCGCGCTCCCCGCTCGACAGTCCTGCCGCGGCCGCGGCCCAGGACCCCGGGCACGCTCCGGGTACGCTCCCACCGCGGCCCGGCCGCCCAGGCCCGCCCCGGGCCCACGGGAGCCGCCGCGCCGCGCACCCACCTCCACGAGGGCTCCGGGAAAGAAAGGCCGGAGGGCGGGTCCACCTCCTTTTATACCGCGGCTCATGCCCAATCGCAGCGAGCCGCGGAGCTACCTCAGCTCAACCTATTGGCTTCCCGCCGCGTGTCAATCAGGGCACACCGCCGTTCTCATTGAGCAGCGCGCCTGTCACTTATAGGACCGGCGGCGGAAGGCGCGGGCGGCGCAGGAGGCCGCGCGGCGGCGGAAGGCGCGGCTCGCCCCCTGGCGGCCGGAGGAGCGCGCTGCGGCGCGGGGAGGGCTCGGCGGCCCCGGCGGGAAGAGAGGGCGAGCTTTCCTCCCAACACCCCCACCACAGCAGCCCCCGAAGGGTGACCCGCTTTGCTTCTGGTGTCTCACAAGCTTAAGGGCTAGAAACAATCACAACACAGACGTGAGAATAACGGTAAAAATTTTATTAGCGTTAACTGCAAGAATTTTAAATGGAAAAAAGAAAGCGGAGTTAGAAGTTTACAAGGGAGAAAAGATATCAAATAACTGTCGACCCAGCAGAGCATCCCCCAGCCCAGCCCAGACGTGGTGTGAAAGACCAGGGGTAGCACTTGGTCCGGGGGGGCTGCACACAGAGCTGAGGCCTTTAAAGACAACCCCCCCCCTGCCCAGGGGCAGCCTGCCGCAGCCACCCACCCCTCTCCTCTCCACCCCTGGGGACACACCATCGCACCATCCCCAGCCCTCGCACCCTGTCTCTCCCCACAGGCCACCCTCCCAGGCCACTCACGCAGCACCATGGCTGTGCTACCCTAAAACTGCACTTGAAATCAAATAACAGGCGTTTTGGACATCCACAGTGGCAGCAGCCACAAAAAGTCATTATTTGGCAGAGTAGCATCCATGTAGCATCCCAGCACACCAGAAACCAGATAAATCCAGGACATGCTCAACATCTTGCTCAGGAGGTTGTGTGTTTAACAATCTCCGTTAAGCACTAAAGACAGACGAGCCTTCGGCGCTGTGCCCCATCAGCACACCTGCACAGCACCCTGCACCCAGGGTTTTCCACACGTGCCAGAAGCATCACTTACACAAGCCTCAACTATCAGCGAGGTAGGTTAAAGACTCCCCAGACAGGGAAACTGAGGCACACAATTACACAGTTTGCAGGTGTCACACAACAAGCGGTAGTGCCAGAAACATCTTCTTGCTCCTCTCCAGCACTCCCGCCACAACAGCTTTTCGTCCTCTTAGTGGCACGGGAAGAAGTTGACCTTTGCAGCAAGATAAACACATGCAGCTTAGAAACGTCCATTTTAAGTCAAATCAATTTCAAAGATGAAAAGACAAATGCACAAGGTTTCTTGCCTCGCAAACTCTCCAAGAGCTGCGCTCAGCCCAGCTGACACAGCTTTAGCTCTAGTGCTTCCACAGCTCCCTTCAGTCTCACAACCACAAACCGAGGTTCATTTGTACGGGGACACCAGTGAACAACAATTTCCGTGACCCAAGCAGGGCAGCGAAGCACCGCGGAAAGGTTACGTGGGACAGTAACCCACAGATGCCAGCCTAAGGTCAGGCTGGTTTCTGACACAGTTGCCCCCGGAACCCTAATGCACCCGCCAAGCTGAAAAGCGCAACCAGATGTCAGTATTGCTGTAGCACTCTGGAGACGTAATTCCAAACACCGTGCTCTGGGCTGCTTCAGCTGTTACCACAGAACGCTGTCAGGTATTTCAACGTAATATTCCACCTTCCATAGCACCCTCCAGCCAGAGACCTAAAAGTGCTTTAGCAAATGTGAACTAAGCCTCACAACAACCTCACAAATCCAGGCTAAACTGCCCCCATTTTACAGATGGGGAAACTGAGGCACGGTAAGGTTTAGTGACTGGCCCAAAGTTACACAGCTAGTCAGGGACAGAGTCTGTCTCTCCCGATTTCTTCTCCTTAGTTACAATATCTTTTTTCCACAGGAGAAAAGGAACCCCTTCCCCAATTAGCCCTGCTCTGATTTCAGGTGGCTGAAGAGAAGAAACTAAGGGCGAAGGTCTGAGCTCTTCCCCCCTGCAGCATCATATTAAGACTCACTATAACATCCTGGAAGCTGGGCTTTGGGAGAACGGCAGATGATTCAGATACAGCAGTTTACAGGTTACAACAAAAACCAAAAAACCACACTTTTAGGTGACCCACGGGGTGGGGGGTGGGGGGGAGCTATTCACAGTTCACCTGCCTGTGCTAGGAAAAAAAAATACAAGTCACATTCCCTTCCCCATAGATTCCAGCCCCTCCCAACCCGCAATAAAAAGAAAATATTGAATGTTAGTTAGGCTTAACAAAGCTTCGAGGTTACAGATGCAGTAAACCAGCACAACTGGCATACTGCCTAGAACAGCACAGCTTGATATAAAAGTTGCTTTCTTAAAATCACTTCAAAACCAGTTTCTGTATAAGAGGATTAAAAGTAAATTAGGTATGAATTCAAAATCAGTGTAGAAATCTACAGTTCTTATCAAAGACAGGATACAGTATTCACTTTGATAGTAAAACTCCAAGTGTGTCACACACACCTGACCCAAGGGACTTGTTATACCAGTAACAGTCAATATAAAAGGTTATTGCTCTAGCATCTCTCAGTAGAACATGTTTAACAAGAGCACAGAAAAGGGAAATACCAAGGGGCTGACAGGTCTCATTAGCAAAGAGAGGAAGAAGAAAGGATATAAAGTTTGGAACTTTTTTTTTCCTGGCTTCTTAAACCCCTCCACTTCTCCCCACTTTTGTGATAGTTTCAGGCCCTGATAGATGAGAGAGTTTCAGGCCAGATAAACACACGTCACACTCACTCACGACAGGGATGGACAAAAAAGGCTATGCTCTAACCTCTCTGCACCTGCTTTTAAAGAAGGGACGATGCCCCTTCCTCTCTCCTGGGAGCAGCAGGCAAGGGGAGCAGATGCCCTGAGCAGGCCTGGGTGCTGACGGAGGTGCCTGGCACAGGATGTCACCCACAGGAGCGCACATCAGTGCTGAGGGATGGTCGGGGCTTACTCCACCTCCTGCTCCAATGTGTTGAGAAAAGGCAGGGAATAACAAGCTAGGGAAAAAAAACCACCCCACACAGTAACATCTTGATTCCTCTTTTAAAAAAAAGAAAAAAAAAAATAGAGTAAGTGGTATCATCTCCTTACAGTGTAATGGAACTGGAGAGACCCTTGCAGGGTCTTGGCTGCCTGTGCTGATGCTCTGATCTCAGTAAGTCACACATGCCACGTGGCTCTAGTGAGCGGAGCCAGGGTGGCACTGAGATCAGAGGGTGCCCTCGCTGTGCTACTGCTCAGACTGCACGCATGCAGACAAAAGCCTGAGAAAGAGGTGTCAAAGCAGAGGGCTGTGTGGTCTGCAAGCGTCACGATTTGCTCAGGGAGCTGACACAGGCTGAAACGTACTGGCAGAGATTCCTTCTGCCAGGAGGGGGCTGGGTAAAATCTCCCTGTTGGAGCCCTCGAGCTAAGCTCAGCTGTCAGTCACACACACAGACACGCACACCATAATGAGGGGACTCAGCCTCTCTCTACTGAGACACAGCAAGGGCATTTCCAGTTTAATGGTCCGTCTCATCTCTGGATCTACTGCCTCTCCATAGCAGCAGAAAGCATTCCCACCCCACCCCCGCCCCACCCTCCTCCCCTGCCTGGTAAGGTTTCTAAATCACAGTAATGTTCAGAGAGACAGAACTGCCAAGGGGGTGGCAGAAAGATGCTTAGCGCCCATCTATGATGCCTCTAACAGAAGAGCTTGAGAAAGCAGTTCTGGCAGTAGGGCTTGTCGTTCTGTTCTTTGAAGGTTCCTTTGTTGAGCTGCTTGAGGCAGAAGGCACAGACAAAGTGTTCAGGGTGAAACTTCTTGCCCATAGCAGTGATGCAGCGTCCTGTGATAGGCTTCTGGCAACCGGAGCAGAGCGAGCCGCGACGCTCGTGGTAATGCACCTCGCAGTAGGGCTGCCCGTCATGCTCAAAGAAGCTGCCATTGATGAATGGTGTAAAACATTCCTGCAGGAGGATAAAGCAGAAGGGGACACATTGTTTAACAAGCTGGGGATGTGGGCAGCTCCACAAGCCTCCTCTGCTCTGTGGCACAGCCCAGCTGTACTGTGAGCAGGGTGAACTGCTGCCTTTCAGCATCATCGTGTTGTCCAAAGAGCCAAACCCTGTCCATCAAGAAGTTTCCAAGGAAAGACTGATAGATGGACAAGGGAATTAACCATGCTCCTTCCTCTAGCTGGTTTCACTTCTACAAAGAAAATACTACAGATGAGCTACGAGATGTGTCCAGCCAGGAGAAAGGAGAACACTCCTCCCCCTGAGATGGGAAACCCTGCAGCACCTTTCCCTTTTTTTTTTTTTTAATCTCACTCCAGCTTCCCCACAATGGCAGGCAGAACCAGGGACCAACACAGACTTTCATGCAGCAGAATTTTGATGACCATGGGACTGGTTCCAGCTGAGAAAATGAGGCACAATTAATCTTTACAAGTGATCTCTCCAGAATGGCTGGCATTACACAGGTACACTTTGCACAGGATCGTCCATCCTGAAACATCTCCACCAGGTACACACGCATCGCCACTGGGAGAAACTGTTTGTTCTACAGTGCTAATGATTTTGAATAGAGGAGGTGAAGAGGATACACCAGCTATGCGCTTATTAGTGTCCAGAGCTCCTCACCCCCCTCAGTGTCAGGCAGCTGAGGATACTACACTTCAGAAGCTGCAACAGAAGCACCCACCATCCCCACAAGATTGGGGAGACTCCCCTCCTTGTACGAGTGGGAAACTGAGGCAGCAGGGTGTGGGGGAGAGTCGAGGATACTGCCAGATTTACCGAACACATCAGCAGCAAGGCCCAGAGGAGAAGCCAGATTTCCAGAATGCTGGTTTTGCTCAGCCCCAACACCATCCTCTTCCCCAGTGAGGACACACAGTATCACACACAGCTGGACCCCAACACGTACACCCAAGTCCAGCAAACAGAGCCATGGAGAGCTGAACACTCTCAATACTGGGACAAATGCAGTTTGCCTGCAGCGAGACCAAGACTTTCCTAATGCTGACAATTAGTTCAATAAACAGTCTCCTCCCTCAGTCAGCAGGACAGCTGAAAAGTCTGCTCTGCTTTAGCAAAAACAGGAATAGAATCCCATCTCGTGTCCTAGAAGACATCAGTGCTGGCCCCACTAATACTCACAGTGTGGCAGCAGGGGGAAAGGAAAGCAGAACTGCTTGATGGAAGTCTCAATCTCTGCACAAAAAGGCACAGCCCTCCCCAGCCCCACACAGCCAGGACTGCCATCTTCTGCCTCCACTCTCTGCACACCACTCTGGGAGCCACAGATAGTTCTCGGCAGGCAGTCCGAACAGCATGGTGACAGTCTGCTCTGAGCATCATACCAGGAATCAGCAGCTTGTGGTTATGCTGCTTGTTGTGGTCTCTGCCTCTCTTTCCCGCTCTAGGAAGCACTGGCTGATTTTGCTCATCTCTTGGGGCCTGTAAGAGTTAATATTTGCTAGGCTTTCTGAAAGAGTGCCAAGCATTTAATCTGCAGTATTCCTGTTTATTATGCCTGTTGTACGGAGCCTGCCACTATTTCACTGACTTGCATGTTTGTCTGAACAAGGTCAGTCTCATTATTTTACATTGTCAGATGGAGCATGGGAGGAAGATTCTCAAAATCTGATTGCTGAGGCAAGTGCTTAGAGAGAAGCTTAGCTTATAATTATTTAAAGGTCACAGAAAATGTCTCTGTTTATCTGTGAGCTGCTGCAGAAGCCCATAATTGCAGCTGGGAACAGAAAGAGCAAAGCAGCTAGAAAGTTTAATGTAAACAGGCAGAGGAACAAGAAGGTGTTTGGTTGCTGACATGTTTTTATCTCGTGGGGCTGGCTGCCCTTCACTACCCCACAGATGCCTTTTCCTGATAAGGGACCAGATGCCTGCAGGGTGGAAATCAGAGGGGTCGTAGAGCAGCAGCAAAGGACCTTGGGTTTCTTACCCGACAGACAAAGCATTCAGGGTGCCACAGGGTGTTCAAGGCAGAGATGTAGTTTTCCAGGATAGCCCGGGCACAGCCTCCACACTTGGGAGCAAACATGTCAAAGTAGTCTTTGCGGCAATAGGCTTTGCCATCCTTCTCATGAAATCCTGCCAACAGAGAACAGAGGCAAAGAGTATCAGCTCCTGATCTTTACCTAACACCAGCCAAGCTCTGCGGGTTAACCAGCATGGGTAGGATCATCCTTCCCTCTGCTAACACACAGACACAGCAGGTAGCTGTTCCTTGTTCTGCTGCCCTTCCTGTCCCATGCACGCACATGCATATTCTTCCTCTCCAGGGAGAAAGGAAGATTACTGCTAGCATTCTTCCCCCATAAACAGCTATAGCCCTTGGAACTTCCATCTTCAGTAGTTCCCCTGTCATCTCTCAGGCTGTCCCCTAACAGCAGCTCTGCCTTACACATTTGTCTGCAGTTTAGGGAGGAGATTGCATAAACCAGCAATACCTTCAGGTCCAAAGAAAGCTCCACACTGGGCACAGAAAAAGTGTTCAGGGTGCCATGTCCTGTCCAAAGCCGTCACCACTTTCTGTTCAGAAGAAGACAAAGTGCAAGTCATGTAAATGATGGCTTCTGCTTGGAGGTAAGGGGGGGCTGGGTGGGGGAAAGAACACATTAATGTTGGTACTGACAAGAGCATGCATTAAAATAGACTGTCCTTTAGAGAGCTGAGTCAATTCTCCCCCGCGTCTGGCTCATTCAGGCTTTCCCCACTGCACACTTTTTTTTACCCTAAAAGGATCTTACACACTGCTTCCTCCCTTATACAGGGCCCCGTCCAGCTCTCAACGGCTAGCACTGGTGCCTGTTACTACAGGCTACCAATAGACAAATGCTGAGGAATCATTACCGGAATGATGGAGCGATATGGGGTTCTGAAGGAACTTCAGCGAAGGTAAGAGGGACTAACTCCTCTCACTAGTGTAAGAATTTGACTGGGCCAAGTTGTTTCCCTTTCAGAGCCAGGGCAAAGGAAAAACAGAAGTCCCCAAAGAAAATCTTCCACCCAGGACACATGGGTGGAGTTTTTAACACCCAGGCCTGCAGCACCTTGCCAGCACCCTTAATCCCCCCAAGGAACTTACATCAAGGATCGGCCCATTGCAGTAGTAGCAGCGAGGGGAGAAGAGGTTGTGATAGTCCTTCTCACAGTAGGGCTGACCATCCCGCTCAAAGAAGTTACGTGACCCAATCTCCTCCTGGCAGTGGGTGCAGACGAAGTGCTCAGGGTGCCAGGTTTTCCCCATGGCTGTAACTACCTGTTGGGAAGAAAAATTATGAAGGACAACTCTCTCTCCCTCTCCCCTAGACCACATGACAAGATACCAGCTGGAGGTCAGCAAGAATGACAAGTTCTACTACTCAAGTGAGCCCTGGACTGGGGTAGCATGAAAACTGAATTACCTATCATCTCAGGAGAGGGCAGTCCCTCAAGGGCAGGGTAGAGGTCACTGGAGGAGCTTACAGCGTACCTAGCCAGTGGATAAATAGAGTACTTCAGTTTCTCCAGCATCTCCAGTCTCTTCAGCCTCACGAAACAGCCCTCCCCATTACTCCCAGCTGCAGCCCAAGATTCAGCAATGAGACAGCACCTTCAACTCACCTGCCCAGCAATAGGCTTCTTGCAGGCTCCACAGACACCTTTGGCAACTGTAGCTACACCCAGTTTGTTCAGGTCAGACTGGAGACTTCCCAGCATGGTGTCCAGCTGACTGCCAGGCTTGGAGGCTGTGGATGGAGGGGAGCCGCTCCCGGCTTTCCCCTGCGCCATGAACTGCAGGGAAGAGAAAACAAAGACTGTAACGCAAGTGCTGCTGTGCTTACAAGATAAATGCCTGCTGCTGCTGCCAGTGGCTCCTCTGTAGAGACGGACAGGAGATTGCTAGGAGACAGCTACACTACCTGCAGAAGCCAGTGAGAACCAGGATCAAGTACACACATGTATTCTGCCCATGCAGAGACCCTGGGATGTATAACAGCAGAGCTGTGAACCAAGGATTTGATTTTCCTTCACTGTGCATACAGCAGAAGTCGCCAGCAGATCCCAAGCAGTCAGTACAGTGCTCTCTAAGCCTCTGCCAAAAAACTCCCTTTACCTCATCAGTTCCTGGCCAGCTGACAAGGCAGAGACACCGTCCAGAGGGCCCCTTCCCTTGACCTCTCTCTATTTATTTCTATGCTGTTGCGCTCTCTCAGTTGTCACTCTCTCCTCTCTGACAGAGATCCCTCTCCTCTTCCTCATCTCACCTCCCTTTCAGCTAGAATATCTTCTCCCTTTCCCTCCCTCCCTTTGCACCACCTTCTGCAGATCCTTTTGCCAAGTCTCCTTTGCCCCCATCAGGTGGCTCTCATCCCACGCCTGAGCTAAGCAAGTGGAAGCAGGAAGGAAATAACTCCCTTCAAGTTGCCCGCTGTTTACCTACAGAGAGGGCAGTGCATCCACAGCAGAGCCCTAGCAGACAGGACTGCAATGGAAAGACTGCCACGTCTATTGTCGGACCGCTGGAAATGCACGGGGGTGGGGGGAAGGGATTAAGATACTTGTCTCGGAGGCCATTTCTGAAACTCACACCACCACAGTACACACAGCTTAGAAAGGCTTCCCAAGAAGGAGGGGGAGAAACGTTTTACTTAGGTTCATAACTTATAAACAAAGTATGTGTTCTCTTTGGCCACCAAAGCCCCCTTTGCAGGCAAACTGCAATAATGAAACACAGGTTATTTTAGCTGACTTTGCACTGCAATAGCTACTGTCAGGTTTAGAGAGACCCAAAGAAGTCCCTCCCTGAGATGCTGGTCTGGAGCACGTTTTCTCTTACTAAGAGGATAGATTAAAACAGACATAAAATCTACACTTGTGAACAACCCGCCAGCCTACTGCCAGCACAGCCAGGGGAGCAGGGACACACTGAAGTGCTTCACAGCCTTGCCCGAACTTGCCCTTCCAGCCACAGGAGGAGCTCTAGTCCCTGTCCTGCAGCTGCTTGTACTTGTAGTCAACTAGTTTACTCAATGACAAACCCTGGTTTCTACTCGTTTGTACAGAAATTCTCATGACATACATAATTTTAGCTTTTTTACACACACACATATACACACTCCTCATCAGCCTTGCCTTGCATGCAGCATCACTCCCAACGGAGCCTAACACACAGCAGCAGAGAGAGCAGCCCCATCACACGCCAATGTCCTGAGCCTAAAACAAACCCTCCACCACACAGCAGTTATTTACTACCAAACAGTTACAGTGAATGTCTCCAAAGCACACCATTGCAAGGAGACTTCTCACAGAGGGAGACAACAGGCCTTTGTATACAAAGCCAGGCCAGAGTCCCAGGACAAAGCCAGGGCTTCCTGCACAGCACAGCAGGAGGAAAAGGGCTGCACCGTGTCGAGAGAATCGTATCCTCTCCCACTCTAACCAGGGGCTTGTGGCCACCAGGCAGGGCAGGCACACATGCCACACACAAATGATAAATACCATCTGGAGAGAAAGATGATGAGATGAAATCAACACAAGAGAGCACTTCACCCTTGCCTGTAGGGACCACACACTCCTGCAAGCCACAGCTAACCTCAGTGCAGGAACAACCACCTGTGCACACTACAATTTCTACCTGGCCTGGTGATCCAGCCTTCTTGACAGCTCACAGGTGAGTCCCCACCTGAAAGAGGTTTGTTTCCACCTCCTGCACACAATGCCTGCTGTTTACAGGGGACACTCAGCACAGCATCCACATAAATTCATCATGCAAAGGCTCTTCAAATTCCCGCCCCTCACCCATGAGATCTGCCATCACTCAAGTTCAGTTACGAGCTCTGAGCAGCAAACCATGCACTACAGGATATCATCTACATTAATGGCACTGGGAGCTCTTGGAGCAGATCCTAGCAGCATCTGCAGCACACTCATTGACCAGAAGAGCACACCATGCTGAGGAAACAGAAAGGAGGTCCTGCCTTCTCAGGGGCGGGGGGGCCCAGGGGTGCATGAGCAGCCAGCAGGTTGGCACTGCAGACGAGGGGAGGAGCAGAAGTCACCTGAAAAGTAGGACAGTTCAAGATGCAGAGGTGTCTCCTTGCTCACTGCTTGGGAGCTGCCTGTACACATGACATTGCACACCACTGCACTGCTCATATACATTAAGACTTCCTACCATCCTGGAGCTACAGCCCTTCCCTGACAGGAGATGCAGAACACAGCTCTCGATCATACCATCTCCTCCCCAAAATCCACTCGCACTGTGGACACCTGTCTAAACAGGCAAACACAGGAAGGACTGCTGATTTGCTCCTTCCAGTATTGAGATGTTGCCATCTTTTACTCCCCCCACTCCAAGAGAGATTGTGGCAGGGAGAGTTGCAGCCTGTGTTTCAGAGTTACCTTCATCTCAGAGGAAAATACAGAGTCCCTGCTGCACAAAGCGATCATCAGGACAGACAGGAACCATACACACACTAGCAAGTTATTCCACAGACATGTACTTCGCAGTGCTAGATAGGCACAGCTGGGATTAGACACTGCCAATGAGTCCTCTCTCCTATCTAGCAGTTCAGTACCAGCCTTCACCTGAACATTCTATCTATTGAGCTATCAAGTTGGGAGCAGTAGTTGGACTGGAAAACACTGCTAAAAAAAACAACCAGAAGGGAGAAGCCTGCCTGCATCTGTGGGAAGAAAGTATCATCTTCAGTCTGACAGCCAACAGAAACAACTGTCTTGGTGCTAGGGGTCCAGGTCTGGGGAGAACAGGAATGCCTAGGATCTTCAGAAGGAGGGGTGCCCACAACAGAAAGCTCATGATAATCATCATCAGAAGTTTCCCACTGGAAGAGAGGCTGGGGAGCCAAGCTGAAGGAAGAGGAGGAGACTGGACTAGGAGCTGGGGTAGATGGCACATGGGAAGGCTGAGGTAGGAGTGGGAGGAGAGGTGCAGGGCCAGAGACATGAGAGGGAGCAGCATTAGCAGGGACTGTCTTTGCAGCTTCTTTGGAAGGCTGGAGCGGGGGAGAGGCTGGAACAGAGACTGTCCTCCTTGGGGGGAGCAGGGATTCTGGAGGAAAAACCACCTAGAAAGACACAGAGGAAGAACAATGGTGAATAAATCCAAAGAGGAACCAACAAGCACTTCAGGCAACAGGAAGCCTGGTTGTTACCAGTATGTTTATCTAAGGAGAAAAAGCAGCAAGAAAGAGAAGGGAACTAGAAAACGTGCTTCTCCGCGTAGCTCAAGGAAGAGCACCATCTTATACCCAGAACTGCCTGCACAGGTACAGTACTGGGGAAAACAAAGCACGCCTCTATGATAGGCTTCCCAGTGTGGTTTTAAAAATAATCCCCACATGGACATTTGACATGTGACAGTAGCAGACTGTCCAAACAGATACCATCACCAGCACTCTCAGATCCCACTCCAATTCTTAAACATCAAGAACTAGGACCCGTGTGCTGGTTCCCTTTTCAGGCCAGACAAGGGTGAGTAGAAAGAGTTAGGTCTTCATTTCATGTTGCTTAGGACACTCAGAAACTTAATCTGCACCTCCACACAATGCTATCTGGACAGAGGGACATGCTGGAATTTGCCAGCCCATGTCCCTGCTTTCTACCTTCTCTACTTGCTGTCCACCATTCTGCTCTTCCCCCTGGGGTCTGGCAGCAATAATGACCCCCTCTGTCAGCCAGTCATCCTGGCTTTTCCATTCTTCCTGTTCCTGTTTAGTGATGCCCAGTCTGTCCTGCAGCTCTTCAATCAAGTGATCTTGGGACTCAGTCTTGTGAAGTATGGCAGGACCTGGTTTACGCCTTGGAGAGAGGTCACGATACATTGGATGCACATTTGCAGTCTCTTTTGTCCTCTTGATTAAAGATTTAATCTAAATGACAAAGGCAATAGTATCAGCAGAGAAGAGCAATGTCAGAGCAAGCCCCAAGATGCAACAGCACAAACTCAAGCCATTAGTGACAATTGTGAGCAGGAAGAGTGACGACATTTATTCCACAATGCCAAAATTCCTCTTGGCACAGCCCAGAACAGTGACTCAGTGCAAGGAAAAACCCCATAAGGATAATCACAGCAGCCAAAAATAACTATCTAGAAAAGGAAGGGAAAGATTAACCAGCAGGAAGCCAAGATAGGAGGTGCAGCATGACCACTCCACTGAGCATTAAAGAAGCCTCAGCATCACAAGGACACAGAGCAGCCTCTCTGTGTTTGCCCTTTACAGGCATAAGGCTCTTGGTCAGAGATGTCTGGTGCACAAAGCATACTTCCAGCGCTGGAAGGAACACCAACAGCTCCAGCAATGAGACCTAAAAAGGCTAGCAGAGCAGAGGAGCTGCCATCCCAAGTCAGGAACATCCTCCAGTGGCATGAAACAGCCCTTTAACTTTTTAGAGGCCTCTCTGGGCTGAGCCTTACCCCAGTTAGGGAATAGGAGTCCATTTCACAGGGAAGTCCCTACAAACTGCCATGTTCTGTGCTGCTGACTGACATGCAGAAGAGACCACAAGAAAAAGCAGAGGATTTCAAACCTCCATGACATGCAGCTGTCAGTAACATTGCTCAGAGCTGCATGCTGTTAGTGTGGGTGAGTCCAGGCACACTCACACCACACACAAAACGTTAGTGCGCTGTCAGAACAGTCCTAGCTAGGACTCATCCTACTCCTGCATTCATTCAGTGCCTGCCTGGCCTGATGCAGAAATCCTCTCAATGGGTGGTTTGGAGATGCATGGCAGATCCCATTCAGCTTTCCAAACGTTTTCAGGAGATTCCGGAGCGACTGCAGAGCTTCTGAACTGCTCATTTTCCTGGTCTCCTCCAGCTTTGTTCATGTTAGCAGTACCTGCCTCCCTAGGAGTTCTCTCTCTGCCCTGCCTCTTCTTGACCAGATCAGGACAGCCATCTACCTTGGTTTCATGTGGTACTTCAGCCTTTAGCTCCTGTCCTTGCTCCACCACAAACCCCAACTGGTTTTTAGTGTCTGGGAAGACATCCCACCGATCCAGGGCCACAACAGAAGGTTCATACACAGGATTCAAAACGCTGTCATTCTTCGCACGTGCCTCTGGCACATGTGCAGACAGCTCCAGGGCCCACAGCTCATCTAAAGCTGTTTCCACATTTCTGCCCTGGGAAGGAAGGGCTGAATTGTCCCTGAATACTCCCTGCTGATCCAGCTCTTTAGGTATCTGCCCGTTCCCTTGACCATTTAAAGTTTTTGAAAATGGTACACTTGAGATTTTGGGGTCAGTTCTCTGCTCCTTCTTCTCAGTCTCTTTTGCCAAATCATTCTCTAGGCCTTGTGCATCCACATTAGCAGATCTACACAGAAGCTCCACACTGGAAGCTGGCACAGCCTGGAAAACGTTTCTAGAAGAGTCAGGCTTTCTGCTCAGCCGAACCAAGCTTGCAGAGGTCATCTGCTCCCCACGAGTAGCAGAACCAGAAAAGACTCGTGGCGGGGGCACAGGGACCATTTGTGGCAAACAGGGCATACGTGGAGGAGCGGCAGAATGCCCTGAAGTAGGCAGAACTACAGTGTTACTGCCTTCCTCAATGCAGAGGACTGCTGAGGCAGCAGATGCTGGCACTGCCAAGTCCCCACTGTGACTTGCAGAAGGGTGTCTGGAATGGGATAGCACTGTTAAGCTGTGAGGAGTGCTGCTGGAGTCTGCATTTGCTGAACTGGGAACTGGTTCTAGGGAGGGTTCAGAAATCAGAGACATAGTGGAACTAGTCTGCAAAAAGGAGACAGAAGGAATAAGGAGAGAAAAAGATAAAGACAGAGGTAAGGAGAAGGAAAAAAGCAAAGAATTAAGCATTACAGCAATCATGACTTCCAAATCAAAGAGCCATGTTGATCCAAAGCCTTACTTCCAAGAGTAATGAAGGAAAAAGAGGTACCAAAGAGCAGAACCAGTATGACATTGTGCTGATCTTCACATGAGATTACAGGAGATGAAGTTCTACAGCCATCAAGATCCTTTTCCTATGCCCTCCTTCTAAGTGATAGCTCATGTGTTCACCTGCAGCTGTGATGGGGGCATGCAGCAGCCACTAGGAAGCCAGCTACAAGCCCAGGAATGTCTAGACTGTGAGTAAAGGTCACATTAACTTACTCATAGTCAGACATGTAAATTTTACATTTCAAAGCTGAAAAAAAGCAATCAATGAATAGAACAAAGCATGACATTTTCTTCTTGATACACTAATAAAATGCTCCAGTTGGCTGAATTCACGGCAATGAAAACAAAGCCTCAGGGCATTCACAGCAAGAACAGATGACATGGGCTTTGTTCTATTCACATCACTAATCTCACCTTGGACGGGACACATACTGAATCTATACGAGTCTGTCAGTCACTCCATGCCCTTGTAAGCATTGCTTAGGTGGCTAGATTAGCCTCTTCCCCTTAGGCCAAAGACTACACATTTACACTGTAATAAAATCAGCATTAATTTTGATCCAAAATACACTCTAATAAGAGCAACCGATACAGAGTTTTTGGTTCTCCTTGACTTATAGGGTCTTTTGAAAACAAAAGATCGTGCATCCTCCTTTCCCCACTTTCAGTGGTTCCTGGCTAAACTCTAGGAGACAAACTAGCATTACTCCTTTTTCTTAAAAAGGGAAAATCAGAACAGTGGCTTGGACAAGTTCACACATCAGGTCAACCTAAGACCAATGCTGAGCCCTCCCAGTTTTAAAAACATATCCACAAAGGATTTCCAAATCCAAGAGCTATCAAGACCTGCTCTGATTCTTAGTCACATTTTCCAAAGAAGCCTCAAGAAGTTAGACGCTCATGCTCTAAGGCAGCAGGGCACGTAAATTCCTAAGCCCATGCATGCTATCTCAGTCTTTACTTACCTTTCTGGGATACTTATCATGAATAAAAGGATAAAATTAACCAGAACATGCACAAAATCTGCCAGTAGATGGAAGAGACATATACCTTCAGCTGACCTAAGCTGCTACCATCCCAAGGGGTCAGGAGCTGGCACGCACACACACTTTTGGGAAGTCACAACAGTAGTGCTACAGGGAGACCGTGCTCAGAAAGGAAAGAGCAACAGGGGACCACAATTCATTACAGATTGCTCCTCCCCTCAAATAGCACAGCAAGACCCACAGCGACAGCAGAGAGGAAAAGGACTAATAAGTATATTCAGTAGTTAAAATGAGGGAATTTCCCAATATCGCTCTCCCCCTGTATTTTGCCTAAGCTGGATGCACCTGTAAAAGTAACCTGGTTTTATGCTGTGGTTCACGCTTAGTTTCCAGACTTCCTAAAATGAAGCCAGTCATTTTCAAGGCAAGACTAACATTGTGCTCAAAAGCAAGTATTTCCAGCATATTAAAAACATACTAGCTCCAAGATAAGAGCAATGGTTAAACACTCAACAGTAATACAACAGCTAAATACAAGCATCTAGCTATGCAGTAAGTAGGCATCATATTACACAGAAATGGCAGAGGTGGAAAAAACAAGTGCATTAAGTAATATCAGTGCCTGCTGACTGATGAGCTAGATAATCAAAATCAAATGAATGCTGTAAGCAAAAAGAATGAGCAACTCATTAAAGCGAGCAAAAAGATGATAAAAGGGTAATGTATCAGTCTGTAACAGCACCTTTTACTCTGGCGTATGAGGCAAATTAAACATCAGTGCCTCCACTCCTCTCATCCCCATCTACTGCAACTTCTAGTTGTAGCAACTCCAACTAATTACACATCATACTTAGTTTTTCTGTCCTATTTCTTGCAACCACACACAGATCTGGTACTTGAATGGTAGCCTTTCATCTTTCACCTTTGCAAAGACTCCACTTTTCTCCCTTACATCCTGCCTCTGGTACAGACTAGAAATACATATTTACAGACAAGCTACCACAAGTTGGCACAAATAGACGAGGTAAAAACAAACAAAAAGGACTGAAGGGAAAATGAAGCAACCCAGAGGACAGTAAAAAGGAAAGTAACAGTTAAAAACAGTAAATGACAGTATTAACAAAAGGAAAAAGATCACAGAAGCCATGTTCTTTGTGCTTCAGGAAGAATGTTTAGACACAGATGAGCTCAATGCCTTGCAAAAATACTAATGCTGTGTTTATAAACCCCAAATCTTAAAATCTTGCTGCATTTCAGTTTGCTCTCAGAGCTCAACTAGAAACTAAGCCAGGAAGGCGGGCAGTATTACAGAAAGCAGCTAGTCTCTGTCATGCAGGTTTTATTGGAGTTGCACAAAGATTCTAAGGCCTTTTCTCAAGACTGTAAAGCATTTGAACACCCACGCTTAAAAATGTCCCCTCCTTGTATCTTGCAAGGAAAACCTGTGCTGGGCAAGGTCATTCTCAGTTGCCAAGAGCTCACCTAGGAGCAAAGGCTGGTGGCAGCAACCACACCCCGAGCTTGTTTTCTGAGCCCTGATAAAAGCAGCAGGGGCACGAGGCCATAGCGCTCCAGCTCCCACTGCACGTGGAAGGAGCAAGGCAGGGTATGCCAGCAGCGCAGGTGGGAACTCTCTCCAGCTTCACAACAGTGCAGTTTTTCAACCAGACTGAACAGACACTTGTGGATATCCTGCACTCTACCCTAGGACCTAATATGGAGAAAAAGGCAACACTAAGGTGTCAACATTTGCAATTGACTAAATACACACTACAGTAAGTCTAGAGAACACAGTAACTCCTAGATTCTCACAAAATGAAGTACATGTGCCAGAAATGGCAGACTGAATTCAATTCCAGCAAGTGCAAGGCAAGCAAAGTGCCTCAGAGTGTGCATGCTCACTGCTGGGTTCTGAACTCACGCACTTCGTCAGAACTCCAGGTATTGTAACGACCTCCATGAAACCCACAGCACACATCAAAAGTGCTCATATGAATGGTGGTACAGAGAGAACAACTAACAGCAAAGCTGTCACTGAATGTCCAGTCTACCTCTCCTCACAAAACATTCCTCAGCTCTGGCTGCCCCACCTAAAGTCACGGTAGGAAGAGATAGAGTTCAGCACAGACAAGAAACACCAAGCATCAGCAGAATCTTCCATACGAGGAAAAACCAGAGAGTTAGGGACCTTCTTAGGATTAGAAAGCAGACTTGCATGTGTATGTGAGAAAGGCAAACCCAACAATGACAACAAAGAGAATATATTAGACATTTGCTTTCTCCACCTCTCTCAGAACAAATTCAAGTGAGTAATTCAGCAAGGCTATAAGCAAAGCAGCTGAAAGTAGAAAGTAAGAAAAGAAAACATTTTTCATTTTGCTATGATTATGGGTAAATGAAGTCTCATGAAAATAAGCTCCACAGTTAATCATCTAGTGCAAGAATGATAACATACCTACATGAATAAAGAACAAGTTATCCAAGTACATATGCCAAGTGCTTCACATATCAAGATGACCATGGGCAAGTTACTCCTGAGCTTATCCCACTATGGGATTTTTACGTGCTACTTGTGACAGAAGTAGCAGTTCTTTTCCAATACAATAGCTTGATTTCCAAACAAGATTCTGAATAGCATTTGCCATCCTCTGCCCCCACAAGAAGCTCAGACTTTAATCCCACCTTGAGGTGAATAAGAGATACTGTTTTAAGATGGAAACCTTTGAAGTCTCCAGCTGTCTGATGCAAAGGCTTCAGTGTTCACACCACATGCCTGGAAGACCCTCCTCAGGGAAAGCACATCAGGGTAAAAATATACTCCAAAGAGGAGGGTCATCCCACAGAACAGAAGAGCCCGGTCTCTGTCAGTAAGCAGACTGGTGTCCCACACTCCCTTACTTCTTGTTAAGTTGTAGCACAGCAAATAATTCATGCTGTACTGAGCAGTAACTAAGCTCATTATCTTTGGCAAACAGACAAACTGCAGAACCAAAGGAAAAACAGACCCCAGAACTGCCTTACCCTGCCAATGATGAGAATTTATAGCAGTTGAGAACACCTACAGCAGCACTCAGAAAGCACAAATACCACCACAGGAAGCTTCTCAGAGCAAGTCTGAGAGGTAAAGAGGGCATTCTGGAGACCAAAGTCAGCAGATGGGGCTAACAGGCAAGAGAATCTGGGGGTGAGGAGGGACAAGATGAAGCATTAAGTTGTCATGGTAGGGTACCTTAAAGTCAGAGAGAGATGCCATCAGCTCATCCAGTTCTCGTGTGGCTGAAGAAGCAGATATACGGGTCTGCTGCTGACTGGCGGTGACCCGCTGGGGGCTGCTCACCTCACCTTGGCTCACAGTGATTGCAGGGCTGACAAGAAAGAAAAAAAAAAGGGGGGGGGGGGGAAAGTGTGTGTTTAAGCCTGGGAGAGCACTCCTAGACTGAAAGTCCCCCTGCTCCCCCAAGCAAGCACAGCATGATGAGTTTCATCAGCACTGCCCACCCTGGCCAGCCCTCCCCCAGACCCAGCTTCCACAACACACACACATCCTGTCTCTCTGCCAAGTCTAACATGAGCGTGTACACGCACACACACACACACCCCCATCCATTAAGAAATGGACGATGACCAAACATTCATTTTGTCAGACAGTGGGTATTTGTCATCAGCTATAAATCTGAGTTTGAACAATCCAGTTCTCGTAACATGACTTATGTATTTTTTCATCCAGGAGTAGATAAAAGAGCACCAGCATCTTCATGTGCCTGCTTGATTTCTGACCCTTTAGTCAAAGCCCATCTTCTGTCTGCCACTCTCCTGCAGCATCTGCCCCTACACTACAGTCACTATTCCCACAAGAGCCTGTCCCACCCCACCCAAGCCAGCAACCACCAAAACACCACTCACACTGGACTTGGCACAGAACTCTCCAGCTCATCCAGCAGGCTCTCCACACTGGGACGCACATCTTCGATCCCACGTGCACCATTTCGCTTTGGCTTTTCTTTTGTAGGGGGTGCAGCCTTCCCTCCCACAGAGCTGCTGCTCTCTGGGACGACATAGTGAGGTCCAGTCACGCTGGGCAGCGATGGGCTTCTGCTGGCTTCATCTTAAGAAAGGGGAGGAGAAAAGAGCCATTCAGACCCCTAGGTCCATACATACATGCTAATCACAGGCAAGAGCAACAAATTGCCCAGAAATCTTGTGAAACACCCATCTTTGAGGATATTCAGAACTTAACAGCACAAGGGTCTGAGCAACCTAATCTAACTTTGAAACTTTAGTTAGAGCCAATTCTGAAGTTGGCCTTGCTTTGAGCAGGGTGCTGCACCACAGACCTCAAGAGATCCCACCCATACCAAATGAATCTTTGATCAGGGGCTGGAGGGGTCTCCCTCAGTAAGGATGTTGGAAGGAAAAAGCAGGCTACTATTTTGAGAATCAAACTATCCACTCATACCACACGTCTTGCTATTCCTTACCTGCTGGGAAGCCACTGGCAGGATTATGTTGAACAGCATTCAGTTCCAGAAGAAGTCTGTCCAGTTCTGAGAGGTTGCTGCCCAGAGAGGAGCTGGTCATTGTGGGAGATGGTTCTGCTGACTTCTGCTTGTTTGGGAAACTAAAGATAAAAAGGGAAGTGTGAAACTTCTATGTCAAGATACAGCAGAAGGATGGAGGGAAACTTACATTAAGTTCACAAAGTTTACCCATATACTGTATTCTTTTCAAGCTGATGCTTTTAGCTCTGGGGGAAAGATGTGTGCTTTGTGAAATGACTACAACACAGTCTCTGCTTAGCCACATCTTCACTTGTGAGTTACAAAGAAATAGCATTGATGGACAGGGCCTCAGATTTTAGGACTGTGTGCTGCACAGCCCTGTAGCAAAGAGTTAACCCATCTGCAGATCCAAGACGCACAGAACAGCAGCAGAACCATTAGCTCACATACAGGAAAATTACTTGTTTCTGCTGACATCACACCAAGCAGCAAAAACCTCCCCCCTGAAGCAAGGGAATGCAGCGCTAGCACAGGCTGGAGAAAGAGGCAAAGTACAAACCTCAAGCTATCAACAAAAAGTCAAAAGCAGCAGGTTATGTGGTAGCCTCTTGCAGCACTCAAGGTCTCTTTTCAAGTCCTCAAACCTTTAATTTGGGGAACTCTAATCAACTTATAAGAAAGTTATTTGAAACTATTTTCTACCGTGTTAAATACACAAGCCCTGCAAGAAGTTTACCTGTGCACAAGTGTGTATAAAACACCGGCTGTAATTATTGCTTATCCTATATGGATGATCCCATTTACCACACACAACTGCAAACTGTTTCAAAGCAAAACTTAGCACGAATGCAGTGATTTTTATAGTAATTACATTGTAATTCCCATCATCAATGGCAGGGAAATGATTTTCTCCTAGTTTTACAAATGAAGAAATAACTTCTAATGCTCTAGAGGTTCTTATTCTATCAAAAAGATACTTTCCAAATCCAAAATGGGAACTTCTGTCTTGTGCACACTACCACATTATGCTCAGAAAGTTAATATGTAACAGGCTTTAGTACTCTGACACCTATACCACCAGTGACAATTATGAAATTCCATAAGGGCAGTTATTATCCTTCTCTTCAGACTGGGGCGGGGGGGTGGGGGGTGGAATATCCACAAATGCAATCTGACGAGGGCATACTTCATCCCGACCCAAGCACACAAGCTACAATTCATACCAGAACCAAGCCATGCCAGACCCTTGTACAGGAGGACTTATGGCTGTAATTACCTCCATTTTGTACTAATTGCATGCAGCCATCTGAAAAAATTGCAATTACTGCCTCCATTGGGCCATCTCTGGATATGCCTGCCTCCACCCAGAATTAGTTCTGGTTGAAAGCAACCTCCTGCTCAGCAGAAGGAGCTAGGCATGGTTAGAACACGACACCAGAGAAACACCAGTCTCCACACTGTAAAAAGGTTCCCAGGACAGAGTACATTGTAGGGAGCCATCAGAGATGAAGTTCTGACAGCCTCTTCCTCACTCATCCCCATATCAGCAAAAAAAGTCTGTCCTACTGTACAGGCTACTCCTCCAACCTCCCAGTGTAAGAGCAGCTGCCGTTGCAAGTATAAACTAGTTATCTATCATCTACTGAGATGAAAGTTTTAAGAAGTTCGAATTTACTTGAAAATTCAAGTCATTGCACATCCTGCTAGGCCACAGGTAACTGAGCTCCCTGGGTTAACTGACCCAAAGGCCACCCACCTCCTAAAGAACTTTTGTGCTGCTTAACTAGGGGATGGATTTGTCACTTGTCTCTGAATCGTATCCTTCACAACACAATCCAGATCCTGTTCTGTCTGCTGGATCCTTAACCTCTTCCGCAGCTGAGCAAACCAAAGGTCAGGTTTGAAGTGAGCATGAAAGTTACAGTGGCCTCTTACAAAAGAAGTAATTAAAACCGACACAAGGCAACATAACATACACAGGGAGCAGTGTTTGTTTCCACTTACAGAAGGCAGCTTGAGCCACAGCAGGCTCAAGTTGTGAGTCAGGCTTATCTCTTAACAGGGACAAGATACCTGTAGACGTGTTCCTCTTCACTGGCACGAGGAGAAGGAGAGCTGAGCCCGTCTCTAGGAACAGAGGCACTGGAGCTTTTGGCACTAGAGCTGTATATAGGAGACTGGGACTGCGGCTGTGGAAACAAGATTTGCATTGGAAACAGAGAACACAAAGTGAATACATACACTGCTGCATTGCAACCCCACACATGGACAGGGCAGAACAAAGCCCAGCAGAAGAAAAAAAAGATCTGCTATATAGCCAAGCCAGCTTCTATCAGATGAACTACACCACAAAAAAAACCGTTCTCCACTTGCTTCAGATTTGCCTATGAGTCGCAGATGTGTGCTGGAAACCCCCAGTCTGCTTTCCATAGGCTACAAGACAGATGACTAACACTAATCTCATCACACCACCATTTTGTTGGAACAATGACAAGGGATTTCAAATTCTTTTTTGCCATTTGCTCCAACCAGTTAGTTCTATTAAAAACCCACACCTCCCCCCCATTTCCCCATTGTTCATAGCCAAACTCATCCTCACTTCTTGCTATTCCCTCCCCTCGTCTACTTCCTTCAGAGATACTGCCCCAACAAAACAAGCATGCACCCTCCCCATCCACACACATTCACTTACTTGCTGGTGGACGTATCTGGGTACGTTGGGTTGCCACTGGTCTAAGGGGTCAATCACAGTGCCATTCAGGGCCTCATTGGAAGGTGGTGGGGGCACTGGAGGTGGCACAGCAATCTCCTGGTACGTGTGGTTTCCAGTTGGATAGGAGTAAGGTGTTTCCTCTGTCAGAAACACTGGTCGTTTGGAGATATGTGAGGTGGTGGATTCCAGGTCTGCCAGTAAGGCGTCTGCAGGAAAGAAAGGGGGGGGGGGGGGGGGGGGGGAGAAGGTAAAATCCTGAACTACAGCTTTTTCTCTTTCATCTCATTCAGGATATCTGTATCAGAAGGTCTTTGGGAAGACTTTTCTTCTAGGGTGATCTACTAAATGCCCTGAAAAACATTACTGCAGCCCAGGACTGAACAGGTTAATCAAACTTCTAGCACAAAGAAAACACCAAAAGGTAACAAAGCAGCCAGAAAAACTGTGTCAGTGTCAGATTTTTGTCTTAACTGGAAAACCACCTAACAACAGGGACCTGTACTCTCACTGCACTGTGCAGAAGAGGAACCTAGGAGAAACCTGCCCAGAGATCAACTCGCAACAGGATATTGACACAGACTAATTACAGGCCCCACATCATCATCACAGAGTCATTTACTGTGGCCGCAGGCACTGCTTTCTGCAGGAAACAAGATCTCGGGAGGGGTTTTCTCCAGAGTCTAAAGGTAGTGGAAGAAGCATGAAACTTTCAAATTAGTCCATCGGTGCAGCAGGAGTACGTGTTTCAGTTTTCCTAACAAAAATCCCTCTCAGTACAAACAGTTAACTAGTTTCCAGAGGCTGCCAGGTAAACGCCATTTCTTCTCCTGGAAACAATTCTCAGCTTGCTGGGTGGAGACTGCTCACAAATTCCTGAAGAGAAGAAAAACTTCCACCAGCTAGAAACACCATCACTCATGCCAGGCAGAGGAACCCACGTCACACAGTTAGCACCTCTCAGAAATCTTAAAGCAGGAAAAATGCTCTCCCTCAGAGATGGGGCATGAAATGGCATTCCCACCTTTCTGGATTTCTCCCTGCAAACTATCCTCTGCTCATTCCCAACCCTGCACTCCTCTGCAGTGACTCACAGGCAAATCCTGACTTGTGGGACCTTCTGCCCTGTGAACCCACCCTGCCGAGCCCACTGCAGTCCCTGGTGGGGGAAACTCCAGCGAGCGACTGCAGGTCTGCACTGTACTCACTTTCTAAAGAAAGCCTCACTGGCCGGGTGCCCAGCTTTCCACTGGGGCAGCAAGCTCTAGTGCACACCTCTTTAAGACTATTAGAGAGGAGCCGGTTCGCTAGGGACATCCGCACTCTCCATTATAAGAGCATCAGGACATACCTGGCAGGCCCCTTTGGAGATGTGGAATTCAGCCAGACAACAGTAACGCAACTTTGGCACGGTTAGTAGAGGAGGCTCTCAGAAACCCCCCGGATCTCCCTCCCCTCCACGCAGACCCAACTGTCTTCAGGCAGCCTCAGCAGGATTTGTCTTTCTCCTCCCGCACACAGCAGGTACTTGATACTCAGGTTTGGGGTGTGAGGGCTCAGCCTGAGCGTAGCCATCCTGCAGTATCCTCCACCAGGGTCACAAGGAGCTGAAGTTATCAGGTGGCACCAGAATAGCAACCGAGCAACTGCTCACCCTAATGGCTGCCTACCACCGGCTCGAAGAGGGCAGGCACCTGCCAGCTCAAAGCCACTTCCTGAGCAGAGCAGACCACATCAGCCAATGCACTTAGCAACCCTTCAAGAAAAGATATTAAAGGGTCAAATGGAGGACAGTATTATTGCATTACAAGACGAGAAAGGTGCCGCTTTTATATTCACTCTCTTCGACAAACCAAAGCATCACAAAAAAAAAAAAAGCAGTCCTGCCCTCAGAGAACAGAATACAGCCATTAGCAAATTAAATACTGCGTTAAATTAACTCTGTACACCTCTCATTTAGTCAAAAAGATGCTCCAAATCATTTAAGCCACAGGCATCTTCCTAGAGGGGCCAAAACACCCCAGAAGCAGATTCTCTGAAGGGATACAAGCTTTCTGCAGCTGGGGAAAAATGAACTTAATCCTCTTTTTAAGCAAAAGAACAGCTGGTGGATTCCAGACTGAAAGGCACATACCTCAAGGGAACTGCTGAAGAGCTGCAATTCCTTCAATCAGGCAGGTCCTATGACTGGAAGTTTCGTGCACACAACCTCCAAGAGAAGTGCTATCCCAGAAGGTGTGGTTTTTGCTTCTCCCCACCAATGACAAAGGCAAATCAAACTCCACCAGGAAGTGAAAATCCCATGAGGGTGCTGGGCTCCGCCAGCCCTGCAGAGGGGACCCAAACCATTTTCCACCCTCCACCCCTAGCCTTCACTGCAGGACAGGCGGATGTAACCATCTCGCCACAAAATTCACCTCCTCGGCTCAGCACTCTGCTGAATGAACCATCGGACAGAAATCCACTGCTTTTTACTAACGGCACAGAAGCGAGTTCAGCTAGATTTACTGGTTTACTTTTACAAGTCTGCAGAAGAAGGGGGGGTCTGGAAATACCAGGAGCACTCTGCCCCCAGGTTGTGAAGGAGTTAAGGAGAAGATATTACAGTTTAATGATTAACTTCCCCCATACCCTCCCCCTTCCTGACTTGAGCAAACAAGGCAGAGCTGAGGAACGGGAAGCGGAGGGAGGAGAAAAGGCTGGAGAGGAATCACTCGGTTACTCAAACTGCACTTCAACTTTACAACTGATACCGAAGCAGCTGCACGAAGGCACCACCCCACCCGGCGGGACAGGAAAAGGAGCAAGTCAGGAGCAGGACAGGCGCTCGCACACCGGTTTACGGGTGGCAAAGGACCTCTCCGTGTGCTTGCTCGCCCCCATGTTCTGCAAACCCCGGGTCCACCCTTCCTCACGCCCCAGTTGCTCCCTCCAAGCTCACAGCCACGACCGAGGGAAGGTCTTCCCCATTCGCGTCCATCCTCGTTGCTGCTTCCAGCCACACAAACTGTTCTCCGATCCAATCCCATCAGCAACCACAGTTCTCTGAAGTTTTGCTGGACTGGGAAGTTGTGTCCATTCAAAGGGTCCAACAACGGCAGCAGAACTGCCCCGAGGAGGGCAGGGCGAGAGCGGTGGTGGCACAGTGCCCACTCAGTCCACCCCACCTTGCGGGGCTTCACCCTGCAAGAGCAAAGCAGCTCTGCAACCCACAGGCACAGGCTGCAAAGCGCTCCCTTGGAGGTCAGCCTAAGGACTTTTGCAGTCCAGAGACCAACTCGAGGCCGTTATTCAAAACCCAATCAAGGGGATTAACATTTTTTTTTTTCCATGCAGCACCTCAGCCCACGAGGTCCCAAAGCACTGTGCATTCATTTAGGATTCATGCAACTTTTTAACACTACCAGAAAACAACATGAGAGAAGAGATGAGGGAAAAGAAGGCAGATTTATTGATGGAAAAAAGATGCATCGCTCGCTCTCTTTCTTTTGCAAAAGGGACCAGACAGCTGTAACCTGATGAACTGCAACAAAGATGCTGTGCCTTGTGCAGTGCTGCACCTCACGTTACAGGATTGAGCGCACCAGAGTGACCGCTCCTTAAATAGAATATTAAACACTTAAATAGAAATATGAAAGGTTCGATCGATTTATTGGGTAATGAAGTGTTCCTTCCCAAGGCGACTCCTGAGGGACAGTGCTGCAGGAGGTGTAAATCAACCAGTTAGTCCCTCCCAACCCGTAGGAAGCAGTTGACGGGATCATCCTAACGCACTGACGCAGACCAGTTCACACAACCACCAGCCATCAGAGGGCACCACTACATCCTTACATGGACAGAAAGATGAAGCCTGACAGCAATGGCTAACTTGGCAGTAACTTCACCTTACTTGTTCATCCCCGCAGAGTCGGGAACCTGTCCCTATTTTAGGCACACAGAAACTTTCCGCGGGTGCCACGTGTGCTGCACCTCCCCACGGAGATGTGCATCTTCACACCAGCACATGCTGCAGCATCTCAGTGGTTATCACCCAGTACTCCAGAAACACCCACACACACTGACCTCACCACAGTTTTACTGCTCCCACAATACTCTCTAAAATACTACAGACACAGCTCTAAGAGGCAGACTCTCCCAAGGTTAAAAGATCAGAGATTCATTTATCTCTAGAGGATAGATTTAACCATTTTGTAGCAATAAAGTAAAACAGACAGGGTTATACTAGATCTTCAAGCCATTGCTCCTCCATAGGATCACCCCCCCTTCCACTCTCACCCCTACAAGAAGCTACTAACACAACCCACAGACAAAATGTCAACTCACAGACATGTGGATGGAGTGGAATCACACAGTCCAGTTTCCAAAGACTCAGCAGGGCTCAGCCTACCCACAGGCATGGGCTGTGCATATAGAAATTTGTATCTTCCACTCTATTAACAGTGTGCTGCTCAGTGGGGTGTGGAAGAGTGAGGGATACTTGCTAAAACACCACCGACCCAGACGCTGCTGCTTGTCATCATTATGCTGATGCAGTCACACAGCTGATAAAACGCGAGCTCACTGTCCACTGCAGCACAGTGCATCTCAACATGTGCATGCCTGGGTACTCCACAGGCTCAGGTAACTTGGCCAAGCACCTGGTAAAGCTGCACGCAAACATAAGACAGAGGCACAGAAGGAGAGAGTCCTCCTCCCTCCACTGGGCAACGCAAAAATTACATGCTCAATTGAAATCACATTCAGGCCAGAGGGCTAGTCAAACCACATCCTCCCCAGTATGGGAGAACATTTGTGTTCACATTCAAGTGGTTTTTCTACACAGATTTTCCTGTGGAGGAGGGACAGTTAAAGAATGATATCACATTTGATATCTTTACTGCTATAAAGCACTCCAAGACATCTGGAGGTCCAGGTGCATTAGTTTGCCCCTCTCTCCCTTCCCTCCCTTTTGCAAAAAATCACTATTAAGTATGAGGTCCTTGGGATTCTGGTCTTCAAATCCCACACACAGCTCTGCATATAGATTAGATATGTATGAGTGGCCCTTAATACCAACTGCATTGCTTCAAGGTAGTTCCCAGCATCTGCCAAAGCTCTGCTAGTCATTTAGACAGCTTGGGACAAGAACTCTCAAGCTGACATCCAAGGCATTGAACCAAGATGAAATCCCTTTTACCAAGAAAATCAGCAAGACGAAAGAGCAGGACAATACCTTAGGGTAAGTCCCATTTACCACTTCAAGCTGCACTGAAAAGAGTAATCATCTCTCAAGTTATATACTGCACATTCCTGCGCTATCTCCCCAGCCCACACCTCTGTCAGGCCGAGGAACAGCTCACGCATTCCAGGGGCTCCGACGCAGGCTCCTTCGCCATCGCTGCGTGTCAGCACTCGCTGTCCTGCAAATGCAGTATCCTCCAGCAGAAACAGCCTCATGTTCAGCCGCAGGGGCACATTCTTCAGCTTCCCATATCGCAGGTTTGTCTGATAAAGAGCAGTAATGCCAGCCTAGGGATCACAACGCAGTTCTGAGGTACAGAACAGGAATGGATAACACGGGGGCCCCTTTGTACTGATGCACACATCAACCTCCTTTTCTATAAATCTGAGCCGCACTCAGCCCCCTTAAATAGACAGAGTGAAGTTATTAAAAATAAAATAAAATAAAGGTATTTACATGTATCTTCCCGTATGTCAAAACATACTTTGTTCATTCCCCTCTTCCTGTGCCTTCTGTGCATCTCAAAAATGCTCCTGGATTAAGGTGGCACAGTGAAGCAGAACACATCATGAACTAGGTCTGGAAAAACCTGTGTGACAAGGCATGGACAAATTCACATTTGCCAACTGGCATCAAGCAGCATTTTAATGCTAATTTTTCCTCAAGCAGTAAATAGTTTTCCACTATACATAAGCAGTCTAGGATTTTTTTTTTTTTTTCAAGTGAGGCAATTCAGAGAAATCTAAATTTGCTTTCCTCTGTAAAGGAGGAGCCTTCTACTACTGAGTGTCAAGCGTAACTCCAGCCTCTGTGAGGGCTAGAGAGACACAGCATACTCAGTCAGCTCAAAGATGACAGCATTAGCACCAGAAGAGAGAAAACTACCTCAGATTTCCATATGCAGTTCATCTCTCTCAACAACTGAGGATGAGCTATTAAGCCATGCTGACACAGCAAATCAGAGCATTATCAATATAGTAAGTAGATCAAAAGGACGGTGGTCAAATTTTCTTCTATCTCATCTACTGCTGGGGAGGAAATGGAAGCATAACTGAGGCAAGATACTTCAAATGCCTCAGATATCAGCCTTTCATTTTCAACAGCTGAAAGCCACATCTGCACATCCATCAAACCGCACATTGCCTGTAAATCTGCTTCTTGCATGGGACATCTGGAAAGTGAGCGACACTGGAGACAGGATTCTTCATCCAGCTACCACACAGAGCAAACGTCTTCAGTGTTCAGCCAGAGTCCCATCTCCCCCAGCACCTCTACTGCCACATGTCCCCGACAGCCCAGACACAGCACACTGGGTAATCAGGATGAGATGTCTGAGCACAAACTACAGTATTTCCTCTAATGCAGCTGCAGAGAACAGGTGTCTGCATCTCCCCTCTTCTTCCCCACATCCCTGTTTGCCCAAATAACTAGAACTGCTACAGGTTTTCCTGGCTTAGGCAGCAGAAGATTCCCAGATGACTGGCAAATGGAAATAAAAAGCAAGATGGCCGTAAGGGCAGGTCTAAATGAGGACACAGACTTTACATGATAATCATGTCTCACTCAGCGTAAGACAAATTGCAGACCCCTCATTTGCAGAATGACACACCATTCTCCAGCCCTTTTTTCTTAATACCTGTAAGATGCTGAATTCAAATCCTTGATTTTTGCTGTCCCCTAAAAGAACGAGGGGAATTGCATCTCCAGAACTGAACCCTGAGCTTGCAGACTCATCTGAGCAGCCTCTTTGCAAAATCTCTGAATCCAAACTTTAAAAATCTCATTAGGTTCAAATAAGTCTTCTCTCCCCCACCTCCAGGAGTAAATGCAACTCCAGCTCACATATAGGGAGACAGCTTGGGGCGGTAACCCAATCCCTGGCAAGACAGTTTTACATTGTGAGTAACTGCAGAGGAATGGGGAGCTTGGGTATATTTATCCTATTAAATAGCCTTTCAAAAGAAACATTTGCAATGCTCTAGAAGAGCTGCATCAAAAAGATTTGTTGGAGCCTTGCTATAGGGCTTCTCACTGCCCTCGAGTTTGAGTCTGGAAGGGGTGGGGAGCCCCAAAGAGCAACACTGACGACAGGAATTCCCTTTTAACAGCAGTTTTGACTTTTCTCAGCAAAATGGAAGAGCATTATCAGAAATAGGAAAACCATGAACAAGCAGGTGAATGCATGCATTGACTTCCAGGTAAAAGAGATGTAGTAACAGGTTCTTAAGGCATTATATTCTTATCAATGTTTTTAAATGCAAAAAGATCAGAGACTACAAAACAATGAAATACAAAGACTACATTCAAAATGAGGCCTTAAAAATTCAAAGTGCAATTAGATGCTCTTAGAATCCTGAAGCTCTCTGGTTCACATATATAGAAAGCACGTAAAATAGTTTGGCTTACTTTCTAAAACATTTTGAGAAGGGGACATTTAAAAGTTTTCCAAAATTTAACCAATATGTTGAGAAGATGGTTAGAATACAGGACACATAACAGCGCTCAGCTCTCTTGTGAAGCAGGGACAGATTGTTATTTAAGATACAGAAAAATTAAAGGCACATCAGATAAGTAATTTGCCAGACCTAACAACTGCTGAAGTACCAGTACAGAGCAGCCACTGGTATTTTTACTTCACATTGTCTAGACCTGCCTAGAGGAAGTTCAGATGACATGGTCAAAAAAAAAAAAAAAAAAAAAAAATCACTCAGCTATTTCTTTAATGTATTCCAGTGACTGATGTTTATTCGAAGCCCTGCGCTTTCTCATTATCAAGGTATTAGTGCAAGTCATGCCTTGTGTCACTGCTTAATAAAAAGAGTGTCCAGACTAGTATCAATACGTGGTATGGTGAACTCCAACAGAAGACAATATCCATGAAATCCTTGCAGCTTCTCTGTTCTTTGAAACCAATACCGCCCCTTAGAATAAGCAAGACTATGCATTTGTGGCACTGATTTACAAAGTTGTGTGGGTGCTTCAGAAAAGCTTAACAGTAAAGGCAACCATCTAGTAGCTGTTATGCCTAGCTACACCAGGATGCAGAGACAAACTAAACAAGAATTCATCCCGTGACAAACAGAACTGCTTTCAAAATCACATGATGGCAGCCACCATGAATACTATCTATGCCATAACTCGAATACGGACAGCCAAACCAGTCAGCTTTCCCCAGTACAACAGCCCAGGCACCCAGCTCTGACCACTATCAGCAAATGTCTAAACAAAGACAAGACACTGCACTGTGAGATGTGGTCTACATGATCAGCTGCAACAATGATTGTGGCTTCCTGTCCCAACCACTGAGACCCAAGCTGGAGACTTTAATCCAGAGCTTGTGGCCAACTAACTGGTCACAACTAACAGACACTACTACCACCCCAAGCACGGGGTTGTAAAAGAGTGTGCAACGACAGCCTGTTTAAAGCAATTTCAGTAACTGTTTATCAGTAACTACTCACTGCATATTTGGAGATGAAATGTAAACCCTTTGAGTGTTCTGGCTGTAGTTTCAGCAGAGCTGACACCACCACATGCTGCCAGCATAAGGGAAGGGCCCAGCGATCCCCTCTTCCCCCAGCATGCAAACCCATGCTGTTCCTGGAACTCACCCTGCTGATCACCAGACACTTTCTGAACTAATTCAACTTACTAATCCAGTAAAAGTTTGCTGGTTGGTTTGGGTTTTTTAGATAAACTCGTTACATTTCTTGGAAGCATAGCTCCAGCCACTCTATGACTTCAGCAGCTTTTAGGAAATATTTTAGAGAGACCAATGCCAGAATTTAACCCTTGTCTGAGTGAATAAAACTTCTGCTTTGAATAGGAAATACTGTACTTTTACCTCCAAAACTCAGGCCAGGACACAAACTGTAAAATCCAGCCCCATCCTGCCATTAGTTGAAAGAAATCACCCATCCTCCTGTCTGATTCCCATAATTAATCTGCATCTCAGATGCAGACCAGAAAAACTGCAGCCTGAAAAGGGAGCAGACAGCACAAACTGAAATGCTCTTAAATTCTGGTGACATCCCTCACCACTACCAACCACTTCCACCTGAGCCTACACTGACATTTCATTTTGGCTTTGCAGCCCCAGAATTGTGATATGGCTCAATCAATAGGGCTGCATACATTATGTACCTACCGGTACTATCTCATTTGTGCCACTGAGCTTAAGAGTTAGCTTTTGACAGAGACTACTCCTGACCATAAAACTCTGAAGATGAGCCAACTTTGTATGGTACAAAAACCCAATAGAAGCCATCACGTGAGCTCAGACCTTCCACCAGATCCCTCTGAGGGGCAAGAGGGCTATTTGTACATGTGCTGGAAAACCATACAGGTCACTGTGAGACCCGTCCTGGAACTGGCCACACCACTTCCTTTCAAATTAACACAAGCATTTCACTGAAACTCAGACCTGCCCTGTAACCTCAGCAACGGTGTATTTGTCAGCACGGTGAGGGTGCTAGAGTGCCAGCATCACGAGGGGTCAGCTAGTTCCCATGTAACCCAGCAGCAAGGCTTTCAAGGGCACAGAGACACTGTACGAAACCAGCTGACCAGTCTGCAGCATGACACCAGCAGCCCCTGGGAATCACAGCCCCATTCCTTGAGTGAACATCTCAGATCCACCTCGTCATCTTTGATGCAACAGGCTGGGAAATCCTTCAACTGCTGGCTCCGTTCACACCACCGAGTTGGCAGGAAGGTAACCTAATCTTAACCAGACCCACAGGGCATGGGATCATCAACGCAGCACGCAGGCTGAGAGGCACTGCCTCAAAGATCTGAGTCAGCACAGTTTCCTGGATGAAACAACACAAATCCACAGCACCCTCTGGCCTACAGTCCAAGCTGTGTGAAGGAACCACAAAAGATTTTCCTGTAGGACCAGAATTTTTCCACTTAGCTCTTGAACACTAAATTAGACCCCAGCTGAAGCTGGCTGAGAGAAATGAACCACCACCTACAAAAGAGAAACGCATAGTCATTCTGCCTTCCTCCAGCTTCCTTAGAAAAACTTTCATCCCCTTTCCGCTACCTCCGAACAGTTCATTAGACGGCTGAGATAACAGAAGTCAAGTCTCACAAGGCACATAACTGCTTACATGGTCAGAGAGAAATACTCCTCAATATGTTATAGGTTTGCTGAGCATGCTCACAGTGGAAGTGATTTGTGATTTAAGTACCATCTCCTTTCAGAAGGGATGTACCTGATGCTCCAAAAAAACCGCAGTAGGGTTACCAGACCAATTTCCAAAGAAAACATGGTTTGAACGTGGTTTCTTTTGCTTATCAGCCGACAAGATGCTAAACCAAGTGTAGCCTTTTCAAGTTCCTCAAATTAACCTAAGCTGTCCACTCCACTGTCGTGGCTATCGCATTCAGAAGCTGTCAACAGAAACATCGGGAAGAACAAACTCTTACGGGCACTGAAGATCTAAGCACAGCATAGAGCAAAGCAAGGCCATACAAATCCAGCTTAAGTCGGCTGTTGTATTCTTCACATATTGCCTCCAAGAGGAGTACTTGAACTTACTAGCAGCACTGTGACATCTCTGTTTTCAGAGCCTGCTCCCTCCCAAAGGTGTGTCCTCCCGTTTACTTCTCATTTCCAGAAAGTGCCGGGCGGGGGAGGGAAGGGTTATTTCCTGTCGTATACAGCATCCTCTTTTTTTATAGCATGGCTTTCTCCACACTTGAAGTGAAAAGAGACATCTTATATTTACTTCCCTCTGTTTATAGTCCTGAGCAGCAAACAGCTCATGCCAGGAAAAAACACCCTATGCTAAGACCTGCTGCCTTAAACTGAATTGATGTTCCAGCTTCCTAAACAAGTAAGTGTTTTCAGTTTCACAGCTACCAAAGGCTTCTGAGAATGCCAGATCCCCAGCTACACAAGCCTTGAATGCCTTTGTACAGAGATTCACAGACAGACAACCCACAGTTGTGTGAAGCTAAAAGAGAAAATAATCCCTTGCATGGTTCCTTTCTATCTAGATTCACTGTACTCTCAAACAGAGTCCTCAACAACAGGAAACAATTACCAAAGATGGATAAGCTTAGTCAAAAAATTCTTCCACTGCTCTATGAACAATCTTCAGGAGGGTCAGGAAAAGTTTGTAAAGGGTTTGCAAGTCACAGCTCCAGCACATCCTGTGACACAGCGCATGCAAAAGCAGCAGGCTGAGCTAATCTCAACACCTGTAAAATGTTTAAAAGCACAAAGCCAGGTTCTGGTTTACTGGACAGAGAAGTTAGAGATTGCACAAGAAAAGTTTGTAATATGTAAAACGCTTCACACAGACTTAACCAGCCTTTACTCAGTACTCCAACTCATGACCTCCAGTGATTCAGACCATCATGATTTAAGTAGTACTGTCCTCAGATGATTGTCCCACCCACAAGTTACAGCACTAATAGCAGAAGTGGAAGCCATTTTCAGCCACATTTTGCAGTCACAGCAGTCGACAGCTCCACACCCTAAACCTAAAACTCCACGTATTCCATTTTATATTGATATAACAGGCTGTGACCTGGAGCAACTATAGGCAGTAAAGTCTGCAGCCACTGCACCTGAATTCCAACAAGGATCACAAATCAGAATCCTCACCCTAACATTCACAGCCCCTTGATAGGACAAAAAAAATCATCTACCTTTCAGAAATGGAGAACTGATATGCAGCCCTGAACAGCCCAACATAACATTGCAAGTCCACGTTATATCAGAATAGAAAGCAAGTCTGACTCTCAGGCCTGTACTAAAAATACGTAAGTTGGAATTTCTCAGTCTGAATCTGCAGCCTGCTATAAGCTCCACCTGCTACCAAGTCTTTTGTCAGAATCCTCTCCTTTTGGAAGCAAAGAGACTGGTGTTCCTACAGGTAGTTATAGTTAGCCCTGCGGAAGATTACAGGGAACAATAATCTGCACAAATTAGAGAGTCTCCATTTCTCTCCCTGTGTGTCAACTGCCGCACTGGAAACAGCTCTGGTCTCCAAGGAGGGTAAGTACAGCCTCTGATGGTCCCCTCTCCTAGACTGGCTCTTCTTGTGCAAGATCTATTTCTGATCTCTGCCTGACAGCAAATACATCTTCAGGCATTTCCAGGAAGTCCCAGACAAAGGCATTAGCAAATGGCCAGTATTGACCTAACTGTCTCTGGGAGGGAAGCGACTTGGCTCAGACAAAAGTAAAGGACATTAGCTCTGTTCAAACACGGCAACACTCAAACTGAACAACAGTGAAATGGCATCCTGGCTGAGTTTGGTGGAAGGAACAGATTGGAGTGAGCGTAAACATTTTACACGAGCGACTAAGCAGCTAATACCATCTCAGTACTGACCTGGGCTGGATTTCAGCCAACATCCTAGATGGAAAAAAAATTAAAAATAAAAATATTAGTCACCAATGCACTAACCTTTTTAGTCCTCTATTTATCCTTACGCGTGCAAAATAGTAAGTTAACCCTCCTCATGCATGCTATAAGAATTTTTATTTGCTGCTGGCTTCCCTCAGAAAGTTTCTAGAAACTGGGATCAATGTTCAAAAAAGTCCAACAAGATATGCTCTCCTCTGCCAAAACAAAAGAAAAATATTCATGAAAACCAAACAAGCAGCCACTGAACTGACCCCTCAGGGACAATTTCCCAGGGCCAAAGCCTCTGATCAAAATACCAACTCCCTTGTATTCCTACAGGAAGAGGGGCTCAGCCAAGCCAGCTATCTGAGGAACCAGACCCTTCCTGCTACATCAGCATGCAGCTACTCCACAAGCGCTAGGTCAAAACACAGCACGCACATTGCCATTTTACAAACATCTAACAAATCTAGTACAAAGGATACCTCCATTAAACAGAGCAAAGAGTCCAAGGATGGGTATAGAAACAGCAGGAAACAAGACACTATAGATTTTAAACCACAGCCCTGGTAAAGGGAATAAACAGAAGCTCAGGGCTCGAGACATTTCTAGTCCCTTGGCTGATCAGTCAGGCAAACATTCATGGAAATAGTGCCAGTGGGAAGTAAGAGCATCACAACACTGGGAAATTTATCATAATTTTGCTACAGCGGATGCTACTCCAAACCCATGCTGCTCTCTCCAAGTCAGGTATGTCAGGTTGATGTCATAAAATTAATATCTTGCCAAAAGTCAGTTTGCCCTCCTTGTGCAATGAAAGGAAAGACTCCCTCTACCTATTATTCTTCTTCCCTAGCAGCATGTAGAGCTGCTGGGAAAGAAAGTCATGTCTCCTCCAGCAGACTAGCTTTCTTCCTTAAGCAAGAAAGTACGCTCTTTAGAGACCTGAACTGGGCAATTTGTTCTCACACCTTTCTGAAAAAGACAGGCAGAGAATAGTAACAACTATAAGGACAGCAGACCAGAGCGGTAATCACTGCCCTCATTTGTGTGCAAGACCCTGCTCGGCCCTGGACTACAGGACTTGGAGAAAAATTGCCAAGTGCAGAGGTGTGTGGCACCCAGCTACTACCAAGCAACCCTCTACATGCCCACTGAAATGAGAGTAGAAAGCGCATTTTTTAAGCCCTGGGTGGACTGTATTTGGTTGAGATTCTCATAACTGCATGCAGTTGGGTCTGACTCGAACTGAAAACTGTCATAAGCAGCACTGAGGTTACAACACATGCTAATCCAGTACTGGGTAACTCTTCTGAGCAGCTTCTAAGCAGTAGCTTAGTGCCATAAGCAGTGGCAAATCAGAACAGTGTGAACACACAGCAGTGGTTTCCAAATCTTTGGGCAACAGCAAGCCTTGTTTGCTTGTGCTCCAGAGCCCTCAGGTAGAAATGACAAGTGTGTAAGTTTGACCACTTTAGAGGACACCTTACAACAGCTGTAGAGTACTTACTACTTGGAGATCATAATTTGATAAGTGCTGATTCTAACTCATGTAGGGAAGGAAAACATGTCACATCAGGGTTTACATGGGAACGGAGCACAGGAGTTCCACTGGACAGTGAGCACCCTGGAGGGAAGGATACAGTTTCACAAGATGCAGAAAGGCGAATTAACAGTTCACCACTGCCAAAAATGGAGAGGTTTTACTCCCTCTTCCAGACACGTGCTGCTGCCACTTACTCGTGTTGGCTCTGGCTCTTACAAGACCCCTCTGTGAACCAGTTCAACAGAATATACACCCAGCCAAAAAAATTGACTGTTTTCTTTTGGGTTAGAAAAGAGAGATGAGCACAGTCAGCAAGAAGGGGTATGTCCAAACAGCCAGATGAGGGAGCAGGAAAGGGGTAAGGATGAGTGAAAGTAAAGCTATCCTGCCTTGCAGCAGCAGCAAGCCGTTATATTGACTCAACTGCCAGCAGGACCACCACCTCAGATACGCCAGCATCTCACCTTTGCCACACAGATAACCATAGTCAATAATAAGATTGCTAAAGAGCACTATGGTCCTATCCATCTGCATATGTAAAAATGGGTTTGGACACAGTCAGAAACAAACTACTGTCAGAGCTTGCACATTCTAAGTTAAATTATCTGCCTTTTAAAAAGTGACAGTAACAGGAAACCGTGCGGACCCTATAACCAATAAAGGGCAGGGTAAGATTTGCACAGTTATGCAAGAATAGACATGAAACTTAAGGGAGGAAAAAAATAGCATCTTTTAAACAGTGGAAATCCTATCCAAGCAGCATAAACAGATCTGAATATAGATCCGTCCAGGCAAAGTGCCAGTTACAAAATTTGAGACACACATAAAGATGATGAAATGAAGGACAAAAATATTAGTATAAATTCTGAATTCATTAAAAGCATTAGAAGCACAAATTCTGCCCATGAGATGTAGAATGCCCCAGCTACCAGCAAAAGGAGGATTCCAGCAATAAAGAACAGGGACACTAAAGAGACACTGCAATCGTATCCATATTTAGTACAGTCTTATTGAGTCATTCCTATCCTGAAGGCTCGTAAGTGGAATATCAGAACACAGGCTCAAGAGATTTTAGTTCTTGAAGAGAATATTTTTCATTAACTCCAGCAACTTCTCATTCAGTAAGTAACAAGCATATCTCCCAAGAGCATAAATGCAAAGAACATTCAACAAATGCAAATCTACCCTTAAAAACCAAGGTATCTCGTTTGAAAAGCCTGTGCCTATAAGGAGAAATAAAGTCCCAGCAAATCTCACCCAGATACTAGGGATGCCAAATAAAGGTTAGTATATTGAGATATAAATAAAGACAAGTTAAAAAGACTTGCTGGCTTGACCTGCCAACCACTGAGGTGGGTTGTTTCCCTTTTTTTGAGAAAAGGAACTTTTGTCAAATGTGGGATGTGGTTTAACTGGCTTGTTAAAAATCTACTTACTACGAAAGTACTCTCAAAATGGTGGATTTTTCTTTTTAAGAAGTTTTCGCGTCTGCAAGGGTTCTCTGCAACAGAGAGTGGGAGCAGACTTGGAAGCAACACCGAACTCTTTAAGCCAAAAAGTGTAAGTCATCATCAGCAACTGACTTTACACAAAGCGCTGCCAAAAGCACAATGTAAGCTCACAGAGCAGGGCAGGGGGAAATGACAACAAAGTATTTAACATTTTTGAGTCATGTGGATCTTAGTACTACTTATAACTATAATAGGTAGAAAGTTTTAAAATGAAGCTTTCAATCTGATGAACATTCTACTAAAAAAGATAACCCAAGTAATTACAGATAGTGGGCAAGCAACATCTTTGAAAGACAACAGGGTACAAGGGGCCAAGAGGCACGTAGTTTAAAAAAAAAAAAAAAATCTAATTAAAGCAGATTTTTTTTTTTACTTTAAAAGCAGCTTCTGGGAATGAAAGGAGGACAATGTTCCAGAAATGAATGTGGGAACTGGTCCCCCAGTCTACTTTGGGAGAAGATGTGGGTGGTAATTTGACGGAGATTGCTGATGGCTCCACAGCTCTAGAGCTCTGCATTTTTTTATTTTTTTTTTTTTTTTTTTTAGCATTGGCAGAAGAATGTGGCTCAAGAGTTTCACAATGTCATGACAGAGGCCCACTGAAAGAAAGGAAATTGTTAAAGCCAGACAGAAAACTAACATTTTTAGAACTGGAATATATTGTAGCCAGTGGATGGAGAAGAGGGGGAGAACATTTAAGGTTTTCTTATCTCTTCCTACTGTGAGAAGGTAGATGACCTATCATTCTACCTATCATCTGGCATCATGACAGAAGTATTAGTCACAAGTCTCTTGCTTGTTTCATCACCAGCAAGAGAAATAGCGAGGATTTCTTTTTACCAAGAGCAGTATTAATAAAGCAATTAAACACATGACAGCTTTTTCATCTCAGTGCCCTGCACAGAAGTTGTTGTTTTGTTATTAGACAAAGAAAAATTTTATTCTATCAACCGAAGGCTGTTTTACTCACAAGAGAACTCATGACCACAGCAAACTGCAATTTAAAAAAAATTACAAAGACCAAAGAGAAAGCAGATTTTTGAGAGGTAAGGATGAGTAAGAGAGACCAATCTCCAGCGCTGACCAAAAATGGAAATGCCAGCAATACTGAAATAGAAGCAGCATGAGAATAAACTTCCCTTTCATAGGTACATGAAATAAATCCTTCTTCAAATTACTTTCTAAAAAAGGGTTTTCAGCATGATCTCCAATTGTTCCTCCACCAATCCTATGATAAAAGTCAACAATCATCTGAGATAACTGGAGAGAATATTTTGCACTAGTCTACAGAAGTCAAGATTCCCAGCCCCTACATTTCTGCTTTGCTGAAAATTAAGTTGACTTCTTTGTCTCAACTCATCATACTCTTCCCTGCTACACACTGAACTAGGGCATAGTGGAAAATTGATTAGTCTTCTTATCAAGTACCTAGATATATGTATATTTTATACGGACACGTACCTACTCACATCACCATCATCCCATTACTGTTGGGTACTTTAAAATTAATCTGATTCACTTCAGAACCACACCGGCATTCACAACGCACAGAGAAACAGAGGGACAAGGCTCTTTCACTTACACATTGAATGTACAAAGACAACCTCCCACACGCACAGCAGTGCAATTGCCCCCTCGCTGAGAACAATATTCCACTCCTATCTCTGCGACAAATCCAAGCCTAACTGCTTAAAGCAGCTGGAAAATAGACTAACTCCCACTCCTCCCCCCCCCCCAAAATAGAAAATAAAAAACCAGCTGTTTCTGCCAAGCAAGCACTGAATACACTGCATTCCATTTCATTAAAACAATTACTCAGAAGGCAGCCAAGAATTACATAAAGCTTCCTCCCTGCACCACCCCCAGACCCTTCTCTTCAACCTTCCTTCCCAACAAACAGCTTCCCAACTCTGCAAAGACAGGCTCACGCCAGATCGACACTGCTCCGGAGAAAGTGGCACCGAACGCCCCACATTGCACTGGCTATTCCATCCCACGTAGAGTGTTTTTCAAACCTAAGCAATGCAATCAGAGGACTCTAGCAGATCCAGACAGCCTAGAAGGTCTCCGAGTTTCACACCACCGTAAGCTGTACCATGGTGATCTGTTTCATGTAGTTTTCTCCCTCACATTTGACAGTAAAGTAGCATCCAATAAATTGAGACCTTAACCAACTCTTACAGAAAAATGAACGACAACCTAACAGATTTTATCTCTAACTCACATGGCCAAGGCTTTTAAGCATGATCCCAAGGCAAAAGGTGCTGGAGGCACCAGATTTAAGCAATTAAGAAGTACGGGAGCAGCATGCCAGAGCAGCTGTGCTTGTGAGGCACTGCCCAAGGGAACTGCTCAGGACAGCCAAGTAGCAAATCTCAGATTAAGCACCAGCAGGATAGATTGAAAACTACAAGCTTAGGGTTGTAAAAACCTGACTGACAAATTCATCCCAAATTCACAGAGCCACTCCACAGCTCCCAGCCTGACTGACAGCACTGAGCTCCTCACATTTCACAGCAGAAATAAAAGGCAGCTTCTTCTGGCCAACACTGCTCACCCACCCACAACACTGAGTTGGCCACTGATAAGAGATTTCATGACGTGGATGAAATGGCATTTCATTCCCTCCCCCAGTGCTCCAGCTCTCTGCAGGGATCCTGTCTAACTGCTGGAGCTGCTCGCAGCCAGGCAGAATAGTTCCAGCTGTGTATCACGCTGCCTAACCAGACCTACACAGCCCAAGAAAAGTCTCCCACACAAAACCATAATGAACAAGATGGAGCGCTGCAAGCCAGAAGTACTACTCCTAGGCATCTTACTCTTGTGGACCACCTCTGCCCAAAAGGGGTAACTTGCTAGCAGCAACAAAAAAAACCTAGTCCCAAGGCAGCTGCTGGTGCTCAGGAATGGGGAGCAGCAGACGCAACTAATGGTCAAACAAGATGAGCAGCAGAGAAGACCAGCCAGGCCATCATCTTATTCCAACTCGTGGGGCACCTCAAGTAACCTCAACTGACATGCAGTTAGCCTTAGGCTCTTTTGTCTGACCCAGCTGAAATTAGTGGCTCCAACCCAAAAGAAACCTTTTCAGACAGAAGCCTTGAACTTGTTTAGAACCATGAAAGAGGATAGAGCAAGGGAGTATTAAGCCCCTAATCCATGGCAAATCATTTACAGCCCTCTGCCCGTGACCTTTTCTACTTCTGGGGTTTTTTTGCCCCCTCCTGCTCTTAGAAAAACCCAGCCTAATCACAGTCCCTGAACCACCACAAACCTCCCTATAGCACCAAGTGAAATTCTCTGCTCACCTTGCTCTTCAGGGATGGAAATAAAGCAAGATCCTATCAGGCGTCTAGACAGACACAGGATTAATTCTGTCTGCCAGCTCAATTTTGTGACAAAAACATGGAATTGGTTTATTCCTGGAGACCCCATACAGTTTGATTTATAGCTGAGCCGTTTAAAGCACAATTCCCCATGCAAAGTGTCATTCAGAAACTTTATTCCCTAGAGCGCCCTTTACTTTTTTTGACGTTCTTCACATCATTTGCAAAATGTTAGAGGTTTAAACACGTGCAATAAACAGTAAAAAAACAAGAAATCAAGCTACACTCCACTGCATGCTGCCAGCCAGACATACTCAGTAGCTCACCCAGCAAAGCCATCTACACCAAACTTGCATATGATAATAAGAACACCATGATAAGTGGCATGACAAACTGTATTTGAAGACTTCAGACTACCTCATCATCATTTAAATAACTTGAACTAAACTTGTTCACAGTGTAGAGACAGTCCAGCACAGGGAAAAAGGAGCCAAGCAGTAACAGTGCAGGCTGCCTCCCTCTGTGGCCTGCCATAAGTTCTCTTGGATCCTCAGCTTATAGTTGTCTCAAACTGCTTAAATAAATTTCCCATGTAAATTCAGAATAATTACTGTCTGCTATAAGAAAAAGTTGCATCTATATGAGCAGAAAAAGAGCTTACTAGACTTCTAAACAGCACAAACACATAACCTCAGGGACTCAAGTTCCTGTAACTGAAACACCAACACCCAACTTGTTCCACAGCACTCCAGTTGCCGTTTCTACTTCGTTTGCTTCATTGGGATTTAAAAACATACATACACAGAAAAGAAAGGATGGATTTTAACACCAGTCAGTCAAGGGAGACTGTCCCCAGCCAGCTGGTTTCTGCTGCTCTGGGGCCATTTGCAATGAGAATAAGCACAAATGGGAAAAATAGCTAAGAGTGATAGGAGAAAGTCATCACCCACCTCCTATTTTTATGGTATATCTTTAGCACATGACATTCTTTGAATGACTTCATGATGCTCTGTGGTAAAGGGAAAGACTAGAGTAGAACTACTGTGGAGAACTTGGAAAGGAAAGGAAATCTTTTCTCCCTACTCACAGCCTGTCATAACAGAGGATGAAGAAAGGATGAGCAATCAGAAAGGCAGAGAGGGAACATTAAACAGGGCTGAGAAGTTTTTTTATAAAAACTTATAAATCTAATTCAAACTTGCCATTGTAAGCTTTTCCAGCAATGGTGACCAGAAAAGCTCGAAAGAGTTACTATTCTGATATATTCACTGGAAGCTGTTTCAGAAACACAAAGATCTCAACAAACATTAACTGTACTTTGCAGGTAAGGAGCTATTATCCCTATTTCACAGACAGAGAAACAATATGCCTAAAGTCAGGGCAAGTTTTTGAGGCTGTGGATAAATGGTTACCTTATGCTAGATTAAACATAAGCCACAGCTAAAAGAGGTGGCCTCACCTACTTCCCAGTCCACTGTCCATGTAAAAAAATGACTTTCAGAAGAATCAGCTTGCTGATCCAGCTAACTGCACAATGGTTATTGTGGACACAAGGAAAGGAGATGGGGCAGGGAACACAACACACCTTACAGCAGCCAGCAGTTAAATCAGGTTAAACCAATTTGAAATCACAACTTGCACTTTCTCTCAAATCCATTTAACTTTAGCCCAAAATGGAAAGGAATGGTGCCACTCCTTGCTTCTACACTGCACTGGATCTAGTTATCTTGCCACAGGGCGAGACAGTTCAGCTTACTGATCCAATGGCAAATCATTTGTTCAATTTGGGGGAAAGGGCTGGTTTTCCAAAAGATCGGAAATTTGAACCAATTCACTCGAGAGCCTGATACTCACTAAGTAAGTAGCAAGAACACAAGAGATAGGGAAGCTGGCATGACCACTTTTGGCTGCCATCTGAAACTGGATGAGATGCGAGGTGAGATTTTACAAACACTGAAACAAGAATAGGACCCAAAGGTCTCCACAGTTCCCTACCTAGCATTTTCAAATATAATAGCCTAGCAGTCATGACAAACCTGTACCTCCAGGGCTTGTTATTAAACCTAAGTTAGTTAGGACAGGCTAAAGTGAGCAAGAAACTCATTCCCTAAATCCCATCTTCTTATCATATCCCGGGGAAGCTTCCCACAGACAATGTCTCACTTCAGGCAGCTGGAGTAGAAGAGCATCTTCATTAACAGCTTCCGCATCAGACAAAAAGGGACACAGAAGATCAGTACACAAAGGGAGGGAGGCGTACTCTGAGACGCAGAGCGGGAAACTGGGACCAGAGGTCCTATTCACTCGCACTGATTTTCAACTAGCACAAACACAACTGAATTCAGAATCTGTTCTGGCTATCTCCAAAGCCGCAGTAGATCCTGGATATCACAACTAACACATTCGTCCGATTCAAACAGATTTGTTTTGTGGCCATGGGCAGGCTTTTCCTCCTTCTAGTTGCACAGATTTGATTTAAGGAATTTATATATATATATATCTGTCCTAGCAGTAGATCAGAAAAACAACTCTGATCTAACTAGAAATGCATTAGTATTGCTTGTTCTGCTGCCAGAGTGAAGAATTTTATCCGTCCTTTCTGCAGTTTCACAACTTGTTTGATATAATAAATACACTTCAAGGGCAAAGAGGTGAGGAAAAAAGGGTCTGGAGAAATTGAAGTATCATGATTCCCTGGGAAAGAAAGAACAAGTAGAGACACAGAGTTAAAGAAGATGTATGAGAAGCTACCCATTTCTTTCTAGTGGTAGAGATGGTGTCAGAGGATCAATTTTGACCAGGAGGGCAGCTGAACACTTGGGACAAGTTGACCTCTCCCAGCGAGGGACAAAGAAGCTAAAGACAGCACAGAGTCCAGCCTTTCCATGGAAATAGAGCAACAAGAAAAGAAGCCTCTCTCTGCATCGCACACTGCTCGAGGCAGAGGACTCCCTGTCTGGGTTGCTCAGGACAATGAAGTCCCTGTTTTATGAAGGGTCACAACAGCTAAGAAGCTGAAACAAGTCAGAACCCCATTGTGCAGAGTATTAGTTCTGTTTACAGTCTTCTCGCCCAGCAGCAGGAATGACTCAGAAACCTGAGCCAGTAGAAAGCCAAGGGACGAAATTACTTTACCAGTGTTTCCCCCCAATACCATTTCCTGGGCGTAGCTGACCATGAGCAATTTCACACTAAACTTTCAGTCAAATAAGACCAAAACCCACTGCATATAACTTCCAAACTGAAGGAACTGAGTCAGAAACAGGCAAGCATCGCCCTCAGAAGAGGGACGGACAGCATAGCCCTGCAGAGCACAGCAATCTTCCAAATGTTAGGACAGATGACAGATGCAAACACATGCACCCCCCTCCACACTCCCATGAAAAATCAATGGCGAGATTGCTCCCTTTAAAGTCAGTCTTGAGAGGATTAAGCCCTGAAGACAGGGTGGGTTAGAGTTCCTAAACCAGAGGGAAACAACTTTTAAAGTAAAATCTCTTGTGCCACTGAATATTTGCACCCAGAACTGTGAAGCCACATTGCTAGACAATCCTGCAAAAGAAAAATCCTTCTAGAAGTGAGCAAGCCCATCTAAAATAAGCTTACAGCCTAGTTTACATGCACAGCCAAAACACTGCCATAAATATATTCTCATTAAACAGAAATAACTTATTTGTAAAACACCTTTTACAAGCTTCAGTGAATGCTTTTTGAGTGTAAAATCCAGTTAAAAAAAAATCTGAAGCTGTTAAAAAAAAGGGCAGTAGAGAAGCGAGAATTTCAAAGCCATCAAAAGAAAGCTTCTAAAAGCAACACCATTTCTGTTAGGTTACCAAAGCAAAAAAAAAAAAAAAAAAAGTTTCACAAGCAGTGTTTGCAAACAACACCTTTCAGAAAAAGGCTGTAAAAAACATTCAAAGTCAAAATCAAACAGTATCTGACTAAAGCAAATGTAAAGTTTCCTTTCTCCTACTCCTCTCACCATAAAATATGACACACTACATGAATTAGGTTTCTTCCTCTGCAACCAGCAGATCCTAATGGATCTGTTCACACATACTACTTACACGAGGTAGCACCACAGAATCAAGAATCATTCAACATCTAATTCAATATCTCAAATTGTCTGAAGCAAATACGTGCAGTTGGTCACTTGCGTGCTGGAAGCACACCATGTAACAACATGCTGCACTTTGGTAATCCCCTGAAAGGGGCAATAGCCCTGAGTTAGGATTTTCACTCTTTAGGACAAAGTTTTACTCTCTGTGCCAATTTACAACACTGCAGAACGGCAAACTCATTCAGCAAGCTTCCGGTCATACTCCAAGCACATCCGCAAAATATGCTTCCTTAGAGAGATTCAAGGAAGACAATCTGGACAAGCCTGGTCAGCTGCTTGAATTCGTCGTCTCCTCCCCCCCTTCCCACAATGTGCTATTCTAGTTTACACCCGGACCCAGCACTGAGTGTCCTGTGCCACGGAGGCTCCCCCAGCTCAATGGGGTGCACCAGTTCCGCCTGCAGAGCCCTGAAACAGTTTCCCGTGTGAGCTGTGCACTGTAACACCACTTCTTCAACACTGAGGGGGGGGGGGGGGGAAAGGAACAAAGTTTTTTTCAACTCCAAATGAATCCCCAAAGCAACACAGATCCATTCTCACAGATGTTTCCAGCCCAAGCAGCATGAAATTGAGATACTTCTGGACCTCCATTTTACAGTGCACAAGTACACACCGATCAACTCCATCAGCTCCAGGGAGGAGATTTTTGATAAATTCAGCGAGCTAAGAACTGACACACCAACAGGCTCTGTGAGGTGTTCCCTCATCCATCAGGTCCATCAGTCACTAGTCATTTCTGCACCACACAGATTCAGAAGCATGGTGTGGAAATACCTAAGCCGATTTTACTTGACATCAACTCTGAACCTGCACGGCGTATTAGCTCAGGCTCAATGCTGAACTACTTTTGGGCCAAAACGGGCCCTGGAAGCAGTGCAGCTATGTCCGTGTGGCATTGTGCCTGAATCAACAAGTCCTGCCGGACCAGCTTGACTCTGGACAGAGCCAGTGCAGAAGTCTGTATCCATGGCACAGTTAATCCACAACTCAGATAATCCACCCATAGATAATGAGGAAAGAAAAACAAACAACTCCCACTTCAGTTCAAAAGTTTGACTTATTTCAGGGGAGTTGTATCAGCACAGCATTGTTCCTTTATTTATGCATCCCAAGGTGAATGGCTTTAGAAAAATAAGTGAGCAATTTTGGGGCTAACAGTAATTTCCAGAGGGAAAATAGCTGGTGTGCCTTTCCATGGTGAACTTTGTACAGCAAAGAAGAGCTTAGAGAAAGAAAGGGTCCCACTTTTTTCGTTCAACTGCGTACTGTTAAATAATCAGATCTTGTCCAGTCTGAAAGACTGTACAAAAATTGAGAAAGACATGGTGTAATTAAGACCTGATGAAATCAAGTTGCTGAGAAAAAGTTCTATTTCAAAAACCAGATCACAACTTTAACTTTTGGTTGTGCCAATACATTTAACACCTCAGAAGAACAAAACAGACAAATTCAGATCTTTTTCAGACTTTCTTTGCAGTTCACGTCTAATCCTCCTACAGAGGAAAGGAAAAATGTGTTGAAACTGCAGTGGCCTATTCAGACAACTGGAAAGTCACACTACCACTGTTCAAGAAATGCAACGATTGCAGTGGGTACAGTACAGCTCCCATGGTTCGTTAAAGAGCATGTTGATGAGACACTAAACTGGCCCTACACAATGCTATCTGTATGCTCACCTTGAAGGGCTACTCAGCAAGTCAATACACAGACTGGGTGAATCCTGTTCTGACTAGCAACGCATTCCTGAACACGCTAGAAACTTGCACCAAATCTCCGAGAGATAACCAGGCTGAGGGATATGAGAAACGGTAAACAGAACTGTCTCCCCTTAAAGAAACAATAACTGTAAGAAGCAGCTGCAGCAGAAATTCATTCTGTTTGCACCACCAGCTACCTCATCCGGGCAGAGGGTGAGGTTTCACTCCCTAAGAATGAATCCTTCATGGTGCAGCTATCAGCAGGAAGCCATGCAGCTGATGGACTCCTTGTCCCATAAGTTTTATCATTAGCCCAATTTAGAGTCTGTTTTCTGAAGGTGTGACCACCAGCCTTATGCCAGCACTGTGATGTGAGCTTCCAGGTCCAGTAATAGAACTGCAATTTTCTTGGAGCATATCTTAACAGAACGTCTGGTTTCTATTAAAGGTAGGATGGAAGTAACGGATCGCGGCCCCTCCCCAGTGTCTGATTTAATCTGTTTCATAAGCGGAACTCAGTCACCCTAATGTCTCCCAGAGCACAAGGGATTTTGGCAAATCCACCCCCTTTCCGGCGTGGTACCAAAGGAACTCAAACTCTCTAGATCTTTCCAGTGAGACCACTTGCCTGACATTTCCCCACTACACGGTTTCGGAAGGTTTCGGCGTACCTGGGCAAAGCCAAGGGAGAAAGACGAGCTCTGAGCCCGCCGGCAGGCTGGGCAGGGGCTGTGCTCTGCGCACCCCCGAGGGCTCCCCAGCGATCACTCTATACGCATGCAAAGTTACAGATCTCGCCCAAGAATAGGCTCGAGAGGTTGCGGCAGCGGCAGGGGAGGAGGTGTCTGCTGAAGCCCGACCACGCTCCACACTGCTCCCGGGGCACGGCACCGAAGGGCGCCTTTCCCGGCCGGGGCACAGCCGGGACAAACACCGGCGGCCCGGACCGGGGGCGGGCGGCGGCGGCGGCCCCAGGGCAGCCCAGCCGAGGGGCCTGGGGGCGGGCGGCGGCGCGGACCGGGCGGCGCGGCGAGCCGGGAGGGCCTGCGCGGTCCGCGGGGAGCGACACGTCCCCGGGCGCCGGCAGGCCCGGCCCGAGCCCCACGGCGCGGAGCCGGCGGCGGCGCTGAGGGGCGCAGCGTGGCCGGGCGGGCCGCGGCCGCCGCGGGGGCTGCCCGGGGCGCTGAGGGGCGGCGCCCCCCGCCGCGGGGAGTACGCGCGGCTCGGAACTCACCCAAGTCGTCCATGGTGCCGCCGTGCCCGGTCCGCCGCGCCCGGTCCGCCGCCGGTGCCGCCGCCCGCCTCGGCGCCTCGCAACTTTCCCGGCCCGCCCCCGCGCGCGCCCGCGGCCCGCGCGCGCCCCCGCCGCGCCGCGCCCGCCCGGCGCTGCCCCCTGCCGGCGGCAGCGGGAGCCGCCAGCCCGCCGGGCAGGCCCCGGGGAGGGGCGGGGGGGGGGGCACTCGGCTTCCCGGCCCCGGCCGGGGCTAGCCGCGTCCCCGAGCGCCGGTGCGCAGACCCCGGGGTGGAAAAGTGCCCGGGGGAAATGCCGGGCGGGGACAGCAGCGCCCAGAGCTCCCTGCCCTCGCGGCGGGGCTCCGTCCCCGGGGCAAAGCCTGCCCTGCCGCAAGGAGCCGTCCTGCCCGGGCGAGGCACCGGCCTGAGACCCCACGCACGTCCGAGGCTGCCGGTGCCCGGCCAGGAACACAACCCAAAACCCTGTCCTCATCACTCGAGGAGCAGGACGCTCCCCAGGGGCACGTCCCCCCGAGGGCAGCCGTGCAGTCGTCCCAGGCTCGGCTGGGGTGCTGCTGCCCGGGAGGATCCCTGCACACTGCAGCTCCGTGCCCCAAAAGCCTTCAAGCAAATCAACATTTCTAAGCCCCAGATGATTTACCCGATCCACAGGAAAGCTTGGGCAGGTGAAAGTTTTCCTGACCAATTTTCCGCAAGCTGTTGCCACCATAAAGGAAAGCCACCAACCACTTCTCCTTTGCTCTGTTTAAAAACTGTAACAGCCCTCATGTGAAAGTGCGTCTTGAACCACCATTTCCCACTTGCCTTTGCTTTCAAACCACTACCAAACCATGCTCCAACACAGCACAGTCCTCAGCCTTGCCCGAACCACAGAGCAGCTCCACCCTCATCAGAGCTAGTGTTTACCATCGCACTCCAGCCAAGTCAACACAGCAGTAAAAACAGTTGCTCAGCCCAAGTGTTCAGCTCCTAATCTGATGAGAGAGACACCGAAAACTATCAGCGTGGGAACAGCTAAGGATCCAGGAAACATGACTCTTGTAGCACTTTTCCTTACAAAATTACTACCCCGTCACAGAATGTTCTCAGCGCTGACTAGCACATGTTCTCTTGTCGGGCCGAGATTACGGGACTGCATTTTCATAAAAACAGAGAACATGAGGTCAGCTGCTAGCAATCTCTGATGCTTTATTTTTCACTCTCTAGGCACAAACACACCCAGTTTCCCCAGCTAGCACAATTCAACAGACATCATTATTTCCCGTGTTAAGACATGCTATAGTGAGAACTATCACTAGGGGGGCATGGAAATATCCCCTCTCTAGTCCCAGCCAATGCTTGCGAATAATCAACAGCCTCCAGGAAATTCATTCCAGGTTTTACTCCAAATCCAGGATTTCTCAGAAAATGACATCCCTACCTAAATCTAAGTACAATACAACTATAAGCAAAGACTTTCACCTTGTGCTTCACCATCAATGCCAAGGATCTCGCCTGACCCCCCCCTTGCTGGTCCCTGAGCAAAATTTAAAACATTATTTGAAAGGACTGTTACATTTTCTCAAAACCTGTCACTGGCTGTACAATGTCAGCTTCAGGATGTGTCCCCGCAGGTGGAGCAACATAAACCACTAGCATTTACTGGTACCATAGTGGACCTAAGGTCATCACAAACATGTCCTTTCCTGGGATCTGTATGTTTCTTCTAGCAACACGTGACAGGCATCTGTTGACTTGGGCTGTATTTTTACCTCTGCATAAATAAAGTGCCCACTGTGCTCTGTTCATATTGTAGCCCGGTATGCAATTTTTATCTTTAGTTTCCTACAGTGTCCTTTGGGAGTCTGGAAGTAAGTGCAAATCAAGAAAGCGGTTTCTATTTTGTCTCAGGGCTGAAATTAACATGTCATGGCACCAATTAGGGTTGCACCCACAAGAAACAGGTTGTGTCCAAGCTGCCCAATGTAGGAAAAAAAAAAAAAAAAGTCATTGCCTCTAAAGCTTTGCCTATGGCTTCAGCACTGCTATGAAAGGGTCAGTGAGGTGGAAAGGCAGGGCTGTCACATCAGTGATACTATTCTCTAGTAATACGGCTTTTAAAACCAACCTTATTCTCATTGCACTCCTCATAGCCAGGTGCTGTTCATAACTCAATTCTTCACACACTAACATTTCTTAGGTAAAATTGCCAGTCCTTAACCCTCCCATGATAGCCTAAGGAGTGGCGCAGGTTAAAACCCAAGCTGCTAAGACAACTGCTCAGCAGTGTGGGCTCAAGCTAAACTCACCCAAACAACATTCACCCTCTCCTGTCCTTCCTAACGCCCTGGAACTCCTGTTTTCTCATCACCTACCTGCTCTCTGCCTCAAACTCTCACTGACTCACAAACACCTGCTTGCTGCTCAAGCACCATTCTTCCGCAGCTGCCAGCTGCTGGCAGAAGCAGCTGCAGTACCCTGGTGACGGCCACCTCCAGCAAACTCTTTCCCACCAGAGCAGCGTACCCAAGGCATGCCCTGAGGGTGCTGGCGGGGCTGAGGGGGAAGTGACGCTGAGAGCAGCTACATCCCTCATAACTGGCGCCGCATGGGAAGCGCTAGGGAATGAAGGCAGGTAGTGCATCAGAGAAATACACGGGGCTTCCTCTTACGTTGTGCCCTGTGACTAAGGCACATTATGACTCTACTTACCCTTATCTTTCACAGAATGTGTGACAAGAAGTTATTGCTCCCAATTACAGATGGGAAACAGGGCTGGAAACTGGAAATAAAGTCAGACAGTGAGTCAGTATCAAGCTAATGTTGGACTTCAGACTTCCTGGCTCCACACAACCCAAGTGTTCAGAGTACTTGCTCAAGGCATCTTTCCCTCTCATCAAAGCATCATTTATCAGGTATGGACCTGCTCCATAAAGGGTGGCTTAACCCACTGACCTCCACATGCTTGACACTCAGAGACTGGATGGAGTAACTGCCCACCTGTCCCCTTCAGGGCTGTCATTTCAGACTGGCTGCCAAACAGAGGAGCGATCCAAGCTCATTTCATAATACCTCCTATGAAAAGCACCGTTACGTACAGCAGACAATCTATGTCAGAGAAGAACAGATATGAAGCTACACTGACTTGTAAGGCATATTTAGAGCTTACCTGTGCACTTTCCAGAGAGCGACTTGAAACTGCAGAGCGATGAGAATGACTTCATTGCAGTGTGTGTCCTCTGTGCTGTGCCACATGGACATCACACAAGGGGATGTAGCTCTTTCTTCAGGTGAATACATGAAAGAAATATTCAGGCAGAGCTTTAGGCTTAAGGCAATGGCAGGTAACCTCAACATGCAACTTCCCCATTCAAGGTCCAATTTCACACTTGTTGGAAGGATCTATTACAGCAAAACAAACAAACTTGGTTTCTAGCATAAGATGCAGGACGTGACTTCGCAATGCAGAATGAAAGCACCACACCAGTGTATTATCACAGACAGTTTTGGCAGAAGAGATGAGAAGAAGTGATAAAAACAATACTTATCAACACAGTTTATAGGAATCAAGCGATTACATGAAGTGTATTACTCACCATAAACTACGTGTGCCTTTGGTATTTAACAGTGTGGCTTATTCTGCCAAAGAGTAATGGCATCCCTCACGCTTCAGGTTTTGATTTCAAACTGATGTTGCTACCAATGAAGTACAAATGGGGGGACAAATGCAATCCATGACGTTTCACTGTCACTCTTTGGTCACTGTTGTGTATAATACCCAGCACAGCTGAATGTTACAAATAAACCTGATAAAGAGGGAACATTAATGTTCACTACTAAGTTTTCTACTCTGCCTAGTTATAGTCTGAAACAGCTGCCAGGCTCAGGGTCTTACCGGCAGGGTAGGAGCATCTGGATGGCACACACGACCATACAGAGAACTTCAGAGGTAACCTGTCAGCAGCATAAGCTACATCTAATTCATACAAAGTGAGAGAGGGCAGCTGCTTCCAGCTCCAGCGGAGATTCAGCCCAGGGAGCTGGTGTGCAATGGTCACTAGTCTCCCTCCACAGGGTCTGCTTCGGTATTAAATAAGACAACAGCTGCAAATTAGAAATGGATGGAGTTTACTTATATAATAGGATTTCACACCAAACTCAGCAGCTGCTTTTTCCAGAGTAAAGGTTTGATTCCTTTGACAATAAGTACTTTTTTTTTTTTTTTTTTTTTTTTTAAAAGCAAGTGATGCCAATGGATATACATTAACAAATCCACACAAAATGGAGGTTATGGTACTGTGTACTGAAAGCTGTTCCCTAATAGGTTTTGGAGCACTTCTGGAGCCAGTCAAGCACGATTCAGACTTTCACTCCCCCTCACTTGCTCCAGAAATGCCAGCCCTCTCCTCGCTGCCTAAGCTACCTTCCGAGAGGTGGTGCTTCTCAAGGGATCCTCCTCAGCAAAAGCTACACGAGCAACGCTTCTCCGGTGCCCCAGTCCCTGCGCTTCCATTTTCACGGACCGATTCCACCTTCAGCAGCTTTGAAAGAAAAAGGCAAGAACCGAGCTTTTTATGTAAACGCGCCCTCAATTTATTAAACCTTGTTTTTGGCAGGAGCAGGTACCGGCAGCGATGAGACAGAACAAAAGCCCTGTACCTCCGCATAATAAGCATTTACAGTCTGCCTGAAGTTAGGGGGCACGGCCCCAACCCCCAGATTTAAGATTACCAGGGCTGACAGAAAACCCACCGCTTCTCTTATTCCTTTTTCGCCTGTTTTTCACACCAAAATTCAGTCTCCGTAGAGACTGTCAAAAATTGCCAATGCCGACTATATTTCAAGTCGTCATGGCGGGGTATTGGGAAAAGTTTTCAATTAGCAATAATCGCGCCTCGGATTAACCTCATTGGCTACGATACTGCCACTGCGCAAAGCTGACCCCGTCCTCCCACCGCTGCCGCCCCTCGGCCCGGGGCCGCCGCCTAGCTCGGGGCGAGCCCCGCCGTCCGTCCGAGCCCCCCCCGCGCCTCCCCCGTCAGCGGTACCCGCCCGCCGCCGTGCCCCCCCGCGCCGCCGCCGGGAACGGGGCGCCCCGTTATCCCCCCGCCGCCCCCGTGCTGAGCGGCAGGACGGCCGCGAAGCTTGCTGGGAAGGAGTATGCAAAGTAGGCGCGACGTCAGTGCGGGCAGTTCCTCGCTGAATGAGGGGGCTCCCCGCCGCCTCCGCGCACCACCAGCCCATCCCTGGGGCACCCCAGCCTGGGCCCCCCCAAGGCGATGCACCCCAGCCGGCGGTGAGCCCCAGCCCAGCCCGAGTCGTTCCCCGAGCATCCCCGCCCAGCCCGACGTTCCCGTTTCTCCCGCTCTGTCTTTAACCACGTAAAAGCAGCCTCCGTGGAAGCTCTCAAAAATTGCCGATGCCGACTGTATTTCAAGTCGTCATGGCGGGGTATTGGGAAAAGTTTTCAACTAGCAATAATCGCGCCTCGGATTCACCTCACAGGCTACGATACTGCCACTGCGCAAAGCTACCACCCTCCCCCCCCTCCCGGCCCCCCCGCCGCCGCCCCGCCGCCGCGGTCAGAGCGCGCCGGCGCGCCCCCACGCGCCCCGCCGGCCGCGCCGTCGCGCGCCCCCCGCCCACACCCCGCGCTCCTGCTGGGGGCGGAGGGGGGGTTTACCGGAGGGGGGGGGAAAGGCAGGGCGGCGCGGCGGCGGGGCACGCGGGGGGTGCCGGGAGGGCGCTATGGTAATGAGCGCCAGGGAAGGGGCTGCCCCGCCGCCGAGGGCCCGAGCCGGTGGGGGGGACGGCCAAAAAATCGCCGTTTCCCGAGGCGGGAGGTAGCGCAAGGGACGGCGCGGCCCCCCCTCCGCCCCCCGGGCGAGGGCCCGGGCTGCCCTCGCCACCCCGGCGGCACCAAAGCAAAGTCACCGCCCAACGATTTGAAAACCTGTTTAAACTCTTAAAACGGGCACTAACAGCCTAAGGGTCGTTTAGACTCACGAAAGCGCCAAAAAGGGAGCCGTGCCCCGCACGGCGGCAGGGGTGGCAGGCACGGGCAGGGCTGGCACCGGGCAAGCAGGATGCTTCTTCCTTGTGATTGCAAAATTACACACTGCTATATACAGGCTCGGGCTCCTCTGGGCTTTGAAATAACTGTAAGAGGCAAGAAAAAGGGATTAACAATTCCTGCAATGTTTTGAACTAATTAGCAAGAGCTATTTGGAGAATGCATTTGAAAAGCAGTCCAAATTATTAGAAAGAGCCCATTGTGTGTAAAAGAGGTGAGCATCTAGTACCAGGCTGCTACCGTGCAGCAGTCTGGACTTCCTCCTATTTATTTGTTCTTCAGAAAAATAAGACTCCTTTGGGGAAAAAAAAAACCAAAACAAAACACCCCTTATTGCCAGGCAATTTGTACAGTTCATCATGTGATTATCGAGACTGACACCTGCACCAAGCAGAAGGGCACAATCAGTTCCTGCCAGGGAGCACGGGGTAGGCAGCAGGCAGGTCAGCACGGCCCTGGGATTAAAAACTAGCTGCACAGTGTCAGCTCTGCAAAGCACTGCAGGCCTCATTCACACAAGGACTCAAAAAAGTCACCACAAGTAGCCACCGCTGCCTGCTTAGTAAGGAGGATCTGCTGGATCAACTGGAAAACACTAGAAGCAATCCCTCCTGCTTAAAGAGGCACTGAGGGGTGGGAGCAATTGGTGCAGTTCTGCAAAGATGGGCTGCACTGATCCACCAGCTCATTCCCGCGGAGAGGTGCCCCTCCACCCCAGTGCTCCCTGTTCCCCTTCTGCCAGCTGTCAGGTTTCACGGAGTCAGCTCAACAAGCCAGCAGAAACCCTCCTCCAGCAAAGCAGTAATGGGCAAGGCGAACGACAGACTGAGCCCAGGAAGGAGCTGGTGAACTGCACGACTGGTACAAGCCCTTTGGTGGCAAAGAATTTAATCCTGAAGTGGCTTAGGGTGTCTGACTACGCCCTGGGAGAGGTCCAGCCAGATCAAAGGAACAACTGCCCTCTCATTTTTCATCCATGCCTCCTCTGAAAGCTGAACGGAGATCACTCGTCCCATGCTGACCTCTTGGGTTTTGTCCGGCCACACTAACTGCAGCACAATGGACCAGATTTTCATTATTTGTCCATCCTTGTTGCCATGGGCCCTTTCCACATCTATCTCCCAAACCTTTTTCCTGTCATCCCGAATGTGCTTAACTATGAACATCAGGACTGCCAGACAGGTCCATCTCTCCTGGGGCCAAATGTAGGTACCAAAGGAACAGTGCCAGAACGGGGCAAACATATCAGCCCAGCGTACTCTCATAGCCGCCAACAATTTACATCTCAGGGAATTCCTGAGCTAGAAGAGATGTCTATAACAGCCCTCAGTGGATTGTTCTTCCATTATTTGTTTAATCACTTTTTAAGTCTAAAACCTGTTAGTATCAGCAAAAAGAAAGTGCATGGTTTTGTAAGGACAAGCATCTACAATGCATTTTATCAAAGCTATTACTTGCATTTGTATCAAATCAAATCTGATTTTATTCTTGTATGTTTCCTTGAGGGCAGCTATGAAGCTCTCAGCGTTTTCAATTTGACTTTATCAGGTGTGAGGAACTCGGGGTTTTTTTCTTCTTTGAAGCATGGGAATTGTAGTCTCTGTGCTTCGGGCTTAACTTCTTTGTGAACTACATTTCCCAGAAAACTCCTCTTCCGGCAGGCCAGCCCCTTCCTTCGGCGGTCGGGCACGGCAGCATTAGGAGAGGTAAGTTTTCAGGCATTTTTCACCATATCACTCTTATTTCGTTAGATGTGTTCGGTTCGGCTGTTACCCCCCTCCCCGCGTCATTATTACAGCAAAAGAGGCTCGGATGACGCGGCTGTCCCTCTGAATTTCTGGCCTGTAACCATTTGTAGAACCCTGTCTTCTACCTGGAACTTGTCTGATCTCCTTCTGTGGAGCGTCTTGGATGCGTGTTAAAAACCAACTCTAGCCTCGGATCTCGATAGGTACCTTTAAAGAGTTTCACTTATTATGCATAGTAGTTATTTTTTTAATCTGACCACTTTCATTTTAAAAGGAGCTTTGCATTTCACAGGAAATCTTCTGTCCTCTGTAAGCCTCTCTCCTACACTGTCCTACTTCTACACTTCACAGCAGCTCTCAAATGTATCTGTTATTTTTGCTGCGGGCCTACCATTGCCTTCTGTCTCTTGTGGGCCAACCCATATTATATCTCCATTTCATTCCCCCTCAGAACATTTCCTTCCGAGAGATCTTTTGATGATAAGGGACAGGAGTGGAGAATTTTCATCAGTTAAAGCAATTTAAATACTGTCAAACTGGCTTAACAGCCTTTGGGGAGCATCATGACAGAAGTTATTCTCAAAGCAAATTACAGTTTATTGGGAGACTTTGTCCCTTCTAATTAATTCATATAGAAAATTAAACCTCGTCAGAAGGAATGCCCAACACAACTCCTGCTAAACAACAAAACAAGGCAAAAATCACTGTGAACAGAATCCACTGCTTAGATTTAAAAAGTAATTCAGACTATGGAGGAAGTCCAATCTTCCCTGTAATTCAACTGATGACGCAAAGCCTTGAGAACTGGAGATTAACTGAGACAAATCTATTCTTTGCCACTAGCATCAATTTAGTATTATGGTACTTACAGCTGAACACCCAAACTTTAAATGTATTTAAATATTGCTCCATTTACTGTAAGAACTGGTACTTGAGGAGGACTGGGGACTTGAAGCAAAGCAATTTAGACGCAGCAGGAGTCTAAAAACCATCCAGGCACTGAAGCACAGGTCATCAAAAGTACTTCGGTGCCAGCCTTTTACACAACTAAGTTCACCAGTTGAACAGCTCTGACTTTCTCAGAGCTGCCACAGGTCTCAGCAAGTTTCCCATAGGCAGCACTTATGAAACTGCCCACGTGCTTTAACCATTTGACAGACAGCTAACAAGCTGCACAGAGCCCTCCTTCAAACCACTGCTTGTAACACCTGAAAGGGATCTGCTCCAGCTGGGTGAGAACTCCCAGTGAGACCCAGTCCCTTAGGTGTCCTCCCAGTAAATTGCAATGGTGAGGGCAGAAGTGTGAGTGGGCATGAATCTGCATCCAGGTGTCCCACATTACTAAGCAAGCTTTAAGCACCAGACTACCTGGGAGCTGTTGCAATCACTCCTTAGAGATCATCCCCTTTTATCAGTAATTAAAGTCCTTCCTCCACCTCCCAGAACTCATACAAGCCCCTTTGCTAAGGGAGATGGTGGGAGGGAGAAACACCAGACAGTCAATTCTCAGTACTGTTTCCTTCAAAACTTTTTGTACTTTGTATGCAAAACCATAGAGGCGCCCAGAAAAAAACAGTTTCAAAAAACAGTGAAAAGGAGAAAAGAGAACTGCAGACTGCGAGAAAGACCAAACAATATCAAGGTCCAAACCAATCCATTCTGGTCACAACAGGTCCTGCACACAATTCCAGGCTACTTGTCAGCAAAGCCATCCTGCCTGTCCCCAACAGGGCATGCCGTTCCTCCCTTAAAGCAAGATATCCCTCCCACTCCTACCTGCCAGGCAGTTGTTTCTGCCCCCCCCCCCCGGCATTTGGGTGATCCCTTCTCTTTCAGCAAAGCCCCCTGTTCCTGCTGGAGAAGCAAAGCAGTACCCCCTACCTCTCCACTGACTCTGGGGAGGTGGCACCCACAAAGGAGGAGGTGCCAGAGGCATTTCGGCAGTGTCCTAATCATCTTCAGTCCCATTTCAAGGCCTGTTCTGCACCAGGCCTTTACAAAAAAAACAGGAGTAACTCCAGTCAAGGCCTTTGTCCTGAAAAAGCAACATTTCAAAGTTGTTTTTCTCTTCCTTCCCACAACACATGCAAAGGATGGGGTAAATAGAAAGGACTGATTTGGAGCAGGCAGAATGTTAAAGAAAGCAGAGCAAGGGTCTCCTCTGAGGAGGAACCAGCCAGACAGTGCCTCTGGGGTGGGGTGCTTGGCCTTCCTGCCATTTCTTCTCTGCCCTGTTGCACATACCCGGGAAAGACTTTGCATGCTCAGGTCTTTCTGGGCTGTTTACGAGTCCTCTTAGGCAGCCATCCTTCACACCAGGATAGAAGAGCAGGAATCCTGCAAGTCAGGGGTGCCAACTTTGTCCTTGTACCTTGAGCAGTCCTCAGTGTTGCCCTCTGTCAAAGGGACATACAAACGCTGTCCTCGGATGGTGGGCTTTAGTTAACATTTCCAAAATAATTTGTATCTCTTTACTAAAAAGAAAAAAGAGCAAAAAATACTTATCAGCATCATTTTCCAGAGAATCCCAAGAAAATGGAATTAAGGACATGCTCTTTGCTTTCTTTTACCTGCCATGTGTTATGTTCTTGCCTTTTAGCTGAACATGTTCTCTGCCAGGAAGTTGTCTGGAGTTTGCAGAGCCATCAGATTCCATCACTTCAGATCCCATTCTGTATCCAGAACCTCTCCAAACTTGGCTTTTGTGCCAGCCTGTCTTCCCCCAGATCCCGTGGAAGTAGAGGAGCTGCAGCACTTTGTTTCTAACTCCAAAAGGCTGTTTGTAATGACTGGAGCTGGAATCTCGACTGAATCGGGGATCCCAGATTACCGCTCTGAAGGTGTCGGGCTCTACGCCAGGACAGACAGACGGCCCGTCCAGCATGCTGAGTTCGTTCGTAGTGCCAGTGCCCGGCAGCGGTACTGGGCAAGGAACTTTGTGGGCTGGCCCCAGTTCTCCTCCCACCAGCCAAACACAGCACACCTCGTACTAAGAGACTGGGAGAAGCTGGGGAAGCTGCACTGGCTGGTGACCCAGAATGTGGATGCCCTTCACACCAAAGCTGGGAGCCAGCGCTTGACAGAATTGCATGGCTGCACGCACAGGTACTCTCTGTTGGCAGAGGGAGGATGGTTAATCCTCCGGTCTCTCGTTCAGGGTGACTGACAAGCAGGTGCAGTGTTAGCTGCTGAGAAAGGAGGCAAAATGTCAGTGCTATGTTCCTGGAGGTGACATGCTCAAAGGTGGTGTTGGGCTGGGGTGGAGAAAAAGATCACAAAACAGTGCTCTTCACAGCACAGTATTTAAGAAACATGAACACTACTCCATTTTTTTGGAGCATTATTTGGATCATTTCCCTTGGAGCCTGCATCAGTCAGAATTTCCCCTTTCCTTGCTACAGCAAGTGTCCTCTTAGTGAAGAGGACAAGGGGATCCTGCGGATGCAAGGATTATCCAGGGCTAAGCAGAGTGGATAGTGCCAGAAATGCACAGGATGAGTGGACTGGAGAAGGGCCACCACAGCCTGGCTGTGATCACCCAAAGTTTCCACATGAAAAAGCACAGCCTGAACTGGGAGAGAAGGCTCAAAGTGCTTCCTCTAGAGCATTCCTACAAAGCAACAATCGGAGGGAGAAAGACAGCTCCTTGACATGTACTATTTGGTAAATAAATGTGGATAATGATGACAGACTTTCCAGGCCTTCTAAGGAACAAGTTAGACTCCAGATCTTCAGCTGACATGAAACTCTCCATTAAGACTTTGCTCTGAATTTCAGGGTTTTCTGCCTGGCCTGCGGAGACCAAATCTTGCGCTCTGAGCTTCAGGAGCACTTTGAAGCTCTGAATCCTACCTGGAAAGCGGAAGCGTTTGGTGTGGCTCCGGATGGGGATGTCTTCCTGACAGATGAGCAGGTGCATGATTTCCAAGTCCCAGCCTGCCGTAAATGTGGTGGAATCTTGAAGCCCGACGTGACGTTCTTTGGAGACACAGTGAGCCAGGAAAAAGTGAATTTTGTGCACCAACGCCTGGCAGAATCAGACTCCATGCTGGTGGCAGGATCCTCTATGCAGGTAAGCAGGTCTTTCTCCCACACTGCATTCCTATTTCTGTGCTACTCTACCTGCAACATTCCTTGGTCCCACAATTTAGGACTACTAATTGCTTGTGGATCATAACAGCCTCTCCAGAGCTGCTTTGTATTTTATTTTTACTGTGGTTGGAATCTGGCTTCACGGTTGGCCTGTTTGGGCTTCCCTGTCACTCTATTGCCAGCCTACTTCATGCTGCTATAGGTAACTCCATTCAGACCTCTCTCTGCTACCTCCTCCATCAGTACATTGGAGGTTCACAATTGCCCATAAAGCCGAGATACTCGATACAATTCAGTCCTGCAGAGATCACCACCCCACATTTTTTTTGCTTGAATCTTTTTAGCCTTTGGCAGCTTTCTAGGCCTCACGGCACACTGTGTGAAATACCAGATTTTAGGGCCTCTAATTCCTAATTAAATTCTCAATAAGAGAGCAGAAATATCTCTGCTTGCTGCTTAGGATTGTCCTTTGTATCACAATGTGTTTTCTCCATTAGCCTCTTATCTATAAGGTAAGGTAGTTTAGAAACCCCTGTTGTTTAACCCGTGGAAGCTTTCGGAATAGAGTTTGTATAAGAGAAATTTTTCCAGGAACAAGTTCTGTTACATTAAAAAAACCTACTCTAACGCCTCCCAGAAAGAGATAAAACCAAAGCTGCCCGATTGTGATTCTCTTGGCTTCAGGATACTGGAGACAAATTCCTTGAGCTTGCACTTCTTAAGCTTATAATCCTTTGTACAGGAAGACTGAAATGCCTTAGATTCATTCTTGTACTACCTAAGCTGGGCCATGTGAGAACCATCAAAGTAGAAGCATTCAAGTACCTATGACAACTAATAAAAACTGCTGCAGAGATTTACTAAAAGACAAGGACGTTTCCCTTCAATGTACTGTGAAGTTTCAGTTTCTACAAAACTGCAAATCCTTCACTGACAGAGGTTAAAAGCTGTTCTTTTCTGTGCACTCCTGAATGAAGAAATTTCCTACCTGAATTAAGTGCAGTTGCCTAACACAACATATACATACAGCCCCTTTTCCCACTGCCAACAGCAACTATTTTTCTTTCCTTACTCTTTTCTGTAGCTCTTCTTTTGCCTAAACTGCCAATAATTTTGTCTTCTGGTATTCTTGCAGGTATACTCTGGTTACAGGTTTGCTCTCGCTGCCCGGGAGAAGAAGCTGCCAATTGCGATCCTTAACATTGGGCCCACAAGGGTAGATCACTTTGCGTTCTTAAAACTGAATTCCCGCTGTGGAGAGCTGCTGCCTTTGATTGTTGCACATGACCCAACAAGCTGAGCTTCAGTAGCTATCAGGAGTAAAATTATTTCTACAAGGTGAGTAGCTTCCCTGGTGAGTCACCTTACAGGGTAAGAAGATGCGTTCCCATCAAATGCTGAGACTGAGATGTGCTGACTGAAAATATGTTCCCACAACGTGCACCAAAACGTGGCTGTAAATTTTCATCTGTAACTGGTATGCTCTGATGGGCCATGATACTGTTTCCCATGATCATAAACAAAAGGCATACTCAGTGCTAACGCTCCCAGAAAACTGGGCAAGAGTAGCCAGAAGACTCGGCAGGGTTGAGTTCCAATCCATCTGTCACAATCAGAAAACTACAGGGGATCATCTGCAGATTCAGAGAACCTGATCAACACTGTTGCCTTTGCAACTGACAATTCAAAAGCTGTGCCTGGTTGAATTGATCCAGCTAATCCTAATCAAAACACTACTGTTTAAAATAATCAATTTAATCTATAAAGCAGCTTCTTCCCTCCACTTCTGCAGGACTCATCTCAAAAGGGGAAACCTTCAATCTACGAGGCAGCTGTGAGATCCAATGCATGGCCCCTGATGACACCAGGAGAGGGCAGCAAGCCTCGCCCATGTCAACCTGACCAGTTTTCTCTATTGAAACCATCTCCACTTACCAGGAAACAGGATGATGATGAAAAAAGTACTCTTCTGCCTTACTCTGCCATTGTAAACAGTGCCTTTTCATTCACTGGGACAGGATAATCAGACTACCATATCTGAGAAGAAAATACCTTTCTTATAATTGTCCCTAGAGAAGAATGAGGGACAGGGATTTTGACTGAGTAACTTGAGGCTATAGCACAGGAGGGCGATGTGGAAAACCATGGTATCTGCTGGAGGATCCAATACCACTAGCAGGCAACTGTGGAGCGTGCAAAGGGGAAGCAAGAGAAACTGCAGCTGTCATTTAAAAAAAAAATGGTTCAAAATAGAAGCTGAACAAGAATACTGCTCTTGTAAGAGATTATTTGAAAGCACAGACTATAAGGCTGACGTCCTCCAGCAAGGAGGGGAAGTCAGCATTTCTCTCAACTGTCAGTTGACAGGCTAAACTGCTTACTATCTGAACCCTTTAAAAATTTTATATTGTTGAGATGCCAGAGGAGTTACTTGAAGCTAATCTGATGAGCACTGCTTTCAGTGTGGCTGCTACATTTTCCAGAATGCATTTTTTGAAGATGTTATTTAATTAATGAATAGCTAAGTAGTGAATTAAAATTGTTTACAAGATTGATACTATTTGCATTGTAATTTCCTCTCCCTCCTATGATTTAAGTACAGTCTCAATAGCCAGTTTAGATTCATTTTTTCCATTGCAAAAATGCAGGATGTAATTACTAACAGCTGATGAATTAAGAGAGAAATACAATTAAATCTGTACAATAAGTCTCCCTCAGGAGGTAATCTCAAGCTATTAATAGATGTAATTTTCCACACTCCTAACAGGAGATCCATCACTACTGGGTAGCCATTTTTTGTTGATCCTTAGGGTGGTAACATAAGCCATATTAAACCATTTATGGAGTAAAAGACAGAATCTTGCCCAGACTAGAACACTAAATTTTTGACCCAACCTTCTGCATGAATCTACTGCTCCCTTTCTGGCTACGAGGGAGATTAATTGTTGCGGTCTTACAAATGCCCCAGTCCTACTCTCCACGTAACATGTCCTGTATTGCTATTTTGACAAGGACTGTAACAAGCAGTTGGAAGCAAGGATGCCAGAGTCATCTGCTAAAAGGTCAAGTAGCAAAGCAAGGACAACTGACCATGTGATGCAAAGTTCTTCTTTGCTTTGTTGTTGATTCAAATCCATGCCAGGCAGAAGCAAGTAAAGCACAGAATCTAAGGGATACTAAGGCACCCCATTTCTGCAGAAGGTAGAGGGAATTAAGATACTTAACATGTTTCAAGATTTGGCTATTATGGGTCAGAGGAGAGATGGCTTCACTTAGAAGCCAGCAAGATAAGCTCAGGACCCCTACCTGCATTCTGCTGTCGTTTAAATGGAGATCCCACTTCCCAGTGAGTTAGGTATCTGCTGTTTGGTAGTGAAGAAAGCTCATGTCACTCCATCTTTAGCATAGTACAGCTGTCCTGCTAACCAAAGCTTTTGCAGAAATCATTGCTAAGGCATAGCAGAGTCTCCACACACAGCCAGGGAGCTTGCACAGAGTGTTTATTCGCATAAGTTTGTCCATGTAAGAAGAGACATTTATGCCTCCTTAGCAGAAGAACTGGGGCTGGGTTTCTCGCTATCCGTGTCATCTTCTGCACCGCCTTGAAACTTGCATGACATAGGTGTGTTAAAAACAGAGGCTGCAGGTTTAGTGCCAGTAGAGCCAGCATTTTGAGAAGGCGTGGGAGCATTGCCAAGAAGTCTAAAACAAGAAAACGTTTCCAGTGAGGACTTGGCATTAGCAACATGACAGGTAACTAAACCTCCCACATCTATCCCTGCCTCTTCTCCAGTTCAGCAGCTGAGCCCGTGGGAGAGGAATCAGGGTGTCTCTTCAGTATCACTAATAAATGAGTCATGTTACCCTGACCCTTCACTGATTACACTATATACTTTTAATCACTAGGACAATGACTTACAGTAAATGAACATTACAGTAAATTTCCCATGCATGGTTTATTATTATATGTTCATGAGCACATATACAAGTATGAGGCTGAGACAAAGGAGTACTTTTTTTTTTCTGCTAAGCTGATCCAGCACTACTAAAACTGACTTCTTTTAGAGCAGGATCAGAGCACTTCACCTCTTAACACGTTCCCCAAGACACCACTGAGAAGTAAGTTTGCTCAACTGAGAAATGCCAGAGAAAGCCTAAAGTTCCTACACCAAAAGCCAGATCTGCATCACTCTGAAGACTGACACCTTCCCCTGTCACTCCTTGGGGACTATTTGTGTGGGAAGATGCAATGCAGACAGATAACAACTATCAGAAGATAACTATGTCATTGCAGGTAGCTAGCAAAGACCTGTCCTGAGAAGTTCGTGTTTCTCAGCTTACTGATGTAGTTACCAGCCTGGAGGGAGTTGGCATGCTGTGGGAAAACACCACGCTCAGTAAAAGAACTGGCCTAGTGTTCAGCTTTATTCTCTCAGCCTATGCAGAATTTGCAAGGCAGGAGGGTTTTAAAAGGGGGAGAAATGTTATTCCTAACAGACTAAACAAAAGGACAGTAATCTTTGTGTTACTGGCTGAAACTAACAGAAAAAGAGTGTTACAGAGCCTGAGCAGTGTTCTCTTCCCCCATCACCAGGAAGGAAACGCAGATCCTTTCTATCTACCTTGTCTGCTTTAAGCCAGCCTTTTCCTCCACATGATTCAATCCTCTCCTACCTTTTCTGGCTCACTGTTGTTAGACCAGTCCACCAGTATTTTAGATCAGGGCTTGAAGTTGTAGCTCTGTCCACCTATGGGTGGCAAAAGTACACATCAGACAACAGCACAAGGACAGTTTTTTACCATGAAATTAGCCGCATCAACAGCTTATGCTCTTCCCTTTTTCTTACTGCTGTTCCTACTAGGACAAGCTCCTGAGGTCTGGATAGAGGAGCTGAGAGTGCCTTGTAATAGATTTTTCTGCCGCTCCTCTGAAAGTGGGGTTGGAGTTACCCAAGGCAAATAAAAGCTACTTCCTATTTGGCAAATCTTGTCTTTGTTTCTGGGCAAATTCTCAGAGCAAACTTTGTAATTGAGTCCTGCAGCCTGAGAAAGATATTTCACATACTGCGCTCCAGTGAGGGCAGCACAGACTGCAGATGGCCCGGAGGACTTGTGCCTGGTGGGTATGGTGTAAATGCAGCCTCCCACATCTTACAGTCAGATTGCTCCTACTGACAAACCTGCTTATTCATGACTTCTGGAAAAGGACCGAAGACCCTGGCCATGGTGAACTTGGGAGGTTCAGGAACCTTGGAGTGAAGGCGATTAAATCTGCCTTCTAGAGTGTGCGTCTTCCCCCGTGACTGCCTTGGATGTCGCCCTTTGCCAGTCTTTGCAGCTGTGAGGAGATAAAAAAAAAGTGTTCCAAACCGGTGCCAACTTACTGGTTTCCTCAGTCTATTCATTCAAAACCTGGGGCTTGGGCAGGACAGATGGAGTCTTCCTTCTAGGGCAGCCCCAGGTAAACAGCAACTGAAAGCGACACTCCTCGGAGGGTGTCTCGAGTCAATGGGAAAGGAACGAGGAGGGTCTCAGCCAAATGCCTGAAGTCAGAGTTTCTTATCACTATACCCAGCCATTCTCTATGGTGTCTCAGTGCAGCGTTTTTGAGATCTGAATTAACTTGGCCTTAGCAGTTGTGGGTTTAGATGACATAAAAGATAATAGTGGTGAGAGAATAAATTTACGATAGAGGACTTTGCCTCTCCAGTCCTACTGGTCTGGCCATTTTCATCACTGATAGATACTGTGAAAATATCTTTCAGATGCCAAATTCCTCCTGGCTGATGCTTTCTGTAGGGACAGGAAATTCTGGTACATGGGCTGTTAAACAGCTTCGATTTGTTTGATTGGAGCCTTAAAAAAAAGAGGTGGATGATGCATTTGGAATAACACCACAAAGGAGCCCATTAATCCTTTTCCTCCTATCGTATCAGTTCTGTGAGCTTTTCTAACCGCAAGGGTCCCCAGCAGGGGCTGCACAGCTGAGTGCTCTGTCACCTATGCACCCAAGTCCTGACACATATAGGAAATCATGCAGGGGACACAGACGGACAATAAGAAATTCATACCCACTCACCTTGACAGGACAATTAGGCAAGCAGGTAACAATTACTAAGGCTAAAAATAAGAGGGGACACACACACAAAAGAAAAAGCATTTTGTGTTAGAGGGGCTCACAATATAGAGCTGTGACTTTTACACACTACAGGCAAGCAATTTTGAGTGAATGACCTAAGTGCTGCTTGCCCTTGCCAAGACCCAGACAACATATGCAGCTTCAGCATATGCAAATCAGAAATGGTGCCTTTTTGCTAATAAAAGAGGATTTCTGGGACATTCTGCTATTCCTTTATCAGAGGACTCTTGCAAAAAAAGAAACGTATAGAAAGATTTAGACACGTGCTGCATCCAGATTTCCAGTGTGATCCCACATCTTCACATTGGCAAGGGCCAAGGAGAAGGAAATCCAGCTGGACTCTGTAATTCTAAAGACTGAATATCTGCAACAAGTCAATCTATGCCCCAGAGTTCATAGTCTCACACAAACTGCTGCTGGTGAGAGGGCAGCAGTGCTTAGCTTCTCACTCAAGCAGGTGGCATATGACAAAAATCAGATTATACCCTCCCCTATTTAGCACTTGGCATGACAGAACTTAATTGGGTTTAACAATTGACTCCTGTGTCTGTGCACAGAACTGACCATGGCTGCAGTGAGGCTCCGTATCTCTCTGTGCACCTACTACTTCTACGATAAAGAAGCTGTGCCTGCAGGTAAGGAAAGCTAGAGGATCCTCAGGAAATTGAGGCTATCACACAAGTGGGATTAAGGCTGCCTTCTTACTAAGATGAGTCCCTTGTTGCTTGGGGAAAACAGCATTGGAGCCGAGACAAGAAGCAAATGCTTTTTGATGCGTTTTCACAGCTTAGCATGAAGGGGAATAATAACCTCCATTTATTGAGTTGCACACAGCCAAATGGGTTGAAGACAATTCCTAAAGCTCTGCCAGATTTATGGTGATTGGCCCTTTTAGTCAGAGGGAAATTTGGAGCTGTGAAGAGCTGATCAAAGAAGAAAGCTTTGTTTTAAAGAGGGTGATGAGCTTGTGGCTCATGAAAACCACCCAAAAAAATCCAGGAAGTAAGTTTTAGTGATGCCCTGCAAAATGAAGATAAGCCAGATATCTTGCAAAGCAAGTGAATATGTTTCTCCTATAGAAACTTGCAGTTGCAGCAAGTGGTTTCTGCTCAGGTGGTGATAAAAGAGGGACATAGAATACTGTATCCAGCAGCAAAACAGTTGATCTCAGGTAATATCTTCTAAAAAAGACCACAGAACACCAGACACCTTTCTGGTGCTTTCCCTGAGCTCCTTCTGCAATTCACACTGGCAGTTCCCATGGCAAGAGCTATTTGGCAGCAGCAAGCAAGGCAGAAGGGACATTTCAGAAAGGTGTGGGCTGAACCACTCCTCCCACCAGCACCCTCCAGTGACCAGAACGTGGTAACACTGCAGGGCCTTTCCCTCTCCAGCTTGTCCTATTACACTTAACCCTCTGCTGAAGTAGTCTACTAAATACTCTTAGGCTGTTACCAAACCCACAATACCACTACTTCGCAGTTACAAAAACAAGACAGTGCTTGCACGCAGCATTTAGTAGATGAATCATCTCCACCACTTTACCCGTAACAGAGAGAGAAGGCCTTGCCCTCCTTTTATGGCACATACTACTGGGATGCAGAAGAACTGGAGTCAGCAGTAGTTGCCCTACTGGTCGCTGCAGCAACACTACTGCTTGGTGTATTGGGGAAGGGAGCAGAAGTTCCTCTTAGCAGCCTTTTACCCACCTCCCGCACACAGATATGGTGTGAGGGAAGCATGTGCTAGTCACAGGCTAAAGCACAGGGAACAAACAGCCTACGAGTTCACCTCATCCTCACTGCCAAGAGACAACAGCAGTTCAAGGAGGTAAGGATGCACGACAGAGCAATTAAATCAACTGAACATTTAGGCTCTTTCTAAACAGAAGGATGCAGTTCAGCTGAATGGGGCACAGACAGCTGAGCATCTTAGCATTTGCTCAGCAAGCCCTCACATCTAGGAAGTCAGGTTCAAGACCTGTCCTTGTACATACCATTGCAAGCCATCACTTCTGCTCCCTCACTTGTAACACTCTCCACCTATATTCAGTTCTCTTCACATTATCTTAAAAACACTTCTCCCGTCTATTAAGCTAGGATAAATTGCATGCTCTCCTCCATACTGCAAGTAACTGTTGTACAAACAGCCACAGCAGAAACACCGTATATGTATACAGTGGTATTGAACCTGCTCTTTTCTCTTCAGGTGGCAAAACAGCGTCTGGCTCTGGCAGCAAGTCCTGCCAGGCATGTTTTAGTAGACATGAGCAGTCTAACACAGTCCAGAAAGTCACTGAAAATGTCAGAGACAAGCTGGGTAAAGTTTTTATGTTCCAGTCCTCAATAAACAGTCACTGGTCTCTTAAAATTACCATGAAAAAAAGTATTCTGAGCCTTGTTCAGATCTCCATACTGCCTCTGTCTTTCCAAGGACCACTCTTCACAATAAATAGGGTAAGAGAGGGTGACCTAAGAGACATATCTGGGTCCGCATTCCTATGCCAACAGCAAGAACCTTAGCATCCCACCACTAGGCCCAGCCATGCAGACCCAACATACAGCAGAGTTTGTGAAGCACTCTCTTTAATAGCTGGTTATTTCACTTGATACCAGCAGAGCAGAGTGACTAGCTTTGCAGGATTTTTGCACATCACAGACTTCTCCATGTCTAGCAGGGTTGGCTATTCCCAAACTACAGCTTGGTGGGCTACAGAAGATTTTTGGTGTTGTGCACACAGTGTAAGTAGTGCGGTTTCTCACATCGCAGCACGCAGGAGGTGTCCAAGGAGCTGCAGGCCAATGACGCGCTCCACAGGAGCTGGGCCAGCCAGGGGAGTGGGGAGGGACCTTCAACAGTCCGCAGAGAAGAGACAGAAGCCGGGAAAAGCAGCTCTGCAACAGCTGGCATATGAACCACACAGGATCTGATTTATTGCTGCGTAAGGGCCTTGTCCGTAGCAACACCAAACTGCAGGAACAGTCAGTGCTGAATAAGAATAATTGTCTAACTTCTGTACAGGCCTATATATACCCACTATATGGCCTAGAAACCAAAAATCAGGCATTCAGCTTGGAGCCAGAGCAGCAAATATCAAACAGGGACCTCAGTTCCTCTCCTAACTTAAGGCAGTTTTGATACGGACTTCAACAGCAGTAAGTTCTCGCTCTGAAAAGGAAGTCAAAGTAATATTTTCGATTAAATGGGAAGGGTTTGCAATACCCTTCACTGGATGTGTTGTTTTCTGTATCTTGTTTGCAGAACACTGGCAGTAAAAGGTGCTTTTGAAATGCTGGATATTAATTACTCAGAAATGTTCTCCCATCTATTCTAACAGACATTTCTGCTCCAAAAGATGCATATTCTTTATGTCTCTTATTTTCTGGGGCAGCCAGTCCCAGAGGCAACAGGATAGCCAACAGGCGCACAGTGGATTCAAAGCAAAGAGGAGAACTTTGGTAGTGTTGCCCAGGGGACAGGGCACTAGGCTTGGAAGGATGAGACCAGAGTGAATTCTCAGTCCTTTGATCAATCCAGAAGTCACACTGACACTGAGAAAGCCACTTTGCCCCTCTGCATCTGTTTTCCATAATGTAATAGACATAATACTGTGGTCCATGCCTTTTTGTAAGGTATTCTGAGGTCTACTGAGAAAAAGCATGAAAGAGATGGTAGATAAACAGTATCACTATTCTCCCCGAGATCTTTCCTGAATGATCAGGAACAAAACTGCTTTAGGAAGGTGAAAGTCAGAGTCAAGCCAGCTGGGCTTTAAAACCACTGTTCCAGATACAGATGATATCTGCAATTCTGTGTGCAACCCCCTGCCCTCTCCCTTCTCACAAAGGAAAGATACCCAATTACCACATTCTGCACTTTTTCCCTTCTGCATAACTAGACAGTGTCAGAGAAGAAGAAAAGCTGAGCCTGAGAGGAAGACCAACAGTACAAGTGTCTAGTGTTGGTCTCCAGGCCCAAATGGAAACTGAAACACGGTCATTACCACGAGCATAGTTGTTTGCTCTCTGCATGTCTTGTCTCAGCTGGAGTACTTTCTCTTTCATCTCTGCAATGCCCATATAGTTAGAGTAATTCAGCTCTCCCTGCAGACCCTGAAAAATCTTGGCCTAGAAAACAACAATAGAGAAAAGGAAGGTAAGACACTGAGACTTCACTTCTGCAACATAAGCCCACAGAGCCACCATCCCTCCAGCATCTCACACGCCAGCTGCAACAGCTGCAGTGTTGTGTAGGGCTTCCAAGCTCCCGTGCTTGCTGAGCACAGGGATACCTTCTATTTCAGGTACTCTGCTTCTGGTCTTGGAACAGAAATACAGGCCAGCATGGCAGAAGATCTTCACATACTCTTTGTACTCCCCATAAGCTTGCAGTAAGTCAGTTCAAGCAATCACTGGCCTGCTCTTAGATTCTTTCCACAATGTTCCTCAAAACCCTAAAGAGCAACTTTGCACAACCCCTTCAGCCTTCCCACCTGTGCCATTTATTAGGGCCTGCCACTTTACATTATGTGGGAAGATTCCCTATGTATGGGCTCGCTCAGGGGGCTGTTTAAATTTACTGTTAGGTCTTTCGCACCGCCAAAGCGGCATGTAAATGAGAAGCATGATCAAGGGACCAAACATATGTGCAGACTTATAAAAATCTGTATGGCGTAAGACAGATATAGAATGAATTGGTGCCTTCATCTATCCATTGAGTTTATCTAGGGAATGCTAGCATGCCCCAAATGCTGGATGCCAGGAGTAGATATACTACTCACCTCAAATCTAGAGAGTTCCTACTACAGGGAAAATTTATACCAAGAGTTTCTGAAATGCTTCCAACTGCACCCCAGCTCTCTTCCCTGCTTGTGATGATATAGCTCAAAAGTACAGTGTTTCTTCTAGATAGTGATGGTATTTTACTTTTTTCTCTACAATAGAATTTATCATTACAAAGAGAATTCAGTAATATTTACATTTACTTAGGACCTTTACTGCTCTACAAACAATAATTTCAGAATCAAAGCTAGTGTGTGAGGACAGGAGACCTCACCTTGCACTTCCAGCCCTAGGAATAATTCATCTTAGCTGTATGACGGGAGCGCATTCAGGATCCTCAGGATTTCTGTGGAGGACCCCAAGAGTTTTGTCAATGTTTCCGGAAAATTCATGTACACAAACACCCAGGGAAAAATAAGCAACAAATATTGGTACAAAACTAGGACTCAATCTGCCTTAAGATGGAGTATCCGGCTGAGACACACATACTCTTTTCTTAAAAAAAAAAAAAAAAAAATGCAATTCACCATCCTATCTCATTATCATCCTAATATCCTCAAAGATCCAGTGACCTTCACTAGGAAGGCCTTGCAAGTACCTTCAAATAAGATATCAAGCCAGCTTCTTCCTTCTCCATCTGTTTCTGCTTTCTCAGAGCCCTCTCACAGATCCTTGGGTTCTGCTCCATGTTTGAGTACAGTTCATGCAGGCATTGCTGAGTGTAGGACAAAGACTGCTCCTCAAAGTCCTCTAAGGAAATCAGCTTGCAAAATGATACATTGAGGGGATACTCGTTGTCAAACTCATCCAAGATCTCCATTCTGTACCTGATCAAAGATGACAGGGCAGGCTGTATGCTCTCCTCCAGCTGATGGAGGCAAGAGAGCTATTTTCTGGTGATGAACCAGGGCCTTCCTCCTGCCCTGTCAGCAAATAGGGGCATAAGCAGCCCCTGCCACAGGAGCTCACCAACACCCTCCTGAAAGCCTCTGCCAGTAAAACTGCCTCTGTAGCGTGATAGCTCCAAGTCTGGGTGGAAGCTTTGGCACAGGACCTTGTCAGGACAGGAAAACTGGGGCAGATACTGTCCCTCAGAGAGGGTCCCAGCCCTCCCCTGACTTCTAGGCCAACATTACCTCTTTCCCTACAGCTCCTGACCAGGAACAGCACTAGGGAGGGGAAGACCTCCCCAGGGTAAGCACATACAGGTCTCTCAGAGCACTGAACAGCCAAACAGCTCAAGCTCCTCACGCAGCAATGCCCCGAGCAATACGCACCCAAAAGAGAGACAGCTGCTGCACTGTAGCCAATGCGTGGGCAGCCCGAGGAGCAGTGCCTCCCCTCCACGCTCACCGGGAGAGTCGGGGAGGGCGGGAGGGCCGCCCTGAGGAGACCCAGGAGGGAGCGAGCAGCCCCGCAGCCTCCCTCAGGCCGCGGGCACCTGAGGGGAGAGGGCGGCACCCGCGCTCCGAAGGCAGGGAGGGGCGGGACTGCCCTGCGGGGCGCACCTGCTCACGGCCTCGCGTCCGAGCGTCCCCTCCCGCCCCTGCCGCTTCCAAGGGCCAATCAAAGAACGCGGGGCGGGGGCGGCGCACGCACCACAATGGACCGTTGGCAGAGGGGGCGGGGCCTCTCCTCCCCTCCCACCGTGGTCCCGCCCTCGACGCCCGCCCGCCATTCGCCTCAGCGCGGCGCAGGGAGGAGGCGGGAGGCGTCGAGTGGTTGTAGGGCGTTTATTAGTGACAGACCGCCGCGGGCCTGTGGCCGCCCTGAGGGGTGGGAGGACGACGACGACGACGACGACGACGACGACGACGACGACGACGACGACGACGACGACGACGACGACTAGCTGCAGTATTTCTCGGTGTCCAGCCTGCTGTGGTCGGGATTGTAGGGCGCCTTGGCAAAGCACATGGCAGCGGCGCGGTCGCAGTTGCAGATGAACATCTCGCACTCGTTGTTCTCACCTGGAGGAGAGAGCAGGAGTGGTCACACCCCGCAGCTCCTTCACCAGGCATGGCAGTGATTCAGGCAGGCATTTCTGCTGCCAGGGCATAGCCGTTTCACTGCTGCCGTCATTTTGGGGGTGTACGTGCTTCTCCCCGCTAACCACCTGGCCCCAAAGCTGTGTGCTCGGGCCCAGCAATCTCCTTGCTCCTTCCTTCCTTCCCTGCAGTTCAGTTTGCCAGCCTATCTGCTATTTATCTCCGTTCCAGAGCCCTATAAAAGCTCCACCATTACATTAGAGCTGTCCAGCAGAAGCTGTGTAATGCTTCCCGTGCTGATCTCTTAAATACTGCTGTTAAAGGGAGTCCCAGAAAAGTACCACAGGGACTCAATCCCCTGAAGAGGGGACAGGCTTCCCTATGTACTGCGATACCATATGTCTTCATAAACTTTAAAATGTGTGCTACATGGAGAATATTCACTCCGGTGCCCGTATGAGGTGCCCCGTTTCTAACAACCAGCCCCCTTGGCAGGGACTTGCACTGCGCCTTCCTGCCACAGAAGCATGGAGTGTAACGCAGCCCCGTTCCTTCAGAAGAGAGATGGGAGTAACGTTTGAAGCAGAGTGACGTGGAAGTGGACATACTGTTACACGTAATCTGCCCGCTGGAGCAGCTGAAGCTGTACAAGTTTGTGTAGGGGTTGTCCACGAGGAATCTGCATAATTCTAGTTTCATTGCCTGCGAGTAGCAGTTGTCATGTACTTGACAGCACCTGGGAAACAAGGAGGAAAAGGTCAGAAAATACCAGAAATGCAAACTCAGCTCACCTGTAAGACACATAAATACGCTAGTATTGCTTTGACAAGGCACTGAACAAAAAAAAAAGATACCCAGTGATAGAGAGCAGGCACGAAGGACCTCAGAGGGACACGGTTCTGCCAGCTAATGGTCCAAGAGGTGTCTGGTACACATGTACTTACTGGCCTATCTTCACAGTTGTCTATTGGGCACAGGGAAAGCAAAAGCCAGCATTTACCCTACGTGCCCCGTCAGTGCCTGGTAGCTGAAGAGCTAACAGCCGACACAATTCACAGCGTCTTGGCTATCACACTTGTGTGATCGCTAAACTGCCCAAGCCGCTTCGCATTTTGCAGCTCAGCCCTGCATATGTTGATGGTCGTGCACTGGGCAGTGTGTGCAGAGCTGCATCTGGGCTGCTGGCACAGCACTGCTGCAAAAAAAATGCTGGAATGAGTGCAGTATAGCTGCCACAGAAGAGAAAACAGAGTTCTTGGGATTATATTTTATCTTAGTAATAAGGCATCAAGGTGTGATACTACACATCTTTTTTTCCTTGAATCGGTCTTTGAGAGAAAGCTTCATTCACAGCAGCCGGAGAGTTTTGTGAACATTTATGGGCAAGGCCAGCTGAGACGAAGCTGGCATGCAGAACCATGAAAGCACAAGCAAGGAAAGAGGATTGTAAAAGCGGAGTCTTATAAACCTGTCAACTGCATCCACTGGAGTCCCACTGCCTCCCAAGCCGCAGTAGCAGCCGTAGTCAGAAAATTCCAGCAGAGGATGGCTGTCTGGGATGGTGCATTTGATCATGCTGCGAAGCCCCCACACGGCCCAGGGCAAGACAGCAGCGCTGGCTGCACCCGCTGAGAAGAGACACAAAGGTTAAAGTTAGGCATGGTGTTACCAGTCCAGGGGGGCGAGTGCCACCTACACACCAGACAGCAGGAAAAGCAGGGCCAGGGTCTTCATTCTCGGAGGATTTGACAGAGACTGGTGCTAAAGAAAATGCGGCTCTTTATACGGCAAGCTGACCTTGACATGGGTATGAGATAAACAAGCCAGTATTTATGTTACTAAATGCAGACTTCTTCCATTGGAGGGTGTGGGCAGTGGGGTTGTGACATGACCAGTTGAAGGCCAGTGGAGTTAAATATATGAAAGCCAAGAAGGCAAATATTTGCTCTCTAGATTTTTGCTATTAGATTCTTTTAACGCTACTGTTAGAAGCCAGCCTGAAAGATCTGGACATTTTTAAGGGCTTTCTACTAAAATATAGTAGCAGTGTGGTAGTTATGTTGGAAATTGCTGGCACACTAATATCCATCCTACTAATACTGGCATCCTCTTTTTATGGTATCCCACTTACCATTAATCCTGTATCTCTCCATGGATTCTCCTGGCCTAATTCAGAGAATAAGGTACAGGTCATCCACTCACCCCAAATAACCATTTGGCATGAGCTGAACTGAAAAAAATTCAAGCTGTTTTTCACTTTGAAACCATACGAGGAGAAGGAGGTACTACTAGGCAAGAAACAGGAGCCAAGCAACCTGGAAAGCCTCTGCATCTGGCTTAAGAGTAGTGTCTCTTTTGACATGACCTTAAGGGAGCTGAACTGGAAATGAACTGGACTTAGAAGTTTCAACATACACAGCAGACTTCAGTAGCTTAGAGACAGCAGTTTCTCTTTCTCCAGCACCAACGCAGAACCCCGTTAGGCCCTTTGGTTCTCTATGCCAAGGCATGAGATGAGTTGGGAACCTTGAAAGATGATCAAAAAATGGGTAAGAAAAAGCTTCCTGGAGTCAGCCAGGGGTAAGTCCAAAATACTGCACTCATATTTATACCCCAGAGGCTCTAACACTGTCAGGGCTACAGGTCTGGCATTTTTACACACTCAAGATACAGATCCTAGACTGCTCACTTGATAGTCAGAGTCTGCATTTATTTCTAAAGCACCAAGCAAGCATTCAGTTTTTAAGAGCCAAGGAAAAGGCAAAGCCCACCTTTCCGCAACAGCCTAATATACCAGAGTGCTTATTCAGGAAACTTAGGGTTCACCACCCTTCAGTAGGTTCAAATGCACGTTTCTATAAGGGACGATCAGGACATCTTCTCCCTTATAGGGTCTGAAACTATGCCAGGGTGCCCATAGTATCCATAGGATGTTGACATATCCATAGGACATCTGGTTAAAGTTAGACATGCTGTTGAACAGCCAGAACCATTCCGATTTTTTTGATCTCTCACAAGCTCTCTGTTTCTCTGGGATTCCCCGCTCACAGGTTACCTAAAGCCAAACAGATGCCGAGTTACAGATTCAAGATTCTTGTGTCCTAATAGAACACTGAACGAACATTAAAGGCTGAGGTAAAGGACAGTCCGTACCACAGTTAGTGCAGAAAAAAGAATTTAATCTTTTGCCCACAGATCAAATCTGCTGACTTTCCCTTCAATATCCATTTAAGTGTTCTCCTTCTCCTTTGCTACTTCGGCCACCTTTACTCTTTTTAAAATTATTATTTCTCTGTTCTCTTACCTATGAACCTTAAGACCCTGTGGTTCCTTTTTCCTCACTTCTCAATGTCTGATTTATTATTGATGTTGCCAAGAAAACTTCCACTAAACTGGCCTTTTTAAGTCACAAATCAAAAATACTGTCATATCTTGGATTTCACACATTTTAATTCAAAAAGAGGATCACCAAGTGTGGGAAAGTAAGCATGTGAGCATTGCAAGAGTGCCTCATGAGAAAAATCCCAGCAGGGTAAAGATTTTTCTACCAATGCTATTTTTGGTTTCCCACAACCTGTGCTGCACACAAAGCCACTGGTCCTCAGTATGCGTGAGGACATCCCAGCTTACAACTGGCTCCTAAACTTACAGGCTTGAGCCTTAAATTATTTTTAAGACTTCTCTATAATGACGACCTGCTGCACAGGGTTCCCTACTATTTCACACAGTTAGAATTCACCTTTCTCTTGTAGTAGTGTCTGTTAAGGACTTTTCTTCCCATCTCCACATTTTACTTTCTTAGATCTAGCCTCCTTGGTCCACCACAGTCATTGAATCCAGAGCATCTGAGCCAAACTTCTAAGCACCACACCATCTCCTCCTTTCTTGAACCTACAAATATCTATACAAAGCCTCTGTAACATAGAGAAGAGACATGATCTCTATTAAAACCAGATCTGCCTCACATTATAAACTGGGCCACTGCCAAAGTCTGGGAGCAGAACACAGAGTCAGAGCCCTGCCTGGGGCTTTCATCCTAATGGCAGGATGCGACTCCTGCCAGGTCCAAGTTCACCTGAAATCTCCTCCTTTTGAAAATCTCCCACCCCCAAATAATGACACAGAAGGACAGTTTTCAAATAATTTATTAGGAATTTAAAACTGAAATCTGGAAAAAGGGTTACAGGTGTGGAGAGAACAAACATTGGAGTGTAATAACTTACTGGCTTAAAAACACAGCTTTATTTCTTTTAAAAAAAATGCCCACCCTGAAACCGGAGCCCCAGCCTCCAGGCAGTGGCAGCACTGGCCAGAGAGTGAATCACAGCCCAGCAGCAGCACAGCTGGCCTTGGATGTCTGGAGGGGGCACGGAAGCAGTTCAGCGCGTATACCAAGAGGGAGGAAAGCGCTGTCCGCAGACCCAAATTTGAAGTATATAGAATAAAAATAAACCCAATAAAATGCAGCTCTTCTTTAATTAGGAAATATTTAAAAAAACAGACATACAGACTCTTGTCTCAGTAACAAAAATTATTGCTTTGTGTTTTCAGTACTGATCTGTTAAGTACCCTCTTACCTAAACAGAACTCTCCAAACGCATCGCCCAGGTCAGGACAAGCTCCGGCAGACGGGGGAGGGATGGAAGAGAAAAAGGGCCCTGTGGGCACTGTGGCCCTCCCTGTCCTTTTCTAAACGCCCCTCTCCCTTACAGGGGCTCAGTTTGGGGGAAGAGAGGGAATGATTTTTAAAACTTAAGATGAAGCTGTTATTTCCCTGGGAAAAGAGTTTGGCTGCATCTTAATAAAAGGCTTAATCACCCCTCTTAACAAGGTCTTTGGTTCACTGAAATCCAGACCCAAACCTGCCCCGTGTACTCCTGCTGGAGGCTTCCCCTGGCAGAGTGCTTCTTAGCAGGGGCCTGGACCACGCCAGGGGAAGCCCCGGCAGGTTCTGGAGAAGGGACCAGCTCACCCCCACACAGGACAATGGACAAATACCCACAGTCTTCAGAACAGAGTAAAGCAAATGGGAAGCTGCAATTCTATAATTCGTATAATCCCTGAGAAACCCTTAACCCGCCCCCAAATCACCACCCTAATGCTTTTCTCCCCCGTTTATGACTCCCCAACCCAGCGCCTTGCCCTTCAGAGAACAACCACCCAAATTTCCCCCTGGCCCTGGCCGAAACCCCTTCCGATACCCTCGCCTCCGGAGGAGGATCCCCTTTCCCAGGAAATCTTGACGCAAGCGATAGTGTTTGGAGAGTGAATTCCTTTCAAAGTAACCAAGACAAGCAATGGCGGTAAAGCCCTTTACCTAAAGCCAAACCAGAGGCTGGCACTACGGAGCCCAGTGATGGAGTCTGTACATCGAGCAATTGGAAGCAGCTTTAACCCGCTCAGCAAAACAGCCGATGGCCGGTACGTTTCACCCCCGCTTCCCCCCCCGCCCCCCCCACTTTCATCTCATCAGAGGTCTTAAAATCTTACAGTAAAAGGTGTACAAAAAAAGAACGGAGTCCTGTCAGGATTCTGCTGGAGAGTATTGCTCACGCTGCGGCACCAAGTCCAGGACCTGGAGCTGCTCCTTGGAGCCAGGCTGCAGGCGGCAGCCAGGTTCAGCTCGCGATATTTACATATTATACAGGAGGAAAAAGAAAACCCCACGTAAAACTAAACCTAGGAAAAAAAAATTCTTTCAGCTGTAAGGATAGTGTTTTTCATTTAGCAAAATATACATTTGTTTTGTTCCATAGCGATGTCCAACGTTTTCGGATCCTTGGAGTTTCACACTTTTCAAAGCCTCACATTTACAAAACAGAAACAATTAAAAACAGTTTCTTTAAAAAAAATAGAAATACATCAGTTCCTCTCAGCCTTTGCTCTCTCTGTGTCTCTTTCTTCCCTTCAGAACTGCATTCTTGTTACATACCGTGCTTTAAAAACACTGACGACAACAACAACAGAGTTGAAAATATTCAAAACAGTTTCAAAGCCAAATAAAAATACTCCTCAATAAAAACTACCTAACACAATCACAAAGCCAATTCATAAAATATGTCTACTAGCTCGGGAAGGAGCAAACAACAAAAAGAAGGGGTAGCCCCAAAAAAAGATAAAAAAATAAAATAAAAAAATAAAACTAACAGCTAATAAAATAAATAAAAGAAGAATCGGTGGGCTGGGGCAGGGAGGGGGGAAGCGTAAACCGTCGGTGGTTAGTAAGAAAGCGAGATGATCTCCTCGGGTTCAGTCCAGTGTGGTCTGGTCAAAGGGAGAGATCAGGGCAGGGCGGCAGGAGCCTGGCAGCCAGCCGGCAGTGTGCAGTTTGATTCAAGAAAAAGGTAACCTTGGCTCATCCCCCGAGGCTCACCAGATCCTCCAGCCGCTGTCCTCGGTTAGGTCACTGGGGAATCTGCGGGACACAGCAGGGGAGGGAAGGGACAGGATCTAGAACAACCAACAGCTTTTCTCTTGGGGTTTTCTTCCGGTGTGATCTGACAGAAATACTCAATACCCAAACCTGCCCCAACACAGACTTGCTCTGCATCTCACTGGCACAGTGACAGGGCATAGCAGAGATGCTTCCATCTTTAACGGCAACGTGCAGGCCTGGGAAACAAGGCCCCACACGCCATGCAGCCTGCCTGCCCAGACCTGTGGCACTCCCGGCCCCCAGGAGGCCTGTGACGTAGTGAGGTCCAGCCGTTTGTCCAGCACTCAGCTCAGTGCAGCCCTGCCAGGCTGCCATGGGCTCCTGTCTGGACACTGTTCCCTGCAAGTTTTTGCCCTCCTTTTTGAAAAGCTGGGGTTTTTTAATTTTAAGCCAGCTAACTTCAGCCACGTATGCAAAGCAAACAGAGACCATCCACCAGTTCCCTCTCAGGCCCATCCAAGGACCAGAAACAGAACTCATCAGACTCAGATCTTCCTTCTGCCCTTCTCCCAGGCAGGAGAGGAAAAACCTCGCTCCCCAGAGACAGTGGTCTCAGCAGCAGTGAGAAAAACCAGCTGCGTGGAGAAAGCTTCCCCAGCCAGCAGGTGAGCCAAGCTTGTCTCTCAGGATCACCATCGAGTTGTGATTCTGGCCAACCCTGCAGACCTTTCCTCTTTCTGTCAGTGCTCCCATTTCCTTCCTCTTTGCGCCCAGACACTAAGTGACCTCTCCACAGCACTCCCAGCCTGGGGAGCATAAGGTAGGAACCCAACCTGCCAAGCCTCTGGTGCAGAAGAGAGCCCCAGGCTGGCCACAGGACTCCTCCGGCAGGCTGGGTCAGGCCGCTGAGCCTCACAGCGGCATCCACAGCTCCAGCCGAAAGCCCAAGCACAGAGGCCAGCTCAGAACTTCACTCCTCTCATTACCCGTTCCTCTTCGAAGCTCTCTTACCTCCTGCCTCCTTGGTCCCCAGCTTCAGTGATACCCATTGGTAAAAGCTGTTGCAATCAAAGGACCCTGCGAAGAAAGAGTTAAAACCCCACTCTTAAGCAAACAAAAGTGAAGGAGAACTACTACCACAACAAATTCAGTCGTGGCCCAGATGCTGGGAAAGCTGATTTCAGTTGGAGGTGCCAGGTCTAAAGAGCACATCACCCTGCAGGACGCTGCGTCAGGGCCAAGACGGGGTCTTGGAAAGTCTGGGCCAGATCAGGGAAAGGTCTGGATATCAGGACCTTGAGTGGTGGTCAGGGAGAGCCAGCGGAGGCCAGGGGTGCGGGCTCCAAGTGAACTGCTGCGTTCTGCACTGGCCGTCTATGGTCTGGGGCTCAGCAGTAGCATGGCAAATGCTGCGGCGGGTGGTATTTCTTATCCAAAAAGCAGGCTGTGGGCTGAGAGGGGGCCGCCCACTGCTGCTCACCTCCATCGCCACGTGGAGATGCAGCCCCTTCCCCTGGCCGTGCCACTCTCCATCTTCCTCCCCCTGCGCAGAGCCCGACAGGGAACACTCACCCCTAGGCTGTGGCCGAAGCCGGTGCTTGGGGCTGGACTGGCAGCGCTGATGTAACTGCTGACCCCTGAGTCCTGGTTGGCGGCTCCATAAAGCTCTGCCATCGGCCCAGGGCTGGTGGTGCCCAGAAATCCACCGGTGCGACTGGGGGTGGAACCTACAGGAGGCAGCAAAACTACGTAGTGAAGATCCCAAAAATCTTCCACCCCGTCCCACCCCCCTCCCGCAGCCCATCGCAAACCTCCGTGACAGGACACCGCGCTGGGGAGGAAAGTGGCAGTTACCTGTCCCTCGCACCACGGCCGCCGCAGCCGCTGCTGCCGCCATTGGTCCATACGCAGTGAGAGGGATTGCTGGAAAAGAAGGAACAGGCATCTCAGGGGCACTGTGGCTACACGGGAAACTCCTCAACAGGAGCTTTTATTTCCCACTGCAAAATACCAGGCCCACACAGACGTATTGGCTTAGTGCATCACACGGGACATCAAAGGATGACAATAGGGAAGTGCACAGCCCTGCATTTATTAGTATCCTTTTGCACAGCGAATGTCCGGGGGAACTCACTAGCCGTGCTCTGCTAAGCCCACACCCTGGAGCAGCTGAGGGCATGACGTGGAAGAGCTGAACCAGAAGTGGGCAATTTCAGATGTATCCTGTCGCTACTTAGCTTGCAAGATGCAGTTAATCTGAAGCTACAGATCCAGACTTTGGCTGTAAATGTGGAGAAATGCAGCAGCTCAGGGACAGCAGCTGACAGCTCAGCATCCTGAGGCTCAGCCCCTCCTCTCTGTCCCTTGATACTATTCTTGAATAACAGTTTAATAGCCTCTTTCTCCCTATTTCTCTACTCTGCTCAAGACGCACCATCCTCCCCACTCTGAGTTTTGCTCCTGAACTGCTCAAACCCTCGCTGTTCGTTGTAGAAGAGCAGGAAACATATACCTAGGGAGCAGGAACTAGAAATGGCTTAATTAAAACAGTAAGTTTTAATTTCTATGTAGCAGTTCTAATTCCCAACTCTACTGCCACAGGCATCCAGCCCTTAGGGCAGGAGGCATCTAGCCAGTATGTTTCTCTTTGCCCTTAAAATGACTGGGTCAGCATTTCATGCTTGAATGTGAAATTCACTGTGATTCTGTTTAGAGCACCATAAAAAGAGGTCAGAACAAATCAATCGCGTTAAGGCTGAAACTCAGACTAGCTTATAAGGGAATATTTAGTAGCAGGCACCAGCCTGTTTCAGGCAAACGTCATATGAGGCTTATATCTGGGTTAGCCGCTCATTACAGGCCCTGGGCCAACGTGAGCATGTTGCTGCTTTGCATCACCCCCAAAGATGCGGTTCCAGGGAGGAAAGGCTGCTGGCAGCCACCCTCCTGCCCCATCATTGCTTCAAGTCCCTAACACACAGCTGAATGAATGCAGTTTCACTGAGAAAGGAGGCCAGGTCTTCTCAAAAAGACTCCAGTTCTTTTTCCAGGAAAAACCCTTCTTGCCTTTGCAGTCTATCTACTGAGACACCATGTTTGTGTTGCGATGACAAAGCACCTGCATGTTAGCTCCCTGCGTGCTGGAGCAATCATCCCTGCTTGTGCCATCCCCTCATCTCAGTTCCACTTGCCAAGCCCATAAAGCGCAGCCCATTTACGCGCAGGCATCCACTTGAAGGCACAAGGGCCCTCGAGCACTGCACAGCTCGCTGGGCCTTTGTAGGAACGAAGGGGGCCCTGCCCTTCATGGGACCAACTCCAGCCTATACATGGGAATCGCAGCTCTTGGCCTAGCCAAGAGGCTGCACAGGGCCTGTTTAACAGTAGGTAAGCGTAATGGGAAGGGAAGAATGCCACGATCCCCAGCTGGTACTTCAGCGAGACACTCAGGACTGTAAGCTAACATGGCACCCAGCCAGGACAGCAGCATTAATAACTTCTTGTTGTGCAGAGCCCTGGTGCACCCCAGCCGCTGGTGCCAGCCAGGCCCCGGGCGATTCACCTCCACTAGGAAAAGGCACAGTGCAGCCAGGGGTGGACCTTGGAGGGTGTGCTGGTTTGGGCTGGGGTAGAGTTAATTTTCTTCACAGTACCTAGTATGGGGCTATGTTTTGGATTTGTGCTGGAAACAGTGTTGATAATGTAGGGATGTTGTAGTTACTGCTGAGCAGTGCTTACACAGAGTCAGGGCCTTTTCAGCTTCTCAGCCCACCCCACCAGTGAGTAGCCTGGGGGTGCACAAGAAGCTGGGAGGGGACACAGCCGGGACAGCTGACCCCAACTGCCCAAAGGGATATTCCATACCATATGGCGTCATGCTCAGCATATAAAGCTGGGGAAGAACAAGGAAAAGGGGGACGTTTGGAGCGATGGCGTTTTGTCTTCCCAAGTAACCGTTACGTGTGATGGAGCCCTGCTTTCCTGGAGATGGCTGAACACCTGCCTGCCGATGGGAAGTGGTGAATTGTTTTGCTTTGCTTGCGTGCGCTGCTTTTGCTTTACCTATTAAACTGTCTTTATCTCAACCGAAGAGTTTTCTCACTTTTACCCTTCTGATTCTCTCCCCCATCCCACCGGGGAGGAGTGAGCAAGCGGCTGTGTGGGGCTTAGTTGCTGGCTGGCGTTAAACCATGACAGAGGGAAAAGCACTTTTGCCAAGTCACCAACATTCCTCTACAAATTTTATGCGTTTTGCTGAAAAACACACATGTAAACAAACAGCTGGACTCACATCTCCTTTGCTTGGCAACTGAAAGGCTCAGAGGTGGGGGTCAGGTGCTTATGCAGTTGCATAGATGGTGTCAGGGAAGGGTTTTATTAAGAGGGAGCTAAGATTTGGTCTCCCCCTACCTTCCTCAGGGCAATTTGTTCATTGGTGGTTGCCAACCTCAGCATCCTCAGGAATGAAGACTCCCTGAGGAATGACACAGTTCTGTGCCACAGAAACCCCCTTTCAAGCCTGTTGGTACTGATAATTCCAGGGGAGCTTCTCAGGAAGCTTTTCCACACCCCCACTGCAGAGAGATTCAAACCCTGAAACAGGTGGAGGCAAGGAAGCGCTGGAGAGGAGGAACACCACAGAAATGAGATGGCACATGGGGAGCAAGGTGCTACACAAAGCTGCTTTTCTACGACAAAAACCATGGACACGACAGAGCTGGGGAAAACACGGCCATGGAAGCGAGAGTAGATAGAAGGAGCATCACCTAGAGAGAACACACTGCACACAACCCAGGGGCTGAGGATCCAGAGGATATTTGCACTGTGAGGACACTGAGCCAGGACTAGTCTCTGGAGAATGGTCCTCTGCCCCTGTTCCATTCCACAGTTCCCTACGAGCACTGCAGGACTTTGTAGAGTCCCACCATGCTTGCTTCTGCCCGGGAAGTCCATGTGGGAGTAGCTGGGGAGCTGCACCACCCAGAGCAGGGAAAGCATTCCCTGCAGCCCCTCCTGCAGGGAAACGGGATTAGAGTAACCAGGAGTGCCCCCACACCCTCTCCCTCCTCCCAGCACTCCAAATCTCGTCCTTGCAGCAGCTCAGGTTAAGGTCATTTGTAGACCTTTGAGAAGTCACCCTGCTCTCTGCAGTTTTCCATATCTGGTTTACACCCAGCCTGGGGCGAGGAGCTAAAAACGAGGCAAGCAGCAGGAAATGCCATCTAAGGATTACACGTATTCATTTGGTATGACCTGCATTGCCCTTCTCAGAGGCAATACACATGGCTCTGATTGCCTCTCCATCTTTCCAGCCCCAGCTTTGGATGGAGCTCGTACACATGGAAGAGGAAATAAGGAAGGTTTCCCGTCTAACTGTGCCAGGCTGCAGAGCAGCGACACCACTGGAACAGCCCAAAGCCCCCTTCTCCCCTTCCAGCTTGTGAGTGTAGGAAATGAGCGGGACTGACCTGTGAGCTCAGGGAGGACGGGGGCACTCGGGAGAGGGGTCCGCTCTACACGGAACTCTAAAAACGAAATGCAAGACAGCTTAGGAACTCATCGAACGCCCCGAGGGAGACCCCACAGAGAGACGGCAGCCGGGGTCTGCTGGGGCAGCAGCCTGCAGCCAGACTGTGACCAGACCAGTGTCTTCTTTAAACTAGTTTATAACTGGTGCTGAAAGGTGCTGGACTCCTGCCCTGGAGACTGAAAGGATCCATTTATCCTTAGAATAAATCTGGCCAAGGCAGAGCAAGTGCAAGCTTCACTGTGCGACCCCAGGACAGCCCTGGAGCACTGCTCTGCGACCCATCCAATCTGACCTCTCGGCTGCCATGCCAGCAGGTGCTCAGTACAAGCCACACTCATCTGGGCATGGGTTTACAATGAGGCACTTGAAGCCACTACAACTGAGACCCATAAACTGGATTCACGGAGAGCTTCCAGACAGCTAGGAGGCAACAGCAACTTTCAGCCACAGTGAGCCTGGGCTCGCCTCAGGCGAAGAGGAAACTTCCCATTCCCAGCCCCTAACATCAAGACTTCATATATAAACCGTCACACTGAGGGATGGAGTAAGGAAGGGATGCTCAGAGTTGCCACTTCTCTAGAAAATAGCAAGACAGTCTTTTCTCCGAGTGTGCTCTGCCTCGTTCCCCTGCCTCGCAGAGAACAGGAGGGAGAAGAGGCCCCAGAAAGCTCTGAGCAGCTGCAGCACAGCAGGTTCCAGCCATTGATCGTAGAATCCATGTTCTGAGCACATGGCGGGGCTGGGAGCTCAAAACCACCCAGTTTGCGGGGGATCTGCAGCCCACTGCCCCAGCAGATGCTTTCTGGAGGCTGTGAGTGGTTCAGGCACTGTTCAGAACACAACTGTAGCATTGCAAGCGCCTGCATTTCAGGTGCCTAGGAGTTCCCTGGCCCATGGAAAGCCACATTTTAAAATTCTGTGCTACTTTCAGAGCGGTGGCAACTCCGGTAAAGAGAGACAGACACACACAAAGGCAGCGAGACAGGCAGAGCTGCAGGGGCCCTTCTGTGTCACAGCAGCAGCCCTATGGAGGAGGCTAACATAAAGGGCGTCAGAGCAGCCTTGGGCTTTTCCTGCCACTGGAGTGTGAGGATAATCCTAATGAAGGACAGGCTGTTCCCACCTATTCCAGGGCTTCTCCCCTCCCCCTTCCACATCCGTCTCCAATTTAAAGAAAGACCAAACAGGGGAAAGGGGCAGAGCCTGGGTCACCGATCATGCTAGGATCATGCCAGGGACTCCCGTCACCTGAAGGCAGACCAAAAAACCGAGCAGGGAGCACCACTCACCAGGGAACTGGTAAGTGTAGCCAGGTGCAATGCCAGTGTAACTTCGACTCGCGTAGGTGGCAGCTTGGAAGCCTGGATAACCTGCGGGAAGAGAAAAGGGCTCTGTTACTGCAAGCTCGCAGGGTCCATGTCCTCAGCGCCTGGCTGCTCACAAGCAGCGTGACCATTAGTGTTAGAAAGCACGAATAAGGCTAATAGCAGAAACCCCAGGAAATTGCTGGGCAGAGTGCACAACACACGCGAGCCTGCAGAAGAGTTTTAGCAGGCCCGTTTAATTTTTTCCTCACTCCAAACATGTAAGGACATGGAGATTTCCTTCTCAGAAACTCACAGCTCTGCAGACTAAGGCTTTCTGATGCATCAGCTGGATTTACAAATAGGAGGAGATGAGGGAGGTGGGGGCATTTGAACGGCTGTATAGCTCTGAGTCACTTTTGCACTAGAAGTGCTGGCAAATGTAGGCAGAGTGCTTCTTCCTGGCGCAGGGTGGGAGGACAATTCCTGCCATTCCCCGGGAAGCTGACCACCTATACAGAATAAGCCTGTGAGAATGCAGGGCATTGACTCAGAGATGAATATTTGATTTGAGATCTCCCAAGACATGAGTACGTGGATTTCCCAGTGACTCAGCTTGAGCCTTGCTGCTTTAAAATTCAGATGGCTTAGAAAAGGCAAAACCCAAAGCCACAGGCTGGAGATTTTTTTTCCTTCAATAAGTCAAGAGAAAACATTGGGGAAAAAATGCCCTTTTTGGGGTTTTGTTCAGTGACTAACTGCTACTCAGCAGGCTTAGCAAGGAGAACGAGGCTGAGTACACCCTGCCCAGCAACACCAGCAATGATCCTGAGCAAACAGTGTGCTCCTGGGTCAGCTCAAGCCTGGCCAGAACAAATGTGGGGAGGGAGAGAAGCCAGGAACAGCACCCGCACCGAAAGGATCACGCTTGACTCTCAGATCCAGGCACAAGGGTTTGTAGACCTGGAAGTGGAGGCTACAAAGGACTTTTTTAATCTTTTATCTGAACAAATTTGCCTTAGAATCATTGATAGACATGAAACCCAGCCTGCTTGTCACCAATTTCTCCTTACAAGACAGTCCCACGATAAGTGTAAAGTTTTCCTTGCAATACCAGATACTTGCTGTCCCTGAGAGGGAGGGAACAAAGTGAGACAAAGCTTAACTAGAACTTTAAGGGTATTTTTACAGTCTTTAAATGGCAGTAAGGACATCTATATGGACCCCTGTTTCAAGTGGAAGCTCGGGGGCTCTTTAATCAACTAATTCATCAGAAAGCCTGTAGAAGTATGGGAGGAAGATGCCTGGACACAGATTACCCCACACTCAGTTCAGCTATGTAGTTACATCCTATTCCACGAGAGGCATTAAAGAATTAGAGTCTATCTGCTATAGCATCGCGGGGCTGTTAACAGAGTTGCAGAGGGCCAGAGCTGCCCAGCACATGGCTGCGCCTGGCCAGCTCTGGCTGTCGCAGGGCAGCAGTGACAAGTTTGCAGTTTTTCCAGGTGCCACCAGAGGGCAAGTTGTGATCGCAAACAGGTCCCGGTGCCCCCCAAGCGTCCCCGGCCTTGCACCAGGGAGAGCTGCCCTTGGCCGCCCTGCCTGCTCTCAGAATAAAACCTCTAAGCTGCTGCCTGGCACGACTGGGAGCTGGGGAGGAGATCTGTCCTTGGGCTTACCCAGCATGCCGATCCCGAGCATGAAGGCATCCATCCCGTAAGGCATGACTCGGGACCGCCCTCGTGCCGAGCCCGTTGGGGACATCACCTCCTTCGGCTGGGCTTTTTTACACTCCACCTGCCACAAGAAAGTAAGGATCAGGCTCAGCCACCACGGGCACAGGGTGCTGCCACAGAGCACAGGCAGTGGCTGGGCTGCAGGCCAGGCAGGGCTGCCTGCTGTGACAGCACTCCCCAGCCCCGGCCACCACCGGCAGGCCATTCCGCTGTCCTTCCCTAGCGTCCCTGCCTCTGGCCTGCATGCTGCCAGCCTTCCCTCTTGCTCTGCAGCCACCACAGGCAATGGGGAGCTCAAACACTGCTTTTCTCCTCCTGGAGCTGCCTTCGATGCTCTGCCTGGCCCTGCACCAGGGCCTCAAAGCCTAATTTTCCTCATTTGTGAATAAAGGTAAAACCTGCCCCCTCACAGGCCACCAAGAGGTTTCATGTAACTTCAAAATGTCCAAGTACTGCACAATTCCTCGTTACAGTTAGCTCTTCTCCTTGAAAACTCAGTATTGTGCTGGTTTACCTCCACACTGCGAGTTTCTTTCCCAGACTGGCTGCTATGATTTTGGGGAAAAGACTCAATCCAATTCCCCACTGCAGAGAAAGTGCGTTGGGACCTAAGTGCTTCACACCCTGCCCCTGTGCCACTGCCCCGCTCTATCCCTCTATCCGTTCTTCCCCGAGTTCTGCCCCAGACACTCACCATTTTGTTGTTGATCTCATGGAAATGGATTTCACACACTTTTTCCACAATGTCCTCGCTTTCAAATGTGACAAACCCAAATCCTGAAGAAAAGGCAAAACTCCTTGATCAGGTCAGAGCTCTGTGCAGTTTGCACCCACTACCCACATCCTTTTAGTGGCAGGACAAGAGAAGGACGGTACAATCAGCCCTTTCTAAAACGGCTGTCACTCATCTTCCCTCTCCAGCAAATCCTGCTTTTATGCACAAGAACAGGATCGTCCCCTTACAGATTCCCCTTTCCTCCTCATCCTGTACTTCCCATCCTCTCTGAACCCAACTGCTCTCAAAACCAAGTTGTTGTTTTTTTTAAACTTTGCTATTTGCAAGGCAAAACACATGGCTGATAATGCTGGGGAGGATCCCGGCAGACATTCACACAAAGAGTTGGTGGAGAAATGAACAGCTGCTTGCCAGGACATCACCATCCTCGCTAAACGCACCCCACCAGCAGTAACACCCTGCACGTTTCCTCGGCTGTCACTGGTCATAAAGCCTTGTATAAGCAGGCAAATATCAGCAATGCAGTTGTACAGAGCAAGACAGATATACGCAAGCAAAGCAATTTGCAAAGTTTCACCAAAGTAAGGTTAGCATCTGGGGTAAGACAGGACAGCGTGTTCCTGGCCCCTGGCCCACGCTCACACCTCCTTTCTCTCACCAACCCCTTTGCTGACAGTTTTGGCAAAGACCAGCTCGGGTGGGCAGACTAAACTCCTCTCAGCTGACTGCACTCGCTTCCGGAAAACTGAGGCAGGTGGGAGGATGTCTTTAAGCTTGCCTTACAAGCAAGCTGGGATTAAGCAGAGCTTTCTGCTTTCCAGAACTAGCCAATTCCATGGTGCTTTAAAATAACTTTTAAAAACAGACGGGGATCTGCTGCCCAGAACTCCACTTTTTCCTCCATACTGCCAGAAAAGTTTCTCTCCATAAACTCCTCTGTCTGTCTGTGCCCAGGTAGTTACACACCATTCACCTCGACACCCACAAGCAGAGGGGCTCGGGAGTTCAAGAACAAAACCCTGATGCCAAAACCGATCCTGAGCCCCATCAGACCCCCACCAGGCCTGCTGCGCCCTGGGCAGAGCCCCATGCTGCCAACACAGCAGTTGGCAGCTCTCGCTGCTCCTTCCGAAATGCCCAACTCCTCTTTAATTGGACTAGTGACTGGGAGGCACCCATGGAGAAACAGGGGTTAACACTTCTTCCCTTTTAAGATGAAGCTGGAACAACATCCGAGGCCAGGCAATCAGAGTAGATTTAATGGCTTTAGAAAAAAGCAAAAACCTGAAGGGCACACAGTGCAGTGAGAGCAGAAGGGAGCGTTCCCTCACTGGTCCGGGGGCAGAGGTACTTGGAAGTGCTTCAAACAACACACAGACATGAGAGTGGCCCAGCACAGGGCTGTTACTGGCCCTGATTTGGAAGGTGTCAAAGCTAAGTTTGCAGGTTAAGTTGTTGCCAATAAATCTCCGAGCTGGTGCAATGCTAGTGTCGAGCCCTGCCATGCCACCGGGTAGTCAGTCTGAAGACTCACCAGGAAAGCGGGAGGCAGGGACGCCCATGGGTGGGCTGGGTCCGGAGAGGGCAAATATTACAGCCTTGCTCCCATCCTGTAACCAGACTCCACCAGCAAGACTCGCGTAAGAAAAGGTGACCTGGGAGCACAAGCAGGCTCCGGGCCGAGGAAGGGGCGAGAAGCAGGCACTCGTCAGGCTCTCGTGTCAGCTTTCCCAGAGCTCAGATTACTCGGGACAAGGTAAGACACACACTGTGGGACGGAGCCACGGAGGTAAGCAGGCAGGGGAGGGGGCCGTCTCCTCTCACATATCTGCAACTCGGCGAGTTTACAGCACAGGAAACGCACTGGACAAAAGCTCTCTGTGCGGCAAGGGACGCTGGTAAAGGATGCGGATGCAAAAGGATGGGGCGACTGGAGGCAAGATAAAGAGCAGCTGCGACCCGCATCCCCTGCTGCTGGGATACTAACCCCTCCCTAGGCAAGGCAGGAGGCAAACCCTCCACAGTTCCCTCTCCTAAGGCCAGAAGACCGCTCTCACCTCGGTGTCGGTTGGTTGTCTTGTCGAACATCAGCATCGCATCGTCCACCTGCAAAGAGAAGGGCTCCGATCAGATTACTGCTGTTGCCACGAGCATCCTCCAACACATTTGCTCAGAGCTTCCCAGGCCTCCCCAAACCTGAGGGGATTGAGATGAGACCTCCTATCCCCAAGAAGGAAACAGGGTGTACACACACACGCCAGCTACCACACCAGGCGCTTCCCCAAGCCACAACCAGCACGGTCCCCCCACCAGCCCAGGGCAGGTGCTGCTGAGCCGAGCCCCCTCGGCCCGGCCCCTGGCAGCAAGCGACCCCAATTGTTTGCCTGCGGCTCCAGCCGGGGGGCAAGGAGCAGGGAAGGCATTGTTCCCAAATCCCGGCCTCAAAGGAGAGGAGAATTAAAGGGGGGAGAGAAGCAAAGCTGGAGAGGGGAGAGGAATAAGGGGCCTCCCAGCGACAGGGGAAGCGGAGGCCTCAGACAACAGAGCCTGCCTGGGAAAGCTGGGAAGCGCCCCTGCCCCCACCCCAGAGGAGCCTTTCCTCTAAGTGAGGTTTCCCACTGCTGGAGGCTGTAATTAGAGCAAATTTACTGCAAGGCCTGAGCAGGGCTGCCTTCCCGGGGGGAGGGGCGGCCGGATCCCATCCCCCAGCCGGCGTGGGGCTGCTCTCCTCCCCGGCGAGCACATCACCGCCTGGTGCCACTTTTCCCCCCATCTTCCTGCTGGGTGTTGCCTTGCAGAGACGCATCTGCACCGCTCCGCAGGTCAGGCCGAGCAGGGTTAAAAAATACACTTCAATCCCCTCCGTGTAAGCCCCAGTGTAAACCTGTCCCACTGACCCACCCCTCCTTCTCTAATACTGCTGCCTTAATCCGATTATGAAACTGGACGTGCAAGTGCTCAGGGGAGGCGGCAGCAGTCTCCGGCCAGCAGCTGCCCTGGCCGCCCTCCTCCTCCTCCTCCTCCTCCCTGTGAGACAGCCGTTCCCCGAGCAGCGAGCCCCATGCGTCCCCAACTCCACAGAAGGATTACTCCCTTGCCTTGTCCTCGGGAAGCATCTGCATTGCTGCCTTCTCAGGAACAGCCCACCGGCAAGGGCAGAGCACTGCTCATACTGTGGCGCAGGCAGCCACTGGCTTCGCTCATGGAGAACCCACAGCCCAAGCCAGGGAAGGGAGAGGGTTCCTAGCCTCAGCCCCCCCAGGACAAAATGGGACACCCAGCTCCACCTCAGTGCCACGAGGATGGAAGGAGCCCTTGCTAACATTTCCAGTGCCATCATGAGCAGACAGAGACCATCTTTGATACCGTTGGGCTTGTCCAACACGTCCACCCTGCCAGAGCCAGGTGACAACAGACAACCTGGCTCCTGCTCATCTTGCGCGCTTCCCGTCCCGGCTCAGCCTCCCTCGGCCAAGTCAACAAACACCTGAGAAATGTGCCAGGCATCCAGTCGGAGCCACAGGGGATGTAACACTTCACACAGACCCAAAGCAACTCCTCAGCAGCTTCCCAAGACACCGCCAGGGAGCTGGGGGCTGACAGCAGCTCATCACGCTGCCATTCCCCATCGCCACTCGCTCCTGCCCCTGCACCACTTCCCTTCACGGTGCCAGCACAACTGTGACGTGCTGGGAGGAAACCTTACATGGCTTAAAAACATTTCAAGAGGTTTTACTGTCTGGTTTTGTTCATTTTTTAAGCTAGATCCATTCCTCCATCCAATTCACAAAAAGTCTGGGCGCAGAGCTGTCCTCCTCCCCAGTAAACACTGGGAGAAAGCTGTGTCAATGGCACTCTACGGTGGTACCAGTCCTGAAGACTTCAACTCAGGTAGCTGGAGCCCACAAACGCATCACGATGAGATGAGCACGGGAAAGAAAAACCCAGCAGGGACGAGCACAGCCCAGCTGCTGACTTACTCTGTCCAACCAGCCCCAGCAACAACCTCTTCTTCGCAGAGCCTGGAAAGCGGGAGCAGCTGCAAGTGGCAGAGCCCAGCGCACATCCACACACAAAACCACCTCACAGCAATGTCCCGGGCAACAGCCAGGTACTCCCACGGTGCTCGAGCACTCAGAGCTGGGAGACGTGCAACCGCTTCATCCCAAACCACACTCCATACACCAAAAGAAGAGCTGCAGCCCTCCTCCATCTGAGCTTTTTTCTAAGTTTCTGCTGGTGCTTTGAGATCACGTCTCTACCCAACACCTCAAAACGTACTTATTTTGCAAAAACATATTTACAATAACACACGTACTCTATTTGAAAGCTGCCACAAACTAAATCTAAAATAGATAGATATTTAAGTGTATATACACATAATATGTGAAATAGTCTTACCCCGCTCAACTCTAGGGCCTCAACTCTGTGTATGGCTACAACTGGTGGTTTTTATTGCCAACAAAACCTATACATGAGCATCTTCTCGTCTCCTTCCAAGGCAACAGGTGAGATGAGTTGGGTGGTCTCAGACAGCACACAGCCAGTGCCATGAGATAAAGCAGGGTCCTGCAACCCTGGGAGGGGGTTGTCCCTACAAAGGCCAGCAGGACAGGCTGCAGACTGTAGCACACTGCGGAGCTGGGAGAAAGGCCTTGCCTGTGTCCACAGGGAGCAGCCATTTCCAGCAGCCTGCCCAGGGGGTCCGGCCTCATGCCGGCTGCGCCCCAGATCCCCCCTCGCTCTTGCCATCAACCCTGCAGCTAGGCAAGGGGATGGGGACTGGTTGCCTCAGCTCACAGGCCTCCCTGAGGCCCAGCACTACCCAAACACCCGGGCAGACCCTCGCACGACACGCTGACCGCTGAGGGGATGGAGGTACCATGGCCGGCTCCCACCAAAGGCCAGGCCGGGGGCAAGCCAAGCCTGCACCGACTCCGCAGCCACAACTAGGCATGAGTGGCAGCCCCCGGCGGGCAGCTATCGTGGCTGCGAACCGACTCCCCCCCCCCCGCGCCGCCACCGCCGCGCCGGGCCCTTCCCGGCTGGGCCGCGCCGGGCCCCAACAAAGGCGGCCGCCGGCGGGGCCGTCGCCACGGCAACGCGGCCGCCAATAGCAGCTGCCGCCCGGATTAGCGCCGCGCACAAAGCCGCCCCGCTGCGCCGGCCCCGCGCCCGCCCCACCAGCGGCGGCGCCCTCACACGGATCGCGGCCCGTGATGGCCCCCGGCGGGTGCCCTCCCGCAGGCCATCCCAGGCAAACCACCGTCACACACAAGGGGTTCACACCGCTAGGAGCGAGGTCCCACAGCGAGACCCCTCCTGCACCGGCTCTGCCCCCCTCCCGGGCCTGCTTCTGGGGGGACTGAGGTGCCGCCATCTTGCCTCACCCCCCCTGAGGGAGCCAGCGTGCCTGGGCTGAGGCGGGTTGTGAGGGAGCCAGGGGTGTGGTGCTGCGAAGGATGGGGGAACAGGGATATTTTGGGATTTCCATAAGGGCAGGAAGGGGGTCTGAGCCCCTCCAGCGGGACAGGAATGGAGGTGCCATCTCCAGCCCGTCCCCGATGGCTGGCAGAGACAAAACAGGTCCACTACCTGAGAACTGGATGTAGAAGTGTGTGGAAAATGGCACTTAAGAGTTTCAGAAACACCCCTAAGTTCATTTTTAATAGGGTGTGGAAATAATCTATGATCATAACTTTACTTTAACAAAGGCTTTTTTGCTGGGTGAATTGTCTTTCTCTCCATTCTCCCCCCCCTTAAATAAATATTTGTTTCAATTCTTTAAACATAGTCAAAGAAGCAGATCACTTTACTAGAAAACTGTTTAGCTTAGTGGTCAAGGCTCTCTCTCAGGGAACAATTTAACTTGCTGGTCCAAGCTTCAGTTATCCAACATTTGAGGTTAGAAGTTCAAGGTTTGTTAATGTTGAGGGATGATGTCTCTCCTCATGTTTAGCCACGAGGGTCAAAAACATCAGGGAAAAAAGATGGAGTCCCAAGAGCAGTGACTCTTGCTCTCTAGGTCTATCCTTCCCAAGGAACCCTACCACAGGAGACAACTTCTTTGGCAGGTATTTGGCTGTTCAGGGGTATGTACCACACCCCTGAGCCTTAAACCCAAGCTGTCCAACATCACCTCCTCTCAATTCTGTCTCCAGTGGCTCTCTCTAACTTTAGAAAACCAAATGGCAGTGGAAGAAAGATAAAGGCTTTGGCTCAGTGGAGGTAACACATTCAGAAAGTGAAAAAAGGTTTGTCCCTGGGGAGGAGGCTCTTCTAATCCTCCATGGATTTGCCACTGCTGAGACCTCCTGCAGAGGAGGGCAGCAGGCAGCATCTTCCCGAGAGGAGGAGACAGGCCGTTCTCAAACCAGCACCTGGTTTTGATGAGAGCAATGTGGTGGTGACAGGAAGGAAAAGTGCCAGTCACAGGTTTCAGAGAGAGACTCCACCAAAGCAGCCCTCAGCCTAGCCAAAATATTCAGGTGCACAGATACGAGGCATTTCATACCAAAATGGAACGCAGTACTATCCACCTGGCCTTGGGCAAAAGGCCTGATTGTTTTCAATGGCTTAGTCCCACTCTAATATCTTTCAGTCTTCCTGGGACAGTCATAGGTGTCTGCAAAAGGGGAAGCCAATGACAGCCTCATGCAGATTTAAAAAAACCAATAATAAAATTTCCAACACAAGTTTGATGAGAAATGTTGGATGCACTTCCACATGGGCAGATCTTGAAGAAAGTTGTAAATATTCAAGCAAAGGCTTTGCAGAGTTGGGCATCTTCCACCTGAACAGCAACTAAAGATGGCTGGGCTGGTCCTAGAAGGAACCATGGCAACATCTTTGTAGAAAAATCAGGCAGAAGAATAATAACTGCTGAGACAGCTTCAACGTGGGAAATATAAACCAAGTGATCTAGATGGCCACTCAGCCATCCTGTCAAGAGAGGGCATCAGCAACGCTGCTAGGTTCTCCCAGCTGCTCAAACAGGACAGGCCGATTCCGGGGAGAAGGACACACCAACCCAGAGCCCGGCTCCAAGGAGCAGGCATGCTGCGCCCGCACGGCGCCAGGAGGACCCTTCTTACCCCGCTCTGCAGAGCCGTTCTCAGAACTCTGGGAATGAGACTTGGCCAAGGGACAGAGCCCGCTCCATGCCACAGGTGAGCGGGACAGCCTGTCCAGGTGTTCCTGCCCGCTCTTGCACTACACCGCGGGCACCTGGCAAATATCAAATGAACCACTGAAGACCTGAATGACCATTACTGCTACAGCATTTTTGGCTATCTGCCTACCAGATGCGGAGCACAGAGAACCCTTTGTTCCAGAGGCATTGTTACCACAAGCCAAACTGCCTACTGCCGCATGAGAGGTGATCAGATTCCCCTTCTCCTCCCCTCCCCATCTGTTCATTGCAACCATGTTACGCGTGAGAATTTGCATAAATTGCCCTCTGATCTGTGGAAGAAAATCCAAAATCCAGTTTGGAAATCCACAGCAGGTTGACAAGTAGCTTTGATCCCTGAAATTTCCAGAGAGCAGCAGATTAAGGATTAATTAATTAACATTATCCCGATCCAAAGTGAGGGAAATCACACTCACTGTAAGCACAGGAACAAGTCTTCCTTTAAAGAAATTCCCCATCAATATCTAAAGATTCTCCAATTAGTCAGCAGGGAAAACTCATTTCATATACCCAAGTCAACCACACCATTCTTCTGGCAGGTGTACATGAATATGCATTTGTGACAGACATGCAAACCCTCATCAAATCGAGTGCCTCAGATACGGTGGTTTTCTCTCGGTCGGGACAGTACTAGAGCTATTGCCTGAGTGAGATCTCAGAACCTGCCTCAGGCAAACGGTCCAGAATTTGGACTGAGTATTAGATGGCAGCCTAAAGGTCAGAATCGTCCTCAGACCTCAGCAGATCTTTTTTCTTGTTTGCTTCCAGGATATTTTTAGAGAGCAGATCTCTCTCTGGGCACAATCTGCCTCACAGAGAGGCTGAGCTTTCGTGACCGACTCATCCACATACGCAGATCACCTGCAGGCCCAGCGAGAGATGCAGACTGTTCAAGCACCCTTGGAGCCACAACTGATTAGTGAGTCATGCAAAGACGTCATTGTGAATATATTTTTTGCACTTCTGCTTCATGAAATGCAAAAGCACACAAGAAAACCATGAGTTCAAACACCTGAATTGGGTCCAGGCCCCCATTTCTTCCAGTACCTCTGCACTTCTAGTTTCTGAAAGGATCAACTTCTCTCCTAATGACAAACAAAAGACTGGCTGCTCCAAGTCAGAGCAGAGGTCCACCTTGCCCAACACCCCCCAAGATACCAATCAACAACAGACACCTTTGGAAGAACATAAAGACAAGGCAAGGATATTACGACAGACCCCAGAATACTCCATCATCTTCCAAGCCGTTTGTGATCTGGGGATTTCCTGAACTCAAAGGGGTGTCTGTGTATTTAAAAGACCTTCCATGAATTTATCCAATCATTTTGGAGCCTATGCAAATTTTAGCAACAACATCCTGGGGCAAAGATTTCACAACTTAGATAAGCTCCATGACAAAAAGACCTTATTTGTTCTGAGCCTCCTATCTTGCAATTTATTTGACTTTCTCTACCGCAAAACCTCATCAGACCAACCCTCGAAAAAGAAAGATGATCTGAGTTTTTTCAGTTATGATTTGAAACAAATAACCTTGCTTACAAGATCAGAGACCCAATGGTCCAAAGAATTTACTCTGATGGCCAACCCCTTTCCCCCCCCCCAAAATAATACAGAACATGTTCTCACAGGTTGAAGTAGAAAAGGAGGAAGCTGGGACTCGAGCTCCTCTGAGGCATCCTCATACATGTTGAACTAGACAGAGGACTAGCTATGCCTGAGGTGGTAGGTGCAAGATATCTTCCTCCTCTCTTTCTGTTTCAGGTTTCAGTGAGGGTGGTAGCCTGAATCTAGAGAGGCTGTTGAAATACTTCCTTGTGCAGTCTAAAGATCTCCAACACCATCCAACGTAAGCCAAGACAGTTGGCTACACATACTGTGAATGCAATTCTTTCCAGGACTTCTGTCCTACAGTTGAAAAAATAATCTCCTTTAGAAAGCATGTCCATGGCCTTAGCTTGCATCGCAGAGAGATTTGAGTTTTGGAGCCAGAAGTGTTTCCTAGAGATCCCGCTATGTTCAAAGCCCTAGCAGCTGCACCTGACAAACCATAGCCAGCTTGACAGCACTTCTCAGTCTCTCTCACCGTACTAAAAAAAAAAAAAAACACCTTTGTATTTTCTTCCTCAGGAAAACAGCAGCCCATATTTTTTTCACAGTTTTGGAAGAAAAAAAAAATAAAGCGATCCTTCTTTGAAGCAGAGAAACTCACACTGTATTTGGGATCCTCTTTGAAGCTTCACCTTTTGTGTCTGTTAAAACCAAGTATTTTGATATGAAGAACTGGGGTGCCAGCCTCTCCCTTTCTTCCTTTATCCCTAAGTAATACTCATGGATTTCCTCCTCACACATTTTCATGTTTCTTTTGCCACTTCCATTTTACAAAGCTGAGAGAAGGTTTTGGACACAGCAAGGAAAGAAAACAAAACAAAAATAGGAGAATAAGCGGAAATGCCAAAATGGAAAAATCTGACTTGGGAATTTTGTTTTATGAAATGGGAAACCATTTCACCTCCAGCCCAACCAAACTTCCATTTTTTTCCTGCTAATGGACATACGAGGTGTGTTGCTTCTGACCCAAGATCCACCAACGCTAGCTACCTCGGCAGACTTGCAAACTGCAGTTCACGGATTTGGACCTGAGAGAACATTATGATAATCTAATTTGACCTCGTCTGTACTGCAGGCCATAGCACTTCCTCTTGTAATTCCTACAGCATGTGCATGCTTTCTGTCTGGACTAAAATGTATTTTTCAAAAAGCATCTATCCTAATTTAAAGGCCTTAAGTGGTGGCAAATCTAACACACACTTAGGCTTGTGGCCTGAGGGTTACCTAGAAGATAACCTTCCCGCAAAACCCATTCAGCAGTCTGTACTCCCTTGTCCTCAGAAGCAGAAGATGATCTCTCCCTGAAGCTGAGATCCAAACTAGGCTTGCCACTGGATTCTCAAAGATTGACTAAAAATCACCCCTGGGAACCTGGTACCTTGATCTTGAGGAATCAAGACAGGATGACTTGGTGCTCCCTGCTCTCTCCTCTCTAGATCCTAAGTGTTCCCATGCCTCCCTGGGCAGGCAGGAGGAAAGAGGAGTGATTTTTCTCCTGCCAGATCCTAGAAAACTGTGGGTCCACTCGGAAGAAGAGGGAACATAGACAAAGCCATTTCCTCAGAGGGTAAGTCCTCCAAGGAAATGCTTTAAAAGGGCATCCTTAACAATTCCTTTTCAGACAGTCCCAATCCAACCCCAGAAGTAGTACTGGCCCAAATGGCTTAGAAACTATTTTTTCAGACAGGCTTTCCAAGATGAGGATAACACGACTGAAGCTTCACCACCTCTCACTTAAAGATGCCATAAATCGAGGAGATGAAGACCACAGAGTCAGGTGCCAAGAGCACCTCTAAAGAAGGGACCCTAGGAGACCTCTGAAAGCAAGGAGGCCCCACAGTATCATAAACAAACACCAAAAGAGCCTGTGCATCAAAATCATGTTCTCCATGAGTCACATCTGAAATTGAAGGCAACAGGCTTTTCTTAGCCATAGAAACCACAGAGCAGCGCATTCAGGGCTGAGAACCCCAGAGCAGAGGCCACCGAGGCTCTCCTCTGAAACACGCTTTCCCGCTGATCCTGCACATCAGCCATATGGAGCTACCGACTGGAGAGAATTTCTCAGGAAACAGTTCTCCTGGCCTTCGGTGAATTATTTGAGGCTTAGCCTGGAAGGTGGTTACAGGCTAGGAATGATGCTTTATACAAGAACTCTGAGGAGTCTCTCCTCAGCTGAAATGGCGAGATGAGTCAGAAAACTGCCCCAAAAATGGAGAGTCAATCTGACCAGCCCTGACCTCTCCCCATGGAAACTCCCCAGAGCCAAGAGGCCAGCTGCATCGGCCTAATGCAGATTTTGAGTGCCGGATGTTGTCCAGGATGCTGGTTCTTTGGAAATGAATCGCACTGAGCTACGCAGAACTCTCCCTTCTGCCCAGTCCCAAGAAAACAATCTGACACAACCAGTTCTTGCCAGTCTCCTGACGTCAGGACACCTTTCAGCACATGACCATTAAACAAGAGGAACATAACAGCATAACAGCCCAAAAGAACTGTAAAGTACTTCTCAAACTAGAGCAACCATACCTGCTTGTAAAGCGAGTGCTACATGACATGCTTCTGCTTCAAATTAACAGAGGTACAGTTAAGGTTAAAAGGGGATTACACCCAAGACATTTTGTTTTCCTATCAAACGCATCCATCAGCAGCGCAGAAGCACATGCAAGTCAAACTAACAACCTTCAGACTACACAGACACACAGACACCACCACCTTTAGTGGTGACACCTTCAGTGACACCATGTAAAAGCTCTTGGGGACACAACAGAGTTTGCTTATTTCTAATAGAAAACAAAACCACACAGAGCTAATGACTAGCAAACATGGGGATATCTGACCACTTTTGCTATTGCCACTTTCTCTTACGATTGAACAGAAATACAAAGGAGCCCCACTTTGCAGTCACAATAGCGTCCCAGGACATGCAGATTTGACTTCAGAAGGTGAACAAAGGTACTGAGCAAACACTTGTTCCAAACTTTCTGCCCAAAAGTTCCAATGATATGGCAAAACTGGTTACAAAACTCCCCTTCCTTTCACCAATTAATGTGCCTTAACATAACATCACCCTTTTGCAGGATCTTTCAGAAGAAAATTAATACCAAAGCCTTCATCCCTCACACTCTACAGTCCCCATGGTACTTTCCTCCACATCCATGATGCTATTATCAGCAACATCCTGGCCAGATTACCGCCCAGCAAACTGTGTTCTGCCCCCCTAGCTGGGCAGGACAGTCCCAACAGCTACAGAATCCAACACTTCCTGCCCCAAACAGCAAACCCATGCACAACACCACCAAACAACAGTGCAGCAGTCACAGTGCCCTGCCCCAGAGGTGCCCGCATTCAGCATTTGGGTACGATGATCCCCTTCAGTTCCTAATCCCATCAAAAATCTTGGGATCCTTCAGTCCAATACTACTGAGATTGCTCCTGGGGATGCTCACAAGCTCCTGACACAGCTGAAGGGCCAAGACTGAGTCCCCTTCTAGCCTCCAATTCAATCCCAACTCACAATTTGCACACCTGGCTGTCATGGACCACGGCACCAGTGACTTCCATCCACAGAAGCCTACCCTTCCCACCAGCTGGCACAGAAGAGCCAGACCAACACAAGGGACAGACGTAGTGCCAAATTTTCTTCAAACATCCAAAACTAACATCACTACTTGCCCGAGACTCAGCAGAAGTTTCAGGACCAAAAGGCTTATTTTTAATAAATAAGGATTACCGAAATATCAATCACAAGGCTTCAAGTTAGAAACAGGCCAAAATCACAGGTTTGATGCTGCAGCCACTCTGTTAGGAGTGTCTACAAACCTTCCTCCAGCGTTTGAACAAAATGCAGATCTGCAGGCCACAAGAGGCCTCTGGATAGGGAAAAACTGGAAAACCATTTCCCTTAGCGGAGGTCCTACTGACTCCAGGAACAAGCACAAACTCTTTGTTTCACATCATCACAGGGCAGGAGTCAGTGGCTGCAGCCCCTACGAAGACATTACAGCCACCCCGTGTCTGTAACTGACCTTCAATCTACTTAACCCCGTGCAAAAGACTTGCAAGCTCCTAATCCCGCCTCCACAGAAGTTCAGAAAACTCCTTTTTGCCCCAGAAGCAACAGCTTTGATCCAACACCACTCAAGAGACTTACCTTCCCAAACTGCTCGAAATATTGTTTCACATCCTCCACAGTAGTGTTCACGGACAGACCACCCACAAATATCTTCTTCGTTCGGGTCACCATCTGGAAAAGGGAAGGACAGGAATTCACCGAATAAACCCAGAGCGAGCAGAGAACGAGACTCAAAAGACCACTAACTCCCCTCCGCTGCTGGGAAGCGCCTGCGCCTTTGCTGCAGCTGAGCTTCCACCTTCTCAAAGTCCTCTGGCCAAACACAGCTGGCAGATCTGTTCCACGCCAGATGCCAAATCATGCTCTCGCCCTCGCGCCACCCCATCGTGCTCACGCAGCCACCACCTCCTCCTCGGACAGCACATCACCAGCCTCTCCCCTCGCTAACCTGCCACCGCGCCCTTGGCACCTTCACACCGCCCCGAAGGTGTGGGGCATGGCTGTCCCCTCCCCAGCCCTCCAGCTCTTCCCGCAGCCCTGCCACTTTGCACAGCCAGCCTCCTCCAGGCTTCCCCAGAGACGCCTGCTCTGCTTCCCAGAGCGGAAAGACGGGCAGGAGGCCTGCCAGCGCAGGTAGGCTCCCCAGGCTTCGCCCTCCTAGCTTGCAAATTGCAAAGCATCCGGTCTTGCACGGAGTAAGCCTCATTGTGCACCCATTCCCCAGTCACTTAAATGGAGCCTAGTCAACTCCCAGTTAAATCTCTTTTGCCTTTGCAAGAAGGCAAAGAGAAGATCCCTCTGCCACTTGTCACTCATGCAGCTGGAACAAGGAAGAAAACTAACTACCCTGAGAGGGGCCATTGCTGCCAGGCTGAGGCACACCGACATCCTTTGAACCAACTCTCCAGCTGCATCCTCCCCTTAGCTGCTGGGCTACACCCCTGCTCTCAGAGGAACACATGGTCCTAATTACCCCAAGGAGCACAGGGCTAATCCGCAGCAATTCCCTGGTTTGGAGAGCAGCCCGTTCTAACACTAAAGCACCTTCTGTCACCAAACTGCTTAATGGAATTAACCCAATTCCTACCATGTGCTTCCTGGCTCCAGTTACTCGGGATACCTGCTCACCAATTGTTCTCAGTGCCTGATCCCCCTTACTTCCCTCCCGGCACCAGTCTCCTCTTCCCTCTCTGCTTCTCGACACTGCTTCTCCCCAGCTCTCTCTCCCGTGACAGCACTTGGAATAGAGACTTCAAACTTTTAAACTCCCATCCAAGAGCAAAGTTAAAGGGAGGCCCAAAGTCTAAGGGCAGTCCCCAGCCTGCTGCTGGCTCCTCAGTTAAAAGTTTCTAGCTGCACACCTGGAGAAAGTTCCTGCAACTGCGCATTTCGATGCCAGAGCCTCTTGTAGATAAGGTCCAACACCAAACTCCTTCTGCCTTTTCCAGTGCTGAAGCACACAAAGGCACTTCACAAAATGAAATCCTTCTCCCCCTCCCTGCCACACACCTATTTGTACACACGCCTGTGCATACCCATGACCCTCTTTCCACCTGTATCACATCGCAGCATGGAGCTGTTCTGTATCTCCTAAGGCCTGAAACTTCCAGACACTGGCTGCAACCTCGGAAGGACTAAGTTCACCCTGGGCAGCATTTATTTCACCAGCTTTAACTGGTGCATCCTAAAGTACAATTGAGGGGCCTCCTGGTTCCTCCAGTGCCACGCAAACCCCCAGTGCTGCGCTGCAAGCCCGACAGGAGCACACTGCAGCGCAGCACGTCAGGCTGGCGGTGCAGCACAGCAGCTCCTGCTCCAGGTGAGTCCTGAGCAAACCTCAGGGAGCGACTCCGTTGCGTGCACTGGCAACCTTGCACGGAGGGACAAGATTTACCACCACGAATTTTGCCCTTTGGGGTGGCAAGGGCTGCCCGCAGTGCTTACCTTGGGCTGTGCTCGGCGGGGGAACGCTACCTTCGGGTCAATCTGAAAGAGATGTGGGGAACAACAGGTGAACATGCTTTTGGTGCCTATTTACAGACGCAGGGTTTCCTCCATGCGCACGGCTGTCCCTGCCCACGTGGCACCTTGCTAAAAACCCAAAGAATCTACCCGAGGTGCATAAAATGAAGCTGGCTGCAGACATCTTTCCCTCTCGGTAAGGTGTAATCCAGGGAGACTACAAGTCCCAGCATGCAGTGGTCTGTCTCTGGCTGAGCGCTGGCCAGACGCACCCGAGAGCCCATCACATGCTGGGATTAACAGGCTGGGCTGCACCCTCCCACTCGGCCTGCCCCTGGGTGCCCTGCATCACCGGCCTCATATTAAAAGTGCTTTCTTTTGCCTTTTTGCTCTCCCCCTCCACTCTACCTACAAATACAGAGCTCACCTGGGTAGTAACAGGGCAGGAAAGAGGCAGTGCACAAAAAGCCAAACATTTCATCCCACAAAACACAGGGTGAAGAAATAAAAGAGCAGACAGGACGGCACAAATTAAACCAAGGAGTCCAAAGCCCCACAGGCTGCAGAGGCTGTGGCCGCAGGGCAGTGTGCTGCCCCTCTCCCCAGGCTGCGCACACACAATGACACGATGCCTCCCCTCCGCAGGCTGAGCCCTCCATTGTGCCTGTTCAGCTTCTCTATAAACCTGCTGCCGGTCCCCGTGTCGCCATCCAGGTGCCGCGCGTTCTGCTGGGCTCAGCACAGATGAGCACGTGCCTGCATTGGCCTCACACCGCCACAAAAGCCAGGACAACACTAATGCAGCTGCAAGCCAAACACCCACGAAGCCTCCTCTCCTCCTCAGCCACCACCTCTTTCTTTATAGCCTATTTTTACAGCAACTCCTGTAAAGTTACATCACATCAGGGATGATCCAGACCTACAAATCAGCTTACAAAGACCTGTGGTAAAGGCAGGTCTGGCTCATCCCCGCACTTGGACAGGCTGCAGCTGGGAGGGCAGCTCAGAGCGTCGTCCCGTCAGCCCAGCAGCTCAAACAGCCCAAAAGGAAGCTGTGTTTCTCCAGCTCCTCTCGCTGCTTTGTTCAGCTTTCCAGCCTGGCCACCCTCCCGTCCCACATCCTTTCACTTGTCACACAGCCCCGGAGCTCGGCCTCCCTGCACCCTTCCACCAGCTTCTCTCCCTGCCTTCCCCACCTCCATCCTGACTCACAGCCTACAACATAAATAAACTCAGCACGCAAGTAAACAGAGGCAAAAGTGAAGAGCACAAATAAACTCAAAAATAAACCTCCCTCCCCAAGCTCCAAGCGCCAGCAGATTAGCATACCCTCCAGTGCCTCCCTGGGGCATCTGAACCGTCCCTCCCCTCCCTGCGCGCACACCCCCACCACCACTTCCTGGCTAGTGCGGACACCCACAGCAAATTCTGAGGACAGGGGACGGCAGGAGACCAGGAGGTTGATGGCAGATAATAAGCAAAAACAATAATCTACTGTCTTTTACTTCTCAGCCAGTGTCATTCAGCTCCTGCCAAGAAGATGCTTTCATACTCAGCAATGCTAAGCTCAGCCTCATTTTCTCATTACCCTGAGTGTGATCAACTGGGCAGAGATAACGTGTCCTCCTGGCTGGAGGGAGCAGGCAGTCATTTCACAAATTCTTCTGCACAACCAGCTATTGTTGCAGGTAGAGGGAGGCCGGGGCGACCGACTGCAGGGGCAGCCCTGGGAACACGCGGAGGGGAGCGAGTTCAGTGCCGGACTCAAGTTACTCGAACTGGACTGCTCCTCAGTGGCTGGAGTCTTTCTAATTAAAGCAAAAGCACTGGTACCTTATTCCCTCATTTCTGGTGTTAAAACAAATAGCCCTGGAGGAGTTGTGTTTCAGTGTCACCTACTGACGTAATGGATCCTTTTTACAAACCTAGATAGAAATCTGCTAAGAGTAAGAGCATTCAGAACTGCTCAGATTGTATCCAAAAACCAAAACCCCGAGATCAGGCTGCGGTGAGTGGAAGTCACTTGAGCACAAACCACTTCCACTTCACCCCGCAAGGCTGTAGGGACGAAGAATCCCACTGATGTCGCAGGTGTACCAGCAGGCTGGCCGGGCTCCTCAGTAACGCTCTTCAGGCCACCTACAGCACCGTTTTATAGCTCAGGTCACGTAACTCCTGCGTTAACCCAGCTGGTATTGGTGCCCCAAAGCAGGGGGAGGGCATGCAAGGACCGGCGAGACCTCAGGACTGGGTTTGTTCATTCATCGCACCTCCACGGCTACCTTCACTCCGTTGGTCTGCGCAGAGAGCCGCAGATCGCTCCCTCCACCACAAAAGACATATCCAGCAAAAACTCAGTAACGGCAACAAAGAAACGACAGGGCGATCCAGCACCGCCAAGCCCGCTCTTCCCAGAGTGCATAAAGAAGAAGCTCAAGGCAGCGGCCAGCTGCAGCTTTACAAAGTCACGCAAATCTTTCACCTTGAGACTGCAAAGCCAATTCTCATATCAAGCATTTTCATAAATAACCCAATAGGCTGCTGCTATGTAGCTTACAAACAAAGAGGAATCTGAAAAGCACAAGGTTTCCCCGGAGAATTGGGCCAACAGCCCTCGTTAGGGTAGGAAGAATCAGAAAACAATGAAGCAACAAGTTGGGCAGACACTGTCTATCAGGTGCTGCTTGCCAGAGGACACTGAGCCTCGAGAGAAGGCTGTCCTTTCAGGACACCAGGCCTTTTCCTGCAAAGTTTCATAAAACCCTAAATTAGGATTCAGATGAGTTTGTGTCATTTAACCCATGACTCACAGCAGAGCCTTTCAGCTCAGCAGGGAAAAGGCGTACGGAGGCTCCATGCAGTACCACAAGACCAACCTCTCACCAGGCAAAACACCCCAAAACATCTGACCCAGCTGAAAACCGTGCTAAGTAAAAAAATAAAAGGGAAGAGGGGAGAGGATCAAAGTTCCTAACAAAGGAAGGGCCCTGGCGAAATGGCCCCCATTCTCTCTGCCGCGCCGGCGGGGTGAGCGGAGCAGATGCAGCCGGGAATTTCAATGGCTCGCCGGTCCCCGCGCGCCCTGCGCCACGAGGCCCTTCTGTTCTCCTGCAGCGCCCACCCGTCCGCCCCTGCCCTGCCCATCCCTCCCCGCCCTCGTGGGCCGCACGGTGGGCTGCAGAGCGGCTTCGCACAGGCAGCAGCGGCGGTTCGGGGAGAAGAATGGAGACCATGGGTTTCGGCTCGCTCCTAGCCCCAAAACGCTTTTTGGATTAGTGCTACAACAGACATCCATCACTTGCCTTTCCAAGAAGGGTCTACGCCAGCCCACAGACTCATGACGGGACTAGCTGAGCAGACACCGTGTTTACACAGGCTAGTAAAAAAAAGAAAGAGAAAAAAAGAAAGCCCTGGGCCCTCCTCAAAAGACTTTACCGTAACCCTCCCCCAGAACAACACTCACTTTACATCACTCCTGAAAGGAGGAGGGCTGGGAGTCCTGGGGACCCAGCCTCGGCCAGGAAGGCTGGGGTAGGTTTAACCAGGAGCTCCCGTGGGGAGGAAGGACCTGTGCACATCAAAGGGAGCGATCCAGGCAGTTAAACAGGAACAGACATAAATCTCGCTGCAACTCACGCCGTAAACCCTAAGAAAGGGGGTCTCGCTCTCCCGCCCTCTCCCTTCTGCCAAGATAAAGGCTAGGACGCCCGAGCCATGCGCTGGAAGAAATAAGTTGCGCGTTTGGACTCCTCGGCAGCCTGTGCCCGGAGCCAGAACGTCTCCCCTCACTGTGCCACCCCCTCGCAGCCCCCGCCACTCCCCCATCCCTACCCTCACCTTCACCCCGGGGCAGCAATAAGGAAAAGGAATTCAGGGGAAGGCAAGTCACTAAAACTAAAGAGAAGGGACCTCCCACTCAGACACCTCACCCCCACCCCCCAAAACAGCCTGCACATCTCCCGAGCACCACAGATTTGCAAGGCAGGACCAGGCACGATACGACACCGACCCAGGGAGCCACCGAAATCCTTCTGCTGGCCCAGCCAGTGCTCCTAGTAAGCCCCGACTTGCAGAGCGAGGGACGACCATCACCGGAGCCGCGGCCACTCTGAGAGGCTGATGGTGGCCCACATGGGCGGGCGCCGGCCACGCTCAGAGACAATAAAGTCTTGAACCTCCACGACCGTTACAAAAACTTCGCCCGGAGAAACCACGGGAGAGTGTCTGGGGCGCGCAGCACGAAGCCTCTCTGCCGAGGGGAGGGCGCAGGCCACCATGGCTGGGGGAAATGGGGCCTGGGCGCTGGGGAATGGCATCCCCGGGGAGGGAGCGGTGCTCAGCAGCACACGGGGGGAAGGGGCGGCTCCCCTCTTCCCAAACACAGCCGCATCTGTTTCCCGGTGCAAATCCTCGCCCCAAACATGCTCAGGTGTCCCAGCTCTGAGAGGGCCATGGTCACTCCTCAGAGGGGCCTTATGACCGATGGGCGGGAGGAACACCATCACTAGGATCTGCAGACCCACACCAGGACATCGGCCCCAGGTTGATGGCGAGCCCAGTGCTCGGGCAGCAGCTGGGCTACCCACCGGTGAGAGGGGCAGAGAAGGGGCCAACCGATCCATATCGGGAATCGATAGTTTACAACCTCTAACTGGAAATCAAACATCGCAATCGACGGCTGCTCCGAGCACAGCCGCTCCGCTGGCAAATGCACCCCTGAGATGAGAGAAGTCATCTCACCGTCTTGGAGTCCAGTTCATGTCTGGATTGGGCCAGGACCTTGTCGACGCCAGCCTGGTCCATGAACGTGACGAACCCGAAGCCCCTGAGCCCCGCAGCCCGGGCAGGAGAGGGGATGCGGAGAGAAGAGAGAAAGTTGGTTAAAGTGGCGGCCGGGCCGCGGCAGGGGCGAAGGGAGGCGCGGGCCCGGCCTCTCACCTGGATCTCTTTGTCAGCGGGTCCCGCATCACCAGGCACTCCTTCACCTCGCCGAACTGGCTGAAGTACTCCCGCAAGCCCTCTGCAAGCACAGCGCCCACCGTGGGTGTCCCAGCCCGGCCCGGCCCCGCCGCCCCCGCCGGGCTCGGCCCCGGCCCGCCACCCCCGGCCCCGGCGGCAGGTGCGGGGCCGCCGCGGCGCTCACCTTGCGTGGTCTGCCAGCTCAGTCCCCCGATGAACATTTTGCTGCGGGAGGAAGGAGAGAGCCGTGAGCGGGGCCGCGCCGGGGGGCCGCGGCGCCCCGCGGGGGTGGCGGCGGCGGCGGCGGCGGGGCCGGGCGGGGAGGGGAGGGCGCGGATCGGCCATGTTGGCAGCGGCACCGCCGCCGCCGCCGCCGCCGCGCCTGCCCGGGCCGGGCGGCCGGGGCCGGGGGGAGGGGGCGGCCGCGGCCGGGGCCGGGACTGGGGGGCGGCGGGGGCGGCCGGCGGCGGCCGCCGCGGCGGTACCAGGGGTCGTGCGGGGAGTCCGGGGAGGCGAGGCCGGGCTGGCTGCCGTCTGTCTCCATTCGGACCTCTTCTCCCTGCGAGGAGCGGCGCCGCACTCCCGGGGCAGATGAGCGCTGGAAAAGGGGCCGGACGGACAGGCCATGCTGCCCCCTCCCCCGACCCCTCTCCGCCAGGCGGGGAGGGAGCGAGGGAGGAGGGCCCGGCGGGCACAACCTGCCCGGCTCCTCCCACCCCCGCCGGCCCGCCGGCCGCCCTGCGCATAAAACCCGCCGGCGACGCCGGGGCCGAGCGCCGGGAGCCGCGCCCGCACCGCGCCGGGGGAGCGCGCCCGGCCCCGGGCGCGGCGGCGGCGGCGGCGGGAGCAGCCCGGGAGCTCCGCGGCCGCTTTGTCCCCGGCCGCGCCGCCCGCACCTGCCCCGGAGCGGCGGACAAAGGGCGGCGGGCTCAGCCCCGCCGCGGCGGAGCCAGGCCTGACCCGGTACGCTCGGGCTCGCCGCGGCGGACCCCGGAGACCCCGGCCTGGGCCCCCCCACCACCCCGCCCCCAGTGTCTCGCCGGCACCGGGCGGGTTAAAGCCGGCGCGGGGAGGGCCCGGGACTGGCCCCCGCCGCCGCCGCCCTCCCCGCCGAGGGCGCTTCCAGGGCGGGACCGGGGCTGCCCTCCTCGCCCCGGTACCCCAGCCGGGCAGCGGGGAGCCCCAGCGCCTGCACCCGAGGCGCCTTCCCGGAGCCCTGGTACCTCCGTGCCCCCTCGCAGCCCTCGGGGACCCTGCGGGGGTCAGAGGCTGCCCGGCCTCGCCGCTGCCCGCCCCGCACGGCAGTGCCTGGGCTGCACCGGCTGGCGGGCCCCGAGCAAAGCTGCTGCTGCTGGGGCACCGCGGCGGAGCCGCCGCAGCACCAGGTACGCACAGCCCAGCCTGCTCTCGTCTCTGCCCGCGGCTCACCAGGGAGGGTGGCCAGGCTGGCCCCCGAATCACCGCGCAGTTTCTTGCTCATTCAGATTGACAGACAGACTCGTGCCAAGCTCCAGCCTCTCTCCACTGCCACACAAGTTCATCCACATACTGACGGCTTCTGGAGCAGGTCTGTGCACTCTCTGCCTCTGCTCTTGGGCAACCCGGCCCGGGTGGCTGGAAGAGCTCAGCGAGGAACAAATGAAATACCTGCAAAGCTAGAGTCAGGTGAGAGTTTAGCCTCTCCTGACTGTGCCATGCATTGCTCTGAGAGAAGGTACGTGTTTGCATCTGTGGCATATCAGAACAGAGCAGCGCACGAAACCTCTGGTGACAGTCGCTGTGAGCCCCTCATTGCAAGACGGTATCACAGGGTCCCGGGCACGTGCCGCTGTGCTGCCTAATATTCCACACACACATCTCTAGCTCCGCTTCTTCCAGCACGAGTTTCCCCTGTACCCTCTTACTGCCTAGAGTGAGGTATTGACAGCTCTCAGGTCACTGCCATCCTCATTTGACCTTTCTTCCCCTTCTCTCATGACTACTTTTCCATGTGCCAATACACCTCATCTCCCTCCTGGAGAGGAACCAGGACACCTTTGTTTTAACAATACTTTGCAATAGTATCTTTCATTACATGGGCTCATCCCGAGGCCCGTGGCTGCAACTCTGAGTTAAATTCATCCTCTGCCCGTTAGCTCTGCCAAGCCACCATTCACCCACTCCATTTCCTGAGCTGGGTCAGTGACGCTATCCTGTCTCCTGGCCCTGTACCTGCGCATGGCAACACACTCAACACCAGAGGCTTGGTAGCCACCCCCGGAACTGAGCTACGCAGCATCCCAGCTGTGGCCGCAGAGCAGCCCCAGCTCCTGCTGCCACCGGTCCAGGCTGAGCTGCTTCTCCAGAATAACCCACTCATCATTCCACAGGGCTGAAGTCACCACTTTGGGTGGAGGTGCCCTGAGAGGCAGCTGGGCTGGTGCAGTAGAGAAATATAAATAACAACATGCAGAGGTGGTACTGCAGCTGGCAGTGACGGGGAAGGGCTGCACAGCCAGTGCAAGCAGCAGTGCTGAGGCAGCATCCCGGCCATCTCCCCTTGCGTGTCCTGAGAAACCTGGACGATAGCTGGGCTGTCAGAAAGCCACCGCTGCCGCCTGCCATGCTGCCCAAACTCACTGCCGCTGCGCTGCCTCCTGGCACCTGCTCTCTCCAATTTGGATGGCAAATACTCCAAAGGGGGGACTAGTATTTTCAAGTCACCTGGCACAGGTTTTATGCTCCATAATTGCCCAATCTAGGCACAGTACTAATGCTAATTAAACACGAGAAAGAAAAAAAGAAACAAGAGCTCAGTGTTGGACACACTAAAGGATAACATCTCTTGGTTCACTACCAGTGCATTGCTATAATTTTAAGTGTGTATTATTATTTATGAAACAGATAAAGTAGAGCACTCTGAGGGACACAGTGATAAAATGCTTCATTGTATCTTTTTTTTGCATTATGCTTATTATTTTATGCTCTTTTTCTCCACCAAAACAATATTGGAGAAGGGAGAACAGGATCAATGTGAGTTAACATCTGTGAACATCAGAGAAAAAGAAGTGAGCCATCAGGAGGATTTGGATGGAGGATGTGGTTGGACTTGCATCACTGGGAATGACACCGTACCATGTAACTTATTCCGAGGCCCTTTCCAAAACATACACGCAATATTTTGTATTTCCACTTTAGGACCCCAAAGTGCTTTGTAAATATCAATTCATTTATCTCTGTTAACGCACAAGACAGTGGGTCTTGAAAAATCTGTTGATTAGTGACAGTAGGAAGCTTTCCTCACGGAGAAGTAAATATATAAAACATTCCAGACCTTATGATTGGAAAGATGATCTGCCGAATATAAAATAATGCAGCATTGTATTCCTAGGGCTGCAGACAGACAGCTGTAGTGCCTCTGTGGCTGCTGCTGAGAGGTTGCCAAACACCAGTGAGATTAACAAAACTGCTCAGTTTTCTTGCTGCTATTCAGCGTCTCGTGTGTGGTAGAGTGACACTATCAAAATCATGTCCACTTCCTGCTGAGGAGGATGATTGGCAAAGCTCTGCCCAGCATCAGTAGCAGACACTGGAGTTATTCATGGCGAGAGGGAGGTTCCAAAAAGTGGAGGTTAGAGGAGGGGCAGGGCAGCAGCCACCTCTTTTCCTCCCTCATCATATAAGGCTTAAGGAGAGACCTGTGTGTTGGAGACCTGTCTCTAGCCAGGAGGTTTTGGCAGTCGGGTACTACAAGAAGTTTTGCTTTTCATTTAGTTTGGACAGTTGATAAACAAACTTGAACTGGAATTCAAATCATTTTTGTAATATTTGCGTTACGATGCTGAACACGCAAACCTGGAAGATATTAACTGCAGCTCCGCAGGCGGCCTGGGGGCAATGCCAGTCTCTGGCAGGGGCTTCCGGTGGTGCTCGCGCCTGCTTTGGAAGGGATGCTGACCCTCTGGAAAGGCTGATGGCAAAACCTCCCTGCTAGCCCATGCACGAGGCAGCCAGAGGTGTCTGCCTCAAAGGGAACCCACTGCTCAGCCACCTCCTGTCTGGCAGGAGCTGGCTTGGGGCAAGAGTCAGGCACATAGGGAGAGAAGAGCTATTTAGAGAAATTTAATTATTTAGACTCCACTCAGGTCGGGGGGAGGGACAGAGTCAGCAACAGGAAGAGAGGAATGGCTGCAGAGGCACCAAGGATTTCTTTGCTTCATGTAAGAAACGTCACAGAGCAAGATTCACAATGGGGAAACAGGCTACATGGTGCAGAGCATTGAAGAATAGGGTGGGAAGGAATAGAGGAGAGGAACAGGGCGACATGCAAGACAGGAAAAGAAAAGAGAAATATAAGTGTGGGTGAATAAAGAGCCGGAGAAAGGGGAATATGAAGAATAAATAAAGACAACTGGGATAACTGGAAGAAAGGAGTGAGGGAGGAGAGAGGAGGAGACCACCCCAGTTACCACAAAACAGCAAGAGGGATTGGAGCCTCAGGAAAAAAGAAAAAAAAAAAAAAAAAAAAAAAAAAAGAAAGAGGTCTGCACGGGATGGAAAATAAAAGTAAAGCATCAAGAGGACTTGTAGGATAGTGAATAGGGATTCAGCATAAAACAGCAAACAAGGAGAGTTCTCTGAAGGACAGTAGGAGATTGCAGGCTTCCACTCACTGTCCTGGAAATGATGGCTAAGGGAAAAAATCAGAGCGCCCTTCCTGCTATTCTCCCTCTCTACAAGCTCTAAAAACTACTACGTGGTGTCTAGTCTCCATGATCTTATCTAAATCGGTCCAGCAAACGAGGGAGGAAACACTGACTGCTCAGCTCTAACACCGGAGCTGCTCCATGCACTGAGAGCACCCAGCACCGCGTCAGCCTGGCCCCTGCACAGGTGCCACCTCTCTGCAGCAGCCTGCAAAGGGTCCCCCTCTCCAAAGAGGAGCTGAAAACATCTTCACTTCCCATTAATTTTTTTTTTCTTAACACAACACTCCAAAGATTGCATATAAAGTGACAGAAAGGAACAACAGATTTGAAAAATGAGACCTCTCTCCTTGAAGGTGCCCTGAGCTCCACCTTCCCTCTAACCTCTTAGTTACCATTTGTCACAGACTTTCATTGGTCACTGCTTTCTGCTCCATCCTTGCTCCTACCTAACCTCTCCCTAGTCCTTACTCCAGCAACCCGTGTAAAGGGGACCTTTCCCAGAGCATCTGCTGTTAAGAGGCTCTTCCCCAGCCCGGAAGCGGAGCGTTGCCTCCTGCTCTTCCCCTCCTCGCCTGGAAGCTCAGACCTTCTCATGGGGTGATACAGAGGGACCCATTTCCCCACCGTTAGAGAAGAGAGATGAGGACGGATGCAACAGAAATCCACCAGATGTGCTAGACTGTTTTAAAGAAGACATTGATTAAACTTTTCCTTGTGCTCATTGAGGATAAGGCAATTGGCACAGAAGGAGATAAAGGTTAGATATTAGGAGAAACTTAGCAACCATGAGGATGGCTAAAGATAGGAGAGGTTGGCCAGGAAGGCCAAGGAATCCCCATCCATGAAGATTTTTAAGAACAAATTAAGCAAGTGTCAGTTTGGTGATCAGGTTCTATTTTGTCCTTGCCTGTTGCAGAGGTGACCTCTTGGCACCACTTTCAATCCTCAGTTTTGACAGTTTCTTCATCACGTGAGGTGAAAGGACAGAAAGAGTTTGGAGTAAAGAAGGCAAAAGTGAGGGCTAGTCTAATAGAAAGAGGAGTTCTGAGTGCGTTCCAATGCATAGATGGAGGCTAGAGAAGAGAGGAATAACACAGAGAAATTTAAAGACTGTGGTCCACAGGCACATGTCAAGGCAAGGAACAGCGCAGCATGGGGCTGGGCTGCACCAAACACCCCAGGACTGGAGAAAAGGTCTGGGACTCAGTCGGGTAAATAGGGGTAATAGAAAAAGGTCTGGGTCAGGTTTGAGAGCATCAGCCAGCGCAATGGCTGCCAGATATCTTAGACAAAATGGGTTTCTGTATTAACATTTAAAAAAAGTATTGAAGTTCTGTATTAAAAATAAAATCCTATGTCGGGGCGGGGGGGGGAGGAGAAAAAAAACCCAAACACAACACCACACCGGACACAGCTTTTCCAGTGTCTCCCTGCAGTGACACTGCTGGGTGCCTTGCAGCCCAGTCTGCTGGGCCTCCAGTAACCAGCTTCTCAGGCAGGGACCAGTGATGCTGCACTATCAGTTGATCTGCACATCCTCTGCAGGTCTGACGCATGTGTGAATTATTCATCCAGGGCTGAAGTCAGCACCATGTTAAGGACCTCTAACGTCCACCTTAAAGGTAGCCGAGTCCAAGGGAACAGGGGACCAAGGGGAGAACAGGGCAAAGAGGAAGGAGGAGTGGATCCTCCACCGAGATGCTTGCAGGAGGCAGAAAATCTGGGTACTGGCACCGTCCCAGAGCAGCACCAGAAGGAAGAGGCACTTACAGGAGCAAACAGAGAACTTCTGGCTCAAGACATGAACAGGAGCTGAGCAAGCAGAAGCTGTTTCTTCATCCCCTCTCTTTCAGGACATAATCGATTTCCTACCTCTGCTATAACACTCACACTGGCTTTTAACTCTCTCATTTCTTCAAGACTTATTTTCTAATCTAAGCTGACGGGACCTTTGCTCCACAAATCCCAACAGCACTTCTCAGAAGACAACTTTATAGCATTCTGGTACTATGGTGGTGTAAAGTAATGGGACTACACTGTTAAACTTAACAGCACAAAATTGAGAAGGTTTACAAATTATTTGGAGGAATGAACTGAAAAGAGCATCTTTAAAATCCAGGGTGCATGCTGGAGCTCCTGAGACAGGAAAGGTTCAGACCAAGGCAAGCGTACAGGACAGAAATACACGCTGTAAATCTCCTTAAGCAGCTCAGCCTGTCCTGGTTCCTCAAGGTTTTGCCAAGGTATTTTGTTTGGACTTGTCACATGACTTATATCAGGCATCACATCCTAATCAAGACGGACACTAGTGTCTTCCCAGGCAAAGCTCCCATCCTCAGATTGCAGGAGCAGCTTAGCTGCTTTGTACACGTAACCCCTGCCTGAGCCTCCTCCCTGCTGAACCGGGAAGGGAGGCAAGAGAGGCTGCGAGGGTCCAGGTGCACTTGTAGTCATCTCTGGTCATTCTTCTGTTTGCCGTAGAAGAATAATCTATGGCAAGGCACAAACTCGCCCACTGGGTGTTGTTCTTAGAAGAACTCCTGGTTTTCTACGGCACGGCACCCAGAACAGACGCTCTGGGGCCAGGAGCGGTATCCTCCAGAGAGGGAGGGTTTCCCCCACCCCAGGGCACAGCATCTTCACTCAGGCTTACACGCTCCCGATCCTTCCAGGCTAGGGAATGTGAAATGAGGCAGCTGTTAGTAAAGATTCCAGCTGCAGCAACCTACACCAGCTTTTAAATATGTTGAGTTTGGAACTGGAAAAGGCTCAAAATCCATTCTTTGGTCCCAAGACACAGTGATTCCCCCTGCCCACAGACCCAGTGAGCTCACCTCTCACTGAAGACAAGCTCTGATTCTGCACTGCTCAGTCTAGTGGGAAATACTTTGCTCCTGCTGCTACTTGTCCATTCTTGCCCTTGTATCTTTTGCTCACTTTTCACAGCCTTTAAGCATTTATCTTTTCACGCCTTTGCCTGCTCTGGATTTCCCTCAAGGCTGATTTTGCTACATTAGGGTCTTTATGCCATTTTCCTTTTTCTTTTTTTGTTTTTTTTGGTCCCATACAGAACTTTCCCAACTACCCCATGACCGTGAGGTTCCACGAGCTGAAGTAAACTAAGTCACTGACCCCTTTCCCACCAGGAGCAAGAAGTGATTCACAAACCATATTCCTCAGAGCTCCCAGCTGGCTGGTGGCCAAGCCACTGCAACAGCTAAGGACCAGCTCCCTCCCAAGTAGCTGTCCAAGACATTCTTCAGCACAAAGATGAGTCGCAAGCAACATGGAGATACTCTGTCAAAAGCAGGGGGATGCAGAGGAGCAGCCGGAAACCTCTCTCACAGCAGAGGTGCACAACATATATTGGAACCATCCCTTTACTAAAAGTAGGAATGAAACAGTAACCTCTACAATTCAAAGTTTCTGTTGGATACATGTATCAGAATGGGGAGCATTAACGTTAAAAAACCCCTTGAGGCTCCTACAAAAGTTTAATCTAATTAAATGTTTTTAAGATTTTAGTTCCATGTACCTGCCACATTCCTTATCAATTAATGAGCAGATTCTGCTCTCTTGTTTGCAGGAATGACCGGTGCAGCTCTGGAGACATCAGAAGAGAGGAATCTCATGAGTTACACTGGAAACAGTGGGATCATACTCAGGCTTGTGACATCTTGACTCACTGGACTTGTAATCTGATTATACGGGTGTTTTTGGAAGCCCTGTGTAGTATGTCCTGCCCTGCTCCAGCATTTCCCCTCTGGGGATCACCAAGTTTGCTGCTTCACAGACACCCTTGGGGTTTGGAAACTGCCCACTTGTGACGGATGGAAACAGTGAGGCGTCTTCCAAAAATTCCTGTTGATTTTGAGCGTTTGAGTCAAAAAAAATGGAGATGCAGTAAACGCTCCTCTTCCCAAATGGGCCTGGGGAAGCTCTGGGCACACAGCGTTTTCTGCAGAACAAGCACGTGGTGTCTCAAGGTGAGCACCCAAGATCTGTGTTTCTTTATACATAGTGGCATAGATGACTAGGTCAAAAGCATAACACTCAGATAATCTATACCTTCTCTATGTTTTTAGCTGCAATAGCACCCTGTCCTCTATTTACTGGCACTCTGCTACACACCAAGAAAGCTAGTACAAGCGTTTTCCTATCTCAAAAGTTATCATGTTCCTGTGACTTAAAGTGTATTTAAAACAAATCCCATTTTGGAGGATGAATCTAAAAGAGCCTCTCTGGTGTTTGAAGAAACCTGGGGATAGAAGAGAAGTTTGCTGGGAGAGCAGCTCTGGAGCCAAGCAAGTTTTTGAAGTAGGAAAGCTCCTCTTACACACTCCTGCTAGTTAGACAAAATGTGCTCAAGTTCGTTGGTCATTCTGGAGCCTTGAAAGCAATGCAGCGTCTGGTAAATTCATTCCCAGATGCTGGGGGAACAAGGGATTGTGGGAGACAGTGTAAGATGGGGAGGGATTTACTGCAGAACAGAGAAAAAGCAAATCAATGAAAGTTTGTTCAGCCTTACTTCCCTTCTCTTTTTTTTTTTTTTAGTCAGGCTGCAGTAGGAGAAATTTTGGGATTTTATGCTTGTGTTGCTTTAAGGACAGGAATGCTGGAAACAGAGGTATTTGATACCTTTGCTGCTAATTACAGTGCAAGCTCCCAGTGTCCTGACAATGCCCTTGTCCCTGACCTGGAGGGGCCTCACTATCTCAGGGTCAGCTGTAATTTAGTTTTAGGTCAGACCTGGGACTCTCCTGCCAAACTAACTGCACTTTGTTTTGAAGTAGAAACCATTTACTAGCAAGTCTGAGACCATCAAACTCATTTCACTAACGAGAAACAGGAACGAAGTGCAGAGCCCTAGAGACGAAGGTCAGTGTTTGACACAAGGAGAGCTCAGCTGCGTCACGAAGGAAGGGGCTGTTCCGCCCACCGAGCCACACAACCGTGTGAGCTCAGATCTTCTGCTCCCTTCAATTAAGCATGTTTATTACAAAAAAAAAAAAAAAAAAAAAGACCTAGAGACCAAATAAGCCATGCCAGTCCCCGAGCAGGCACAACGGCGCTGTCAGCCCCCCACCTTAGAGAGTTTACAACACAGTTGCTGCATTTCACAGGAGGCTTGAGAAAGAGGACTGAGCTCTTCAGTAAAGCTCATGAGTTGTTGGTGCTGCTCCTACCTCTTCTCACAGATTGGCCGGGTGATTTGGGCCAAGACGACTCTGTTTTTCTACTTGAAAACTGAGGTTTTTCTTCCCTACCTCAAAAAAAAAAAAAAAAAAAAAAAAAAAAAAAAAAAAAAAAAAAAAGCTTTGAGATCTTCAGAGAGAACATGCTGCAGAAAATAACCCAAAAGCTGTAAAGGGAAATACTTTTTAACTTCCTCCGAATAATCAGCACACTCTAACTCACAGGGAATGAAGTATTTTTACAAACCAACAGATTTTGATCCAATCTTCTTCCGCCTCACCATATCCATGGACAGAGATTATACTGTCACAATACTGCATAACATTACCTGAAATTAACTTGTCACTTAAAGAACCCTTCTTTGAAATTTGTGGGTTAGTCCGAGAGCGCAGTGCATTTTGCATATTTTCAGAGTCTCTGCTCTTTTGCATTTGTGTAGACATAGGACTGGGTTTGCTAAGGAAAAACCTATCCAGAGCACAAATTTTTTTCAACTTTGCACATCACTGCAACAAGAGCCCAACTTGCACTTACAGGAAAAAAGCTGGATCAAAAATTTGTGCCAGTTTACTAAACAGTGAAAGTCTTTTGACAGCAAAGGAGGGTTCCATGTCCAAATCTATGAACACATGAATGAGACAGACAAGTATAGACCCAAACACGCTCTTTGGGAACAGTAAAACATATTCAGCTCTCATCTGAGAGCCACAGTTGGGGTTGGTGATAAGGTGTGAGAGACCACCGCTATAGCAAGAAACAGGACCGCTAAGGGATTTTCAAATCTTTCTTTCATAAAAGTTGACTAGAAGACTGCAACACGCCCTGATATGCGTTAACACTTGTTCGCTGCCATGCTTGACAGCTGCAAGGCAGCGTGGTAGAAAGAATTACCAGCCCTACAGACTTTCAGATGAGTTCAAAATGTAATACCCCCGTTGTCAGACACCACAGGTCCCTAAATACATGTAAACCCAAATTGCTCCTCTCACCATTGGTGCCTCTGCAAATCCCAGCTTCCAAGAGCTCATCTTAATTGCCAGAGCTCTTTGTGGGACAGGTCCCAGCTACTCAAGAGCTGGGTACCTCCTTCGTGACTCCCTGAGAAAGACACGTGTTTCAGGAGCGATGCAACTGCCATGTACCAGAACAAGGCTCTGGAGCAGAGCCGATAGCTTCCTTGGCAGCTGGCCCGCAGTGCTGGAGCTCACTCCCAGGAGAGATTAGAGGGAGTAAAAACCTCATTGCCATCAGAGCAGAGCACTCAACCTGCTTCTACCAGAGATTTCTCACATGAGCAAAAAAATCCGAAAGTGTCTCTACAAATAGGAGGCTGTGGGAACAGAGAAAAGATAACCCAGTTAATGTCATGCATACAGCTTTGCTAACAGCTCAGGTAACACTGACCAGTAAAGGACAGGCAAAAGCTCTGAGCAGAGCCTGTTTTACACCGGGAACATTACCTTACGAACATCTGGACAGAGAATTGCCTCCCTACGTAAAGTCACTCAAAACCCAGATCTGCAGCTGCAAAGCCTTCAAGTGAGGTTTTTAAATTTGGAAGTTGAACAGCATGAAATATATTCTATCCCCCCGATGACCTTATTCCAGCCCCTTTTTTTTATTTTCAAGGCACGGTAGAGGAGAGAAGCTACCCTCAGGTTCCCAGGTAGCGCAATTTATACCCTGAGGCAGATGAAAGTACAAGCTACTTGGACTCGCTTAGACTTTGTGAGCTTTTGGACTCCCCTTCTACTTCAGGTGTCACCACATCTGCGTAACCCCTACAGCGAAGGGGAAAGGAGAGGGTTTTCACTGGTTTCAAGGAAGGCTGAGCTCTGCCCATAGACAAGGTAATTTTCTGTCTACACACAGAGGACTCTGCACAGATGAGCCGTTTCCCAAGGGCACAGCAGAGCCCCTTCAGAGACAGCTCCCAAGGCTGGAGCTCCTGTGCTGCAGGGCATGATGCGGGCTCAACCGCCAGCCCAGCGGGCTCCTGGGGACAGGGCCATAATGACCATGGACTGCCCAGTTAACTGTACAGAGGTCATCTCCTGTCCTCTGCTCCACCGCCACCAAGGTAGGGCTCTGCAAGGTGGAGCGTGGAGCTCTGGGCAGGGCTGTGCAGGCAGCAGCCCAGCCTGGGAACTCAGGAGCAGCAAGGAAGGAGAGGATGCTGGAGTGGAAGTGATTTGAATTAGAACAAACTGGCTGCTGAATAGAAGCTTTTATTCCAGCATGGAGAAGGCTTTGTTAGTCAAGCACATGTGATGCACAAAAGCCTCCACTTGAATTCATTGAGTTTTAATTGGTTCTCAGGTGGGGGAGGAGATGGGTGTTAGGAATTAGGGATTCCTTAAAGAGGCAATATCATTAAATCTTAACGCCTCTTCCCTCTCACCCCCAGCTTCGGCTTAGGAGTCTGGCCTCATTCAATTGTCTTATGTTAGAGAATCAGAAAAACTGAGCGAGAGAAAGGGTGGGAGGGGGAGTCACTAATAAAGCCTAAAGGGAGATCAATGAACGAGGAGGGTGAGGGGCAGGAGGAAGACTGAAAAAAGAAAGAGGCTGGTTGGGCGAGGAGGGAGGTCACACGCAGGCAGGGAAGGCAGGAGAACCTCAAAGGGATGCGGGAAAGAGAATGATGCCATTTGAGTCGGGGCTTTCTTTTCTCCCTGCATTCCTTCTTTTATTGAACACTTAAAACTTCCCTTGGAGATCCTCTAGCTTGGCTCTGTGAGCCTGCGCTCCAAAATAACAGAGTCGATCACCACAAGGAAGGAAGCAAATCCTGGGATGGGCACGGGGTGCGTGTGCATGGTGAACAACGGCAGCGAGAGAAACCTGCTTGGAAGGACCTCGCAAGAGCTGCTGCTTGTTTTGCCAGACACAGCACGTTTCAGACAGAAGTTTTGTTACTAAGAGCCAGCTGCAGACATAGCTGAATCAAAGTCCTTGTGAGTAAAAGAGAAAGGGAGTAATCGGGAGCTAAGGAGATTTCACAGTCGGCGTTGTAGGAGGTACAGCACGCTGCCCAGCTTACGAAAGGGACCCTGGGTACCTGCAAGCCAGACCTGGACAGACAACTGCTACACTGTGATGGGGGACACACATCTCACAAATGTATAATGATTTCCATCAGTCCAATACACCATAGGAGAATGAATTAATGTTGTTTTACGTATTACATTTGGAATTTAGATAGGTAAGTGAATGACATACCAAACACACTGCCAGCAAACACCAACTCGAATGCATTTTCTTTTAGAGTTCCCAACAGAAGAATGCTGCTTCTATATTTAAGCCAGACAGTTTATCCTGTATAAAGCCATACACAGCAGATATTCTTTGCAGGAAGCTCTGCCTACTGTTTTACTGTAATTCTTCATTACAAAATTTGACTGCACAATCTCTGCTTGTAGACACCGTGGCACTAATCTCCCCCAAAACCAGGGCACTGCAACCAATTGCTATACGGACTCAAATAGGAGGTCTCTGACTTCTGTTCGAGGACAGTGTTGGATGCTGAAAACAGCATTCCCATGGTGGCTTCTCTCTAGGAGACTGTCTGATCTGAGTCACTTACTGTGGTGTGAAATTTGAAGGAAACACAAGATCCTCCACTGACACAGCTGTGGTACGGGGTAGCTCTCACATACATGTGGGTTATTCATGTATTTCAGAGCACGGGGGGGGGGCAGAAGAGATCAGTGAATTCACCCATTCAGAGTGTCACAGGATCCAATTTTCCAAACCCCCTCCCTGAAATACGAGCCTAAGTATCATTTAAAAGTGACACAGAGACTGAAGTCTCATTTGGTCCTTAACTCCAACCAAAAGCAGACGTGGTCTCCACCTGGCAGAGGCACTCATGAGCAGTGGGCCACGACAGTGCCTGGCACCACCTACACAGAAAGCATTTAACCACACATGGAGAAGAGCTATCACCACTTGCCTTGATTTTTAATACTGCAAAGTCTAAGCTCTGACTCTGCCAAGCTGCCTATTGTCACCGCTTGACCAGTGACAACCCATGAGAGCCCTGCCCTACAGGAGCAGCAGGGCTTTCCTCCAACAAGGAAGTCTCCCCTGGAAGGCTCAGGTAGGAAAACCACAAACAAAAAGCCCCACGAATCATATTAGAGATACTTTTTTTTCCCTTCTAAGCAATGTTTCTCGTGTGCTTCAGTTTGCCTCTTCTCATAGCACACCTGCATTACAGGCAACATACGTGTTAGACAGATTTATTTCATTTTCTATCTTACGAGTTTTAATTAATCCACAGGCATAATTTCAAATGATATCTGACTCACTTGAAGCAACCAGCTGCTCTTCATCATCAACTGTAACATTTGCGAGTCCATCTTATTGTGCGTAGTTCTAAACATGACGCCTGCCTCGCTGGAAAGCTGCATCGCTCTGCAGAGGACTAAAATTGCACCGTTTCCTAGAACCCTGCATTCAGTGTTAGAGCAACTCCTGTGACTATCTTCCCAGTAACAAAATGTAGGAAAAGGCTGTCGTGGAAAGGATGGGCAAGGTCATGCCTCCAAGATTGTTCCCTACATTTATCCTAGACTTGTTGCCCTGGATGCATTTACCCTCCTCCCCGCAGTTTTCTAGTAACAGCCTTTCCTGTAATTGTTTCCTTCTCTTTCAGATACTTTCAGTTTATCTTTACACTTCAGTGCTGGAGTATTGGTTTTCATGATACCACCTTGTTTCTCAACAGTCCCCTATTTTGTAGCTTCCAATAGGATCAGACCAAATGTCATTTGTGCCTTTGGAAAGAAAAATAATTAAAAAAAAAAAATCTCCCAGTGTGCTCAAATATCTTGTTGCTTTCCTACGGCTTTCTGTAGATGCCTTTGGTAGTTGGGATCCTCCTGCAACGTTTTTCCTAGCGAGTACCACAGCCTTTTGGTATGCGACAGCAGGCACTTCTGAACTGCTTCACTACACAAGCCACAGATTTGTCTGTCACAAACAGTGTCAGTTATCACAGCATCAAATTTGCTGTGTGCAGCAGGTCTCTTTAAGACTGCCATGAATTGAAAATTGTTTTACTACCTCTTCTCAATGCCTGACGGAACAGGTATCTGAGCAATCAGCAGTGGCTTTGGGGCAAAGTGTGACTGACACATCTGTATCAGCTATCCAGTTAATTTTATTCCCAGCCTGTTTCGTTACATTAAACCTCAAGATGCTCACCATATTTCCTCCTTTCCAAGCAGGAGAGATAGCAAAACCATCCTTTTGGCGCCAGAAGAAGTTTAGCTATGACTGCTCCACCAATTAGACTGGCTTCACCTCACAGGTCCTCCTGTAACCAGGAGATTGCCTCTTTCTCTGCGAGTACTAACATCACACAAACGAAGACAATCCTAAGCAAAATTCTGCCCTAACAAGGTATCGCCACCAATTTCAACAGGACCACAACAGATATGTCCTGTGCCAAGCTACTGGTCAGGCACAAGCTTGTACTTTCTGTTATCCTCTGTGAAGGGGCAGATGTATGTGGCTGCTGACATAGTTTCAAGAATTATAGTATGAGGACCACCTGCAGCACAGGTCTTTACAAAGCTGGTCAGAACACTAGTACAGAAACATGCTCTACCCTCCCTGGAAATCACCTATTTCTGCTCCAGCGGACAAGCCCTTGCAAGGACTTTGGGAGCACCCATCCTTTGCTCTGTCAACGGCCACATCAGCATCCTGTGCGTAGCCCAAGGGTTTCCTGCCGCTTGCTGGGCGGCAAGACAGCTTGCAGCTTCCTGTGAAGCTGCAGCCCCCCAGCAGGCTCCACATGCAGACTTCTGCCCCAGCCCATGCCAGGGCTGCAGTTGCTGCAGGACCAGACATCAGAGCATTCACAGCTTCTCTGGGCCCAAAGGCCACATCCAAGTTTGTGCAGGAGGAGGACAGAGCTGCACTAGAGCCGGGCACTACGCATTACGGAGACAGAATGAGGCTAGGATGACTAATGAGAGAAGCCAGCGCTGCAGAAGCTTTCCAGCCCAGTGCCCTCACAGGTTTCTGTGCAAGACGGTAATACTTTGCACATTTATTGGTGTAATATTGCACTTACTGTTCCTTACATTTGCACAAACCCACACCTCCATGGCCCCACTAGCCAGTGGGCCTTACTTGGAAAGATCTTTACAAATGCACATCACCACTGATAAACAACACACAAGTTACCACTGTGAACTTCAGAGGAGTGCTCTGCTACTTCAGTACGTTTGCTCGTTGTACCTAAACACGTTATTTCTCTGAATGATATCAGTGCTCTGTCTCCTGTGTTTTGACAGGTAAGTAGATGAGGGCACTGTGGCTTTAAGAAGGTCATTTCCACTGTCCTGCCGGTGTAATTAGCCTGCTA